>NC_132880.1:48186831-48936831 GCF_030463535.1 Salminus brasiliensis | reverse complement strand
TCAATGTACAGCATGTACCATCAGACGAAAGCAGTTGAATTTTCATGGAAAGAGGAACAAACACAAGCAGGGCAATATCAGTCCCGCCTTATAGTGGCAGCACGTTTGGAGTGATTTGTAGTTTGTAGATGATGAATAAACTCTTAACTGAGTTTCAGTAAAACATCAACAGCAGATCAGTGCAGCAGCAGCAGTGAAGCGTCTGAATCCACTGTACTACAATCAGTAGTAATTTCCTGTTCATCTCTTGCATCGAGTAGACTTAATATCCTAACCTAGCCTTACTTACAACCTAACCCTAACCCTGATCCTAATCCTAACCTTAACCTCAACCCAAAACCTAACTCAACCCCTCACTCACTCTCCTTTATCACAGTCTAGTCCAGTTAAGCTCCAGTTCCAGACTGGTGTCAGTAGCAGCAGCTCTACTGCAGCTGCTCACCTGTTGGATGATCAGTGATTTCTCAGGTGAACGTCTACAGATCGGACTCTCCAGATAAAGTCTACTGAAAGTTCAGATGCTGCTCCTCCACTGAGATGTGATTTCCAATCAAATCACTTTTGTTGTTGCATCATATTAACACACAGGTGTGAAGATGGTGTGTGAAACGTGTGTGTCTCTCACAGTAACTGAATACACAATATACACACACGATAAAACAGAATGTATATACATTAGCCTTTACTATTTGCACTGTCTGTTGCAAATATCATGTATCATGAATATACAGATGTTCACATTTGCGTAGTAGTGAGAAAGTAAGGAGATTAGAACAGGTGCTAACAGATCCCCAGTCCCCTAATACAGCACTACTAGAATCATCTCACCAACACTGCAGTGAAACCACCCACAGCTTTGCTCTAGTACTGTTTTTTGCCCTGCGGGTGGCGTAGTAGAGCTGTGTGTGAAATACTATATTTTCACTTTGAATATGTCACTGCTTTAAAAACCTCATTCTTCTGATTCCTACAAAAGTCTTCTTGTGTTCTTTCCAACCTTTTACTTTATTATTGTTATTGTATTAAATGTAACACTGACTCACATTATCACAAACACCCTCCAGAACCACACTAAGGGTTCAATCCCAAATTACCAGCCAGAATAGAGAACCCATTCACACACACAGCATACTGAAATCTCTGAACTCTCCACCTTATTACTCCAATTTGAATTAATTACAGATATGTTAATGTGTCCCTTTTTCATTTAATAGCTAGAACCTGTTAGACAGAGCATGTTACTTACCTACAATATAGCCAAGCTGACACACAATATGGATTGAGAAATAAAAAAAGGAGGAATTGATGTATTATAAAAATGATTTCTAAAAATATAAATCAAATAAAGAGATTCTGATTCTGATTCTGAAATATAAAACAAATTAGATAAAGTACAATCATTTGATCAAAAGGAGAAAATGTAATATAAACCAACCATAAAATAGACAAAATAAGACAAATAGGGGTACAGCATAAGACAGAATATATCAATATATATATATATATATATATATATATATATATATATATATATATATATATATATATGTATATATAATAAATCAATAAAAGAGTAAAATTCTGAAACATAAAACAATATTAGTATAAAAATAATAGTTCAGATGAAAAAAAGAAAGAAAAAAAGGCATCTAAAACAGACCAAAATAATATAAAATAAAATAAAACTAGAATCAAATAAAACAGTAGCAGGCTGTGTGGAGATGGTTAGAGATTAAAAGATGTTCACCTGGATCCTTAAATGCTGAATTAAATTAAAGTAAAGCTGAAATGCAATAGAATAGAAAAAACTTTATTGTCCATTTGATTTATTAGGTGTTACAATATAAATAAATGAATAAATAAATACATACATACATAAATAAATACATACATAAATAGCATTAAACATGTACATACAAAGACAAACAGAACACACAAACAAAGAGCACACACCAGCTTTGAATCCACCAGGTATCTGAATAATGATAACAAACTTTTTCATCAAATCAACAAGTGACTTAAGAGTTTAAATTACATAAGGAATTAATCTTATCTTATATATCTGTATGTGGTTTATGTATAATTTCCCAGTCATCTTCATAATAATTGACAGCTATACATTATTTTTCTCATTTCTTCTTTTTTTGTCAGTTTATGTTTATGTTTTTGTGTTTAAATGTGCTACAGATGAAATGTGATGTATATATTACTCACATACTTGGGTGATACCTAGAATGTAAGAAACTTTTAGAAAACAAAACAAAGTATTCTTCAGAGCAGAAGCCAAATTTGAACCCTTAGATATCAGAGAAAGTCCCAGCCAACATGCTCATGTGG
This sequence comes from Salminus brasiliensis, assembly GCF_030463535.1. Lineage (NCBI taxonomy): Eukaryota > Metazoa > Chordata > Actinopteri > Characiformes > Bryconidae > Salminus > Salminus brasiliensis. The sequence continues at coordinate 48,934,494 of NC_132880.1, read as the reverse complement.
GGTTTACATGGGTTTAACATGGGCTAGGTTGGTTCCAGGTGGGCATGGGCTCTGAGTGGGTTTGTACACTGGGACCCAGTTGGACCCCTAATGATAGGGACCCCCAAATGGTCCCTATCATTATAGCCCACCTTAATCTCACACGAGTCTCATCTAGGCCCCACATTCAGTGTACAAACCCAAATAGTTACACCCAAATGTGTAACCACTCCTGGTCCCATCCCTGACCCTGGTGGGCTTCCATATGTGTGGCCAACATGGAAGACGAACTCATGGACAAAGCTTTCTGGCTCCCAGTTGTGCTAACCATACAGGGCCCACATGGGCATGTTATCAGAGGTGGTAGATAATCAGCCCTTACTCACTCTGAGGACAGGCTGATTACAGGAGGAGAACTGGACTCTGTGTTTCAGGTCCAGGTGTGTAAGGCGTGATCACCTGCACAGGTAAGCTCAGACTGGGTTCAGAGCCACTGTGGTCTGTTTCCATTCACACAGGTGAAGATTTCACTGTGAGTCATAGAGGTATTGTCACCACACACTTTCAAAAATGCACCACAATTACATACAAATACATTACATACAAATATTACAAATACTCAAATCTGATTTTTACATTTACATTTAAGGAATTTAGCAGAAGCTCTTCTCCAGAGTGACTTACAAAAGTGCTTTACTATTTACCCAAGAAAAAACTCAGCTAGTTAGAATAGACTAATAATTCAAAGATACCTCTAAGTTTAGACTCTACTAAACACCAGTCAGTAAGGAGACCACGCTGCTATTCGCCCAAGTACTCTCAGAAGAGGAGGTCTTCAGTCTGGGTTTGAAGACAGCGAGCGTTGGACTCTGCTGTTCAGACACCCAGGGGAAGTTCATTCCACCACTTCGGTGCAGGACAGTAAAAAGTCTGGACGCTCGTCTTCCGTGGATCTTAAAGGATGGCGGGTCGAGCCGAGCCGTACTTGAAGCTGGAAGGGATCTCGGTGCAGATCGGCTTTCGACCATCGCCATCAAGTACGGAGGGGCTGGCTGGTCCAGTCTTGGCTTTGTAGACCAGAGTCAGGGGTCTGAATCTGATGACCTGGGCAGCAGCTACAGGAGGCCTGTGAAGAGAGAACGCAGCAGAGGAGGAGCTGAACATGGCTGAACTTAGAAACATTGAAGACGACCCGACCCATGCTGCTGCATTCTGGATAAGTTACAGGGGTCTGCTGGTGCGCAGAGGGAGACCAGCCAGAAGAGAGCTGCAGTAGCTCTAGGTCTCAGATTTGAGAGATTGTCAGATTGTCTTCTCCCAACTGCTGTTTTAAAATCTCTCCACAGGAGTTCTGAAGGATTTAGATCTGTACTCACTGCTTAATTCAGAACTCTCCAATGTCTTAAACCATTTCTGGGTGCTTTTTGAAGTATGTATTAGGTCATTGTCCTGCTAGAAGACCCATGGCCTCAGATAGAGATTCAGCTTTCTGACACTTGGCCATTTATTGCACAAAGAATTGAAATTTGGTCTTTAGCTTCCACAGTGTCATTCACACAGTCAAGGCATCCAGTGCCAGAAGCAGAGAAACTACCCCATAACATCTCTGAACCGCCACCATGTTTGACCATCTTTGAAGGCTTTGTTTGGTTTTCTGTGAATAGTTCAATGATCATTTTTGTCCCATCTATCCACTGGACATTTTCCCAGAAGGATTGTTGCTTCTTCACGTACGTTCTGCCTTTTTTATGTCTTCAATCTTCCATCATTTCCTTTCTGTCCACATCCAAAAATATTTTTTTTATTTTTAAAGGTGCCAATAATTTCGCCCAGTCCATTTCTAGAATTCTGTGTAGAATTATATATGATTTTGTTCTGTTGTTCCAAAGCATTTTTAACTGAAACAGTGTTCTGGAAAAAGTGATGCAAGTGAAGGGGTGCCAATATTTTTTGCCATGATTGTGAAGCTTCACTTTAGTTCAGTCTTTTGATGCAAGTCAATTCATGAGGTGGAGAACAGAGAGCTGTTTGACCTTTCCTCACATCCTCACTGTAAAAACGGTTACTGTTTCAGTTTAAGTTGACTGACATGTTGTTCTAATGTTTATAAAGATATAATAAAAACAGACGTAAGTAATGTTTGTAGTGCTGAAAGTTTCAGGTCATGTACAAATATACATCTATTCTTAAAGATCTGTTGTTTACTCTTGTTGATTTGAAGCACATAGTCCACATTTACAGTAAAAACAAGATTAGTTACAGTAAGGAATGTTAAAACTCTTATGCTAATTTTGCTTATGCTAAATACTATTATGAACTAGTATAATAGCTGTTAAAGCAGCATTATGCAAGAATTTGTATTTTACGCTCCTACAGTTTGGGAGTAATTTACTTTTATGTCACTGCAGTGAATACAAATCATGCTTTGGGCGCCCCCTAATGGTCAAATTTACTAGCGCATTTCTTGACAAGCTGAGAGATCCAGAGGCTTGATCTGAAGGTAGAGAAGCATGTGGATTGATGCGGTAGAGTAATACTACAGGAATTTACACTATTATGACTTGGGTTATGCAGCGTTACACAGTTCTGGAGAGAGAGGTTCTCCTGCAGCCCCACCAAAGCTCCACCAAGCAAGGAGTGGGAATGACAGAGATGCCATTCTCCCTGTTCCAGTTCATATACCACCAGCATGACTCTGGGGCTGCTGTTTTAAGGTACATTTACTCTACAATGCTAATATACGTCAGTCTCTGTAAATACACCTTTAGTAACACAGTGATACTCAAAATATTTTATTATGGATCTGTAATACAAAAATAGAACTGCAGAAATGTACATCTGTCTCACTCTCAGAATTCAGACGATAATTCAAACAGAATGTTTAGAGATGAAACTCTGACCCTCTTCAGCTCCCATCAATAACACTGATCTAATGACGTATAATGTTCAAGTCTCTCAATAACACTGTGTTCCTATTGGCACTGCAAATCAGATCAATTTCCTGCTTGAATGCACACATACACACACGCACACACTCACACACTGAGATAAGGCAGCGGCAGGCCGCATGAGTTTGGCAAACAAAAGTGTGCAAACAGTGCTGAGTGTTTTAGAGGAGAGTAAATACAGAATATTTACATTAATAATGTGAATCTGATTGATCTGAACAGGTCTCAGGTCAGGGCCTTAAGTTACTTTACTTATGATGACTTTACTGTAGTATCACATCTTCATCTACCTCAGCACTTCATTCAGTCTCCAACAGATAATCTTCACTTTTCTTCTTCTCTTAGAGCACACAAAAACACACACACTCTCCACTAAATACTCTGAAGCCTTATCCCAAATGGCCCACGCTCAGAGGACATCCCATTTCTACTTTTGCAGGTCACTTCAATGCTTATGAGTGTTCATGAGCCTTCAGTGAGAGCCTCATACCAAACGTCCTTCAGATACAGGAAACACAAGGACCAAAACCTCACATTTACCAACCAACTGCCCTCAAAGCTTCTAGCTCTGTAGGACTCAGCACTGTTTACTTCACTAAAGTGTTGACTCTGAGAAGGACTGCAGGGCTTAGGGCACGATTTGGGACTGGGCTTCACTCTTCTTCATGGACCACAGAATCATTTTAACATCAGACAAAGACTTTTCTTTATCCTCACATTACTGTCTTAGCCTTTATTCCTGCTTTAAGCAAATTTATGTCTAACCCCAACAAACCCTCAGTCCTGAATCCACACTTCTCTTTTAACCCCTTGAACCTTATTTAGTTATTATCAGTTATTAATCCAAAAGCAGAACCTATTAGAAATCATTTGTGAACAATCTGGCATATATTGTGGAGTCCAGGGTTCTATTTTAGGGTCTAGAAACTTTTGATTATATCAGTAATGTAGTTATAAGAGCGAAGAACTATGGTATGGACCTATATACAGGGTTTAAAGGGTTTACTCATTTCAATCTGCTGCTAGAAGAGTTCTAGAGTGAGCCTCGACCATGTTACTGAGGTCACCGAAGGGATTAATTCTTTAAATGTCCACTATCTGCTGGAGGGTCCAGTACTCCAGAAGTTACCCCTAAAACTGTAGAATAAGGTCACTGTAAGTATACACTGAGTATTTACTAAATACAAGCTTTAGGATGTGATAAAGCTCAGAATTTAAGGGTTTAGTGTAGCCTGCTTCCTCATGATTGGTAGTTTAAGTTTGTTCATTTGATTATATTCATTATAGAATCATTTGATTATATCAAACTCACAATAGTGTCTTGATAGCAGTGTGGGCTGGGTGTATGTGGGGTTCAGTGGGGGTAGGGGCCTGATATTTAGCAGGTTCTGTGGTCCATGCTCCTCTAAACACTTTCTTTTTTCAGAACTGTGAACACACACCTCCACACACCCTTTCACTGTGCACTTTACTGTTCCCAGTAGGTTGTCCACTACTTTTGGTTTCAGGTTTTTGGACTTTGGCCACCTCTCAGTTCCACTGGCCTAAAGAACACTGGGGTTCTCTCTGAGTTTGGTCACTGTGGTCCTTCAGCACCCAGAGGGTCACTCGCTGGTCCCATCTGGAGATTTAGTCAAAAGCCAAGTCAAAGCCGCTCAGTAGCGGTCCCGTCAAGATCCTCACTTAGCCGCACAGTTTCTGGCCAGGTCCAGTGGCTCTCTCTTTGGAACGCACCAGTCATCCGCTTCCTGACTGGACTTATAGTGGCGCAGTGCGGTTTTATTAAACACTGGAAGCTTCTCCACTGAGTCTGTGGACAGAGCCTGAGGGAAAAGAAACATAATATTACATTAGTATGCTACTGCACACTACAGCATTACTGCACACTAGAACATTACTGCACACTAGAACATTACTGTACACTACAGCATTACTGCACACTACAGCGTTACTGCACACTAGAACATTACTGTACATTACAGCATTACTGCACACTACAGCATTACTGTAGACTAGGACTTTACACTTTACAGTGGATTAGACCATCACTATAGACAAAAAAATTACAGTATATTAGAACATTACAATATATTAAAATTTTAGAGTGGATTAGAACTTTACAGTGGATCACAATATTACTATAGATTAGAACTTTACAGTGCATTAGAATGTTACTATATATTAAAACTTTACAAAAATGATGATGATTACTATAGACTAGAATGTTACTATAGATTAGATCTTTACAGTGGATTAGAACATCACTATATATTAAATTGTAGATCGGATGGGTACTGTAGATCAAAACTTTAATGTAGATTAGATCTTTACAGTAAATTAGAACATCACTATATATTAAAATTGTAGATCAGATGGGTGCTGTAGATCAAAACTTTAATGTAGATTAGATTTTTACAGTGGATTAGAACATTGCTGTAGATTAGAAATTTACAGTGAATTAGAATGTTATCATATATTAAAACTTTACAGAAATGTATACTTTAGATTAGATGATTACTGTAGACTAGAATGTTACTATAGATTAGACCTTTACAGTGGATTAAAACATCACTATATATTAAATTGTAGATCGGATGGTTACTGTAGATCAAAACTTTAATGTAGATTAGATCTTTACAGTAAATTAGAACATCACTATATATTAAAATTGTAGATCAGATGGGTGCTGTAGATCAAAACTTTAATGTAGATTAGATTTTTACAGTGGATTTGAACATTACTGTAGATTAGAAATTTACAGTGAATTAGAATGTTATCATATATTATACAGAAATTCATACTTCAGATTAGATGATTACTGTAGACTAGAATGTTACTATAGATTAGACCTTTACAGTGGATTAAAACATCACTATACATTAAAATTGTAGATCGGATGGTTACTGTAGATCAAAACTTTAATGTAGATTAGATCTTTACAGTGGATTGGAGCATCGCTTTAGATTTAAACATTGCTGTAGATTAAAGTATCTACATTTAGTCACTGATGAAGAAGTCTCTTCTTTATTTACCTTCATATGAATGACAGCATCTGTGCCGAATCCCTCCAGAGGGTAGAGCTGTAAATCTCCCTGGAAGTATCGGATGTAGAGACGAGAGAGCGGCAACCCATAACCGTACCCAGCCTGCAGGAACACACACTCATCAATGACACTGCATATCTAACACACACTCCATCACTAACATTGTGTGTGTGTGTGTGTGTGTGTGTGTGTTTGTGTGCGTGAGTTTGTGTACCAGTGGTGTGCGGTGCTGGGTGCTGATCTCCGGGCGGGGAGCTGTAGAGTACATGTAGCTGAAGAGACGCTCGATCTTGCGGGCAGGAACTCCACCTCCTCTATCACTCATCTGCACACACAGACACACACACAGTCAGCACTAAACCAGTATAAACCAGTATACATGGTATTTCTTAACACAGGTGAGCTGGTCAGTGAGCATTAGACCAGTATAAACCAGGTTCTCAGGGTTATCCCCTGTTCCCCAGTTTGTTTCCAACAATATCTCTGGTTAATGTGTAGTGGGGTCAAAGACTCCGATGCTAATGCTAATGCTAACCCTGGCTTATACAACTAAGAGCGATAAGGAGCAGCAGTGTTCCAGGCCGCTCAGGGTAAAGGTCACAGATCTTTATCTCTCAGTAAACTTGTGTCTACATGGTTAGATAGCTGTCCTGTCCTGATGTGATGTTAGTTTAGGACATGGGTACGCTAGCTTAGTGTCTACATTGCTAATGTTTACAAGCCTGCATCGTTAATAATTCATTCTGAGAAAAACAGTGTAAACCTGCTGAGACGGAGACTGAAGAGCATGGCACCGAATTATTCATTACAACTGCTATAGCTAGCTTTTCTTGTGAATGCTAAAGCTTTATTCTCAGGACTGAAGCACAGCGCAGGGAAGCGGTGTTTAAGCTTATAATGCCAAATGCATGGGTTAAATCTGTGCAATATTCAAATTACACTGTTCATATGTGCAATAATAATAATAGTAATGTAATTAATGTAATATGTAATGTATGAAATATGATAACCCGAATTCCTTTATACAGTATGTTTCATGTTTACTATCACAGTTACTGCCACTTTGCCACTTTATTATATTCATATATATGTACATATTTACAATTTTTCCCCTTTTGTTTTACACTTTATTTTATAGAGTGTTTATTCTTACATGAACGGTTGAAACTGTAACAACTGTAATTTCCTGGGATCAATAAAGTATTTCTGATTCTATTTTCTAAAATTTGGGATGCAGATCAGCCATAACATTAATATCACCTGCCACACCGGCCGCCCTTGTACTGCCACAACAGATCTGAGCATACGAGGCATGTACTCCACAAGACCTCTGAAGTTGCCCTGTGGTATCTGGCACCAAGCAGCTGATCCTTTAAGTCCTGTAAGTTGTGAGGTGGGGCCTAAATAGGTCGCATCAGTAAGCCTTATGTGTCCATGACCCTCCTGCCGGTTCACAGGTGGTTCCTTCATTGAACCTCAGTTGGTAAGTACTATGGACTGCATACTGGGAACACCCCACAAGACATTATGACTGATGTTTTGGAGATGTTCTGACCCAGTCATCTAGAACTTCACCCTTTGGTTCTTGTCAAAGTGTCTCAGGTTCTTAAACTAGCCCATTTTTCCTGTTTCAACACCTTCATCACCTTCAAGAACTGAGTGTTCACCCACCACCCAGTGACAGGAGCCACTGTAGATGAAGATAATCAATGTTTTTTCTCTGCACTCGTCAGTGGTGTTAATGTTATGGCTGTACATATGAGTGTACATATATAGGTTTAATTCTCTGATGACAGATCAGATCCATTCTTGTTTTGTTTTTTTTGCTCACCTTGATTGACAGGTCTTCTCCTCCAAGTGCCACCATGACTCTGATGGGCGGTAAAGTGCTGCTGGACTCATGGCTCTCAATCGTGGCCCTCATTGAGTTCTACAAAGAGAGCAAAACTAAGTCTATCATTCCTAAACAAAAGGCAACTGTTCAGCAACTTCAGCAAGGCTTAATTGACAGCCTGCGGAATTGAGCAATTTGAGGGATTCGTCATTTAGCTTTCTTTTATTTCACTTTAGGGTTCCTGCTCTTAAACTGAACCCTGAGGAACACCACACTGCACTTCTCTGTGCTCTGATCTCTGTTCAAATGTATACACACCAACTAGCCACCCAATCAGGACATGTCTGCTCATGGTGGCGGCATAGCGGTTAGAGCTAGTGATGATAGGGTTGTGGGTTCGATACCCGGGCTCCACAAGCTGCCACTGTTGGGCCCTTGAACAAGGCCCTTCATTTCTAGCTGCAGTGCTCATTGGTGGTGTATACGCTATTGTTGTCAGCTACATTATGCTTATAGCTACAGTGCTAATTTGTGATGTAGAAGCTTTCACTGTTCACTACATTAGCCTGGTAGCTTCAGTGCTAATTGGTGGGGTTTAGGCGTCCATTGTCAGCTACATTAGCTGCATAGCTCCAGTGCTAATTTGTGATACATACACTTTTATTGTTAGCTACATTAGCCTCATAGCACCAGTGCTAATTGGTGGGACAAGACTTTTATTGTCAACTACATTACATTTCTAGCCGCAGTGCTCATTTGTGGTGTATAAGCTTCTGTTGTTAGCTACATTAGCCTCAAAGCTACATTGCTAATTGGTGGGATAAGAGCTTCCATTGTCAGCTACATTATGCTCATAGCTACAGTGCTAATTTGTGATGTAGAAGCTTTCACTGTTCACTACCATAGCCTGGTAGCTTCGTTGTTAATTAGTAGAGTATTTGGCTTTCATTAGTTATTAGCTTTATTACTCAGGTAGCTCCAGTGTTAATTGGTGGGTTGTTAGCTACATTAACCTCATAGTTCCGATGCTAAGTATAAAACCATAGAGAGTTCATTACAGAAAGGGGTAGAATTTGAGTTTTTGCTGAACGATCACTTTAATCTGTTCCGTATTTCAGTGCTGATTCAGGGTTTCCTACCTTAAAGAGCTCGAAGAGCACGTGGTAGAGGTGCGAGGGGACGTAGGAGATGTGGATGGGCTCAGATTTGCTGTTCGCTGCCAAGAAAAACATCAGCAGATAAGAAGGGTTGATTTCCGCTGTGAACTGGATCAAACTGGTTGCACTATTCAGAGTCACAGTGTCCAAAGATCACACCCAGCTCTTATAGCCACTATTACTGACCACTTATTCCATTCTGACCTCACCTTAGCCAGCCAGTCCACTCCGCACCTCTCATATTTTAAAAAATTTGTATATAAGTATATTTATATTTTCATTAGAATGTTAGTCTTATTTAATCATGTTTCTCCATGGGCTTGTTTTCCTGCTGTTATTAATATTTAATCTGCTCTGAGCTGCTGAGTGAAGAACTCACCGTTTATCTCTCTGAGTTTCAGGTCAGGAGAGCACATGTAGAACTGTTCACACAGCAGTTTAGCACATTCATACGCATCTGAGGAGGAAACACACCCGCACACACAGGTCAGACCTCCCTACTGCTGTGTAAAGCTGTTGATAAGTCTGTAACACACACATTTCTGTGTTGCTGACCTTGGATAACCTCTGTGACCCTGCAGTGGGGGTCGATGCAGCCGATGGTGCTGGGGACCGGCTGGGAGGCGGAGTCAAAGATCAGTGCTGAAACACACCCGGAGAAAAAGAGTGTTAGGAGTCCTAGTGAACCGAGAACACTGCGGTGTGTGTGGACAGGTGTGTGGGTATAGATATGTGTGGATGTGTGCTCCGACCCACGTTTTTTTCCAAAATGTATCTCAGTGTAAAGATAACCTTATAATCCTAGTTAGGAGAGGGAGTGTTTAGTGTAATGCTGTCTCTGCCATTTTTTTGTTGGGCTCTGTTTCCCTTTGTGCTTGTATGTGAATATAGGCCGGTTGTAGTGGATGCAGTGGTAGTGGATGCAGTGGTAGTGGATGCAGTGGTGGCTGCAGTAAATATAGTGCCGGTTGTAGTGGATTCAGTGCTGGATGTAGTGGATGCAGTGGTGGCTGCAGTAAATATAGTGCCGGTTGTAGTGGATGCAGTGGTGGCTGCAGTGAATATAGGCTGTTTGTAGTGCATGCAGAGCTGGATATAGTGGATGCAGTGGTGGCTGCAGTAAATATAGTGCCGGTTGTAGTGGATTCAGTGCTGGATGTAGTGGATGCAGTGGTGGCTGCAGTAAATATAGTGCCGGTTGTAGTGGATTCAGTGCTGGATGTAGTGGATGCAGTGGTGGCTGCAGTAAATATAGTGCCGGTTGTAGTGGATGCAGTGGTGGCTGCAGTGAATATAGGCTGTTTGTAGTGCATGCAGAGCTGGATATAGTGGATGCAGTGGTGGCTGCAGTGAATATAGGCTGTTTGTAGTGCATGCAGAGCTGGATATAGTGGATGCAGTGGTGGCTGCAGTGAATATAGGCTGTTTGTAGTGCATGCAGAGCTGGATATAGTGGATGCAGTGGTGGCTGCAGTGAATATAGGCTGGCTGTAGTGGATTCAGTGCCGGTTGTAGTGGATGCAGTGGTGGCTGCAGTGGATTCGGTGCCGGATGTAGTGGTGGCTGCAGTAAATATAGTGCCGGTTGTAGTGGATAAAGTGGTGGCTGCAGTAAATATATGCTGGTTCTAGCAGATTCAGTGCTTGCTGCAGTAAATACAGTAAGGGTTGCAGTGAATGCAGTAGTTCTTACTGTGCTGGTTGATGAGCATGCGTATGGAGATGCGGCTCATGTAGAACCGGTCCAGGAAATACTGAATGTTCTGGCTGGTGACAGGGTCCTGCCCGAAAGTCTCCTTATACTCAATCACGCCTTGAGCCATGGTGGGAACCACATCGTTATGCCGGTTCCTAATGGTCACCAGGGCTTCCACAAAGCTGTGGAGAGAAACAGAGGAACAGCAGGTAGAATTAACTCTAAAAATGGTTCTTTCTCCCCCCGGGATTACAGAGAACTGGTCAAAACACTCACTCCTGCAGAACCTCGTGATCTTCTGGGCTTTTATCCAAGAACTCAAGAAGCTCCATTAAACTCTGGACATACCTTAGAGAGAGAGAGAGAGAGAGAGAGAGAGAGAGAGTAAAGTAAGTGAAAGGTCGTTGTTTCTTTTGCCAGATTATTTTCTGTGTGCGTCCAGTAGTGGAAGCAACTGGCATGTGTGTGTGTGTGTGTGAGTGTGTGTGTGTGTGTGTGTGTGTGTGTGTGTGTGTGTGTGTGTGCCAGCTGTGCTAATGTGCTAATAGAGCCTGGCTCGGGTTAATGACATTCAAACACAGATCCTCTGAATGACTTCACTCCTAAACTGGTGGGCTGGTCCTTCAAGTTCAGGGTATTAAGTAACTGAAGGTTCCTGGAGCTGAAAAATTACTGCTGCAGTGTACATTCCCCCATTCCCCTAATCCTCACAAGAGAACAAACTGTTCCACACAAGCCCCACCCCTTGAACATCAACCAATCAAACTGGGGTATTTCTGTGGTAAACAGGCCGAGCCTCCCTCAGGAAGCTGTTTGCCTTACGTAATACCAGCTTCTCTCACTTCGGTATGAGCTCTGACACTGACCTCCGATATTCACTATGAATATATAATATGACCTTCAGCTGTTATTAAAGCTGAGGTTTATGCAGGTTTTTTTCTCAGGATCTCAACAAAACACAAAGTTCAGAGTCTCAGACTTTCCAGACTGCAGTAAACAAACCTGCGGTCCAACTTCAGAAGATTGCATAACTGCATGTCTGCAGGGTCAGATATCACCACAAACTAGCCCCCAAATAACAAACTTAAACCTGTGCTAAACCATTGCAGTATTCCCCAAGTCAGGGCTAAACACCTCAAAGCAGAGTTAAACTGAGAAAATTACCCAAACGCAGGACTGAACTGGGGCTAAATGACCACAACACCAGAAACTAAATTGGGGCTCAGTAAGACAACCTTAGCACTAAATAATCCAAAATCAGGACTAAATCACCCAAACCCCAAAACAAAAAATGTGTCTCAATAACCCAAACCCAGGACTAAAATTAGGGCTAAATAACCCAAACCCAGGACTAAATAACCCAAACCCAGGACTAAAATTAGGGCTAAATAACCCAAACCCAGGACTAAAATTAGGGCTAAATAACCAGACCCCCAAATCACTAATTGGGGCTAAATAACCCAAACCCAGGACTAAAATTAGGGCTAAATAACCCAAACCCAGGACTAAAGTCAGGGCAAAATAACCCAACCCCCAAATCACAATTTGGGACTTAATATTCCAAACCCAGGACTAAAGTCAGAGCTGAATAACCCAAAACCCAATTCACATATCGAGGTGCAGGACTGCATTAGGAATCAATAACCCAAACCCATGACTTAATTAATATCCTAAACCCAGTGCTACACTCCTCTGACTAACCCAGACTAACAGCAGAGCTGAGCAGTGACATATAGGCCAGACAGAGGTTAAAAACTCGTACTGTCTGAGAAACAAAAGGTTGTGTAGATGTATGTGTGTGTGTGTGTGTGTGTGTGTGTGTGTGTGTGTGTGTGTGTGTGTGTGTGTGTGTATACCAGCTGTGTACGAGCTGAGCAGAGGGGGTGCTGAGCAGGCGAGGGGGCAGCAGGCGGATCTCCTTCATGATGTTGGCAAGTCTGACCGGCAGCTCCTGCCTGAGGAACTTGAAGGAGGTTTTCTCACACGCGTTTACAGAACCTAAACACACACACACACACACATATATACAGGGGTTAAAGGTCAACAGGGTAACTGTTCACTCAGGTGTGACATAACAAGCCCCTAGAACTGCAGTAGTAATGGTGGGAGTGTTCAGTACCCCTTTAGAACTACAATAGAACCAATGGAAGTGCTAAGTTTCCCTATAGAACTGCAGCAGAACCTACAGGAGTGCTAAAGCCCCTGTATAACTGCAGCAGAACCTTTGGGAGTGCTGACCTCCCCATGAAACTTCCAGTAGAACCTATGGGAGTGATGCATTCCTCTACAGAACATCAACAGAACCTGTGGCAGTACAACATTCCTATACAGAACTGCAGTGGAACCTATGGGAATGCTAAGTACCCCTACAGAACCTCAGTGAAACCTAAAGGAGTGACGAGTTCCCCTGCAGAACTGCAGTGGAACCTATGAGAGTGCTATGTTATCCCATGAAACTGCAGTAGAACCTGTGGAAGTGATCAATTTCCCTTTAGAACTGCAGTGGAACCAATAGTAAGGCTGAGTCTCCAAACAGAACCGCAGACCCCCTCTTAGAGAAAAGCAATGGAATCTCTAGGAGTGCTAACTTCCCTCTGTAGAACCATCAAAAGGTTCTTTACACTTATCTGTCAAACACGGTTCTTTAGGAATCTAGAACACAGTCCAAAGACTATGCCTTTGTGGCTCTCTTTTGAAGACTACTCTATACACCTCCTCATCAGGAACATTGTTCTGTAGGTCCTGAGTGAAGATGCTCTAAAGCTGTTCTAGATATCTGCAAGTCTGCTCAGAGGTTCTCTTACCGAAATCCAGAAACTGCTTCATTGATAGAGGCGACGGTGAGAACTTGGAGAAGTGGTCGATGTGCTTCGGCACGTTGGCCAGAGCTGCGTTCCTCATGATGAAGCGTGCAAACTTCATGCTGTCTGAATCTGAGCGTTCTGCTGGAGAACCGTGAAGAGTTCTGGGTTCTGTAGATTTAGTAGATTTAGTCTGCACAGGCCTGCTCATACACCCCTTTATATGAGATGAGGCCATGCCTACTGCGTGATCCCAGCTCCATAGATGGCCAATAAGGTAACAGCAGAGCTGTGGCCCGCCCGCCCACCCTGCAGAATGTGAAGTTACAGCATGAGGCATGTGGCGAGCGTCAGAGCGTGTGTGTGTGTGTGTGTGTGTCTGTGTGTGTGTGTGGAGAACACGGTACAAAACATCTAGAGTCTCATAACACACGCAAACACACACTGATATACCCTCAGACGCACCCTGGAGGCATTAGTAAATAAGGACATAGGAGATAAACAGGCACACACACACACACACACACAGCTGTGATAAACTATTAGCACCCTGGTTTCAGTGCTGTGTGTTACAGTGATTTATATAACAGACAGTTAAGATGCCTCTGGGTGTTCGTGTTTAGGAGCTCCATCTGCACCATCTGAGGGGTCTGATTGTAAACAGATCAGCTCATTGATTAGAACCTCTTAGATCAATATCTGTCAAAACACAGATCAATCAGTCATTTTTTTCAAAATACAGCACCTTTAATGATCATCACAATCAGATCATCATCACACTGTGAAAATGAGCAGATTATTAGAAGGAGACCGGTATTATTGATTGATTATTGATGTCCTCTGGGATCCGAGTTGAGTGAGACACTCTGACTGGCTTCAAAATTGTACCCAACGTATTTACTTTTATAATCAGATCGGCCTGCGTATCTCCTTTTTAGCTGTTCATGACACTAAACACTAAATCACAATATTCATGTTATACTCTATGTCCAAATGTTTGTGGACACCCCTACTAATGTGCCTTCTAAGGCATTCAGCTACTTTAAGTTGCACCCATTACTGACACAGATGTGCAAATATACACACACACAGCTTGTCTAGTCCCTGTAGAGAAGTACTGCCAATAGAATAGGACTCCCTGGAGCAGATAAACATCATGAACCTATCGGCACCATGCTGCGTAATAATGCCAGACGTGGGCTAGTAGAGGGGTATAAAGCCCCCCAGCATTGAGGAGCTGTGGAGCAGTGGAAGAACTGTGTTCTCTGGAATGATGGATGGTGGTGGAGCTCCATCCAGTACTTGGGGAGTTGGGGATGATGAGGTGGGGTGGTGATTATCCAACATCCTGACCTCACTAATACCCTTGTGGCTGAATGCCATCAAATCCTTACAACAATGCTCCTGGTGCAATCTATTAGAAAGCATTCCCTGGACAATAGAGACAGTTTTTTTATAGCTTTGATTTTAAAACTCTTTTGAATACCCCTGGTTTCAGAAGAAACTGAATGAGCAGGTGTCCCAATACTTCTGTCCATATTTTGTACAATAAGGCAGAAGAGGGTTGAGATCTGGGTCACAGTAAAGGGTTGTAAAGTTAAGTCCTTTATTGTAATTATATTTAAACAGTACAATGAAATTGTACCCACAACCCTGTAACCAATAAGCCAGCACTCAAACCATGAAACAACGGAATAAAATAAATGTTTAATAAAAATATCATACTTTTACCTAATCTCAGAAAGAGGATTATTAGATCATTAGACTAAATGTATGTTGATTTATTATTTATAACTTATTTCTGTATCTTTATAATTACAGAATTTGATCAAACTTCATCTTTATGTGAGGTTTCTGTTCGGGTTGGTCAGGTGTAAATCTGCACGTCTGACTCTCCTGTTTGTTATTAAACCGTCTAAAGGTTGAAGCTTTTTTTTTGGCTGCATGAAATTGGAGAGTTCAGTTACTGACCCAAGAGCATTAAGCCCAACTCTCACTCCGACAGCCAGTCTGTGTCTGTTCTGCACCCAGTCTACACCAGTCTGTACCTATTTTGCTCCCAGTCTGCACATATTCTGCTCCCAGTCTGCACCCAGTCTGTATCCTCTCTGTACCTACTCTGCTCCCAGTCTGCACCCAGTCTGTACCTTGTCTGCATCTACTCTGCACCCAGTCTGTACCTTGTCTGCTCCCAGTCTGCACCCAGTCTGTACCTGTTCTGCTCCCAGTCTGCATCTACTCTGCTCCCAGTCTGCACCCAGTCTGTACCTTGTCTGCATCTACTCTGCTCCCAGTCTGTACCTACTCTGCTCCCAGTCTGCACCCAGTCTGTATCTTGTCTGCTCCCAGTCTGCACCCAGTCTGTATCTTGTCTGCTCCCAGTCTGCACCCAGTCTGTATCTTGTCTGCTCCCAGTCTGCAGCCAGTCTGTACCTTGTCTGCATCTACTCTGCTCCCAGTCTGTACCAACTCTGCTCCCAGTCTGTACCTACTCTGCTCCCAGTCTGCACCCAGTCTGTACCTTGTCTGCATCTACTCTGCATCCAGTCTGTACCTACTCTGCTCCCTGTTCACTTTAAATTAGAAGTATCACTCCCAATTTCACTTTACACACCCAGTCTCTATCTATTCTGCACCCAGTCTGCACTTAATCTGTATCTAATCTTTACCACAAGCATCTGACTCTAATCTGTGATGTTACACACTTGTAAAGCAAGTCCTGTAGGGGTGGCTCAAAGTGCCAATTACACTTCCTGACTGTAGAGGGCGTGCAAGATTGAGAAATGCCAATTCTCACATAATGCTGCTTTAATGTAAGAGCGGACCAGAAAAACACTGAACACTAGTTAACATTAAATTTCACTTAAAACCTTAAATGAGTTTTAATAAATTACATTTAAATTTAATTCAATCTAAAAAGCAAGATGTACAACAGCTGTGGAAGGATGTGGCTTCAGGGATGAGCATGAGTAACAGTAATAAACTAAATAATAATGTCTAATGAAACCTGCAGTGCTCTCTGAAGAACAGGGGGAGAGGCAGTCACTCCCTACCTAACATTTCAAACACAACTCAGCTATTCCAGCTCACGGTTACAGCGAGACTAAAGCTAACAGAGCTAAACGAAGTGCAGAGTGCTGGGCTGAAGCTCAGGTGTATTTCCAGGTATTTACATCAGAGAGGCGGGAACCTTGAGGGAACTCTCTCAGACCTTTTCTATAGAGATAGCGCACCTATGTGGCCAAACTCCACAAACAAAACACCATAAATGGATAGAAGAAATATTGCCTTCGTTAGGGTGAATTTTAATAACACTATAAATGTAGGTATTGTGATATACACTGAGGAGGCGGAGCTACAGTCTCTCATTAAGGTGAATATTAATAACGCTCTAAATGTAGGTATTGTGATATACACTGAGGAGGCGGAGCTACAGTCTCTGATTAAGGTGAATATTAATAACGCTCTAAATGTAGGTATTGTGATATACACTGAGGAGGCGGAGCTACAGTCTCTGATTAAGGTGAATATTAATAATGCTCTAAATGTAGGTATTGTGATCTACACTGAGGAGGCGGAGCTACAGTCTCTGATTAAGGTGAATATTAATAATGCTCTAAATGTAGATATTGTGATATACACTGAGGAGGTGGAGCTTCAGTCTCTAATTAAGATGGATATTAATAACACTCTAAATGTAGGTGATGTGATTAGGGGTGGGTAATATGATGACATTTAATTAAATCATGGTAAATTTTGTATTCATGATACACAATATGCTTTCATGAGTATATCAGCAAAATTGTCAGTACTTTCATATAGGTATTGTGATATACACAGACCTGTAAAAGTAAAAGTTCCTATCCCACAGTTGTTTCAGTCATTTTCCCACCACTTTCCCAGCATTAAATGCTCAGTCTGTTTCATTAGAAAAGGGTTAGGAAAAGTACTGCTAGGACACTTTGGTATCACTAAACACTTGATATGTTCTGCTCATAAATATATAATATATAAATAGCCACACCCTTTTCCGTGGCTCTGAGTGTCACAATCCCGAGTTTTGCAGCTGCTCACCACCTGATCTTATCCAAGCTCTACTTGGCTGAAGCCTCTGACAGCCTCCTCAACCACGTCCTGCTCTCTCACTGCCTCAGTCATTGCTCAGTCAGCCTCATTTGATTCTGCTGCTGCTCCATGCAGACGCTGGTGCTTGCCTCTGGTTTCCAAATCCCCCGCTTCTGTTTTCGCCCAAAGAAAACTGGAAGGATCTTATTCACTTGCATGTAACATTGGGAAATCCAGTCCCACAATGCACCAGTTTACATTGGTGGAAACCCATGGGAGCTCTCTTGTGGGTACCTAGGAAAACCCTGCAGATGGGGATCTGTCATCCATGTCAAGCAGGGTATAGTGAGTCACTCCCAACCAGCCCACTACAGAGCTCTCTTCAATGGGGTGAAGGTACAGGCTGCTCCATCAGCATTTTCCTGTGAGTGCAGAATCAGACTCATAGCAACACTGCCAGTGTCACAACCATTAGCTCCATTAGCTGACTGTGATCAGCCTCAGGAACATTGAGCAGAAGCTTCAGTGCTAGGCTGAGCTGTGTCACTGTTGTCTTAGCTGTCGTCCCGTGATGTCTTGCCACTTTATTTGGTTACAGGGACATTTATGGCTGTGGTGGAGCTATTTCCACTTTTCGAGCACCTAGGCAATATGCTGTCAATCTGTAGGCCTCATTAAGTCTCTGCTGTGTGATCTGTCAGTACAGTCGGTTATGATTACTCTGGGATGTTGACTGCTGTATCTGCCGTAGTACAATTACATCACTTTTTAACCCCTTAAACAGTCTATTGTCCGCCGGTGGGCTGAAATTGTAATGACAAACCTCTGTTACCAAAGAATGGCCCCGCCAGTTTGTACAGAAGTCCCTGTAGTTACTGAGTAATACACCTTAATGACTTATATGCCTTGCATAATTAAGGAATTAAGGTTATTTACACAGTGGTGTACTGCTCTGATCATAATCATAATTTAATAATCAGGGTGTAGTAGAACTTAATATAGTCATGGCAGTGATGGTCAAAGTTATGATAGTTAAAATGTGCTAATATTAATAGTGGCCATTTGTTGTTGTGTTTTTTTTCCTCCACCCCAATACACCTGACTCAGGTCCTCATCTAATTATCAAGCCCTTTATGAACTGGATCAGGTGTTTGGAGTAGGGAGCACATAGGACTGCAGGGATTTGTTAAGGCTTCATTGTTATTTATAGCATTTAAACCATTCTACTATTTAAATCACTCTACGGGTAAATCAGTCTACTGTTTATACACAACGTGTAAATATACTTAATTATTAAGTAATTATTATTATTAAGTAAACCTTATTAAAATCACATTTTTGAGAAGTCCCTGAAGCCTCATCTCTCCAGAATCCACAACACTGTTCAAAAATAGTTTAAGATGAAAACATGAAAGTACATTAATATGAATTAATGCTCAGCTTTCAGGCTGTAAATGTAAGGACATAATAGAAAAGTTGAAGAGGCCATTTTCTGATAACTTCTCCTTTCTTTGCTGCCTAATATTTATTTATATCCCCTCACTTAACTTCACTGTCAGGAATTTCAAACCATCACTTCCTCTGTTAATCTGACAGTAGGCCACATTTTAAACTGAACCCAATAAAAAGTCAAATGATGAGTTCTCATATTTATTGGCTTGAAACAGCAATAGAAATTGGGGGATCAAGAATTGTTGCCAGTCCAGTAAGATGAATAATATACATGTATTATATGGGTGTTATATGCATTCGGTTTTCAAGACAAATTATTTTAGTCATTCATCCATATAACTTTTTTTGTTTACTGTACACTGGAATGCCATCCATTCTTTAAACCCAACACACACTCACAGCACATTTTTAATGTAAGGTCTGCGTACGTTATAAAGTGTGCATTAAGCTACATTAACAAGCCAACAAAGTGCAAGTAATACATGCATAATAAATTCCCCTATTTGGAGCATTGTATCACAACACAAGACAAAAAAACATTTACAGCTGTGGCAAAAGGTGTTTGTTTATGATGGATGAACAGAAGACGGATACAATTTGTTTGATCTTCTTGACACTTTTTACATTGTGCAGTATGCAGTGTAATTAGGTAATTATGCAAATCTAAAATGTCATATGTATCCTCTTTTTCCAGATCATTCTTTTGATCCTATTGAAAATCTCCTGCATTTTCAGTCCATAAATAACAGGATTGATTAAAGGAGGAATGACCAGATTTTCAACAGACATTATCATAGCAAACAGATGAGGAACATTTCCTTCTAATCTGCTGTTAATCACTTCAAAGCAGGAGGTAACACAAACACTGGTGAAGATGATAAGATGTGGGGAGCAGGTCTGCAGAGCTTTTCTTCTGAAGTCTTTTGAATTCTTTAAGCAGACGGTGAGAATTCTAACATAGGAGAAGATTATAAAGATCACAGGTGGAAACACAGCGATGACTAAAACAAACAGTCCATATGAATTTCTTACAGATGTGTCTTCACAGCTTAACTTTAGAAGGGCACTGTTATTACAGTAGATTCTATGTAACTGAAATTTGCACAGCTTCAGCTGATATGTTAGAATATCCCCTATTCCGACTTCACAGGAAGGCAAAAACCAGCAGATAAATAAGAGCTTTCTGACAGTGGACATTTTCACAAGAGTTGCGTACTGTAATGGTCTACATATGGACACATATCTGTCATAGGCCATAGCTGATAACAGTGTGAACTCAGAAGCCCCGTGAGTGTATAATAGAAAGGACTGAAAAACACAGGCTCCGAAAGAGATCATCTGCGTTTCAGTCAGAAAATCAATCAGCAGTTTGGGATAAAGAGCAGTTGTTCCCCAAAGAGCATTGCAGAGTAAAGCAGCGATGAATATGTACATCGGCTCATGGAGCTGTTTGTTTGCAAATATGACAGAAATGACAACAGCATTGCAGCAAATAATCAGCAGATAGACGAGGAGAGTAACTGCAAAATAGACATATCTGTACTTCTCCAGCTCTACATGACCTTCTAGATATAAATATGTAACATTATTAGAATAATGCATCATTCTATAAGAGCAGATTGATGAACTGAACCTGAAATAAAGAAATCTTAGGAAGTTACAAATATTTGACAGTAGTTCTGTAAAATCAGGCACCATCAAAAAGAATGTAAAAAAGTGAAGAAGCACTGCAGCTGTACAGTTCTGCAGTGGAGGGGAATACAGTCGTGTGTCCCTTTATAAATTGGCAACATATTCCTTAGTGGTTCGCTGACAGACAGACTGACGGCCCTCCTTCAACCCCTTCATAACCAGACACAGCAGAAGCTGCTGTTAGCTGCAATAATATAGTGCAGTACTGGTGTATTTGTTTATATCATGAATTTGATGATTTTTACCCTTTTAGAAGAACAGACTGATGAGATGAAGAACTGATTGATCAGTGCTTAGCATTCTTTTGTATCTAATGCTAAGAGGTTGTTCAGGATTTCCAGAAAATCCCATTCAACCCTAATAAGAAACTGTAAAGTGCTCAAAGCATCATTTCTTTTATTCATTGAAATTTGTATAAAACATTGGTGGGTGGAACATGGAGAAAGTAACCATTCCTCCTCTACTGACCCGTCCTACTGACCCGTCCCCCTTAACTATTTATTAATTATTGATAAAAATGACCAAACCAGATACAGCATACAGTTAATAGTTGTGATATTAATAGTGCAGATAGTTACGAGAAATTTAGGTTTTAACATGGTCATTAAACAGGTAGCAGTGGTAGGAGGGTGAGCCGCTGGTCTGGTATGGTATGGGTGGTATGTGGGGGGCCTGATGGTCGGACTGGCAGGTCTGAGGCAAGTAGAGGGGACCTCATCGGGCAGTCTTCCAGCAGATCAGGCTGGGTGGCCATTTACTCGGAGAAGGTAAAAAGAGAGAGAGTTAGTTCTGAGTGTACTGAGAGAGTAAGTTTTATATAAATGTATTGATATCCTGATACAGAGACATTAAATACTCAGCAGTTATAAACTACACTACAGCTTAACAGCACATAAATGGCGGCAAATAAATGAAGAGCAATCAGAGCTGTACTAAGTTTAGGCTTGACGTGCTGGATAAAGAGCTTCTCAAAGAGATGGTCTTCAGTCTGCATTTGAGGACAGTGAGTAACTCAGCTGTTCGGACACCCAGAGGAAGTTCGTTCCACCTCTTCAACTCCAGAACAAAGTGTGTTTTAATGTTTTTTTTTTCTCAATAAGAGGACAGCACACACATACACACATGAACTCACACACTCACACACACACACACACTCACACACACATACATGTATTACTCATTATTAGGTCAGACTCTCAGATTTGACGTCGAGGAGGAAACTGAGGAAAAAGTGTTTTTCCGTTTGTGTTGAAATCCTACAGCGTTCCTGAGGAAGTGATACACACTTACACACACTCTCATACACACACACTGACACACATTTTTAAACAGCTTGAGAGCACAAGAAAGAGCACAACGTTTTATTTAAACTCTTAGACCTCCTGAAGAAAGAAGAAAAGGAAGGAGACACAGGAGGATAAAGTTATCAGCAGTGTGCTTGTGAATCTGTACTGAAGGTCGGAGATGTGCCTGCTGGTTCACGCCATTCTACTCTTGGCAGTGCCAGGTGAGTTCTCTGCACTGAAGCTTTAATTATAAATAATAAAACTGTTTATTTTAAGTCATAAAATAACTGCTGTTATCACTTATGATGATGTCATTAAAATAGCAGTTTAATATAACAGCTAACTATAAACTATAACTGACATATAAAAAGTATAAGGTGTAAATAGTAATCTTGTTTACTTTATATGACTTTAATAAGTAACCATATTAATAAGTAATCGTATTATAGCTTATTTGGCGTTATTTAAAGGAAAACACATCTCACGTGCAAATATTAGTGCCAGTATAAATACAATACAACATACAGCTGATTTGTAATAACAATAATAAAAATAATAACATTAATGTGTAATCATACTTATTAGTAAATGTGTTCATAAAAATATGTATTATTAATAATAATTATAATATTAATAAGAAGAAGAAGAAGAGGAGGAAGAAGAAGAAGAACATTAATGTGTAATAATGCTTATTAGTAAATCTAATAAGAAATAATGTGTTCATAAAAATATTTATTATTATTATTATTATTATTATTATTATTAATAATAATAATAATAATAATAATAATAATAATAATAATGATGATGATCATCATCATTATCATCATTTATTTATAAGCCACCTTTAACAGACTTAGGATCACTGTACAAAAAAAGCATCAGATTACAAAAAAACAAGGAGAAAAGAAACTGAAATAAATTACAGCTCATAGATCAAGACCTGATGGAGAGTTGAGAAGCTGGGAGTGAACAGGTGGGTCTGACATTTGAAGGAGGAACGAGGAGTGCAGATCTGAAATGAGCTTGACACTGAAAGACCTGCAATGGTTAGCAGGTCTGTTTAAGAAGATCTAACAGGACAGTCTGTATGGGATTAAAAAACATGAAATGATGAGTCTTTTGAACTGGATATGAGCTGGAACTGGAGGCCAGTGGATAAATTAAAGAACAGGGGAGAGATGAGATATGAGATATGGACCAGTAATGGCAGAAGGACAGGGTTTAAGGAGTGATGTGGGATAGTTAATAGTGGTGATATTTATAGTGGAGTCCATGTAGGTTTGAACATGGTCATTAAACAGGTAGCAGTGGTAGGAGAGTGTGCCGCTGGTCTGGTATGGGTGGTGGTGGGTGGGGGGCCTGCTGGTCAGACTGGTTAATAAAGATCTGGAAGGGAGTAATTTCAGCAGAGCCATGTAAGTAGGTGTGACGTCAGAGAGGGAACAGTCCGCCAAGTCTTCATAAATATTGTCGATTTTTTTGTGGAACTGGACAGTGCAGAGGACAGGGCTGATTACACAGCTGGATTGCTTTATCTGTTATTCTGAGGTCACACTGGTTTGTGATGTAAATGTGATTCTCAGGTGTTGCAAGATTTCCTGAATTTCCCAAGCAGCACACTTCCATTGCTGTTCTGCAAACAGTGTACATGTCTATTCAGGGTTTGTTTGGTTCTACAAAGCCTAGTACTTTGACATATCCACTGGGGTTCTTCAGTGTCTACAGTATCTTCCATCTTCAGCACCTCCGAGATTCAGTGTATTCAGTGTGTAAAAGGGACTGGACTGCATTTAGAAATGTAGAAATGACCCGAGACAGTATCTTGAATCTCAGAGTGTACAAACCTCAGATTGGATTAGGTCTAGTCTGTACTGGATTAAAACTAGCCTGCGTTTGGCAACTCATCTCAGCTCTCTTCCTGGGCAGGATGCTGTGGGCTCTGGACAGTGGACCGGCTGACGGTCAGAAGTGGTGGCTCTGTTACTGTTCCCTGCCACTACAACTACCGGTTCAGAGGGCAGGTGAAGTACTGGTGCAAAGGGAAGATCTGGCACACCTGTTTTACTGTGAGAAACTCAGCGAGAATAAACATCACAGACTCTCCAGCTGAGCTGGTGACCACACTGACACTGTCAGGCCTGCAGGTCAGAGACGCCGGACGATACTGGTGCGCCATAAAGCGTGGAGGACTCCTGAAGGCGGACATCAGGACCTCCCTGGAACTGCAGGTGACTGAAGGTATTAAACAATTAATGTGTGAGGAGAACATAGCATACACCAGCACACAGGATCTCCATCGGCTGATCATTATGATCATAATCATTTATCATAATCATTTAATCATTTATTATTTATTAAACACACATTCCTTTATTCTGCTCTCAGACACACCAGACCTGTGGGTCAACGGCAGCTCAGTGTCCGGCACTGAGGGCAGGAACGTGAGCATCGAGTGTCTCTATAGTGACCGTCTGAAGGAGGATGAGAAGAAGTGGTGCAGGAGTGGAGACCTGCACTCCTGCCAATCAGAGCAGGACACACAGACGTCTCAGCAAGCAAAGCTGCGACTCAGGGATGAAGGCCAGGGCGTCTTCATCGTAACACTGACTGCCCTGCAGATGGATGATGGTGGATGGTACTGGTGCATGGCTGGAGGAATACAGTCACTGGTCCACCTCACCATTACTGCAGCATCCACTGCACAAAGCCATACAGGTACAGTCAACCTGAAAAAAAAAACATAACAATGCTAACCTCAATCCTTATTACTAATCCTAATCCCACTACTAATCCTGTTAATCCAGTCCAACAATAGCAACGTTCTTAGAGCAAAACTAATCGCTGTGAATTCTGAGACCTCCCCTACGCTACAATTGGTCCCAATCGCCCCCTCTGTAGTTCAGAGGCCTCCCCTGACTACAATCGGTTCTAATCTCCCCTAAGACCCCCACCACCAACTTCAATTGGTCATAATCACCCCCTTGTTAGTTCTAAGACCTGTAAGACTGTAATTGGTTCTAATCTCTAATCTAATTTTGGGACCTCCTTCAGACCATGATTTGTCCATTTGTCCTTAACCCCAATCTTAATTTTACACTCCACACTTGTTTCCAACAAAAACATCATTATTAATATTCTGAAACAGAGGTAATCACTGTCTTCTGAGACCCCCAGGACCTATCTAATAATGTGGTCTGATCTCCCCCCTCAGACTACAATGGGTTCTGATCTCACCTGGTTAGTTATGTGACCTCTTCAGACTACAGTGGGTTCTAATCTCCTCTGGTTAGATCTGTGACCTCTACCAAACTACAATGGGTTCTGATTACACCTGGTTAGTTCTGAGACCTCCCCAAACTACAATGGGTTCTGATCTCCCCTGGTTAGTTTTGTGACCTCCCCCAAACTACAATGGGTTCTGATCTCACCTGGTTAGTTCTGTGACCTCCCCCAAACTACAATGGGTTCTGATTACACCTGGTTAGTTCTGTGACCTCCCCCAAACTACAATGGGTTCTGATCTCACCTGGTTAGTTCTGTGACCTCCCCCAAACTACAATGGGTTCTGATTACACCTGGTTAGTTCTGTGACCTCCCCCAAACTACAATGGGTTCTGATCTCACCTGGTTAGCTCTGTGACCTCCCCCAAACTACAATGGGGTTAAACTCCCCTGGTCAGTTCTGTGACCTCCCCCAAACTACAATGGGTTCTGATCTCACCTGGTTAGTTTTCTGACCTCCCCAAACTACGATGGGTTGTAATCTCCCCTGGTTATTTCTGAGACCTCCCCAGACTATATTGGGTTCTGATATCCCCTGGTTAGTTCTGAGATTTTCTTCTGACCATGATCTGTCCTAATCACCACTTAATTTATTCAGAGATCTGACTTTACACCCTAACTCTAAACTAATAAACTTTGTTGAATTTCTGGCCTCAACTGAATCCCACTGAATAAGAGTTTCTCTCATTTCCAGACTTTCCTGAGTGGACTTCATCTCTACAGCACACCGATGCCTCAGCAACTACAGTTATGCTAACATCTACACACACACCATACACCTCAACAAACTCAACACACACACCATCCCCTTCTACACACTCAAAACACATATCCATCTCTACACACTCAACACACACACCATCTACTTCTACACACTCAATACACACATCCATCTCTACACACTCAACACACACACCATCCCCTTCTACACACTCAAAACACATATCCATCTCTACACACTCTACACACACACCATCTACTTCTACACATGAACCAGCAGGATCTTCCCCCGTAACCACACAGTCACCTGTCAGGATGCCCACCACATGGCTAACCTCCACTCCAACAGGTAAATCTTCACGTTCTGCATCAGCATAAGCGGAGGACCCTACATTGTGTGTTCAGTACAATTAACATGACTGCCATTACCTTTACAGCTCTGAGCAAACGGCCGTTAGCTTCACCTCCAGCCACGAGTGTTACAATGATGTGTGCAGCCAGCAGGTGTGTAAAATATGACCTAATATTACCCCTAAACCAAATTCTAACCTTTACCTAAACCTAAACTTACCCTAACCTACACCTTACCCTAAACCTAACCTACTACACCTACGCCTTAACCTAACTCAACCTACTACACTGAAACCTAATTCTAACCTTGACCTAACCATAACCTAACATATACATCAACCTAAACTTAATCTACTTCACTCAAACCTAACCTAATCTAACCTTAACCTAAACCTAAACTTAACCCACTACACCTAAACCTAATTCTAACCTTAACCTAACCTAAACCTAACCTACACCTAAACCTAAACTTAACCCACTACACCTAAACCTAATGCTAACCTTATCCTAACCTAAACCTAACCTACACCTAAACCTAAACTTAACTCACTACACCTAAACCTAATTCTAACCTTAACCTAACCTAACCTAACCTACACCTACACCTAAACCTAATTCTAACCTTAACCTAACCTAACCTAACCTAACCTACACCTAAACCTAATTCTAACCTTAACCTAAACCTAAACCTAAACTTAATCTACTTCACCTAAACCTAATTCTAACCTTAACCTAAAGTCAAACCTAACCTACTGTAATTAAACCTAATTGTAACATTAACCTAAACATAAACCTAATCTACTTCACCTAAACCTAATTCTAACCTTAACCTAAACCCAAACCTAACCTACTGTAACTAAACCTAATTCTAACCTTAACCTAAATCTAAACTTAACCTACTGTAACTAAACCTAATTCTAACCTTAACCTAAACCTAAACTTAACCTACTGTAAGTAAACCTAATTCTAACCTTAACCTAAACCTAAACTTAACCCACTACACCTAAACCTAATCCTAACCTTAACCTAAACCTAACCTACACCTAAACCTAGACTTAACTCACTACACCTAAACCCAATTCTAACCTTAACCTAAACCTAAACGTACCTACTGTAACTAAACCTAATGCTAACCTTAACCTAACCTAACCTAACCTACACCTAAACCTAGACTCAATTCACTACACCTAAACCCAATTCTAACCTTAACCTAAACCTAAACGTACCTACTGTAACTAAACCTAATGCTAACCTTAACCTAACCTAAACTTAACCTTACCTACACCTAAACCTAAACCTAGACTCAACTCACTACACCTAAACCCAATTCTAACCTTAACCTAAACCTAAACGTACCTACTGTAACTAAACCTAATGCTAACCTTAACCTAACCTAAACTTAACCTAACCTACACCTCACCCTAAACCTTACTCACTACATCTAAACCTAATTCTAACCTTAACCTAACCTAAATGTAACCTAACCTACACCTTACCCTAAACCTAAACTACTACACCTACTTTTAACCTTAACCTAACCTAAACTTAACCTAACCCACACCTCACCCTAAACCTAAACCTAATTCTAACCTTAACCTAACCTAAACTTAACCTAACCCACACCTCACCCTAAACCTAATTCTAACCTTAACCTAACCTAAACTTAACCTAACCCACACCTCACCCTAAACCTAATTCTAACCTTAACCTAACCTAAACTTAACCTAACCTACACCTCACCCTAAACCTAATTCTAACCTAAACTTAACCTAACCCACACCTCACCCTAAACCTAATTCTAACCTTAACCTAACCTAAACTTAACCTAACCTACACTTCACTCTAAATCTAATTCTAACCATAACCTAACCTAAACTTAACCTAACCTACACCTCACCCTAAACCTAAGCTAAAACCTAAACTACATCTACCTTTAACCTTTACCTAACCTAACCATAACATACTATACCTAAACCTCAGCATTCTTCCATTAATTCCTTTTTTTCAAAGATAGAAAATACAGGTCCAGAAAGTAAAGATCTGCCCCAGTTGCCTGGGCTTAGCTGGATTTAGTTTAATCCTGGGTGGGTTTTTACTTTCTGGAACTGGATTTTCTATTTGTACTAGTTTAAAAGTTCCATAACGAAGAAGAGCAGCATGAATGTAGCTGCAGTAACACAGTTTTCTCAGTTGTTCTGGGTGTATGGCAGTACCCAGAGTCATAAAATACGGATGAAATACACAAATTTCATTGTTTCATAATTACTCTGCAAAGATTTAAACTGATACAATATCGCTTCTGTTCATCTGATGTAAAACTTTATTTCAGATTTTTTTTTCAACATTGTGGAATTGCATAGCTTTTTGCATTGATACAGTGTGGTCTGATCGTTATCCAGCTAAATTAATACACACAGTTGTACTGTTTGTGTCTTTAACCGAGCACAATGAGTAAACCTCCACAGTGCAGGCTAGAAAAAGTAGGTGAGGTCTATGTTAATAACCTTTCCAAGAGCTGACTGGCAAAAGGTGTTTCAATTCAGCATCAAAATATATGGATGAAATGTGTACGTCTTGTGATTTCTTGGAAAACACTTTTAGTATGTGTACAAATTTGATCTTGTTTACCATGTTGCCTGGATACCTTGTGCTCATTAAGGGAACAATGAATTCAGTTTTAATTCCAGAGAATATTATTAGGGATTAGAAATTAGATATTAGAGATGAAAGCTTGGTAGATGTTTTTACATCCAGGTTTAAATAATAAGCCTGGAGAACTGGGTGTGTTCTTAATTTATAGTACATAAATTACATACTATTACATACATACTATTTTAATAACTGTTATTTATACCATAAGGTTTGTATTTCTATGTACTGTGTATCGTCCTGTGTGCAGGGATACACAGCACTGCAGCCTGCTGCTGTGTTTGCGTTCTGTCTGAGGATTTGCTGTGTATGTATTTCAGGCTATATGTTTGTCTGTTGGTCACGATGGGGGTTTTACTAACAGCTGCTATATCGACTGCTCTGATCTGGAGAAGACGAAAACACCACCGTGAGTAATACACACACACACACAAACACACACACACACACAGGCATATGTAATTTATTTACAGGTGTTGGTGTGTATTATGTTCCAGTGACGTCTGAGTTCTTCTGTTTTCTGTTTCTCTGAAACTTTTCAGGAGGGAATCACATGATGTTAGAGGGGGCGGAGCCATCAGAACTCAGTGTGAGTAAACAGTAAACAGTAAACACACAACATAAACTAACTCATATTTAAGTCTTTAATGTCAAATCATTGATAGTGAGACTCAAACTTTAAAATACCACTTATAATATCACTTAAATATCAATCTGATAATTATAATCACTTTGATTAATCCTGATTGTTTCTGTTATTGATTAGATGAAGGATGATGTTGATTTGCTGGATCATGAATGGACAAACAGGACTGTTCTACAACTGGAGGAGCAATTTAACACTGTAGTCCAGCATTAACCCCCCCCCCCCCCCCCCACACACACACACACACACACACACACACACACACCTACCTGTTCAATTCTGAAATATTGCAGCATTTCTCTCAGTTCTCACTGTTTGATTATGATTTAAAATGTTACTATTAAATGTAAAGCAGTCAATAATCAAGTTCAGACAAATATGATCAATAAATATGATAGAATGAATATGATGAGCTTCAGGTTTGTGAGTAATTCTATAGGCTGTTGCCAGTAACTTCTGCTCATCTACTAGACCCTCATGAACATTCAGGAACACTCATGAAGGAGCGTTAGGAGACACCTTGGCGCATTATGTGTGTGTGTGTATGTGTGTGTGTGTGTGTGTGTGTGTGTGTGTATGTGTGTAAGTGGAGATGGGGTCAGGTGAGCTGAACGAAGCTTGTAGCGAAACCAGATCTTTCCAAGCCTCAAGGAAAGTGGGGACTGACGGCAACCTTCGCCCTAGCTGGCAAGCAGTCAGGGTTTAGAGAGTGTCCGGCTGACTTCCCGCCCGTCACTGACGTCCCGCTCATCTATCCGGCTACGTTGCTGACGTACATCAATCGACTGGAGTGACAGCTAGCATTAAATCAGAGAGTCAGGCTTTAGAGTGCGTGAAAAATGTGTCAAACGTCTGGGATTTCATGGGATTAAACACCCTCCATTATGGGTCTACATGTACCTGCATACACTTCAGGTCAAACTCAAAGGCAGAACCAATCAGAATCTCGATTTTGGGAAGGGGTGGGACAACAGAGAGTCAAACTCAGGGTCAAAACCAATCAAAATCTCGATTTTGGGAAGGGGTGGGGCAACAGAGAGTCAAAGTCAGGGTCAAAACCAATCAAAGTCTCGATTTTGGGAAGGGGTGGTGCAACAGAGA
Organism: Salminus brasiliensis; assembly: GCF_030463535.1. Lineage (NCBI taxonomy): Eukaryota > Metazoa > Chordata > Actinopteri > Characiformes > Bryconidae > Salminus > Salminus brasiliensis. The sequence goes on along the minus strand of NC_132880.1, from coordinate 48,903,789 downwards.
GTCAAACTCTGAGTCAAAACCAATCAAAGTCTCGATTTTGGGAAGGGGTGGGGCAACAGAGAGTCAAACTCTGAGTCAAAACCAATCAAAATCTTGATTTTGGGAAGGGGTGGGGCAACAGAGAGTCAAACTCAGGGTCAAAACCAATCAAAATCTTGATTTTGGGAAGGGGTGGGGCAAAAGAAAGTCAAAGTCAGGGTCAAAACCAATCAAAATCTTGAGTACACTCGCTTCTAAAATTTACCTGTAATATTTACAATACAATATGTACTGTAATATTAACCCTGATACACATACCAGATGTTCACTGTGAGACTGAGTGCAGTCTCTGTGAGTCTAGTCAGGTGGGGCCTTCATAGGGAGGCCAGGTCTCTCCTACTGGAAACTTTGCACATTCCTGCTGCAGTACTTTGAAGTTAGCCCACAGAGCGGCTCTAAACAGCTGTTTAGGAGAAATATTTCAGAAACCAGTGAAACAAGACTGACATCTGCTTTATTTCTCCTCCACAAGAATGAGAGAACACATGTTTCTTTGAGTGGTTTCCCTGTTGCAGAGTGTGGTACTACACTGACTGGCCACTACAGTAACTACCAGCTCTAGAAACAGTACACTGTCAGCATGCCGTCATACAGAACCAAACCTCAGCATCTATTGGTCTATTTATCACAAATTTGTGTGTAAATGGCAGCTTTTTAAATGACCAGAAAACACAAGTACAAGATTTTTTGAAAAAAAAGGTAAATAAATTATCTGAAAATCAGTTAAATAGATTTAGAGTCGGGTTTTGGAATTTGTTTTACTCTACAAGGTCAGTCAAACAATCAGAGGTAAGCCTGACCACACACTGGATTTCACTGAGTTTCATCAAATTATTAAACAATTGAAAATGATAACAGATCAGCTTTGATCTTGAATCTGTTTGTTTGATGTCTCTTTTTATCTTATTTCTCTTTATGTTGTTTTAATTAGTGGATTTTGTTTATGTAAAGCACTTTGAAGTGATGTATAAACAAATCATCTTTAAATGCAGGTTTTAGGGCAAACAATAAAGTGTAGTTTTCAGTTCCAGTCTCTTCGGTTCTCTCCAGCAACAGACTAAATTATAATATTACAATATCTAAACAAATATTTTAGAAACATTCCTAATTAACAGCTGAGTAATGGGGAATAGAACCTGTTTTAAGTACAGTCAAGTCAAGTGTATCGGTTCATGTTAATTTACATTCATATGTGTTTGATTCAGTGTATCGGTTCATGTGTGTTTGATTCAGTGTATCGGTTCATGTTCATTTACGTTCATGTGTGTTTGATTCAGTGTATCGGTTCATGTTAATTTACATTCATATGTGTTTGATTCAGTGTATCGGTTCATGTGTGTTTGATTCAGTGTATCGGTTCATGTTCATTTACATTTATGTGTGTTTGATTCAGTGTATCGGTTCATGTTCATTTACGTTCATGTGTGTTTGATTCAGTGTATCGGTTCATGTTCATTTACGTTTCTGTGTGTTTGATTCAGTGTATCGGTTCATGTTCATTTACATTCATGTGTGTTTGATTCAGTGTATCGGTTCATGTTCATTTACATTCATGTGTGTTTGATTCAGTGTATCGGTTCATGTTTATTTACATTCATCTGTGTTTGATTCAGTGTATCGGTTCATCTGTGTGTGATTCAGTGTATTGGTTCATGTTCATTTACATCCATGTGTGTTTGGTTCCGTTGTTATATGGGGGGGTACTTAAGGAGTCTCGACGCCGCCATTCGGTGCCGAGAATTTAACTGACTGGAGCCATCAGGACGCCCTGTGGTTTCTCTTAGGTCTCAGGTGTGTTCATCCACTGGTTTCCCAGCTCCCCTCATTTTGTTATTGAGCTCTGCTCATAGTTACGTTTACTTTATACCCCCTAATGCCCAGGCGCTGCCTGTAGGGTTTTGTTCTAGTCCCCTTTTGGTTTCTCCCCGGATAGCCTCCCCTTTACCCCGCTCTGCTCACGACTCCTTCCAGTCCCAGGTTTTGTGTTGTTCGTCATTTCGTTTGTCACGTTTGGGTTTTGTTTGATCACCATTGCTCACTGTTTGCTACCATCTCTGCGAGTGTTCGCCCATCCTGGTCTGGCCTAACACGCCATGACATACAGCAGATATTTTACCTACTAAATCATCCTGGAGTCAGTCTGAAGGGTCTGACTCTGCCAGATGGCTTCAGACCTCAAGTTATGTGGGCAGAGGCTGGCCTTTAGCCTAGCTGGCTAACAGCCTTTACCACAGAGCCAAACACACTGAGTAACATCCTAAATTACTCCTCTACGCTCATCCACGGGACTCACAGGCGTCATACTTGTGCTGCAGCCCCACTGATGACGTCCACTGGTCACCTGAATTTTTGGTTTTAAAAGAAGAGGACACTGACGGACACACATGGGTGTGGTCAGGATGTTGTGGTCATGGAGCTTCAAGTAGGCCAAGTAAATTGTAAAACCATGGCATGGTGTGTGTGTGTGTGTGTGTGTGTGTGTGACAGAAGGTAGCAGCTACACTATATCTCCAAATGTTTGTGGACATCCCTTCTAATAAATGCATTCAGCTAATTTAAGTTGCACTCATTGCCAACACAGATGTGCAAATGTACACAGAAACAGGCTAATGCCAGGTGTGGGCTAGTAGAGGGGTATAAAGCCCCCCAGCATTGAGCTGTGGAGCAGTGGAAGGACTGTGTTCTCTGGAATGATGGTGGAGCTCCATCTCATATTTTTTGGAGGAGTTGGGGATGATGAGGTGGGGTGGTGATTATCCAACATCCACACCTCACTAATGCTCTTGTGGCTGAATGCCATCAAATCCTCACAACAATGTTCCTGGTACAATCTAGTAGAAAGCATTCCCTGGACAGTAGAGACCTTTTTAATACCCCTGGTTTCGGAAGAAACAATCATTGAGCGGGCGTCCCAATACTTCTGTCCAAATGTTGTATATTTGTTGGGGATGATGAGGTGAGGTGGTGATCATCATCCAACATCCTGACATCACTAACGCTCTTGTCTCTTTTCGCTGAATGCAATCAAATCCTCTCAGCAATGTTCCTAGTAGAAAGCCCTCTTCCCTGAACAGTAGAGACAGTTACTCCAACAAGCAGTATATGAACAGGTGTCTCAATACTTTTGGCGATGTAATGTATGGTAATGAACATTATATATAACACAATATATAAAAAAAATCACTTATTCACCCACATATAAACAGCCTTAATTATCAATAAGAGCAAGTCATACAATAAAAATAAATAAAATATCATTATTATAAACAAATAAACAATATTCATTTTACCACCTCTTGCTATTTTCTTGCTAAAATTATATAAATTGAGGTACTTCAGAGCTTAATGTCCATCAGCAGAAACATAACGTCTTACTTTAAGCTTACTTTTACTTTCATTCATAAATAAATCTGAATTATTATATACTGTCACACTGAGACAGTAGTCAGACTCAGTCCAGCATGATAATAGAACTAGATGCTACAGTGCTTATCTCTGCTCTGTACTTCAGCCCATGTTCTAGATACTAATGCGTCACACTGGGTCAGAAATCACAGGAGCCTCACAAGATATTATTGGGGTCATAAACATCTATTACTTGTTAATAACATTAGGTTTGAAGCTTGAGGTAGACTTCAGATGCCAGACACCCTGTAGAGCTAAGAATAACTGTGCACCATGGCTAGCATGAGTGTTCAAATAGTGCCATCTAGTGGCTGAATTAAGTCGGTTACTTTTTCCCGGCTCTGTCGTCATCTCTGGCCTGCTGCCTGCTACAGAACAAACAGGCTCATATGGTATATTTACAGTTTTAATATAGTGAATAAGTTGGCGATGATGATTCAACTCCAGCGCCCAGGGAGCAGAGAGGATGAAGGGCCTTGCTCAAGGGCCCAACAGTGGCAGCTGAGTTCCTTAGTCACCTTCAGAAGTAAAGGCACTCCTGTGCTTTCTGAAACAGATGAGGTGTTGAGTGACCATGGAAGGTACTCATTGATGTGGACGCCCAGGAACTTAAAGCTAGAGATTCACTCTACCTCAGTCCCATTGATTTGGACAGGAGAGTGTGTGCTGCCTTTAGTCCACAATGAGTTCTCAGTGTTGGAGGAACACAAAGCTGCCAGGTGCTGGATCTCCTGGCCGCTGTAAGTCAATTATATATTCCTGAAGGTTTGATTTGCAGTTTGACGCAAAGAGCAGAAAAAAAAACATTATATTATACATGCACATTTATTGAACTCACCCTAAAATATCATTCTTAATATAGAAAATACAATCAAATACATATAAATACACAAATCACATCAGTGAATCCTGTCAAATCTGCCTCAGGACTTCAGGACTCAGGAGTTTTAGTGAGAGAGGCCCGGACCTCCATTTCTTCACCACCTTCACCAGCCTGCACACAGAACACCCCATTATCACTACTCCCACCTTCACTAATACACTCCGTTATCACACTGTTCACCCTCCCACCCCCCATCCACTAAATCAGTTCATCATAGAATCAGTCCACTCTTCTCACAGCGTACCTGAGCCTCTGCTTCCTCCTCATCTTCAAAATTCCTCTTTATTCTGGAAGGAGGAATCACGTTTATTATCATAGTCGTTACTGAGCTTCTGAATGTAGTTAGTGAGGTAGTTAAAGATGCAGAGATTAAGCTGATCTTACCTGCCTCTCATTCTCATCCCTTCAATCATGTAGAGGAGAGAAAGAGATACAGCACATCATAATTCATCTTAAATGCATTTACATAATCCTTGTTTACAATCTCACAACCTGTACACAACCTTTCCTACATTATAATAAACTTACACTGTAAAAGAAAATAAACTCAGGACAAACGAAAATGATCAAACGAAAAGTAACTGATTGCTTTGTGTGAGCGTTTTGTGAGTTATCTCAATTTACTTTAGTCAAAAGTTGTCCTAATTCACTTTAGCTCTGCATCACAGTTTGGTCACCAAGACAGATCGAGTTGAGCCTCAAAAACATTCATAAAAGAGATGCAGATGAAATTACTTCAGTTTTGAGTAAGATTTACTCTGTGGTTCTCCACTTTGGTTAATAGACCACCCTTGCAGTGAGTTAAACTCAAGATCTCAACCTTAATGAGCAGGCAGTTTTACCCTTGTGCCACTCTACAGGTTTTAGAGCTCACACCTGCCAGCTTGCCAAGATACAGGAGAGTTTAAAAATGTATTAAAATGTACTAAAAATTGTTAAATTAGGAAATCCTGACCAAACTAAATTGGATTTAAACTCAATTACTTTTACAGTGTGCTCTAAACTTGTGCTATCTTCCCCTAAAGTTCATTAAATGTCCTCAACTTTCCTTTAATGAGTCACTTGCTGTTTTCAAACGCTGACTGAAGACCCACCTCTTCCAAGAGTGTTTGGGGGAAGTGTAGTGCCAAGTATTATGGTCTCCATGCTTGACTTTTGTATTCAGTAGTGTCTAATCTTAGGTATTTTTGGATCCTAGTCTATACAAACTAGCTAAGGATATTTTCTGAGTGAACAGCGAAGCACTTTTGTAAGTCGCTCTGGAGAAGAGTATCTGCTAAGTGTCTTAAATGTAATTGTAAATGTCAATAACCTTTCTTTAACTTTAATAACCTTCCCTAAACGTCCTTAGCATACCATAAACTTGTATAAACTTTCCACAAATTCCATATTATTTTCTTAAACTTCCATAATTTTAGCTAAATTCCACAAGCTTTCACTAACCTTTCATAACCTTCCCTAATCCTCCACAATATTGCCTTACTTTTTTAAACATTCTAAGCCTACCTTTACTTTTCCTAACTTTACCCTAACCTTAACCGCCCCCCCCCCCCCTAAAGTCTCCTTACGTAGAAGGTAAACACACTCACAAAAAATTCACCTTCCCTGAACACTCTCCCTATTAGTAAATATGATCTTAAAATTAAGACACTGCAGTTTTCTTGGGTTCAAGGTTCTATCTCTGACTTTTGGCTCTAACTGTACTTACATGAGTCATAGATCAGTAAAGCAAGCCAACCAAAGACGAAGAGAGATTCAAACGGCAGGATGATGATGTGCATTTGAGGGAGAGTCCGCTCTGCTGTTCCTACACACACACACACACACACACACACACACACACACACACATATTTTCAGGTGTATAAGGTGTGAAGAACTGAGTGATAGCTGTTGTGTTATGCAGCAGTAGGTGAGCAGGTTTTTAATGGAATGCAAACACAGTATGGACAAAATTATTGGGACACCTGCCTATTCACTGTTTCTTCCAAAATCAAGGGACTTTATCCTGCTTTTGTTGGAGTTACTGTCTGTACTGTCCAAGGAGGAAGGTTTTGTAGTAGATTATGGAGGAGCACTGCTGTAAGGATTTGATTGGATTAAGGGGTAAAAGCATTAATGAGATTAGGATGATGATGAATAATCACCACCCCACCGTATTATCCCTAACTCCCCAACTCATCCCAAAAGTACTGGATGGAGCTCCTCAACCATCATTCCAGAGAACACAGCTCTTCCACTGCTCCACAGCTCAATGTTTGTTCCAATATTTGCTCCAGGTGGTCCTGTTGTATTGGCAATACTTCTCTACAGGGACTAGGCTGAATGAATAGTATTGGGCAGGTGATGAGCAGTGTCTGGTTTCTTCCAGACATGACACTTAGAATTGAGGCCAAAAAGTTCAATCTTGGTTTTATCAGACCGGAGAATCTTGTTTCTTACAGTCTGAGTCTCCTTTAGGGGCTTTCATGTGTCTTTTACAGAGGAGAGGCTGCTGTCTGGCCACTCTGCCTGAAGCCCAGAATAGTGGAGTGCTGCAGTGATGGTTGACCTTCTGGACGTTTCTCCCATCTGCACACAGGATCTTTGGAGCTCAGTCAGATTGACCATTGGATTCTTCACCTCTCTTACCAAGGCCCTTCTCCCTTGATTACTTAATTAGTTAATTAGTTAATTAGTTAGTTAGTCAGTTAGTTAGATAGTTTAGTGGGGCGATCAACTATTGTCCTGAGTCCTACAGGCTGTAGGACTGAAAACTGTTTAAACTATTTTAAACTATTTAAAATATTCAGATTATGTAGTAATACTTTTCATTTAAACAATTTTAACTATTTTAATGATTTAAAGGAAATAGCTTAGTCTAAACACACTATTTTGCATCTAATTCAATTGTGGCCATACAGTATAGTCATCTTTACATACACTAAATGTAATATGCATATATATATATATATATATATATATATATATTGACCGAAATCTCTTCTTCCTCTCACTGTAACTAAAGGGCAGAACCCAACTCAACCCAACCCAAAATAACCCCTCACCATAATCCCCCCGCCACCAAACATTACATTTGGCACAATGCAGTCAGACAAGTACTGTTCTCCTGGCAACCGCCAAATCCAGACAATAAGCCTCAGTATCCACTGACCCTGCTGTGTCATTTTCCATGGCTTTGTGGCTGAGTTGCTGTCGTTCCCAAATTGTTATAATACTGCCAGTTAACTGTGGAATATTTAATAGTGAGGAAATTTCATGACTGGACTTGAATAGGTGGCATCCTATCACGGTACCATGCTGGAATTCACACTGAGCTCCTGAGAGCAACCCATTCTTTCACAAAAGTTTGTAAATGCAGTCTGCTTGCATAGACCTGTGGCCATGGAATTGATTGGAACACTTTACACAATATGTAAACATTTACTTATTTGGATGGGTAAGTGAATACTTTTGGCTTTATAGCTTATCAGTTTTGACCAGCATGTTTTGGTCCTCTACAAGAGATGTCAGAACCTTTTGCCATTAGAAGGTTAATGGTCATAAGGTTAATGGAATCAATCTAACTTTAATTTGAGCAGAAATATCTTTACAATATGGAGGTTTATTTTACATTGTGGAGGGTTATCTTTGGAATATCACTACTGTATAAATCACTCATCAGACCATGCACTTTTTACCTGCTTTTAAGATCAGCTCCGAGCCCAGAGTGAGGGAAGTTACAATACTTAATCCTGAAGTTCCAAACATGTAAAAAATAACATGAGGAATCTCTGCAATACATAATAAAATATATAGTTTGTATTACCACATAATTCCATATAGAGTACTGATATTCTGTACATTAATATTACTGAGAATCATAAACTTACTCTTTATATTTCTCGGATGATCAAGCAGGGATGCAGGAGGCAAAATATGCAGCACTGCTGTTAAAGCCAAGTATCCAGAATAATCTGTAGACAGAGATTTCATGTAGCACATATCAAATGAATATGTAAAATACAAGCTAACAGAGGAAATGTGATTTTTTTTTTTTTTGTTTCCTACCTTCCGATCTCATGTACTCCCATATATAATAAAGATACAACATGCCATTTGCAAGAACAGATATTGAGAGGAGCACTGCACAGCACATATCTGAAAAAATAAACAATTTCACATTAACCTTTAACACTCCGAAGCTTAACACACTAAGATGTATTATTCAGTAACTACAGGAACTTCTGTACAAACTGGTGGAGGTTTGTAATAACAGTTTTGGCCAGCAGATGGACCACAGGCTGTTTAAGGGGTTAAAGTAGTTAGAGTGAATTAAATCATCTAAGTGTTATCATCAGAATTCTATGGTGTACTTACATCCTAATCCTCTCCATTTAGGGCAGCATCTATTTTTATTATAATTATGTTGTCGTCGCACCAAACAGACCACTGTGATCCACAAAATGATGTACATTACTGCAGCAACTGGAATCATCCACACTGAAACAAACACAGAATTAACAGATTTATTTGATATACAATATTTTCTGATTTAGAAATTTCCACAATTCCTGCGTTCAGTCACTAGGTGGTCCTGCTCCAATGATCTAAAATATATAGCCTAAATACAATAATTTTTATAAGCATATTGCTGCTGTCCAATGAAAAACATGTATCTCCATTTTTGTTTGTTTTTATTTTTCTCCAACCCTGTAGCTGCTCTGTACACCGTGTTAAAGGTTCTGCATGAATGGGCCAATAATAATACTCCACAATGACCTGGAATAAAATCAATTGAAATTAATTTAAAGTTAAGCTTTTAAGTTTTTTTCTTCTCCTGTAAATTTGGCATTTTAGAAATACTGGTTTTGTACTTATGAATGCTGCTATTTAACACCATCCAGGATCTGCCAGTGAGTCCATAAAGAGTCATTTAATTTACAATCTTTTTATGTAGCAATTAATCACTAGTATGAAGTAAATCAGGAAATTGAAGGGCTTTTAATATACTGCATTATATTTAATTTTTTAATGGATTTTGAAAGTTAAAAAAGTACTTACTATTGGGATAGTTTTCTGAGAAAATAACAGCAGATACATAACTTATCATGACAAATATGCAGGCCACAGCTACAGCAGCAGATGCAGGACCAACATGCAGACCTATAAAAACATATTTATCACCATTTAGGTATCACAGATGCTGTGCAGTTAAGGGAAATTAGCGTAACAGTAATGTTAGTACCATTCTCTCATTCATTAACAAGGATTACTGGCCTTTCATTGCTATCAGATCATTTTCCCTAATTTGCATGTTGCCATTATCAAATGAGCATCGTCCCATGAGCACCATCACTTTGATAAACCTGATAGTAAATGTCCTGTTATGTAGGCTGTTGTGGACCTAATGTTCTCAAACATGTTTGGTGTCCCAGGCAAGTGTGGACGGTGGTGTGATAAACCTCATACTGAAAAGCTCATTTTGATCTGTTTGGATTGAACATTGTGGTGAACATCATCACAGCTGCAGCTGTGAAGATCTCCACTCGCATCAGAGGGAGTTTAATATCCAGTATTTTACACGAGCAGCTTCCAGCAGCTCATCATATCAGATTACAGTCAGTTACATAGATGGTTCTGCTGCTCAGCCAATGAGATTACAGACAGATATACTGCTCAGGAAAAAATGAAGAGACACCCTACATGATCAGTTTCTCTGGTTTTATTATTAATAGTGTGTTTAAGGGAAATTAATATTTACATTTACATTTACATTTAAGGCATTTAGCAGATGCTCTTCTCCAGAACGACTTACAAAAGTGCTTTGCTATTTACCCAAGAAAAACCTCAGGTAGTTTAAAAAGGCTAAAATTCAAAGATACCTCCAAGTTAAGACACTACTAGACACAAGTCAATAGGGTGACCACCCTGCTACTCGCCCAAGTATTCTCTGAAGAGGTGGGTCTTCAGTCTGCGTTTAAAGACAGTAAGCTTAGTAAACTCTGCTGTTCGGACACCCACTATTTATGCAGATTCAGCTAAATCAGCTCTGTTTGATGAAATGCCTGGAATAAAACGTCTGTCATACAGATGCAAATTTTATAATTTTACTGGTCTCTTAATTGTTTCCCAGAGCTGTAGATAGAGGACAGATGTTTCTCTTGCTGGAACTCCCTGTACATCTGGGTAAATGTCACTTTCAATCCATTTATCCATTTGTATTTTTATTATATTTATTTAAAATATATACTTACATTTAAATGGTTTCTGCTGAAAGAAGTGTCTTTGTAGTGTGAAAAGCAAAATCATCCCTACGAAAACTGAGGATGTTGCGGTAACGATTCCTACAAAGGTATAAGAAGAATGTTAGTAATACCAGACTTTATGTTATATTGTCATCCTACAATAATACAAACAGTCAATTAACACAAATAAATAAAGAATTTGGCAATAAAGCATATTGTTATTATCATTATTATTATTATTATTATTATTATTATTGTTATTGTTGTTGTTGTTGTTGTTGTTCTTATTATTGTTATGCTTACAAAAATATATAGCTTTATACTTTCTAATCTCCAAAGTCACTGCACAGGTTTAATAAAATTAAAAGAAAAAATTAAACATGGAACAACATCTACTTAAAGAAGGGACGAGACAAGACTAACTGGGGTAAATAGAAGAATAAGAGTACGTTAAATGAGGAGATTTAACCAAGATGTGCTGCATTATTTAAAAGCCATGAACTTAAAAAATCTGTTGCCTGCAGAGACCAGTCTAAATTTACGACAGGGCAATGTGGGTGCAGGTGTTCTGCTGAGGACTGCAGAGATCTGTCTGTAAGCAGGAGGAGTTTAAACTGATTAGACAATGGAATGGATAGCCGAATGGAATAGCGAATTTTGGACACATTGATGAGTGAATGGTTTTGATTGGAATACAATTGAAGAGAGAGTTGCAATAATCTAGAGCATGGACTAGAGTTTCAGCATCTTGCATGGTGAATGTGGCCCGAAGAGAAGCAATATAGCCTAACCCTAATTTGTCAACCTAAAGTTTACCATCAGCAGCCAGTGTCTGAGAGAGCTCAACTGGCTGTGCTCTCTCCCCTCATTACTCTTTAGTGATGTTAGCTGGTGCAGGCATCTATTAGCTGGTGTTGTTGAGCTGACCAATTATATATCATGTGTCTGTGTCATGAACCAGTAAGTGAGAAAAGAGAAAGGTTCCTCTACAACAGTCGAGTCAGACAAGAGCAGGGTATGATATGGCCGGCCATGAAGAGATTTAAAACTAAGTAAAAAAATATACAAATTGCTTTGCCAAAAGTACATCATCGAGTTTTCAGACGACTTGGCCACATCAGCGATGACAGAATCGGCCTACAGGGCCATTTATCAGGTAATTGTTAGGCTCTTGACCACCTCTTTATATTAGGTTGCACGGCAGACTGTCATCCAAAGCATGGTCTAATAAGACGTTTATTTATTTGTTTTTCCTCATTTTTGGTTTTACCCTATGCATTTTTCCTATAGCTTTGTTGGTGTTGTTTGTGGTATTTGCTTATTTTTGGCATTTTGGCTTTTTTTTGCATTTCTTGGTCCTGTTTTTTCTGTATGTGTGTAGTGTAAGTGCTCCATAAAATTGTAAAACATACCTGGTAGATTAGTTGTGCTTCCATGGAGAAAAATAGTCAACATGACACCATTGCATAGTTCCAGACACAGAAACGAAGATGTCCGGAATGCATATTTAGCTATAAAACAAAAGTTGAATTACTGGAACAGAATGTTTTATTATATATATATATATATATATATATATATATATATATATATATATATATATATATATATACTACAGAAAATGTCTAATGTTATATAATTGTCATCATGTATGTTATTTAATTGAATTTAATTTGCATTTAATTGAAATTATGTATGGATTGGTTGCATATTGTGTATTAGACAAATATGTATTTACCTGAAATGACAGCACCAATAGAAAACAGTATTATTCCTGTCAACATTATGATTCTTTCAGACAGCAGTGAAGCAAATTGTTTATAATGGTCAAACTCAACTAGATGAGAAAAACAAGAGACAAAAAGCTGTGAAACAGTGTACACAGAACAAATTATAGAGCTGTTTAGTTTGTAGATTCAATTTAAACTCAAACATAACCCATAAAACTGAATATAAAATTATTTTTAGTTTCAATATTTCAACTAAATTTGACATGTTTCTCTTTTTTATTTACTACATAGAACTGTTTTTATTCACAGTGAAAACAAACAGCAATGGAAAAATTGCCACCAGTGTTTAATATAGACAATAAAGACAACTTTTTTAAACAAAAAAGAAAAGTTTGGGCACCCGGCATGGTCAGCATTAAGTAACACTTTGTTTGGTAAATATCACAGATTGCAAATATGTTTGTTGTTCAGTTTGGGGAATTTTCACCCATTCTTTCTGTAAAAGTCTTCTAGACATGTGAGGCTGTTCTTTTAAGGTCTGTCAACAGATGTTTAATGGTATGTAGGAATATTTTTCTGCTGTAGAGGCTCATGCTCTTTTCATCTTTTATTTATTTATTTTTATTTTTTGCAGAAGATGTAATGTTGCCACTCCAGAGTCTGCCAAATATTTTAAAAAGTTTTGGAGGTCTTGATTTCTAGTAAGAGCAGTTCTTTCTGAACATTCTCTTGTTTTTCTTGCTGTTCCAGACCTCAACTTGACCTCCACCAAATGCTATTTCTTAATTACAAAACGCTTTGCTATCTTCTTATGTCCTTCTCCAGCTTTGTGGGCATCAGTTATGGTAATGTTCAGAGTTCTTGGCAGCTGCTTTGAGAAGCTCAGAGCTGCTGATTGTTGGGATGAGGTTCGAGTTTTTATAAAGCACTGGAGTTTGCATCTGGCCTTTCCTAATGATGATTGTGAACAAGCCTCAGACCTAGCAAACCTTCTTGGTAGAAGTCACCTGCATGCTCAAATCTGTTGAGGTTTCCAAATCTTTTGCTTGGTGCTTTTTTCCTTTTTAACTTTAAAATGTAACATAAATTAATTCTATAAAATAATAAAAGAATATTTTTGATAAAATGTGGAAAATAATGTTTTATCTTTAACTTTGTCTTTTGGAGAGTAGTTCATTTTCTTCCCACTTAACTATTCACACTAACATAGATTGACCAAGAGTGCTCAAACTTTTATCTTATTAATATTGTTAATCTTATTAATATTGACTAAGTAATTGACTATTGATCTAAATAATGTGTTCTCATGTAGGTAAATGTAATGAGATTGTATTGTAATTGTAATTTTAATTCTAAGCACAACTGTTCTGCTGACTCTCTGCTCTGGCCCCACCCTGAGTTCTAAGCCACGGTCTTTGTTAATTTCTGTGTTTTTTATCTTTCATAACAAAATTCCTTCAACTGCAGAAAAAGTATTACTTACCTAAGAACACAGCTGTCATTATAATGGAACAATGAAGTGGAAAACTCAGACTTTTCACTTCTTTCACCAAACGTTCTGTAAATCACATGTAGACATTATGAAAACCTTTGGTATGTTTGCTGTACATGTGTTCTTTGATATAATTTCATAAACATACAAATCAACAGAAGAGTTTGTAGATCAGAGTGCACCCAACTATGGACTCTAAATACTGCATTTACCAACTCCTTCATAAGCAATACCTGTTGTTTAAAATATTATGTACTACTGTACTCTATATACATACTAGATGACATTATTTTCAAGAACTACATTTATATATATATATGTGTGTGTGTGTGTGTGTGTGTGTTTAGATATATGTAAATATGTTTATTTTAAGACAGTAAACCCAGTTTCCAGTCCTTGATTTTGTTCTCACCAAGGATTACAAGGTCCAGGTTTGAAGACCTTGATCTGACTTGTTGCAAAGTGGGAACTGTAGCATTCAGGTAATTCACTTTTACATCCTTCAACATTAAAAACATTAAGGTCAGGCCACGATTACACTATACATAGGGGGAACAAATTGATTTTTAGTGAAGGGGGAAAGACACATCCAGTATGCAAATATATGGTGCCACGAACCACACACAAACCAAATGTATATTACTGAACCAGCATGACTGACTGGACAGTTACTAGACTTGTTGAGAAACATCAATATTGGAGCAATGAGTAAATCCAGCATTAGTGGAGTTTATCGTTTGTGTGCCCTTTTTAAACTCACAGGGCCAATCACTGTCCATTTACCAATTTCAAACAAATAAACTCAATTATTAGAAGTTAATTAAACTTCTTTGAGAGAGGAAAGCCTGTAAGGACAGACCTTAATATGTGATGTATGGCTAATGTATGTGTGGTTAATGTGACTGTGGGTGCTTTTGTATACTTGTACTTAAAAAAAAGGCAGGAAAACCAACCAAAGGCGACTCCAAGATGGCGTAGCCCAGACTTAACAACTGATGAAAAACAAATGCACCTCTCTCTGGAGAGAGAACTAAATAAAGTAGCTATTAAAACAAAGGAAATGAGGTTCAATGCTTCACTCAGCTTGCTTTTTTTGTCTTTCTTTCACATCTTTGTACCGTACCAGTCACCCCTCTACAAAAGGTGTGACAGAGAAGTGCCATTTGTCACATCCTTAAATGTTATGACCACCAGGTGTGTCTGGTTTGTACTGATTAAGATAAGATAAGATAGTCCTTTATTAGTCCCGCAGTGGGGAAATTCACCCCTAGGATCTCAGGGGATTGGAATTCCTCTGGGTTACCATGCCCTCTGCTGGTTGGTGGCGGCAGACACACACCCCTTACAAAACTTAGGGACAGCTCCAGAAGTCCCCAGGCCCATAGCCCTTCCAGTCCACCAGGTA
This sequence comes from Salminus brasiliensis, assembly GCF_030463535.1. Classification (NCBI taxonomy): domain Eukaryota; kingdom Metazoa; phylum Chordata; class Actinopteri; order Characiformes; family Bryconidae; genus Salminus; species Salminus brasiliensis. The sequence goes on along the minus strand of NC_132880.1, from coordinate 48,888,609 downwards.
CTGGGTGCCACCAAGTACCCAGCGGCAGTAATGTAGATGGCGGACCGTGTACATGGGCGGTTGGAACCCAAACTGGCATTCAAAGGGTGACATGCCAAGAGACGAATGCCTGCATATTCCGCCCATGATGATTCACCCAATAGGAGGGGTTTGTGGAGGTCAGACACCGCAGAGCCCGACCAAGATCCTGATTGACCCTCTCAGTTTGGCCATTGGGCTCTGGGTAAAAGCCAGAGGAGAGACTCACTTTAGTTGGCAGAAGGCCTTCTAAAAGCGACTGGCAAACTGGGGTCCCTGGTCAGACACCAGACCGCTTGGCATCCCATGTACCGTGACCACATGTTGCAGCAAGACCTCTGCTATCTCCTTGGCAGATGGAAGCTTGGGCAGTGCCACAAACTTGCATGCCTTGAAGAAACGGCCAACAAGGACCAGAAATCGTTAGCCCCATGATGAAGTCCAGGGAGATATGAGACCATGGACGTGTAGGGATAGGCAATGGATGGAGCAAGAAGCTCCCTATCCCCAATGTAGTAATTGTGTTCTGGTGATGTCAGCCGGTGGGAAGAGAACGCACAGGGATGGAGCTTCTTGGCTTGAGCTAGGCTTGGGAAAGGATAGCCCCCACACCAACATCTGAGGCATCTACCTTGACAACAAACGGTTCCTCTAGATTGGGCAGCTGATGTCAGCCATGCCTTAAGTCCCTCAAATGCCTTATGGGCTTTGGCTGTCCAACAGAATGGACCAGGGATCTTCTGGGTAGGTGCAGTGAGGGGAGCTGCCACGGAACTAAGCGCCGGAAGAAGTTGGCAAACCCCAGAAACCGTTGGACTTGCTGGAGGGAAGTAGTGTGGGGCCAGTCCACCACAGCCTTTATCTTGGCTGGATCCATACGGAGTGTACCTTGGACACTACTAAGTCTAGAAATTACACTGTCAAGGCACTTCTACTTTTCCAGTTTGACATACAACAGTTGGAGTACTCGCCTGACATGCCCAATATGTTCAAGAGATTGGCTGTAGATGAGGATGTCATCAAGGTAGACATACACATAATGACCCAGGGCCTCCCTAAGTGCTTCATTTATGAATCTTCCATTCATCCCCCTGCTTAATGCGTATCAGATTGTAGACACTGCGCAAGTCCAATTTAGTAAATATGGTGACTTGCTGCAGTGCCTCAAACGTGTAGAGGCAGGGGGTGGCAGTCCTTGATGGTGATTGAGTTTAGGCCCTGGTAATCTACACAGGGGTGAAAGCCTTCTTGCCCACAAAGAAGAAGCTTGCCCCTGCAAGTGAAGATGACGGGTGAATAAAGCCAAGTTCTAATGGCTCTTTAATGTATGCATCCATGACTGCATGCTCAGGCGGTGAAAGTGCAAACAACTGTCCTCTGGGTGGCGTAGTGCCCAGTAGGTGGCTTATGGCACAGTTATACACCTTGTGGGGGGGCCTTCACCTTACTAAAAACCTCTTGGAGGTCCCAGTATTCCCGAGGGATCCCTCAAGGTTCTGTGTTTCTGGGCCTAGGGTGGTTGGCCCTCCAGAAGGGGGCCTTGCACTGTCCAGACAATGGCCCCTGCACCGTGGACCCCAGGCAATCACCCCGCTGCCCCTGAATCAGTAAAGGCTAACAGGGTGGCTTGTTAGCAAGGTCCCCATGACAGGCTTGCCTTTAGCTAGAGCACCGAGGTCTTTGGGGTTATCCGTGGGCTCCTCACTGGTCCCCCTGGCTGCACATTTCCTAATGGGTGACGTCTGCCACTGAACTGCCTGGCCTCAAAAGATTGGGGTAAGTCTTCATGGCTGGGAAGGCAAGCACCACCCATCACAAACCCCAAGCCAGCAACACAATCCGGAGGCCTTGCTCCCACAGGGCTGTAGCCCAAGCCAGTGCCTGTTCAGTTAAGAGGGAGATCATGTGGGGTCATGATCATGACCCCTTAGAGCTCTCGGAGGGGAACCCAAAAGGCTGCTGCTCGAATACCAATGAACATTGAAGCAGAAATCCCTTACATCCCTCTGGATCCCCAGAATACCTTTCAGGGTTTGCCACATGAGAATCCCCACAGTCCAGGGGAGGCACAGGAGGAGAAGCTGCCCCAGTGGGTCAGGTGGGTGGTGCATCAGCACTGGGCTGAACAACCTTGATAAATGCCTGACAACTGCTGGACTATCTCCTGCAGTAGCCCATGGCACCCTATAGTGGCACCCTGGCTTTGCAAGGCTGTTTTAACTGGTCCAACTGGGTCCATGTTGGTCACACCTTTCTGTTATGGGATGGTTAGGGAGCGGAAAGCCTGTAAGGACAGGCCTTGTACGATGTATGTACCAGTAATGTAAAGTTAATGTGACTGTGGGTGCTCGTGTACGCCATCCCAAACAAAGGAGACGCCATCTCAGACTTAGACTAGTTAGCACTAAACAACTGATGAAAAACAAATGCACCTCTGTCTCTGGAGAGGGACCTAACTGAAGTAGCTCTTAAAACAAAGGAATTGCAGACACAGACCCCTAACAGAAAAATCTGTAAAATGACCACAAATGTTCTCCTAATCCAGAACATTATTTATTATATTATTTATAACATTATTAGTAATGTGTGGGATGTTTTCAGATTTACAAACAGATCACAGCTTTTGGGATTACAGTAGACTTTACTACATACTCACAATTTTAGATTACAATTCAGGTTTTTAATGCACTTCTTAAAAATGTACAAAAGTCTATTTCAACTACAGCATTTATTTATAACAAATATATTTATAATTTGATGAAAGCAGATTAATATATTGTTATATATCAGGTTTTAAATTATTAAAAACATAAATTTGCTAGTATATGTATAGCTTACTTTGACAAATCTCAGTATGTTTTAAATATAATTAAATGCATTTTGTTCACTAGGGTGGAAATATCATACCTGGAAGTGTGTTTAGGTAAGGGGCCGTTTTCATCAGTATCGGGCATCGTGCAAAACTGACAGCTGCACAAATGAGGACCTCACTGAGCAGTCCTACAAGAAACAGCAGGAAAATATCTGTGGTCTTGAAGCACATGGGCAGATTCTGACGTGTGTCCTGGCAACAAGTTCTCAAAGTCTGTACATAAACAACTAAAAGTGTATTTCAACAAATGTGTAACATTTGCTCGATAATATTTTGTGCACATTTTATAATTCTACAGCTTCAGTCTACTGTACTTAAAAAAAACTGAGAAAAGAGTTTCGCTACAGCTGCGTTCACACATGGAGCCTCTAACACCTGCAGAATGGGTGAGAATTTCACATTCTGCTATGGTAAAGTTTAGGGTTACACTGAGGTTTAGGGTGAGGTGTAGGTTCAGGTAATACAATTACACAGGTTAGGGTAAGACTTAGGTCAAGGTTAGAATTAGGTTTAGATGAAGTAGGTTAGTTTAGGTAGGTTAGAATTAAGTAGAGGTGTAGGTTAGGTTAAGTTTAGGTTTAGGTTAAAGTTAGACTTGGTGACTTACTTGGTGTAAGTGTAGTAGGTTAAGTTTAGGTTAGATTAATTTTAGGTTGAGGTCTGGCTTATGTTAAGTTTGGGTTAGGATAAGGTTAGAATTACATGTAGGTGTAGCAGTTCTGCTGGAAAACGTTCACTACGGATCCTGAGTCTGATCTCCATTCCACTCTGAGACCTTCCAGAGGCAGGGGGTTCTGAGCAGAACACGGCAGAACCACAGCACCACCCAGCTGGACCACAAGAGGACTGGAGGGGCCTTCAACCTGAAGACCTGGATCAAAATCAGAAAACCAGCTTCAGCACATAAACTCATCATCAGGACAGCCTGTATGTTTACTGTGTAAATCAATGACTGTACTTTATAGTAAGCAGGGTAATCAGTACCTACAGAGCAGCATGTTTCACAGTGGAGTGGATGGATGGATGTCAGTGTTTCAGAGTGCTCCACTGTCTGTGATATCTCCTGTTATCTCATTTGAATTAGGCTGTTGTCCATTAGTGTCTTGTCCACCTAACATTACCGACTGCTCTGAAGTTTACATGGACTCTAACTGCTGTGATGAACTGGTGATATGAAAACCAAACGTTGTTCTTCATTGTTGGGAGGTAATGGAGTAAATAATAAGTACACATAAAAGCAGAACCTGTAATCTGCCACAGTAACTAAAATCAACAGACTATGCGAGGAAGTGTGTTGTGGTGAAGTAGCTAACAACCAAACAGGAGTACCGTATTCCATCACAGCCGAGCTGTAATTTTACAGTTAAATCTATAGCTTTTCTACAACAGTTGGGGAACTACATCACAGTAGTAAGATCCCCTCACTGTAGCCTGTAGTTCCTTCTCCAGCTCCGTAATGCTACACAGACCAGAATTCAACTCTGATTCCCAGTCACACCTTTTTTCTTCTCCATTCGTTTGTTTCTTTGTTGTTGTGTAATCCTTTTAGTTTCGTTTTAGCTTCTTACTTCCTGGTTTCTTTGGTTTCTTTAGCATGGAATAATTTATAGTAATAGTATTCAGCTGAGTGATACAGTGTTTGTGAAAAGAAAACGATCCAAACTAACTAACTGTTGTATAAAGTGAACAGGAAAGATAAGATAAGATAAGATAAAATAAGATAAGAAAAGATAAGATAAGATAATCCTTTATTAGTCTCACAGTGGGGAAATTTACAGTGTCACAGCAGCAAAGAAATAGCAAGACTCTCAGATGCAAAACATAGATAAATTACCAATATATTCACAATATAAATAAAAAACTCTGAGAAAAAACAACAATATTATTTACATATTATTTTGTTGATAATTATTCTTTTTTTCTTACTCTTATAATGACTCACACAGAGCTAGTTGGGTGTAACAGTGCAGAATTCATATTTAAAGTATCCCAACCTCGTTCTTACCTTTAATTCCAGCAGCCAGAATCAGCAGAAATATCAACACCTCCATTTCACCTGCAGGACATCACTGTAAAAGGAGCAGTGGACTAAACAAGTACTAAATGACAGTAGTCGTTTAAAATGTACCGCAGTTCAATTCCTGGACTGGAGAGAACTGTCTGCCCCGCCCCTACTACCCAGACACGCAGCTCCAGCATGAATCTGCAGGAACGAGAAAACCCAGTTCAATCACTTTTTTATGGCAAGCGACGACGAGTTATACTCTGTAAGATGATCAGCAAATTATTCAGTGTTTTACTATAAGCAGCTCGTGTGGATTTTATATAACTTTTTCTATATATTTCTTATGACTTTTTTTCTATATATAGAAAAAATTTGAAACCTCACCTAGATATCTCCATTTGATGGATTTATTGTTATACATGTTTATTTTAGATTGTAAACTATACCCTGATTTACTGTACATTTTTAACATTGGTGTTTGTTGTTAAAATAAAGTACAATTATTAATGAGCAATGCTGCTGTAACCACTGTTTCTTTAAAAAGACATTAATCAGCCAGGGTGAATTGATATGAATAAATATAATACAGAAAAAGATATGACATGGACTATAAAGTGACTTGAGAGATGTGCAGCTCTTACTCCAGTGGGAATTGTTTCTCATTAGTCTATCTGGAACGCTGGCACTGTGGAGAATAATTAAAGTTATTACACAAATATTGTAGTGATTGTTTTGTGGACTAGTTCTTCAGCACTGTGTGTAAGGAAAAGAAAGGATAGTTTATAGCTCTGAAGCATACGGTCAAGCCTCAAGTATGTGGTTTCTTTAGCCCAAGAAATAAACCATAATAAACTAAAATAATAAATAAAAAAGGTGTTTTCAACCTACCAACAAACTCTCTTGACTTAAGTTTGCTTGGTTCCTGTGTGGTTGGTGCCGGGACAGGTAGAAGAAGGCCAAACCTTCTGAGGTCATCAGGGGGAAGCGACTGTAGTCTGGGTATTCCCCTGCCAGTCATGGAGCAGCAGCTGTGAGATTCTAATTATAACATACTGCTTATAAAGACGAGAAACAAATTCCTGATCTGGGCTGTCATCACCTTTTCCTTTTCTCCCTGATCGTCTGTTCCCCAATCAAAACTGTCAAATGTGAGATTAGTAAATTCTAGGAATCATACTACAAGTAAATTTTTCTCATGTTAATTCATGTTTTCGTTGTCTTGGACACTCATATTCTGAAGACTACATGATAACAAATTTCACACTGTCAGCATAGGTGTGGCTTACAGCTCGTAGTTTTTCTGTGTTATATTTAGTAATAATTAAACATATTAAACATATTAACCTCTTCTCCAGAGATTCAGAGGCATCCATGGTGCTCTCCAGAGCTGCAATCCCTCCTACTTATGTGATGTATCATTATATAGGATATATAATTCACAATGTGGTTTGAAAACATGTCAGTTCAGATCCTGAATACTGACCGGTTTGAAAGTGTAGCCAGTTAAGCTAACAGCGAAACCAGATCTTTCAAAACCTCCAGCAGTCAGGGTTTAGAGAGTGTCCAGCTGAATTCCTGCTCGTCACTGACGTCCCGCTCATCTATCCAGCCTGTTGCTGACGTATATCAATTAGCTGAAGTGACAGCTAGCGTTAATTCCTAGCAGGCCTCAGAGATCCAGTGTTCTGCTCTTCTACTTTAGTTCTAAACATCAGCACATCTCTCTGAAACTGTGACTTTTCTGAAAAAGGCACAAACTCCTAACCTTGAGCAGGTAAGAAAAGTGCTAATACTCTGATAAGTTGCCTTCAGTAGCAAATTACATCATTTATTCAGCTGTCAACATCCCAGACCTCCCCACCCTAAAAAATAACTGAATTAGAGTCCAGTCTTTGACCTCTTAAGTCTACTCTAGCTTTTCAGTCTCTCTTTGAAGCACTTACTGAAGTGGGCAGGTATTCATCAGTATGCAGTACCAGCACTTCTACATTTTGCTATTTTGCACTTTTTCCTGTGTGCTGGGACTTCTCACAAGCTTCAGATATGTACAAAATGTGTCAAATGTCGGGGATTCCTGGGATTAAACACCCTCTCATCATATGCAGTACCTGCATATACTTCAGGTAGGGCAACAGAGAGTCAAACTCAGAGGCCAATCATAATCTTCATTTCCCAGAGGGGCGGGGCTTTTCCCATAAACTAATCTTAATACACACGTGGACAAAATTGTTGATACACCTCGGTTAATGAAAGAAAAACCCACAATGGTCACTAGAATCTGACAAAAGTAAAAATAAATAAAAATGCTAAAAATAAACTCATTAAACAGGCCTGGACAAAAATTATGGTAACCCTGAAAATAAGGGATATGTTAAATCAAAGTGTGTCCACTAATTAGCATCACAGGTGTCTACAATCTTGTAATCAGTCAGTGGCCAATATATAGGGCTACAGGTAGTCACTGTGCTGTTTGGTGACATGGTGTGTACCACACTCAACATGGACCAGGGGAAGCGAAGGTTCCTGAGTTGTCTCAGGAGATTAGAAAGAAAATGATAGACAAGCATGTTAAAGCTAAAGGTTATAAGACCATCTCCAAGCAGCTTGATGTTCCTGTGACTACAGTTGCACATATTATTCAGATATTTAAGATCCATGGCCAACCTCCCTGGACGTGGCCGCAGGAGGAAAATTGATGACAAATCAAAGAGACGGATAATACGAATGCTAACAAAAGAGCCCAGAAAAACTTCTAAAGAGATTAAAGGTGAACTTCAAGCTCAACGAACATCAGTGTCAGATCGCACCATCCGTCATTGTTTGAGCCAAAGTGGACGACCAAGGAGGACACCATTGTTGAAAACAAATCATTAAAAAGCCAGACTGGAATTTGCCAAACTACATGTTGACATGTCATTTGGACAGATGAGACAAAAATTTAACTTTTTGCCAAGGCACATCAGCTCTATATTCACAGACGGAAAAATTAGGCAAATCAAGAAAAGAACACTGTCATAGGGTGTCTTGAGTCTATGCAGGGTACAATGAAATCTCAAGACTATCAAGGGATTCTAGAGAGAAATGTGCTGCCCAGTGTCAGAAAGCTCGGTCTCAGTCGCAGGTCATGGGTCTTGCAACAGGATAATGACCCAAAGCACACATAAAAACACCCAAGATAAGATAAGATAGTCCTTTATTAGTCCCTCAGTGGGGAAATTCTCAGTGTCACAGCAGAAAGGGATAGCAAGACACTCAGTTACAAAAATTATGATAAATAATTTACACTATATACAGAATATAAATAAGAATTCAAAAAAAGCAATAACTATTATTTACAGCAAATGACTCTTAATTGCACATGGGGAGGGGGGGGGAGGATATTGCACATAGTATTTTTGCATTGAGGGATCTCTGTTCCCTGAACATGAACATGTGTGTGTAGTTAAGTGTGTGTGTGTATGTGGTCTGCTGGGAGCAGTGCTGGTTGTGGAATGGCTAAGAGGAAAAAATTAGACTATTCTGGCCTTCTATGAGCCCTGACCTAAATCCTATTGAGCATCTTTGGAAGGAGCTGAAACATGCCCTCTGGAAAATGCACCTTTTAAACCTGGGACAACTGGAGCAGTTTGCTCATGAGGAGTGGACTAAAATACCTGCTGAGAGGTGCAGAAGTCTCATTGACAGTTACAAGAATCGTTTGATTGCAGTGATTGCCTCAAAAGGTTGTGCAACAAAATATTAAGTTAAGGGTATCATCATTTTTGTCCAGGCCTGTTTAATGAGTTTATTTTTTTAAATAATTCTGATGAAGCATGGTTGAAAAGAAATGTCAGATTTTCATTGGTTAATTTTCATAGCATTTTTATTTATTATTACTTTTGTCAGATTCAAGTTATTACTGTGACCATTGTGGGTTTTATTCAATTTAAATCATTCATTCTGCCATTTATTGTACTGTGTTGGAAATAGTATTTTACCAGAATCACTTACACAACAAGTCAGACAAACCTCACAGTATTGAGACGAATGTCTGTTCCCTATATAGTCCACAATGAATTTTAACGACCTGCTTAGAATTTAAACAAACTGTTCTGTTTTCTGAGTACTAGCAACTCCCGCAATAACTTTGGGCTGTTTAACGTATGATCTCTAATACCTAAAGCAGTCATTGTCAAATCACTGCTAAAAATCACCTCAGTTCACTATGTCTTTGTAAAATGTGGGTTAAACCTAATTAATTCATTGCTTTGAATGAAAGAACTCTCCCAGGCCTTAACCACACAGGTCTGGTTGTGGCAGCGGCATAGCCACAATCTATGGTTCAGCTCTAAACATAACCCAAAACTTAGGTTATGAAGCTAAATCATTTAGTTGAAGTGAAGGCTTTGTTTGTTGGAAATTTCAATATTAATTTTGAGAAGACTCAGGAGCCCCTTAGAACTGGGTCTGAATCAATCTAAAATGCCCAGGGATTCATACAAAATATTATAGGTCCCACTCACCTATGCAACCATACACGAAGACCTAATTCTGACCCTGGGTATTGAGACGTAGTCTTAAACCTGATCCACCTGCCGCCTCACTTTATTAGCAAACACACCATAACAACCTCTTACTAACAATCGCTTATTATTAACCTATTACTAACTTTCCAGATTCAACCATCTCTTTCCCATGCCTTCCTATAAAAGATTCCTGTAACAAATGATCTGCTGACTGTGTGTCATTCTAACCTTGCCAATTAAGATCAAACAAATTAGAGAGAAGAAGCTGGCACCTTGGTATAACAACTATACGCATACTCAGATCACATGTAGTTATAAAACTTTGATTATGGCCATATATCACATCACTAATAGACAATAATAAAAACAACACTAGATTCCTTTTTATTACTATTACCAAACTCACCAGCAGTCACAAACAAACTAACTCAACTTTTCTTGCTGACATTAGCAGTAATTATTTCATGAACGTTTTTTAAAATAGTTTCTGCTTAGGGTCATGGAACCAGTATTGGCCATAGTTAACTTTTCCCTTAGCATTGGCTACATACCTAAATCTCTTAAATCAGCAACTATCAAGCCCATTCTCAAAAAAAAACAACATTGGGGGTCAATGAGCTTGTCATTATAGACCAATATTAAATCTCCCCTTCATAGCCAAGACCCTAGAAAATGTTTCAGCAACTGTGTACCTACCTCCACAACAGTAGCATTTATGAGGTCTTTTAGTCTGGATTTAGACCCAACCATTGCACTGAAACAGTGTTAGTACTGTCTTTCACCCTATAGTTCATGCAATCCAAACCCAGGATAGAAAATACTATATTATAGGCTAATGTTAAATAATATTAAAGGCTCTGTCCTCGTTTGAGTTAGACCTTATCTGACAGGTTGCCACCAATGTGTTCACTTAGGTAATGAATTCTCTCATTACACAAAATTTTATAATGGTGTTACTCAAGGGTCAATCCTGGGTCCACTACTATTTACTCTTTATTTGCTGCCGCTGAACTGCACTGTAAAAAAATCCTTCTTCCATCTACTTATATTCCAAACTGTATATTCATGTACTCTCTTTAAAAGATCCTGTGAAGCTGGTGCATGCATTCATAACATCAAGATTGGATTACTGTAATGTGCCATTAAGATGCCAATCAGGGTCAGACGCTCGCAGGGGTAAAATGTAAAGGAGGCTTTACTGGGATATTAACAGTCCAAGTTCGTAATCAATACACAGTCCAGGGTCAAGGTCAAAAGGCAAATGCACAAACATCACACAGAGCAATAAACCCAAAAGGGTCAAGGCAAACACTTAATCCACAATACAGGTCAAGGGTTGTAAACAGAAAACCACAACACAAGCAAAGATCAAAAGGGCAAAGACAAAAACCAACGTCAAAAAATACGAAAAAAGTTCAGAACACGGAATAGACATAAATATCAATAAACGCTCAGTAGATCTTCAGAATGGGATACAATACCTTGCGAGGTGATTGGTCTTATGCGCGGGCTTAAATACTAGGCTAATACTATCACATGATCAACCACAGGTGTTAGTCCTTAGAATTCCGGAGATTACGAATGTGGATAAGAGCTTTCAGTCACGTGAGGAGTCATGTGATCTATTATAGATCTGGGAGATTTTGGGAGATCGAGTCCGGAAGTGAAGAGGCAGTCTAAGGATTACATTTACATTTACATTTATGGCATTTAGCAGACGCTCTTATCCAGAGCGACTTACAAAGTGCTTTGCTATTTACCCAAGAAAAGCCTTAGCTAGTTAGAATAGGCTAATAATTCAAAAGATACCTCTAAGCTTAGACATTGCTAAACACAATATAATAAGGCGACCATAGAACTATTCGTCCAAGTACTCTCTGAAGAGGTGGGTCTTCAGTCTGCGTTTGAAGACAGCGAGCGACTCGGCCACCCAGGGGCAGCTCGTTCCACCACTTTGGTGCCAGGACAGAAAAAAGCCTGGACGCTTGTCTTCCGCGGATTTTGAGGGATGGCGGGTCGAGCCGAGCCGTACTTGAAGCTCGAAGGGCTCTTGGTGCGGATCGGCTTTTGACCATCTTGGCTTTGTAGGCCAGCGTCAGGGTTTTAAATCTGATGCGGGCAGCTACTGGAAGCCAGTGGAGAGAACGCAGCAGTGGAGAGACATGGCTGAATTTAGTAACGTTGAAGACGACCCGTGCCGCTGCATTCTGGATGAGTTGCAGGGGCCTGATGGTGCGCAGAGGGAGACCAGCCAAAAGAGAGTTGCAGTAGTCAAGTCTGGAAGTGACGAGAGACTGAACAAGCACCTGGGTGGCCTCTCTAGAGAGGAAGGGTCGAATTCTCCGGATGTTGTACAGAAGAAATCTGCAGGACCGAGTTACGTTTGCAACATGACTTGAGAACGATAACTGATCATCCATCACTACACCAAGGCTTCGGGCTTCAGTAGAAGGAGTGACCAGTGCGTTTTCAAAGGTGATTGCAAGATCGTTTCTTGGTCCAGAAGTTCCCGGGATGTACAGCAGCTCCGTCTTGCTGGGGTTGAGTTTGAGGTGGTGAGCCATCATCCAAGAAGAGACGTCTGCGAGGCATGCTGAGATACGGGCAGAAACCTGTGTGTCAGACGGTGGGAAAGAGAGCATGAGTTGAGTGTGTGGAGTGTGTGGAGTGTGTGGATGTGTGACAATGCCCTTCTGGTTGGAAGTTCTTGCATATCATTAAACCTCGAAAATGTGACCTTATTAGTCCCATTCTCTCTTCCCTGCACTGGTCACCTGTTAGATTCCACATTGATTATAAAATACTCCTTCTGACTTCTGAAGTCACTAAACAGTTTGGCCCCACATTATATTCGGAAGCTTCAACCCATCACTGGCCTTCTGTCAGTTCCTCGCTTTAGAAGAATCAACGCTGGAGGAAGAGCTCTAATAAAGCTCCCAACTCAGGAATAACCGTCCTATTGGTGTTCCGGACTCAGACACACACTCAGTGTTTAAAGCTTTCAGATAATCCATCAGTGCACTGTACTGTTCTCCTTGCTGATCGTAGCTTGTATGAATACTAACAGGTTTGGACTGTACTGCTCTCTGTCCACAGGTTCTAGATCAGTACTGCAGTCTCTCTAAGAATCTACTTCTACATCAGTTTATTCAGACTCCTAAACACTTCTTCATTTTCTCCTTTCTTTTCTCTCCCCCCCATGTGCTGCGCTGCCCCCTGCTGTCTGCTTGCTGCTGATGCTAGTCCATTTATTGGATCCTATCATGCTATTCAGCTCACGAAAACATTCATATTATTCTTATATTATTCATATCATTCTAATTATTGAAGGTTAGATTTGCAGTTTGACATTCAAACAAAAGGAGAAGGTCTGATCAATTCGAGATGTTCAGCAGGTCCAGAGTTAAGGTGATCTTCTGCATCAGTGGATCCTGTAGAAAATAACATCAGCTGTATAATAATTCATCATCATTAAATAAACATTAAACACAGATCATACACACCTCTACCCCATGATTTCCTCAGGACTCAGGAGTTTCAGTGAGAGAGGACCGGACCTCCATTTCTTCACCACCTTCACCAGCCTGCACACAACACACCCTAAAGCATCACCAAAATGATTGAGTGACACCAGCCAGCTGAGCTTTAGAGTTTTCTGTAGTAGTTGTTGTGATGTATGGTGGCGTACGGCCAGTAATTTCTTTAAAGGTTAAAATAAGCCATTGTGTCTCTTGATGAACAGCAAGAGATGATCAACCAACCTTCTCATACAGTGATATACAGGTTTGGGTATAGCTGCTGATGCATGTCTGTGTATTACATCTCCATAATCCAAAATAGATAAAAATTAATAATTTTTGCCTGTACGATTGTTAACATGGTGCTTTCTTTGAGTTTATGTTCCAAAGGGAATTTGTAAGGTACAGAATTACAGATGTACAGAATTGTGTCGTCAGCATATAAATGTACTTTACCGTCAACAATGGAGGTGACAGAACCTTCATTTCTTCAACACCTTCACGAGCCTGCACACAGAACACCCCATTATCACTACTCCCACCTTCACTAACACACTCAGTTATCACACTGTTCACCCTCCCACCCCCCGTCCACTAACTCAGTTCATTATAGAATCAGTCCACTCTTCTCACAGCGTACCTGAGCCTCTGCTTCCTCCTCATCTTCAAAATTCCTCTTTATTCTGGAAGGAGGAATCACGTTTATTATCATAGTCGTTACTGAGCTTCTGAATGTAGTTAGTGAGGTAGTTAAAGATGCAGAGATTAAGCTGATCTTACCTGCTTCTCATTCTCATCCCTTCAATCATGTAGAGGAGAGAAAGAGATACAGCATAATTCATAATCATAATTCATCTTAAATTTATTTACATCATACATGTTTATAATTACAGTATCATTTAATCTGCTCCAAACATCAATGAAGTTACTCTGATCTGTTCTGCCTTCATTAACTATGTTACAGATATGAACATTAATATTAATATGAACACTACTGTTCACTCAACCCTCCTCAGTGTTGTAAATGTTCTGCAACTTCTCAAACCTGCCTTAAACCTCCAAAACTTTCCCCAACCATTTTCTAAAATCACCTATCCTTCTATAATATCCATAAATATCCTACGAATGCTGTTAAATCTCTGTAGCCTATAGCCTAAACCTCACTGAAAGTTCCTAAATTTTCTAAAACCAAACCTTTTCCAAAACTTTGATAGCCTTCCTTAACTTCCTGAAACTTACCCTACTAAGCTTTAACCTAACTTTACAGTATTTTAATGTCCCTGATCTTCACTAAAATGTCCTAGAGTAAAAGTAAACACACCCACAAAAAAAGAAACAGTGATCTCCGCTGTACACTCTCTCCATCAGTGAAGATGATCTTAATACTAAGGTGCTGTCGTTTCCTTCAGGATCAGTAAAGCTCTACCTGTGTCTGTCTTTTGGAAACCCGGCCCAGGTGGTACTTACAGGAGCTGTAGATCTGTAAAGCAAGCCAACCCAAAACGAAGAGACATTCAAACGGCAGGATGATGATGTGCATTTGAGGAAGAGTCCGCTCTGCTGTTCCTACACACACACACACACACACACACATCCAGGTATATATGGTGTGTGTTAGTGATAGAATGCTATGCAGCAGTAAGTGGCAGCTTTTAATGGATTACACAGAATAATATTATATATATCTTCTTTTGTCCTCTAGACCAGCTCCACGTACAGTCTCAAAAGACTGGGGCAGTGGTGGCTTAGCGGTTAGAGCGCCAGGCTATCAATAACAGGGTTGTGGGTTTGATAGCCGGCCCTTTACCCTCTCTGCTCCCCAGGCGCTGGAGTTGGCTGCCCACTGCTCTGGGGGTGTGTGTACTCACTGCCCCTAGATCACACTGTACAGTGACAAATATGTGCACCTTTACCTTTTAAAAGGCCCTTCAGTCCTTTAGAATGTGGAGGTTTCACTTTGGAATGTGGAATGTGTTTATCTGAACACAGTAACCATAATGCTACCCCTGATTACATCCCTTAACAGACCATGCACTTTTTACCTGCTTTTAAGATCAGCTCCGAGCCCAGAGTGAGGGAAGTTACAATACTCAATCCTGAAGCTCCAAACATGTAAAGAGTAATGTGAGGAATCTCTGCAATACATAATAATATATACAGTTTGTCTTTTTATTCCTACATAATTCTACTTAAAGTACTGATATCCTGTACATTAATATTACTGAGAATCATAAACTTACTCTGTATATTTCTCGGGTGATCAAACAGGGATGCAGGAGGCAAAACATGCATCAGTGCTGTTAAAGCCAAGTATCCAGAATAATCTGTAACCAGAGATTAGAGTTTCATTCAGCCTCAAACATATTGACATATATATTTAATATTATATATTCCTTCATTTGATACATTATACAAGCTGAGGACAGGTTCTATTACTTTGAGTTACTTACTAGTGTCTAAGTTTCTAAGGTTTTGCATAATCACAAAAACTATTTTGATGTGGTCCCAAATAAGCACTGTCTACCACTGTCTACTAAAAGTTCAGCAGTTCTAATTTTAAGAGCTCAAAAATTCCAACATCCTCACATTTGGGACAACGTAACACCACGTCCATAATTAGTGGTACTAGATAACACAGCAGTTAAATATGTGTGTTGTGTAGTTTGGCTCTTTTATCAATAAAAGAGCTTTTTGTGTTTCTCCCTTATTTCCTTGTCTTTATTGGCCCAAACATAAAATACACATACATGTCTTACCCTAGAATAAAAATACCATAGAATCAAGGTGGGGTCTTAAAAATAGCTAATGCCAAAGATTTCCCTGAAAGAACTTAAAACTTGAAAGCTGTTATGGCAGTTTTCACAAAACAGCAGGTATTATTCACACAAAGCCAGGTCAGAATATTAAATTACACACAAAACAATATATGAGCACACTACAAACCCCTGTATTTTTATAATTCATGACATATGAAAGGTAATGTGAAAAGGAAACTTGTGAAATGCAAGGTGATGGAGGAATGGTATTTTTTTAGTTTCCTACCTTTCAATTTCATGTACTGCTTTATATACTGAAGACCCAAAATGCCATTTACAAGAACAGATATTGAGATGAGCACTGCACAGCACACATCTGAAAATATAGTAAAGTAATTAGAGTGAATGAAACAATTTGAGTTTCAGCATTACAGTTCAACAGTATACTTACATCCTAATCCTCTCCATTTAGGGCAACATCTATTATTATCATTTTTATTATTATGTTGTCGTCGCACCAAACAGACCACTGTGATCCACAAAATGATGAACATTACTGTCACAAATGGAATCATCCACACTGAAACAAACACAGAATTAACAGATTTGTATGATTTAACTGATGTAGAACATTCCTGTATATATGACCTTTTCATATGTATATATATTTATATATAAATAGCCTAAATAGAAAGTGTGAGCATGCACACTTGGTATGATTTCATATTTATTACATTTTATTTAAGGTGTTTTTTAGTGTTTTTAAGTGCATTTTACAAGGTTACAACAATACTTACTATGGGTAATATTTTCTGCATAAATACCAATAAACACAAAAAAAATCATGATTAATATGCAGGTTGTAGCTATTCCAGCAGATGTGAGACCAATATGGAGACCTAAAAAAGCAAAAGCATTAACATTATTCATGTGTAAGTGCTGTCATTGACTGCTGACTGCTGCTGATGGTAAATATCCTGGTAAGAGACTGTTGTAGATTTAATGATTTTTTTAGAATGTTCTCAATGTGTTTGGTCTCCTAGACAAGTGTAGAGAAGACCAAGGTTCAGATGTTGACTTCAGGAAAACAAGACCGGACCACTCTCCGCTCAACATCAACGGCTCCTCTGTGGAGATCGTTAAGAGCACCAAGTTCCTTGGTGTCCACTTAGCGGAGAACCTCACCTGGTCCCTGAACACCAGCTCTATAGCCAAGAAACCCCAGCAGCATCTCTACTTCCTCCGGAAGCTGAGAAAGGCCCGTCTCCCTCCACCCATCCTCACCCTCTTCTATAGAGGGACCATAGAGAGCATCCTGAGCAGCTGCATCACTGCCTGGTTTGGGACCTGACCACAGCCTCTGACCGCAAGACCCTCCAACGCATTGTGAGGACAGCTGAAAGGATCATCGGAGTCTCTCTCCCCTCTGTCATGGACATTTACACTGCCTGCTGCATCCGCAAAGCAACCAGCATTGTGGATGACTCCACCCACCCTTCACACAGACTGTTCTCCCTCCTGCCATCAGGAAGAAGGTACCCCAGCATCCGGTCCAACATGACCAGACTCTGCAATAGCTTCTTCCCCCAAGCCATCAGACTTCTCAACACAACCCAACTTCTGACCTGATGTCTTTTCTGTTACATGCACACACACACTCTCTCTCTCTCTCTCTCTCTCTCTCTCCAACCATTTACCCCAGATAAAATGGGAAGCATTTTTTGCACAAAGCATTTTGCACTAATAACTTTACTACCTCACTGGACTCAATATTTATTACACACTGCATAATTTGCACACTACCCCTAATTATTTATTATTCTCTGTCTGTACTGTGTTGTGTTGTCTGTCTGCACTTGTACTGTGTTGCACTTGTGTTGTGCATGCACTGTGTCTATGTTGCACCATGGTCCTGGAGGAACGCTGTTTCGTTTCACTGTGTACTCTGTATGTAGTTGAAAAGACAATAAAACCCAGCTTGATTTTTAACTTTGGCCTTAAACAGATGCTTATGCTTTTTGATTGGCTGTTACTGAGGTCACAAATAAAACACCACAGCAATAAACAGGGAGCAGTTCTGAGCAGCGGTACAGTGAATAAGCGCTACCCATTTTGCCTGATGTTACACCATTACCACTCTTATTTCTGTCTATATATCACTGTTAATTCATTGTATTTTCATTTAGATGTTCTCAATTTTTTTAATTAAGTTGGTATTATCTTTACTTGTAGATTACATTAATTATTATATTTTTATTTTAATGTAAAATTGTTACTTACGTTTAAAGGGTTTTTGCTGAAAGAAGTGTCTTTGAAGTGAGAGAAGCAAAATCATCCCTACGAAAACTGAGGATGTTGTAGTAGCAATATCTGCAAGGTTATAAGAAGAATGTTAGTAATTCCAGACTTTATATGTTATAATGTCTTATGATCTTATGATAATAGAAACAGTCAATTAACAACACAAATAAATGTATTATATATTATTAGTAGAAGTGGTAGTATTAGGAAACCTGGCATAACTGATGTGTTCCATTACTTAAAAGCCATGCCACTAAAAGTGTAAATTTAGACACAGAGAGAAGTCCAGTGTCAGCAGACTTCACTGAACGAGCGGGGCAGTATGGGTTTTTCTCATTAAGGGCTGAACTTAACTCTGAAAACACACCTGGTGAAGTTGTATCAGCATGGAGAAAAATAGCCAACAGGATACCATTGGATAGTTCCAGACACAGAAACGAAAATATCCTGAGAGCAAATTTGGCTGCAAAAAAAGTTGCCATATGCATTTTATACTGGTGCAGGATATATAAAATCAAATCACGTTCATTGTCACACAGACTGTCCACACTATGAACACACTATACACACACACACACACACACACACATTTACATTGTTATGTATAGTTTACTTTTCTTATTATTGACATAATCATTGGCATATGTATATGTGTATAAGAAAATAAATTTTTATTTTATTTACCTGAAATCACAGCACCAATAGAACACAGTATTAGTCCTGTCAACATTGAGATTTTTTCAGTCAGAATAATAGAAGATGCTTTATAATCAAACTCAACTAGAGGAGGAGAAACAAGAAGGAAAAATATGTGAAACAGTGCAGACAGAACAAAAATTACTGAGCAGGTTAGTTTGTAGATTCTAATGTATAAGGTATAAAGTTGCTTTTTAATATTTTCAGCAATATTACTTTTTTTCCATGCTTTACAGCTTTTACAATTTCTTGTATTAATTAATCATTTTAATTTGGATAATAGCTGTTTTCAATTGATAACACAGTGAAATGACATGCATAAAACACTTATTTAAACTCCCACATAGAGTGCTAACCCTATTCTCAAGTCTCCAAAACTCTAAAAACATGTTCTGCTTTACACACATTTTGCAAATTGCACATTTAAACACAAAAATTGCAAATGTAAAATGCACTGAACACAGTTCTCCGCATAAGACACATAGACTCACATGTTTGCCTTATCAAAACACTGCCATTCAAAATAACTCCACATATACTAATTGGCCAATATATGTGCCACCTAGCCAAACACCTTAATGGTTAATTGTTACCACTTCAATCAGGAAGTAAGCACCTTAGTCGATAATGTCATCAAACATGAGCTGACAAAATGAAAGGCTGGACAGAGAGTGCAGCCCAACCTGAGCCTTTTTACTGTCACTTCTGTCATCCGGACATTTAGACTGGAGAACAGGTGTGTAACCAAAATGTCTTTCACACTATGTAGTACACCCCACATAGTGTATCAGTTGGGTGACACAAGTGTACTTATGAATGGCTGATGTAATACATACATGTCAACTGTACAAGTCTCCTTTACTCTTTACTGTGGGGGACATATCTTTAGGCTACATTGTCCAAGCCCAATATTTTTACATTTTACATTGTTTTTCAAAAGGACTGAGAAAAGCAAACATGGTGGAGAAAGGGGCAAATGTTCACTGGGGTACAGGAAGCTGCCATTGTAAACTTGGTTAGCAAAAATAATAATGTTATATGTAGTTTTGGTTGCAGTGATTCATTTTGCAGGATAAATGAGGATACTTTGCAGTTTTGGTGTGTGGTTTTATAAATTATGTTAAGTATTTTGATAAAACCAGCCTAGTTTACAAAATTGTGTTTTAACAGTTGAAAAAGGTCTGCACATATTTTTTCATTGTTCACCCCCAGATTTGTTAATCACCAATGATCATCTTTAAAAGTTTACTATAGAGAAACAGAAAGCTCTGCCTCTTTTGTCTCACATGCAGTGAAAACAGCAAGCAAAATCTCATAGGCAGGAAGATGATTGACAGATTCTCTAGTTTGCTACAGCCCTGCAGAAGCTCTTTGAGAGTTTGAGAGATTGTGGGTGGTCAAAGAAGGACTGGGCTGTTTGATTACTCCCTCTACTGATGGAGGAAGCCTAGCCCACTGCTCAGGAAATATGCAAATCATAACATTTCTGCCACTAATTATGTGTCAGGTCTAATATGTAAGAAACATTTCAAAATAACAAAAAAGGTTTAAAAAGCATTTGGGCACCCTGCATGGCCAGTACTTAGTAATCCCCATTCTCTCTTAGTAGTAGCTAAGAGTCGCTCAGTTCTTCTTTTAAAGATGTTTTCCTCATTCTCCAACCTGCTTTTCTGAGGTCTATCCACAGGTAGACCTGATGTTTGTTGAGTAATGATGTTTAGGTCAGGAGATGTGAGTGCCATGGCAAAACCTTCAGCCTGTTCCTCTTAGGTTAGCCCATTGTTTTTGTAGAAGCTCATCATCTTTTCAACGTCAACTTTTTTTTCATATGGTGAGATGTTCTTTCTTCTACCAGTGAAATGTGTGTCACTGGCTGCAACACAATCTGTAGAACAGTGCACCACTCCAGAGTCTGATGAATCTTTCTGAAAGTCTTCTACAGTCAAATACAGGTTTCGACTTCTAGTAATAGTAGTTATTTCTGAAAGTTTTCTTGGTTTTCATGGTCTTCTAGACCTCAACTTGAGCTCCACACTAAAACTAACCTTGATAAAAAAAAATGTTGCTTAACATTCACACTAACATATACTGAACAAAGATGCTGACATTTTAATCTCAATTGATGATGTAAAGTGTTCTAATGTAGGTAATGTATTGAGATTGTATTCTACGTCATTTTAATTCTAAGTACAACTGTCCTGCTGACTCAGTCAGGCAGTGAGACCACTCATATAACCTCCAGTGTTGCTGTGTCTTGTTGTAAGTTTTCGGCCATGATCATTGTTAGATTCTGTTTTTTATTATTATCATTATCATTTATCATTTATTTCACTATTAAACATCTTTTAGCTGCAGAAAAGGTGTTGCTTACCTGAGAACACAGCTGTCATTATAATAGAGCAATGAAGTGGAAAACTCAGACTTTTCACTTCTTTCACCAGCCGTTCTGTAAATCACATGTAGACATTATGAAAACCTGAAAGCTGTACATGTATTTTTATGTAAAATAATTTGATCAACATTCCATCCAACAGATGAGTTTGTAGTTCAGAGTACCCCCTTTATGAGCTATACTGCTGTGTAAAATACTGTGCACTACTGTGCATACTAGTGTGACCAACTGCATTTAATTTAATTTAATCCTGAAGTGTTGTTTTCTGGACCATTACTGGAATATATCATACCTGGAAGTTTGTGTAGATAAGGGGCAGTCTTCATCAGTATCAGACACCGTGAAAAACTGACAGCTGCACAAACGATGACCTCATAGAGAAGTCCTATAAAAACATGAAAAACAAGAACTGTGGTCTTTTATGCACAAGGTAAGATCCTGACACGTGTGTGTAGAAGAAAATCTACATTATTCCCACAGTGATTAGTAGAGCTGTTTCATTCTGATTGGCCTACTCATTCTGAAAGCTATTGTATTGTATTGAGCTGTTTGGACTGTACAACTGCAAGAAAAAGGAAGTTAACCCTTTGGGATTTAGCTGGATTTCTGTATTGATTACTAATTAAATGTGGTCTGATCATTTATTAGCAGCATGTGCAACATCTCTGTGCAGCCTATGATCTTTATGGAAATGTTTATTTGCAGTTCTCATTAATCCTCAGTAAGACAGAACTGCTTTTGGTTTGGTTATACAACAATTGGTTATTCTGACAGTCCATATCACAATTTTCATGAGCCAAGACTAAAGACAGCTATCCTGACCACAGTCAGTCAGATTTTATTCAGACAGATTTTCTATGTCTGAATAAAATCACAAGTTTTGAGAGTTTTGGGAGTTGTAATGCACTCCAGGCAAGATGGCACCAGTGAAAACTTGTGATTTTATTCAGACATTGAAAATCTGTCTGGGACAGTGAAAGCACTTGCAAAGTCACTTGGTGTAAGGCCAGCATAACTGCCATGTGAGTGTCATTGGAGTTTGAGTCGCTGGCTTGAATCTCTATCTCTGTTCAGGGTCAGTACAAGTCTAAACTACTCAGGTTCATGTGTACATAAACAGCTTTAGAAATTTTGTTGTCATTATGTAGTTTGGTAGTATCAGAGGGAAATAACTAAGGCAGTAATAATTATTCATAAATTCAAATTTCTCATCAGACTGTAAAAACATTTTTGTAAAAAAGAATTTCAATTACAAAAACACTCGCTTACGCTTACTCTACGTACCTTCTGTTGACCACAGTACAAAAGCAATGAACATGCTGATGTTCGGACAGAAGGCTGACAAAATATACATGACCAGGACTCGTCTGGTTGTAACTGAGGAGGAGACAATAATGAATATTATTATTTCATATTTTAGTGCCATTTTTAATCATTTATCTGCTTACTACTGCTTACTCAACTCTACCTTCTTTCTGCAAAAAGATAAAAACAGGAACTCCAAGTCCCAGTGCCAGTGCAAATGAAATGAAACACAGCACCAGAATGAATTTCTGGAGAGAGGAGGGACCTGCAGGACAAAACAGCAGCAGATCAACAGACAGTAATAATGAAAACATGTTCACACTCATTTTTATCTGGTTTCATTTTGAACAATTCATGAATAAGATTTCACAGTGAGTTCTTAATGGTACCTATTTGCTGGATGATCACAGTGGTTTGAGCTGAAAGGTCTGCAGCATGAACCTTACAGATGAATTCTCCTTTATCTTCCAGCCTAATGTCCTTCAGCCTCAGTGAGAAGTTTCCTCCATGGATTTCTGAGATGAAGAACTCAGCTCTTCCTTGATAACGTTCATGAGAAGATTCTGAGAGGGTCTCGTTATCTTGGAAGAGCAGAATGAGGATGTCAGGGTGTTTCGTCCAGGTCACTTCCTCCAGCTGGTGAACAGGTATATGAGAGTCTACAGAGCAGTTCAGTATCACCTCCTCACCTACAGAGGTGATGATAGCGTGGTGCGCACCTGTCACCACCAAACGCTCTGAAAGAATCCAAAAACAGGATCAGAACTGATTTGGGATGGAAGGAGCTATATAAATATAGCATTATAATTATAGGATATGAACTATTAGCTAATACTGCCTTCTGGGTAATGGTGACATTTTGCATTTGATAAAGACAATACAGGCAGGCAGAGCGAAGAAGTTTAGTAGTATCTAAGCTAAGGATCCTAGTCTATACAAACTAGCTAAGAGTATTTTCTGAATAAACAGCAAAGCACTTTTGTAAGTTGTCAAATTTACAAAAATGTCTCTATATGATAATATAGGTCAAATAATTGTACATGTACAGGTAAAAAAGATCCTGAAGATCTTCTGTTGATGCATCAAATCATCTGGCACATCAAGTAGAGTTCATATCATATCTTATTAATAAGAATGTAACCCAGCCTAAGCTTAAAATCCAACCCTGACCTTCATCTTAACCTTAACCTCAACCCAAGCCTAACCCAGCCTTACCCAAATCCTCTATGAATCAATTTGCCAAAAAATAAAATAATGGATTTTAAATGGTTTTATGATGAAAGTTTAATAGTTTAAAACTGAACTTTCAGAAGCATACAGCACTCCTGATGTGGTACCTCCTACGACTACTGTATATCTCTCCATGTCAAGTCTTGCAAATGCACTTTACATCATCTGCATTACTGCACCTGATTACATACTGCATTACAGTAGCCTTCATAAAAACAAAGGCATTATATATTTGCTTCAGAAATCCACTGGTTTAAATGAAAAGAATTAATGTGTAGTTAAACTGCACATTCTCTCATTTTTATAAAGGTTATATTTCTTTTAGATTTTAGTTTTAGCATCTACACATTATGCCACCTTTTATACACATGCACTTCCACTTTTCAATGCACCATAATTGTTAGTTACAGTAAAATATCTGTTGTTTTATGTTGTGTTGAATGTCCTTTGCATGCAATGACTGTGAAGTCTTAGATTCAGATATTATCAGGTGTATAATTCAAGAGTATCTTCACTGTTGATTCTAAAGTGTTTGGGTTTTAAAAACTCTCTATGTTGCTCTGGCAGTGGAGAAAAACCTGTTTGTCTCATTGTAGAATGGAGTTTGGAGTTTCTGCTATTTCTGAGTAAGTCTCAGTGAACTGTTTTAGTGAACTGTGTCCTGGCCATTTTGTTTTTGTGGCTAGCTAGTGATAGCACACCTACCTCCTGAGCAGAGACATGTTAGGTGTGTTATGATTCTTCTTCACTTTGGTAAGAATTCTACTGTCATCATCTCTGAAGGTGTTTCTTGACCTACCGGTCTCTTTATGGTTACTAAGCTCACCAGTTCTCACCTAATAAATGTTCCAGAGTGCTTCATCGCTCACTCAGAAAATACCCTTAGTTAGTTAGTTAGTTTTTATTGGTTTGGATCCAAAAGATCTCTCAAAGAAACTCTGGACCTCATTTTGACAATATGATAGTATATATGTAACTAACTCAACAGAGGACCAAAAGCATTGACTACAGATTTAAAAAAAATAAGCATACCTGAGTCATCACAAACACTTATGAAACTCTATGTCCTGAGCATTATGGTGCCTTTGAAAGGGGGAGGGGCTATGCATAAAAGGTGCTATAATTTCTAAATGTTAAATCTTAAATGTACAAAAAAATAACCTATATTAAAATATGAGAATGTGCATTATAACCACATTTTATTCAATTATAAAAAAGGTGAAGCTCAGAGGCAATGGAATAAAACATGGATAATGTCCCAAACATGGATAATTATATGGAGAAATCTCTCTCTACTGTCAATTACTGTCAATAATTTGTTATTTAACACACACATACAAATGTATCACTGTAAATCTACATTTTACTGTATGTCCTCATATGACCAGAATGACAAAGAAGTCTAGGTTTCCAGATAAGGAGAAAATTTACCCACCAACGTCTTTAATCTCCACTGTAGTCTCACTGGAGTCCTGATCTGTGTAAACCTGACACCTGTAAACTCCAGCATCTTCTCTAGTGATGTTGCTGAGCAAGATGGAGTAGTTCCCTCTTGATATCTGATCTGGGAAGAAGTTCGCTCTGCCCCTGAAGGTCGGACTCTGCAGCTCTGGTCTGATTTCATTTTGCTGGAAAACGTTCACTACGGATCCTGAGTCTGATCTCCATTCCACTCTGAGACCTTCCAGAGGCAGGGGGTTCTGAGCAGAACACGACAGAACCACAGCGCCCCCCAGCTGGACCACAAGAGGACTGGAGGGGCCTTCAACCTGAAGACCTGGATCAAAATCAGAGAATCAAGTTCATTTCTTTGTCTTTACTGACTGTTATTACTGTATCTCTTATTGTCTGCTGTTTTTTTGTAAAAAGAGTTCTGAAATGTTTTTTAAATAATCAGTTACTTTAAAACTGGACTAACTGCTATTAACAAATCAAAATTTAAGTTAAAATATTTTTGACATGAACTTATCATCAAGAGAATTATGATTTACCTAGGTAGCTTTTATATTTACTGTGTATAAAAAATAATATACCCTATTGGGTGTAGAGTAATCAGTACCCACAGTACAGTATGTTTTACACCTCTGTACTACATCTTAACTGATATTAGAAAATCTTCACTGCAAAACAGTGACAACAAAGTGACGTAAAATCCACAGTTTGTTTATTCACTGTCACAATGAACAGCTTTGTTGTGTAAAAGTTATTTTAATAAAGTTCTTACCTTTAATTTCAGAAGCCAGGATCAGCAGAAAGAACAACACCTCCATTTCACCTGCAGGACATCACTGTTAGGACATGAAAATCGTAACTGACGAAATAATAAGAGCTGAAACTCTGATGCAGTCTGAGTGTGTCCTGAATGTTTGGTATGAGGAAAAACTACTGCAGAAAGACCTGCAGGAAGAAGTTGTAGGAGTTTCATTATTCACTCAAGCATTCAATCAGCCACTGCAGGAGATACAAAGTTTATTAAATATCTTTAATAAGTTAATTTCTTTAATACTGAGCTATCATTAAAACTGTGCAGAAACATCAGTACTGACTCTGGGTTTACTACAATAATAATAATGGGATTGTAAAGACTGGAAACTCATTGTTATTTAAAATTTGATAAGAAAATCTGAATCACAGAGACAGACAAGAGGGTAAAGTACTTCCTCGTCCTGATTTCCACCATCAGCACACTTGACTTTAGAATACTTGGCACCAGATCCAGGAACAGGGTGGCAGTGCCTACCTGGCACACACACCTACAGCTCCGGATCAGCCTGTTTCACTACAATCCTTAAAAACCTTAGTTAATAAACACAACATACTTTCATTTCTACAGTCACAGTGCAAAGTTTTAAAAAGTGAAGGATTAGATCAAGTAAAGACCTGTTCGAGTAACACAACTAATATTGGACTTAACATTGCATTAACCTGCACTTACTGTTTCTGCTCTATAATAAGCACCAGTAACACATTAGTGTCAATTGTGTACTACCAAGACCCGCACTCTGGTCTTATGATGTTCATTAGAAATTATGAGTGGACTACGGGAGATTGAAGTGCCTCAAAATCACTCTGCAATTCCACTCTAAAATACAGATACTCAGGGAAAATCAGTACCCAAAGTATCAGTGCTTGATTCTATTTGCTAAAAGCTCATGACCAATGCAGTATGAGGCCTTAATTGTAACACACAACCACATACACTGTGTGCAGAATTATTAGGCAAATGAGTATTTTGATCACATCATCCTTTTTATACATGTTTTCCTACTCCAAGCTCTATAGGCTTGAAAGCCAACTACCAATCAAGTAAGTCAGGTGATGTGCATCTCTGTAATGAGAAGGGGTGTGGTCTAATGACATCAACACCCTATATAAGGTGTGCTTAATTATTAGACAACTTCCTTTCCTTTGGCAAAATGGGTCAGAAGAGAGAGTTTCATGGCAAATAGCCAACAGGGTCGCAAGAAACGTGTTGAAAAAAACAGGCGCAAAATAACTGCCCATGAATCGAGGAAAATCAAGCGTGAAGCTGCCAAGATTCCATTTGCCACCAGTTTTGCCTTATTTCAGAGCTGCAATGTTACTGGAGTCTCAAAAGGCACAAGGTGTGTGATACTCAGGAACATGGCCAAGGTAAGGAAGGCTGAAAAACGACCACCTTTGAACAAGAAACATAAGATAAAACGTCAAGACTGGGCCAAGAAATATCTTAAGACCGATTTTTCTTAAGATAAGAAGGTTTTATGGACTGATGAAATGCGAGTGACTCTTGATGGGCCAGATGGATGGGCCCGAGGCTGGATCAGTAAAGGGCAGAGAGCTCCACTCCGACTCAGACGCAAGCAAGGTGGAGGTGGGGTACTGGTATGGGCTGGTATCAAAGATAAACTTGTGGGACCTTTTCGGGTTGAGGATGGAGTGAAGCTCAACTCCCAGACCTACTGCCAGTTTCTGGAGGACGCCTTCTTCAAGCAGTGGTACAGAAAGAATTCGGTATCGTTCAAGAAAAACATGATTTTCATGCAGGACAATGCTCCATCACATGCATCCATATACTCCACAGCGTGGCTGGCCAGTAAGGGTCTAAAAGAAGAAAAAATGATGACATGGACCCCTTGTTCACCTGATCTGAACCCCATAGAGAACCTGTGGTTCCTCATGAAATGTGAGATCTACAGGAAGGGAAAACAGTACACCTCTCTGAACAGTGTCTGGGAGGCTGTGGTGTCTGCTGCACGCAATGTTGATCGTAAACAGATCAAGCAACTGACAGAATCTATGGATGGAAGGCTTTTGAGTGTCATCGTAAAGAAAGGTGGCTGTATTGGTCACTGATTTGGTTTTGGTTTTGTTTTTGAATGTCAGAAATGTTTATTTCTAAATTTTGTGTTATATGGGTTTACCTGGTGAAAATAAACAAGTGAGATGGGTAAATTTGTTTTTTATTAAGTTGCCTAATAATTCTGCACAGCCACATAGCCAAATAAAAAAAAAACCAATCCAACTTTCAAAAATATTAAGCTTTGATATTTATGAGTATTTTGGGTTGATTGAGAACATAGTTGTTCAATAATAAAATGAATCCTCTCAAATACAACTTGCCTAATAATTCTGCACTCATTGTAAAAGGATGCCAGTGTTTCAGGGTGCTTTCTTGTCTGTGTTATCTTGTACCTTCATGTTACGTAGGCTGTTGTAGTCATATTTACAGTGAATCAGAGTCATTTTAACACTGAATTAGGTCATCTGACCGTAAATCAGAGTCTTCATACTGAATTAGTCATTCATGAATACATGAATACCTGAATTAGAATACAGTCATCAGTCCAATGACTGTAGTATCATCAAGTTTGCTGATCACTGGGAGGGAGGTGGCTGAGCTGGTGGACTGGTGTGATGACAACAATATTTCCTTAAATACAGATACGACTAAGTAAATGACCCCTGTACATGGGTGAGACAGAGGTAGAGAGAGTGAAAACTTTCAAATTCATCGGTGTTCAGATTAATGACGATCTCACCTGGTCACACAACACGCACCACATCCTCCAGAAGTCCCATTGTATTTTCTCAGAAGGCTAAGGAAATTTGGCATGTCAGCCCAAATTCTCAGCAACTTTTACAGGAGTATGATCAACAGTGTTCTTACCAGCTCCAACACAGTCTGGTACGGAAACTGCACCTCTCAGGACAGGAAGGCTCTCCAGCATGTGATCAAGACTGCACAGTCCATTTCCGGAGCAGCCTTCCCCTCACTCCAACTACAGGACTAGGGTTACCAGCAGGGCGGCCCACAGCACTATCAGGGACATTACACACCCTGAACACAGCCTCTTCACGCTTCTACCATCGGGCCGACGCTACAAGAGTGTAAAGTCCAGGACAGCCAGACTGATGAACAATTTCTATCCACAAGCTGTCAGGTTTGTAAACTCCTCCTCCCCCTTACACTCTGAACGGGCTGAACTTTGACATGTGCCCATTAATATGAGCCCACTACATATATTGCTACTACTGCTGTACAAATACTGTTTCTGATTCTGCAATTCCAGTAACCTCATTTACCCACCTTGTTCTAATACCAAGGTGATGGTGACTGGGGGACTCTGGAATTGCCAGTCTGCAGTGCAGAAGGCAGATTTCATCTCAGCTTTTGCTTCTGCTCGGTCTCCTTCCTGGCTCTGACTGAGACGTGGATCACCCCGGACAACTCTGCAACTCCAGCCGCTTTGTCGTTCACCTTTGCCTTTTCCCACTCTCCACAAAGGACTGGCAGGGGCAGCGGCACCGGTTTGCTCCTCTCTCCTCTGTGGCGCTTCACCCCGCTCTCTTTTTCTAATCTTGAGATTTCCTCCTTTGAATACCATGCTGTTACTGTCTCTTCTCCCACTAGACTTCACATCATTGTTCTCTACATCACATCATTGTTGCCTCACTTATTCTACTTGGCGACTTCAACCTTCCATCAGAGAAACTCCAGTCATCATGCCTTCTTCCATTGCAATCCTCTTTTGATCTCACGTTCAACCAGTCTGCACCAGCACACAGAGCAGGGAACACTCTGGACCTAATCTTCAGCATACCTGTCCCTGCTCTGGACGTGGCTGTGACTCCTTTGGACTTGTCTGATCACCACTTTCTCTCCTTCTCACTCCTCCTCTCTGCTCCACCACCACCTCTGCAAGTTCCTCCATTCTTCACCACAGTCTTCGCTCTGTCTCCCCCTCAGCTCTCTCCTCAACTGTTCTGACCACTCATCCTCATCCTGAATCTTTCTCCTCTCTCCCACTAGAAACTGCTACAGACACTCTCCTCTCATATATCTCCACCTCTGTCCACCTTTTCTGCCCTTTCTTACCTAGGTCAGCAAATTCCTTTCAACCTTCCCTGTGGCTGTCAGATGTTCTCCACAACAACCGTAGCTAAGAATGGCTGAAAGGAAGTGGCGGAAGTCACAACACGACTCCAACCTCCACTCCTATCAGTCGCTTCTCTCCAGGTTCAGAACGGAAGCTGTGGCTGCTAAAGCATGTTTCTACAGGGGGAAACTGGAAGCATCTGCATCTGACCCACGCAAACTCTTCACCATCTTCTCCTCTCTCCTTAACCCTCAACTCCCCCACCACCCACTGCCCTGTCTGCAGAAGATTTTGTCTCCTTCTTTGAAGAAAAGGTTGACAAGATCCGCTGATCCTTCCCCCTGCCTCTACCCCCCTCTCTAGACACTGCCCTCCTCCTCCCTCTTCTCTGTCCTGCTTCTCTCCTCTTTCCACAGATGACCTCCTACATCTTCTCACCTCTAATAATCCTACCACCTGTCCACTAGACCCTGTTCCATCCACATTGTTTCAAACCATCGCTCCAAACCTCCTTCCTTTCATCTCCATCATAAACAGCTCTTTGTTGTCAGGTCATGTACCATCTGCCTTCAAGTCTGCCAGAGCTGTGCCTATCCTAAAGAAGTCAACTCTGGACAGCTTGGACATTGGCAACTACAGACCTATTTCTCTTCTCTCCTTCCTCTCAAAGATTCTCGAACGTTCTGTCTACAACCAACTGTCTCTCTTTCTCACTCTGAACAATCTTCAGGACTCTAACCAGTCTGGCTTCAAAGCTGCACACTCTACTGAAACTGCTCTCATCGCAGTTACAGAGAAGCTCCATGCAGCTAAAGCTGCCAGACTGTCCTCGGTTCTGATCCTTCTTCACCTCTCCGCAGCTTTTGACACAGTGGACCACAAGATCCTTCTGTCTGTCCTTGCCGGCCTTGGAATTACCGGCTTTGCATGGCGATGGTTTGCATCATACCTGCAGGGACGCTCATACCAGGTAACATGGCAGGGCGACACGTCCGCTCCTTGTAGTCTCTCCCCTGGTGTTCCACAAGGCTGGGTTCTTGGTCCTCTTCTTTTCTCACTCTACACTCGCTCTCTTGGTAAAGTGACATCCTCTCATGGATTCTCTTACCACTGTTATGCCTATGACACTCAACTTTTTCTTTCCTATCATCTGACACACAGGTTTCTGCCTGTATCTCAGCAGGCCTCGCTGATGTGTCTTCTTGAATGGCGGCTCACCACCTCAAACTCAACCCCAGCAAGACGGAGCTGCTGTACATCCCAGGAACTGCTGGACTTAAAAACGATCTAGCCATCTTCTTTGAGAACTCACTGGTCACTCCTTCTACAGAAGCTCGAAGTCTTGGTGTAGTCATGGATGATCAGTTATTGTTCTCAAGTCATGTTGCAAACGTAACTCGGTCCTGCAGATTTCTCCTGTACAACATCCGGAGAATTTGACCTTTCCTCTCTAGAGAGTCGCCCAGGTGCTTGTTCAGTCTCTCGTCACTTCAAGACTTGACTACTGCAACTCTCTTCTGGCTGGTCTTCCTCTGCGCACCATCAGGCCCCTGCAACTTATCCAGAACACAGTGGCACGGGTCGTCTTCAGCGTTCCTAAATTCAGCCATGTCACTCCACTGCTGCATTCTCTCTTCACTGGCTTCCTGTAGCTGCTGCTCGCATCAGATTCCAAACCCTGACTCTGGCCTACAAAGCCAAGACTGGACCAACCCCTCCATTCTTGATGGCAATGGTCAAAAGCCGATCTGCACCTAGAGCCCTTCGAGCTTCAAGTACGGCTCGGCTCGACCCGCCATCCTTTAAGATTCACGGAAGACGAGCATCCAGACTTTTTTCTGTCCTGCACCAAAGTGGTGGAACAAACTTCCCCTGGGTGTCCGAACAGCCGAGTCGCTTGCTGTCTTCAAATGCAGACTGAAGACCCACCTCTTCTGAGAATACTTGGACGAATAGCAGAGTACTATGGTCACCTTATTGACTTGTGCTTAGTAATGTCTAAAGCTTAAAGGTATGTTTGAACTATTAGTCTATTCTAACTAGCTGAGGTTTTTCTTGGGTAAATAGCAAAGCGCTTTTGTAAGTCGCTCTGGATAAGAGCGTCTGCTAAATGCCTTAAATGTAAATGTAAATGTAAATGTTTACTTTTGTATTTTAACAATGTACTTTACACATGCACATGCAACTCTTCTCTGTACTGCATTCTTTAACTTTCTTTACTAACTTTTTTCTTTTATGTAGCTTTACTTTAGTGTACTGTACTATATACAGTGTATCACAAAAGCGAGTACACCCTCATGTTTCTGCAGATATTTAGGTATATCTTTTCATGTGACAACACTGACAGAATTACACTTTGACACAATGAAAAGTAGTCTGTGTGCAGCTTATATAACTGTAAATGTATTCTTCCCTCAAAATAACTCAATATACAGCCATTAATGTCTGAACTACCAGCAACAAAAGTGAATACACCCTAAGAGACTACACCCCTGAATGTCCAAATTGAGCACTGCTTGTCATTTTCCCTCCAAAATGTCATGTGACTCGTTAGTGTTACTAGGTCTCGGGTGTACATAGGGAGCAGGTGTTTTCAATTTTGTAGTACAGCTCTCACACTCTCTCATACTGGTCACTGAAAGTTCCAACATTACACATCATGGCAAAGAACTCTCTGAGGACATTAAAAGACAAATTGCTTCGCTACATGAAGATGGCCAAGGCAACAAAAAGATTGCCAACACCCTGAAACTGAGCTGCAGCACAGTGGCCAAGATCATCCAGCGTTTTAAAAGAGCAGGGTCCACTCAGAACAGACCTCGCATTGGTCATCCAAAGAAGCTGAGTGCACGTGCTCAGCATCACATCCAATTGCTGTCTTTGAAAGATAAGTGCAGAAGTGTTGTCAGCATTGCTGCAGAGATTGAAGAGGTGGGGGGTCAGCCTGTTAGTGCTCAGACCATACGCCACACACTACATCAAATTGGTCTGCATGGCTGTCACCCCAGAAAGAAGCCTCTTCTGAAGTCTGTACACAAGAAAGCCCGCAAACAGTTTGCTGAAAACATGTCAACAAAGTACATGGATTACTGGAACCATGTCCTAAGGTCTGATGAGACCAAGATAAATTTGTTTGGTTCAGATGGTCTCAAGCATGTGTGGTGGCAATTAGATGAGGAGTACAAAGATAAGTGTGTCTTGCCTACAGTCAAGCATGGTGGTGGGAATGCCATGGTCTGGGGCTGCATGAGTGCAGCAGGTGTTGGGGAGTTACATTTCATTAAGGGACACATGAACTCCAATATTTACTGTGAAATACTGAAGCAGAGCATGATCCCCTCCCTCCAGAAACTGGGTCGCAGGGCAGTGTTCCAGCATGATAAAGACCCCAAACACAACTCTAAGACGACCACTGCTTTATTAAAGAGGCTGAGGGTAAAGGTGATGGACTGGCCAAGCATGTCTCCAGACCTAAATCCAATAGGGCATCTATTCTATTATCTAATCTTTGGGGCATCCTCAAGCGGAAGGTGGAGGAGTGCAAAGTCTCGAATATCCACCAGCTCAATTTTATTGCTTTTATTGCTTGTTTCTGCTGTGCATAATCTTTACTCTGAATCAAACAGAATCAGAGAGTCATCTTTCTTAGGGTGGGGATAAAACCCTGGCTGGAGCTCAGGGCACCCACTAGGCTGCTAGTCACAGCTTTTGACCCTACCTGACTGACCAACCCCAGCTTCATTGCCCAGGTATGAGTAAGAATGATAAGACCCCAAACTCCTCATGACCCAGGGTTCATTACTGATGATGTGTTTAAGTCACAGCAGGTGGTGTTTAAAGAACCTGAAGGCAGTGGTTAGTTGGATCAGGAGGGGTGTATTATGGTGGCTCTCCAAGAGCCCCTCAGGAACACCCTTCTGCAACTCCAGCAGCTTATGTTTGAACAGCAGCACTGCTGGGCCTGCAGGGGGCACAGCAGAGGCTGTACACAACACTACTGTGTTACTTATGCAGAGGAACACAAGCAGGATGACACACAGGGATGTCTGACCTCATTGTCCCAGCATTAGAAAAACTTGCACATTGAATTTTTAGGAAACATGGAATAGCTTGTAGTTCAGGTGTACTTGTATAACTTGTACTTTTTGAGACATTCTAGCCTGCTTCACACTATCAGACAGGTTCTATTTAAGTGAAGTTCAACAGGTCTGGCAATAATCTTGACTGGAAGTGGCTAGTAAAAATTAACCCAATTGAAAATGAACCCAATACTGCTGGTGATGAAGTATTAGCTAATGTAGGGTCAGATCAGTCCTCTGTGGTGAGGCCAGATATTGTGGGCAGCCAGATATTGTGGGCAGAGGAGAGGTTCATTTTATTGCTGAACATAGAGCACAATAACCACTGGGACTTAGGGTTAGATCCAAAGTCTGCTAGACAGTTTCTCTCCAAGAGTAGGGATAGAGATTACTGCTGTAGACTGAGGCTGGATAAGAATCATGTCTGTTCCCCCAGGGTTCTTTGTGACATGCTGTAATATCATTCACTGCACTGGGAGTACGTTTTGCTGGACAGCTCCTTGGGAGAGAAACAGTGGTACTGAAAGTTCTCTATTAGTAGATTATCTGCCTCATAGTGGATTAGTGGAAGTTTAACTTTTAAGAAAGAGATAAGATAAGATAAGATAAGATAAGATAAGATAAGATAGTCCTTTATTAGTCCCGCAGTGGGGAAATTCTCAATGTATGATGTACTCAGATGTAATTTTAGCCAGTCTAGAGAGCTTTGTTAAATCTTTTGGAGCTCATCAAGGAACTCCTTGGTTTGAGACTCAGCACACTTCCTTAACCTATGTGGTGAAGACCAGACTCTGATAGTGAAGGCCCAAGTTTATGCTCTTAAAACATGGTAGTGATGCAGGACATTGCTGTCAGCAAAAATGGAGCTGTTGTTAGTTTGTGAGGATCTAAGAAGATAGATAGATGGTCCTTCATCAGTCTCCTTTAGAAGTAAAGTCACCGCTGAGCCTTCTAAACCTGATGAGAGGTTGGGAGTCAATGAAGATCCACAGAAATGCTCAGAAACGTTAGCTGGAGACACGCTCTACCTCAGTCTCATTGATTTGTGTGTGAAGCCTTTGGTTTTCCGGTTGTTAAAAGGTTTTTAAAAACACCAAGCTCTCCTCCCTGTAGACC
The DNA here is from genome assembly GCF_030463535.1 of Salminus brasiliensis. NCBI lineage: Eukaryota > Metazoa > Chordata > Actinopteri > Characiformes > Bryconidae > Salminus > Salminus brasiliensis. The sequence goes on along the minus strand of NC_132880.1, from coordinate 48,853,457 downwards.
AATTCATCAATGAGACCACAGAGATGCCTCGACCAGTGACATGTTAAAGATGTCAAAGAAGACCTGGGCTAAATGTCCAGGGACATCACTGGGGCTGGCAGCTTGTTGATCTTGTGTGAGAGGGTCACTGTTGTAAGGCAGGCCTAGAGGTCCATGTGGTTTGTTAGGAACTTAAGATGAAATAAAAAAGTCCAATTCAAAATAATATTTATTAAAGCAATATAAGAAAATAAGATATAAAGCAACTAGAAAATCTTCTGAAATCTAATTACATAAAAACACATCCATAAAAAACACTTTCATAAATAAATCAGGTAAAGGAGGTAGGTTCAGTAGTAGGTTCAGTAGTCCGGATGAGTTAATATGACACTGAAAAACTCATCTGAGTGTAAAGGAGAAGGTCTGGTCAGTCTCAGATGTTCAGCAGGTCCAGAGTTAAGGTGATCTTCTGCATCAGTGGATCCTGTAGAAAATAACATCAGCTGTATAATAATTCATCATCATTAAATAAACATTAAACACAGATCATACACACCTATGTCCCGTGATCTCCTCAGGACTCAGGAGTTTTAGTGAGAGAGGCCCGGACCTCCATTTCTTCACTACCTTCACCAGCCTGCACACAGAACACCCCATTATCACTACTCCCACCTTCACTAACACATTCAGTTATCACACTGTTCACCCTCCCACCCCCCGTCCACTAACTCAGTTCATCATAGAATCAGTCCACTTTTCTCACCTGAGCCTCTGCTTCCTCCTCATCTTCAAAATTCCTCTTTATTCTGGAAGGAGGAATCACGTTTATTATCATAGTCGTTACTGAGCTTCTGAATGTAGTTAGTGAGGTAGTTAAAGATGCAGAGATTAAGCTGATCTTACCTGCCTCTCATTCTCATCCCTTCAATCATGTAGAGCAGAGAAAGAGATAGAGCATAATTCGTCTTAAATTCATTTACATCATACATGTTTACAATTACAGTATCATTTAATCTGCTCCAAACATCAATGAAGTTACTCTGATCTGTTCTGCCTTCATTAACTATGTTATAGATATGAATATTAATATTAATATGAACACTACTGTTCACTCAACCCTCCTCAGTGTTGTAAATGTTCTGCCACTTCTCAAACCTGCCCTAAACCTCCAAAACCTTCTCCAACCATTTTCTAAAATCACCTAACCTTCACAGTACATCCTTCTATAATATCCATAAATATCCTACGAATGCCGTTAAATCTCTGTAGCCTATAGCCAAAACCTCTCTGAACATTCCTAAATGTTCTAAAACTTCCAAACTTTTTCCAAAACTTTGATAGCCTTCCTTAACTTCCTGAAACTTACCCTACTAAGCTTTACCCTAACTTTACAGTATTTTAATGTCCCTGATCTTCACTAAAATGTCCTAGAGTAAAAGTAAACACACCCACAAAAAAGAAACTCAGCTGTACACTCTCTCCATCAGTGAAGATGATCTTAATACTAAGGTGCTGTCGTTTCCTTCAGGATCAGTAAAGCTCTGCCTGTCTCTGTCTTTTGGAAACCCGGCCCAGGTGGTACTTACAGGAGCTGTAGATCTGTAAAGCAAGCCAACCCAAAACGAAGAGACATTCAAACGGCAGGATGATGATGTACATTTCTGGGAGAGTCCGCTCTGCTGTTCCTACACACACAAACACACACACACACACAGTTAGCATTTAATGTTGTTAATATTACTGAATTTCCAGCTACAACCGATTCCCCTATTTTATTTTCAGTATTCATTAATTTATAGAGTGAAAATTATAGAGTGAATAAGAAATTATTGAAATATATTGGAAACTTAAAAAAGGTCCCTCTTTTGATACACATGTTTGTATCAAATGTTTGTTGACATCCCTTCTACAGGTGGTACAGATGTACCACCAATTACATCCCTTAACAGAGTGAGGGAAGTTACAATACTCAATCCTGAAGCTACAAACACGTACGTATGCATTACATACTTTAAGTTGCACCCATTGCTGACACACACAGCTTGTCTAGTCCCTGTAGAGAAGTACTAAGTGCCAATAGAATAGGACTCTCTGGAGTAGATCAATAATCATGAACCTATTGGCTCCATGCTGTCTAATGCCAGGCGTTGGGCTAGAGGGGTATAAAGCCCTCCAGCATTGAGCTGTGGAGCAGTGGAAGAACTGTGTTCTCTGGAATGATGGATGATGGTGGAGCTCCATCCAGTACTTTTGAGATGAGTTGGGGAGTTTGGGATGATGAGGTGGGGTGAGGTGGCGATCACCCAACATCCTAAGCTCACTAACACTCTTGTCGTTAAATGCAACCAAATCCTCACAGCAATTTTTCTCCAAAATCTAGTAGAAAGCCTTCATCCCTGGACAGTAGAGAAGGTTACTCCAACAAAAGCAGGAGAAATTATTTTAATAGCCTTTTTTTAATTTGGAAGCTGCTTCAGTGTGGCATATTGGGAAGGTTAGTTCAGGTTTAGTGAGAATTAAATAAAATGTTCAAGTGTTTTTGTAATGATGGGAAAATCATTTCAAGTCTAAATGCAGAGCAAGAGATAATGCATACCAAAACTACAAAATTGGTTCATGTCTAATAATGAGGTTGAGACAGGCAAAGAATCAGGCAGACAACAGTAATGTAGGCACATCCACAATTCCTAACATCCAAGTACAGCCAAAAAACCAAGAAGTCATCAAACAAGGATGTCACAGCTTAAAACACTGTGAAAAACGGGTTTGCAAAAAGCAAACAGAGACACAGGAAGAATGTTGATGTCTTTGGAATCTCTTTACCTTAAGAGTGTGGAGGTTTATTTTTGAAATGTAGAAGCTTATCTGAACACAGTAACCATAATGCTACCACCAATTACATCCCTTAACAGACCATGCACTTTTTACCTGCTTTTAAGATCAGCTCCGAGCCCAGAGTGAGGGAAGTTACAATGCTCAATCCTGAAGCTCCAAACATGTAAAGAGTAATGTGAGGAATCTCTGCAATACATAATAATATATACAGTTTGACTTTTTATTACCACATAATTCCATATAGAGTACAGATATTCTGTACATTAATATTACTGAGAATCATAAACTTACTCTGTATATTTCTCGGGTGATCAAACAGGGATGCAGGAGGCAAAATATGCAGCAGCACTGTTAAAGCCAAGTATCCAGAATAATCTGTAACCAGAGATTAGAGTTTCAATCAGCCTCAAAAGTGGCCAATATTTAATATTATATTTTCCTTCATTTGATACATAATACAAGCTATTTTTGACGCTATTGACGTGGTCCCAAATACGCACTGTCTACTAAAAGCTCAGCAGTTACAATTTTAAGTCATTTCCGTGAAGAGAAGTTGCTAAATAAAAAAATAAACTGATAAAATAAAAATAGACTTGAAAGCTGTTACATCAGTTTTCACAAAAGCAGCAGGTTTTATTCACACAAAACCAGCTCAGAATTTTAAATTACAAACCAAAGAATATATTAGTACAAAACTTTGTACTTTTATAATTCATGATGTACTAAAGGCACATGTGAAATGCAAGGTGATGGAGAAAGAGTAATATTATTAATTTCCTACCTTTTGATCTCATGTACTCCCTTATAAAATGAAGATACAAAATTCCATTGGCAAGAACAGATATTGAGAGGAGCACTGCACAGCACATATCTGAAAATATAAATATTTCACATTAAAGTATTATTATAGTATAATTAGAGTGAATAAAATAATGATAGTTTCACTATCACAGTTCAACAGTACTTACATCCCAATCCTCTCCATTTAGCGCAGAATCTATTATTATTATTATTATGTTGTCGTCGCACCAAACAGACCAGCGTGATCCACAAAATGATGAATATTACTGCCATAAATGGAAGCCTCCACACTGAAACAAACACAAAATGTCCAGATTTATATGATACAATTTGAACTGAATATTTTCAATTATCCAATCCAGGCATTTTTAATGGATCTGGTTCCATAACACTTCCAATCTTTAGGTTTGCTGTAGCAGGGTGCCCTCTGGCGTCCTCTAGGCTCCGTTAATAGACATGATCCTAAGCTGCTGCTTCTTTTTAGGGAAAGCTACCCTAGACAGAGTTCATCTGGGACCTTATTTCGGTGAGGAAAACTAAACAGAGCTCTATTAGGACTGATAAGTGTGGCAATGTTAACAGTTAGCAGCCAAAACTAAAGCTAAAGTTAGCTTTTTAGGCTAACTCTGCATTCTACCTTAAATAGTGCCACAGTTCCATTGAGTCCATGTCAGCAGAAGAGCATCACTGCTGCATTATTCAAAGTTTGGAGCTTAGAGCTTAGGTGGTTTGTTTTCTGACATTTTTGTCTGCACTGCTAAAAACCACCCAGTTTGTTGTAGTTCTGCAACGACACATATTTTATCCTATTAGATCCATTTGGGAAGATCTAGCATTAATCCCAGCCAGTCTTTACTCCTGAATTCCACCTGGTTAGAAACCAAACAATGGTGGAAATGCTTACACAACACACAGTGTTTTTAAGTGTATTTAATTGTATTTCACAAAGTTACAACAGTACTTACTTTGGGTAACATTTCCTGAGTAAATACCAATAAATATAAAAACACCTATGACCATCATGCAGGCTACCGCTACAACAGCAGATGTGAGTCCAATATGGAGACCTGAAAAAGCAAAGGCATTAATATAATTTATGTGGAAGTGCTGTCATTGACTGAAGGTTTAAATATCACATTTGCAGTGCCATGAACAGCAGATTGCATCGATGTAATGTTTTCTCATTATAACTGAACTTCGTCCCATTAACCTCATAAACCTGGTGGTAAATGTCCTGGTAAGGGATGGTGAGGCACTAGGCTTTGGCCTTTAATATGCTTTTTGATTGGTTGTTACTGAGGTCACAAATAAAACACCACAGCAATAACTGGGGAGCAGTTTTAAGTTGGGGAGTTGGGGATGATGAGGTGGGGTGGTGATCATCATCCTCCAACATCCTGACCTCACTAATGCTCTTGTAACAGAACACAATCAAATCCTCACAGCAATTCTTTTCCAAAATCTAGTAGAAAGCCTTCATCCCTGGACAGTTGAGACAGTTACTCCAACAAAAGCAGGAGAAATTATTTTTAATAGCCTTGACTTTAGAAGAAACATTGAATGAGCAGATGTCCCAACACTTTACTTTGGAAGCTGCTTCAATGTGACACATTGGGAAAGTTAGTTCAGGTTTAGTGAGAATTAAATAAAATGTTCCAGTTTTTTTGTAATGATGGGAAAATAATTTCAAGTCTAAATGTGCCATGAACAGCAGATTGCATCGATGTAATGTTTTCTCCTTATAACTGAACTTCGTCCCATAAACCTCATAAACCTGGTGGTAAATGTCCTGGTAAGGGATGGTTAGAATGTTCTTGATGTGTTCGGTCTCCCATGCGAGTGTTGATGGCGGTCACTCATATTTAAAAGCTCATTCTGATCTGTTTATTAAATATGCTGAGACTTTTCATTTTGGCCCTAAACAGGCACTAGGCTTTGGCCTTTAATATGCTTTTTTATTCACAGATAAAACACGACAGCAATAAACAGGGAGCAGTTCTGAGCAGCAGTACAGTGAATATGCGCTACCCATTTTGCTTTATGTTTCACCTTTCCCACTCTTATTTCTGTCTGCCTTACAAGGTGTTTTTATATATTACTCTTAATTCTTTGAATTTTCATTCAAAGGCTGTTCATTTTTAAATTAATTGGCATTATCTTTACCTATAAATGACATTCTGTCAGGTCCATATCGCCGTGCCCGCCCCAGGGACGGTCCCGGCTCGTGGCCCGCAGGCTCTCATGAGGACTCTTATTTTGACATTCACGTTTATACGCCATGTTTACGTCATGTTTACGTCATATGTGTTTGATTCATGTTCATTGTTCATTCTGGTTTTGTTAATACGTTTCACCTGAGGCTATTTAAGGGGCTAGCGCTAGCTACTCTTTGCTGAGAATTGAACCTATCTTACATAGTCAGGGTGCCGGTGCCCAACGACCACATGCGTTTGGTGTTCAAGCGGATGGTCCAAGAAGCCTCGAGGTCGCCGGAGAGACGCTCTCTCTCTTCAGGAGTGCATTATCGGTATCGTTCATGGACGAGCCTCTTTACCAGGTCTGTCTTACTCAAGCCATTTGGGTTCTGCAGCTGATCTCTCAGATCTCTCAGCTCTCGTCACGTAAGTTCCCTAGCGCCTGGTGAGCATTTTCCCAGGTCCCCAGTTTTCCCAGGCACTGCTGTAGGTTGTGGTTATCGTTTATCATCCCGCTCAGTACGCTAGGCTAGCTCCAGGATTCCCCCTTCAGCCTCAAGTGTGTGTCTTTACTTTGCCCACGTTACTTTGTCACAGTTGTGTTTGGTTTTTCCTTGTACTTTTTCCTTTTCCCTGTACTTTGCTGCTTTCTCGCATCAAGCCATCTTTTGCGAGTGTTCACCCTCATTGTCAGACCTAGTCAGTCATGACACATTCATTATATTTTTATTTTAATGTCAAATTGTTACTTACGTTTAAAGGGTTTCTGCTGAAAGAAGTGCCTTTGAAGTGTGAGAAGCAAAATCATCCCTACGAAAACTGAGGGTGTTGTAGTAACAATATCTACAAAGTTATAAGAAGAATGTTAGTAATTCCAGACTTTATATGTTATAGTGTCTTATGATCTTATGATAATACAAACAGTCAATTAACAACACAAATAAATCCATGTTTGTATTATTAATAGAATTCGTAGTATTAAGAAGTGAGACACAACTAATGTGTGCCAACATTTAAAAGATACAGAGAGAAGTGCAACATCAGGAGACTTCACTGAACATTTACATTTATCTGACACTCTTATCCAGAGCGACTTACAAGGTTACTCGTATTACAGAGGTGGGCCAATACAGTGTTAGGAGTCTTGTCCAAGGACTATTATTGGTGTAGTCACCCAGACCGGGAATCGAACCCCAGTCTCCCACATGGTGTGGTAGCTCACTGGCAGGTAGTGGCGTTACCTGTTGCGCCACACCAACCACTGAACAAGTGGGGTAGTACAGGTACAGTAGTTAAGCTGATGAGGGCATGAGGAGCATTAACCTAAATGTGTTGTTCCACTAAACAAAAATGTCTAGCTGATAAACCTCTACACGTGGCAGGAAGAAAGAGAGAGACAAAGAGGAAGAGGAGGGACGAGGAGTGACAACAAGATAACAGCTACCAAAGCAATTCTCATAAATCCACTATGTCATCCACTTCCCACAATACCATGCAAATTCAGTTTACAGCTTACAGTGAAACTACTAGAGACAATTTAAAAAATAATATCTAAAGAAATTACAGTGGAGTGCTAATTAAACTGGCCAATGGGGGAAGAACTAATGGAGGGAAACAAAGCAAACCAATCAAGGGTAGTGATAAAGCCCCTCCTCTCGGGTATTTTAGATGAACTCAACCTTTCAAGGTCTGCCTTTTTGCTGGAGTTTGCTTCATAGGGTGAATTCAAAGTCCCCTATTGTGAGACATTTCAAAAACCGAAACCATCCAGTAACATTTTTAGTTTATTGTGGTCTAAAATATCATTCAGATTCAGATCACTGAAAAAGTAGTTTGATACATAATAAACTGAGCATCTCTTTGGTTTAAGTCATTGAGTTTATATTGTATTTTTCTTAAGGGCTAAACTGGAAATTGGAAAACATACCTTGTATATTAGTTGAATCAGCATGAAGAAAAAAAGCCAACAGGACACCATTGCATTGTACCAGGAACAGAAACGAGGATATCCTAAGAGCAAATTTAGCTGCAAAAAAAAAGTTGAGGCATATGAATATTTAATGTTTAATATATTTTGATTTTGTTTCGATATAATATATAAAATCATATTTATTGTCATGTCACATTACACAGGTGTAAAGGTGAGTGAAAAACATGGGTGCATCGTTCCTCACAGTAGAAAACACATTTACAAAATAGAAATTCTGAACCTATACATATTAACTTACACTATACACATACACACATATTATACATATACTATACACACACATTACATATACACACACACCTGTACTATACTTACATTATATACACTTTACACATATAACATATCCTACAATTACACTATTGTACATTTATTTTTTCTTATTTTAATCAAATATTGTGTTCTTATTGACATAATTCTTAAAGAAACATGGATCAATGGCATACTGTGTACGAGAAGATATATGTATATATTTATTTTATTTACCTGAAATGACAGCACCAATAGAAAACAGTATTAGTCCTGTCAACATTAAGATTCTCTCAGTCAGAATAAAAGAAGATCCTTTATAATGTGTTAACTCAGCTAGATGAGAAGAAACAAGAAGGAAAAAAGAACATCTGTGAAACAGTGCAGACAGAACAAATATTACTGAGCAGTTCAGTTTGTAGATTCTAATGTTTAAGGTATAAAGTTGTCTTTAATATTTTCACCAATATTTTTTATGCTTTACAGTTTCTTTATCTTCTCAGAGTAAATGGCCACCTGCTCATACAGCCTGACCTGCTGGAAGACTGACTGCTAGGGTCTCCTTTACCTGCATCAGACCAGCTGCCAGCCATCAGTCCGACCACCAGGCTCCCCCACCACCTGTGCCAGACCAGCGGCACACCCTCCTGCCACTGCTACTTGTTTAATGACCATGTTAAAACCTAAACGGACTCTTAACTATCTGCCACTATTAATATCACCACTATTACCCATCATTACCATATATATATATGGTCAGAGTAATGAGGGTAATGATGGTTAGTATTGGTGATATTAATAGTACTAATTATTAATTATATTATATTATTTTAATAGTACTAAAATAGTTTATTTAATAGTACTAAAAAACACTACACCATGATTTTTATATAGACATATTAAGATTATACTGCACACCTGAGCAGTAAAACAGTCTTGGTGGTTCAGTGATAATTAATAAATAGTTTTGATCAGAGGAGGACGGGTCGGGTCCCTTGTGAGTCTTGGTTCCTCCCAAGGTTTCTTCCTCCAGCTCTGAGGGAGTTTTTCTTGCCACTGTCACCTTTGGCTGCTCACTGTGGGCCTTCATGTTGTCTTTTTTATTGATTTTCATCTTCAGCTTTTTTACATATGTAAAAAAACATATTGTTTGATGTTTTCTTCCAACATTTGCGGGTATTCAAATGAATCTATCCTTCATTCTACCAGTGAAATGTTCCCTGTGTCACCGGCTGCAACACAAGCTGAATTCTGTGGTGAGGTTTTCTTCTGATGACCTTTTTATGTCATGATGTGTCATGTGCACAGTATGACCATTGCTGCACAGTAGAACAGTGGACCACTCAAGGGTTTCTGAGTCCAAGTCTTTTGCATTCAAATAAATGTTTTGATTTATAGTAAGAGAAGTTCTGTCTGAAAGTTTTCTTGGTTTTTAATGGTCTTATAGACCTCAGCTGTAACTGTAATTTCTTAAACTGGCAGAAGGATGAGGTTTGGGGAGTCCACGTTTTTCTAAAGGTTTGAAATGTGCATCACCTGATCTTTCCTAACAATGACTGTGAACAAGCCATAGCCCCAATAAGCTCATTAATGTTTGAGACATTGGTAAAAGTTAACTGAGAGCTCAAATCTCTTAGGATGCCCAAACTTTTGCATGGTACAGTTACTTTTTCACTCTAAAATTGTACAAATAATAATTCTAATTAAACTAATATAAAAACTAATCTCTATTTTAAAAAATGATGTTATTTATAAATGTTATTTAAATATTTATAAATGTTATTTAACCATTGAAACTAACATGAGAACACTTTACTTGGATGGTCAATATCAATGAGCTTAACAATATCAATGAGAAAGTTTGAGCACCCTTGGTCAATCTTCTCATTGATATTGTTAATCTCATTGATATTCATCCAAGTAAAGTGTTCTCATGTAGGTAAATGTAATGAGATTGTATCTTAAGTCATTTAAATTCTAAGTACAACTGTCCTGCTGACTCAGTTATGACTCTCAGTTCCGGCTCCTCCTAAGCTCCACCCATTCATACCACTCAGCAGTGAGGCCACTCATATACCCTCCAGTGTTGCTGTGTCTAGTTACCAAGTCTCTTGCTACCCTGAGTTCTGAACCATGATCATTGTCAAGTCAGTCAGTCAAGTCAGATTTATTTGTATAGCGCTTTTTACAACTGTTGTCATCACAAAGCAGCTTTACATAATTAGTACTTAATAAAGGACAGAGACAAAGAAGAAAGCAGAAATAACATGAAATAGCAGCATTTCTGTTTTTTTATCATTCCTAACAAAAAATCCTTCAACTGCAGAAAAGGTGTTGCTTACCTGAGAATACAGCTGTTATTATAATGGAGCAATAAAGTGGAAAACCCAGACTTTTCACTTCTTTCACCAACCGTTCTGTAAATCACATGCATGTAGACATTATGAAAACCTTTGGTATGTTAGCTGTACATGTGTTGTAATTTCATATAATTTCATAAACATACAAACCAACAGAAGAGTTTGTAGATCAGAGTACACCCAACTATGGACTCTAAATGCCACAATACTGCATTTTATAAACCCCTTCATGAGCTATACTGCTGTGTAACATACTGTGCACTACTGTGCACTCAACACTAGAGGGCATACTATTTCCAAAGAACTGCATTTATTTCATTAATTTCCTGGATCATATCTGGAAAATATCATACCTGAAATATCATACCTGCTCCAGTGGGAAGAAGGTAGACTCAGGTATGCTAAACTTTATTTTGATACAATGGAACTATTTAAGTATATTTGGGCAGAATTGTAATTAAACCACATTTATTCCACAAGTATTCCAACTGCATTACCAGTATATGCCGAGTGTGTTAGAAATGTACTCAAATATACTATATGTATATTTAAATATATGTAAATATGTTTACATTAAAACAGTCAACCAAGTTTCCAGTCCTTGATTTTGTTCTCACCAAGGATTACAAGGTCCAGGTTTGAACACCTATCAGACTCGTTGCAGAGTGGGAACTGTAGCATTCACTTTTACAGCCTTCAACATTAAAACCCAGACAGCTGTAGCAGGATACATATTATAAAGGAGCACACAGGGGAGTGTAGCCTGGGGTGAATGACTACACACTGATGGTGAGTGAAGGGAATGGGAAATACATGCCCATTATGCAAATCGATGATGCCAGGAGCCAATGGGAAAGTTGTAGGCTGCACTCAAATAGGTTGGATTCCACACACTGAACCCCACTGTATATTACCGAACTAAGTTACTTAACTTGTTAAGAAACATCAATATAGGATCAATGACTAAATCTAACATTAGTGGAGTTTATTGTTTGTTTGCCATTTTAAGCTCAGAGGGGCCAATAAGTCTATTTGCCAATTTCAGCCTCAATTTTAAACTCAATTATTATAATTTGATTGAACTCAAAGATCTGTAAAATGCCCACAAATGTTTTTTTTTTTTAATTCAGAACAGTTGAGTAATATGTGGGATATTTCCAATTTTATGAACAACAGACTTCATTTATTTTGGTAAAATCAGCTTTTGAGACTCAATTTTACATTTTTTCACATTTCAGCTCTGCTTTAAATGAATTGCTGTAGAGGTTTTTAATATAATATATACATTAAAAACGTATTTCAACACAAGTATTTAAGAAGTATATTAAAGACTAATTAAACTAAAATGTCCATTATTTATTACAAATATATATGAAATTATGTATAAATTATTATTTATATTTTCTATATTATTTGCAAACATTTGATGAAAGCATCATATTAATGTTTTATTCATATAATTAGTAGTAGTTTAATTAGTACATGAATTTGCTAGTATATGTACAGCTTACTTTGACAAATCTCAGTATGTTTTAAATATAATTAAATGCATTTTCTTCACTAGGGTGTCAATCTCATACCTGGAAGTGTGTTTAGGTAAGGGGCAGTCTTCATCAGTATCAGACACCGTGCAAAACTGACAGCAGCACAAATTAGGACCTCACTGAGCAGTCCTACAAGAAACAGCAGGAAAATATCTGTGGTCTTGAAGCACAAGGTCAGATTCTGATGTGTGTCCTGGCCACAAATCTAAAGCGACTAAAAGTGTACTCCAACAAATATGTAATCTTTGAAATCTTGTGCACATGTAATAACTCTACACTACAGCTCTGTCCGCCATGTACTCAAACTCAGGTAATACAATTACACAGGTTAGGGCAAGGGTCGGGTGAAGGTTAGAATGAGGTTTTGGTAAAGTAGGTTTAGTTGGCGCAACAGATAACACCACTACCTTCCAGTGAGCTACCACATCATGTGGGAGACTAGGATTTGATTCCCGGTCTGGGTGACTGGGTGCTGTGCTACACTAATAAGAGTCCTTGGGCCAGACTCCTAACACTACATTGGCCCACCTCTGTAATACAAGTAACCTTGTAAGTCGCTCTGGATAAGAGCATCAGCTAAATATGTAAATGTAATGTTAGTTTAGCTATAATAGGTTTAGGTAGGTAAGAATTAAGTTTAGGTTTGGGTTCGAATTAGGTGTGCATGTAGTAGGTTAGGTTTAGGTTGAGGTGTAAGTTCAGGTAATACTATTACATAGGTTAGGGCAAGTGTGAGGTGAAGGTTAGAATTAGGTTAAGAGTAAGATGTAGTAGGTTAAGTTTAGGTTTAGGGTGAAGTCTAGGTTAGATTAGGGTTAGACTTAGATTCAGGTGCAGTAGGTTAAGTTTAGATTAGGTTCTTAACTTAGGGCTATGGTTAGGTTTAGGGTCAGGTGTAGGTTCAGGTAACAAGGATGTACAGGTGGGAACACTAATGACAAGGCGGGGCTAGGGTGGAGACCAGAAAAAAACATAAGCATTAGCTAATGAGCGCATGGCAGGGCAAAAGACAGACACAGACTAGAAAGAGAAAACACAGTGGCAAGACAAAGACACCTGTTACAAACATGTGATGCTTTTATGCTGTGCATGATCAATTATGAATATGTCTTTTATGTTATGAATCGAACTGAATGAATCTTAATTCTTGAATCAGGTTGTAAGTGTGCGATTAATCACAAGAGTTGATTCATGTGTCATTTAACTGAGTCCCCTGCAGTATTTTCCTCAGATACTACCAATCATACCTAAATGATCTCTTTAGACATTAAAAACTACACATAGTGCAAGTGCATTCTATTCAATTTCATTAAAGAGAACACTAATCATCACTAATCAGCATGAATCATTTAATGCTTTTTTTACAACAACACTCTCCATGTATGTGTTTTGGGGGAAGAACAGATACACTTACTCTACGTACCTTCTGTTGACCACAGTACAAAAGCAATGAACATGCAGATGTTCGGACAAAAGGCCGCCAGAATATACATGACCAGGACTCGTCTGGTTGTAGCTGAGGAGGAGACAATAATGAATATTATTATTTCATATTTTAGTGCCATTTTTAACCATTTATCTGCTTACTACTGCTCACTCAACTCTACCTTCTTTCTGCAAAAATATAAAAACAGGAACTCCAAGTCCCAGTGCCAGTGCAAATGAAATGAAACACAGCACCAGGATGAATTTCTGGAGAGAGGAGGGACCTGCAGGACAAAACAGCAGCAGATCAACAGACAGTAATAATGAAAACATGTTCACACTAATTTTTATCTGGTTTCATTTTGAACAATTCACGAATAAGATTTCACAGTGAGTTCTTAATGGTACCTATTTGCTGGATGATCACAGTGGTTTGAGCTGAAAGGTCTGCAGCATGAACCTTACAGATGAATTCTCCTTTATCTTCCAGCCTAACGTCCTTCAGCCTCAGTGAGAAGTTTCCTCCAGGGATTTCTGAGGTGAAGAACTCAGCTCTTCCTTGATAACGTTCATGAGAAGATTCTGAGAGGGTCTCATTTTCTTGGAAGAGCAGAACGAGGATGTCGGGGTGTTTCGTCCAGGTCACTTCCTCCAGCTGGTGAACAGGTATATGAGAGTCTATAGAGCAGTTCAGTATCACCTCCTCACCTACAAAGGTGATGATAGCGTGGTGCGCACCTGTCACCACCAAACGCTCTGAAAAAATCCAAAAACAGGATCAGAACTGATTTGGGATGGAAGGATCTCTTACTGTAGCTTGACTCAACAATTTAATTGTTTAAAAGTGAGGCAATGCTGAGGCTTTGGTCTTTTTGCCAAACAAGTCATTTTAAATGGTTTTATGATGAAAGTTTAATAGTTTAAAACTGCATTGATTAGAAGACTGGCAGTGTGGTTGGGGAAAAAACCTGTTTGTCTCATTGTAGGATGAAGCACCATACAGGCCATACAGGTCCAGGGCATTATACTCCTACCACAGATGAAGTGGCATGTTTGGATCTTGGCCAGATAATTTATACCACTTTTCTACACTTTGACTAGAACTAAACTAAAGCTTTAGTCGATGTCATTTTGTAAATGCTAAACCTTAAATGTATACAAATAACCTATATAACCTAAAATCTGAGAATGTGCACTATAACCACACTGTATATTGTAAACATAAATAAAATGTGAAGAAATTAAATATATGCCTTGTCCCAAACATTATGTAGGTCTCTCTCTACTACTCTCAATTACTGTCAATAGTTTTTTATTTAACATACACACACACACATATATATGTATATATATATATATATACATTGTTCAGGACCATCTTGGACACCAGATCTTTACACTGTAAATCTACATTTTACTGTATATCCTCATATGTGCAGAATGACAAAGAAGTCTAGGTTTCCAGATAAAGAGAAAATTTACCCACCAACATCTTTAATCTCCACTGTAGTCTCACTGGAGTCCTGATCTGTGTAAACCTGACACCTGTAAACTCCAGCATCTTCTCCAGTGATGTTACTGAGCAAGATGGAGAAGTTCCCTCTCGATATCTGATCTGGGAAGAAGTTCGCTCTGCCCCTGAAGGCCAGACTCTGCAGCTCTGGTCTGATTTCATTCTGCTGGAAAACGTTCACTACGGATCCTGAGTCTGAACTCCATTCCACTCTGAGACCTTCCTGAGGCAGGGGGTTCTGAGCAGAACACGGCAGAACCACAGCACCTCCCAGCTGGACCACAAGAGGACTGGAGGGGCCTTCAACCTGAAGACCTGGATCAAAATCAGAGAATCAGCTTTCATTTCTTTGTCTTTACTGACTGTTATTACTGGATCTCTTATTGTCCGCTGTTTTGTTTTTTGTAAAGAGAGTTCTGAAATGTTCTTTTGAATATTCAATTACTTTAAAACTGGACTAACTGCTATTAACAAATCAAAATTTAACAAACAAGTGCAACATTAAAAAACAATAATTCTTGACTTACCATCAAGAGCCTTATGATTCACCTAGGTAGCTTTTATATTTACTGTGTATAAAAATGAATATACCCTATTGGGCTTAGAGTAATCCGTACCCACAGTACAGCATGTTTTACACCTCTGTACTACATCTGTACTCTGATTTATTTTATCTGTACTCTGATTTTGTTTAACTGATATTAGAAAATCTTCACTGCAAAACAGTGGCAACAAAGTGACATAAATTAATCAAAGTGACACTAATTATGTAAAGGTGCTTTGTGATGACAACAGTTGTAAAAAGCTATACAAATAAATCTGACTTGATGTAAAATCCAGTTTGTTTATTCACTGTCACAATGAACAGCTTTGTTGTGTAAAAGTTATTTTAATGTAGTTCTTACCTTTAATTTCAGCAGCCAGGATCAGCAGAAAGAACAACACCTCCATTTCACCTGCAGGACATCACTGTTAGGACATGAAAACCGTAACTGACGAAATAATAAGAGCTGAAACTCTATCAACAATAAGAGCTGGAAGTCTGCACAGATATGAGCTTGTGTGTTCCTCTCTCCGGCTGGTACAATCTGACTATGTCCTGAATGTTTGGTATGAGATAAAAACTACTGCAGAAACACCTGCAAGAGGAAGTTGGAGGTGTTTCTTTATTCACTCAAGCATTCAATCAGCCACTGCAGGAGATACAAAGTTTATTAAATATCTTTAATAAGTTAATTTCTTTAATACTTATGACACAATTATCATTAAAACTGTGCAGTAACATCAGTGGGTTTACCACAATAATAATAATAGGATTGTTCAGACTGGGATTGTAAAGACTGGGTCTGGGGAACATGGTCCAAAGACCTGTTCTGGAAATATAAGCCAAACTGTACAGAGTAGAAATCAGAAACTCATTGTTGTTTAAAATTTGATAAGAAAATCTGAATCACAGAGACAAACAAAAGGGTAAAGTACTTCCTCGTCCTGATCTCCGCCATCGGCACACTTGACTTTAGAATACTTGGCACCAGATCCAGGAACAGAGAGTGGCAGTGTCTACCTGGCACACACACCTACAGCTCCGGATCAGCCTGTTTCACTACAATCCTTAAAAAACCTTAGTGCTGTAAACAGGTAACTAATGCTACTACTAAACATTCTCACTTTGGAAGAGTTTTTATCCTATTGATTATGAACACCGGCCATTTCAGTTTAATCCAGCCTGGGTTACATTAACAAACACAACAGACATTAATTTCTACATCACAGTGTAAACCTTTACACTTTACACTACACAGTGTGAAGTTTTAGAAAGTGCAGGATTAGATAGAGTGTGTGAAATAAGTATTGAACATGTCTTCAATCTAAGCAAAAATATTTCCAATGGGGCTACTGACATGAAATTATCACCAGATGTCAGTAACAACCCATCCAATCCACACATGCAAAATCAAACAATAGATATCTATAAATACAGTTATGTGTAATAATGAGAAATGACACAGGGGGGAAAGTATTAAACACATGAAGAAAGAGAGGAGCCAACAGAAAGTCACAACACCAGCTGAACTCTATCAGTAATTAGAAAGTAATCCTGACACTTCCTGAGCAAATTAATATCAGCTGCTTCCACTGATAAACAGATAGTTCAACAGTACAGCACAGTAATATAATATGATACTAAGAAATAATAAAGATAAATAATAAAGTTAAATAAAAAATAAATAATAATAAGACCTTCACAACCTTATTGTTGCAAAACACACTGATGGCACTGGTTCCAGAAGAATTTCTCAACTAATGAAGGTTCCAGTGAGTGTTGTTGGGGTCATAATCCAGAAGTGGAGAGAACATAATTTCACCATAAACCAGCCATGACCTGGTGCTCCCCACAAGATTTCAGACAGAGGAGTGAGCAAAGAAGGTCAAAACAGGAATCAGCAAATCTCTCTCTTTACCTTCTCCAAGTAAATGGCCACCCAGCCTGACCTGCTGGAAGACTGCCTGCTGAGGTTCCCTCTACCTGCGTCAGACCAGCTGCCACCAACCAGCAGGCCCCCTACTCACCACTACCCGTGCCAGACCAGCTGCACACCCTCCTACCACTGCTACCTGTTTAATGACCATGTTAAAACCTAAATGGACTCTTAACTATCTACCACTATTAATATCACCACTATTAACTATCTACACCAAGATGATTATATTATGATTATGATCAGAACAATTGATCAGGTTTGGTAACTTTTATCAATAATTTATACATAGTTCTGATCAGAGGAGGATGGATCGGGTCCCCCTTGTGATTCTTGGTTCCTCCCAAGGTTTCTTCCCCCAGCTTTGAGGGAGTTTTTCCTTGCTACTGTCACCATTGGCTGCTCACTGGGGGTCTTTGATCCTTCATGTCTTCTTATGTTATTTCTTTTCTGTCTTTTACTAATTACTAATTATGTAAAGCTGCTTTGTGACGACAACAGTTATAAAAAGCTATACAAATAAATCTGACTTGAATTGACTTGACTTTTTCCACTGCCGAAGGAAAAGCCTGTTGAAGCTCGTTTGAAGTTTAGACAAGCCTGTGAACATTTAGACAAGCCTGTGCATACGGCCCTGGCATGCTTCATATAACTGAAGGAATGATGAATGGACAAATGTACCGAGACATTCTTGATGAAGTCTGCTGTGTCTACCAAGACGATGAAGATGAAACGAGGGTGGACATTTCAGCAAGACAATGATTCCAAGAGTTCATAGAAGGAGCCCATGGAACCTCCAGGATTTGTAGAGTGTCTGTGTGGAAGAATGGGCCAAATTCACACCTGAGCAAAGTATACAACTAGTTTCTCCCTACAGGAGGCGTCTTGAAGCTGTCATCACCAACAAAGGCTTTTGTAGGAAGTATTAAATAAATGTTAGTAAGTGTGAACATCATCTCAATAGCACCTTTAGAAATATATTTACTTAGAAAATTGATGACCTTTTCCATACTTATTTCACCCGCTGTATAGCTATGATAAATATGGTAAATATAACAAGATATAGATAAATAGACATGTACAAATGTGTACATATACACAGACAGTTATGTACAAAATGTGTATAACAGTATAGAGTGCAAATCGAGCATGGAGGTGCCTGGGCCAGTGACAGGTTGAAGAGAAGACCTGGGCTAACTGTCCAGCACACGCTTTGAAGAAACAGCCAGGGACAGCGTTGAGGCCGGCAGCTGGCCTTTTGTTTGCTCTGCTCAGTACTGAACACACATCCAGTGTCGAGAGGTAGAGGGAGTCACCATTGTGAAGAGGCCCAGGGGCCCATGTGGTGTAATTATGAAGAAGTTAAGCTGGCTTCCATAAATAAACCAGTTAAAGGAGGTAGGTTCAGTAGTAGGTTCAGCAGTCCTGATGAGTTAATATGACACTGAAGAGCTCGTCTGAGTGTAAAGGAGAAGGTCTGGTCAGTCTCAGATGTTCAGCAGGTCCAGAGTTAAGGTGATCTTCTGCATCAGTGGATCTTGTAGAAAATAACATCAGCTGTATAATAATTCATCATCATTAAATAAACATTAAACACAAATCATACACACCTCCATCCCGTAATTTCCTCAGAACTTAGTTTTAGTGAGAGAGGCTCGGACCTCCATTTCTTCACCACCTTCACCAGCCTGCACACAGAACACCCCATTATCACTACTCCCACCTTCACTAACACACTCAGTTATCACACTGTTCACCCTCCCACCCCCCGTCCACTAACTCAGTTCATCATAGAATCAGTCCACTCTTCTCACAGCGTACCTGAGCCTCTGCTTCCTCCTCATCTTCAAAATTCCTCTTTATTCTGGAAGGGGGAATCACGTTTATTATCATAGTCGTTACTGAGCTTCTGAATGTAGTTAGTGAGGTAGTTAAAGATGCAGCGATTAAGCTGATCTTACCTGCCTCTCATTCTCATCCCTTTAATCATGTAGAAAAAAGAGATAGAAAGGTACAGCACAGTTACAAACAATTACAAACATAATAATAATTATATTTACATCATATTATAATAACAGTATCATTTTAATCTGCTCCAATCATCAGACTCCTACTAAATCAATAACGAAACAGCATTTCTATACTCTGTTCAGTTACTTTGATCTCCAATGCCTTCATTAACTATGTTACAGATTTTAATATCTGTGTCACGGCTGTTCGCGCTACTCTCCTCTGTGTTGTAACCCCTAAGCTTCCATAACATTCTCGAACCTTCATTAATCGTCTTTAAGCTTCCATAACATTTCAAAACCTTTCCTAAATGTCATTAACCTTTATTAATTTTCTTTTTAATTTAATTAACCTTCCATAAACTTTCCTAAGCTTTTCTAAACACTCACAACCCTCCCTCAACGTCACTATTCACTCATCATCTCGAGGGGCAGTGGTGGCTCAGCGGTTAGAGTGCCGGGCTATCAATAACAGGGTTGTGGGTATGATTCCTGGGCTTGGCAAGCTGCCACTGCCCCCTAGATCGTGTGTGTTCACTACAGCAAATGGGTTAAATGCAGAGGACACATTTTGCTGTACAGTGACAAATATGTGCACCTTTAAACTTCCAAACTAACATTTCTATGACCTTCACAGAGCTCCAGAACCTTTCCTAACCTTCTGTTACCTTCCCTAAATCCCTAAAAGTCTTTGAACTGCAACAATCTTCCCAAAACCACCTTATTGGTAATTACAATTCCAAAACCTTTACCTCTTTTGTCAACCCTAATCCTCTCTAAACCTTCTAAAACTTTCAGAACCTTACCCAAAGAGTATTTACCTTAAGTTATTTCACTGTCCTTAACCTTCACTAAACATTCCTAAAATGAACTTAAACACCCACAAAAAAAGAAACGGTAATCTACGCTGTACACTCTCCCCATCAGTGAAGATGATCTCAATATTAAGGTGCTGCCGTTTCCTTCAGGATCAGTAAAGCTCTGCCTGTCTCTGTCTTTTGGAAACCCGGCCCAGGTGGTACTTACAGGAGCTGTAGATCTGTAAAGCAAGCCAACCCAAAACGAAGAGACATTCAAACGGCAGGATGACGATGTGCATTTCAGGGAGAGTCCGCTCTCCTGTTCCTACACACACACACACACACACACACGTTCAGGTTTAAGGTGTATATAGTGTGTGTGTGATTGATGACATGTTCAGTTGTGCAGCAGTAGGTGCGAAGAATTTTAATGGATTTCATAAATATGAAAAGTTTGCTTCTGGTTGGTTGGTGCAACAAATAACACCACTACCTGCCAGTGAGCTAACACGCTATGTGGGAGACCAGGGTTCGATTCCTGGTCTGGGTGACTATGCAGCACTACACCAATAAGAGTCCTTGAGCAAGACTCCTAGCATTACATTGGTCCACTCCTATAATATGAGTAATAGTAATAATGAGTAATAATATTGTAAGTCTTTTGGATAAGAGTGTGAGCTAAATACCATAAATGTAAATGTCTCTTTTTTGTTGACGTCACTACAGCTACAATTGATTCTACTATTTTGCTTTCAGTGTTCATCAAAAGCAGAGCTAGAGATAATGCAATTTAACAATTTATGTTTTATGTTTATAACAAATTATGTTATTATAATATGTGGGTTTATTTAGGACACACTAACACTAATAGTCACAACAGCAGCCAGGCAAATCCATAATGCTACTGAGGTATTTACTAAATTCCCCTCTTCCATCTATATTTATGTCCAATGTATGTTCTCTAAAGTACAAGATTGGCGCCCTTTATGTCTAATGCCGACTGGACTTCGAAGCCTGTATCGTCGTCTCCTGACTGATACCAGGCTGAATTGGGGGGTCTCCCAAGCCAGGGTCAGTCAGAAAAACTTCACTTTCAGAACAGATAGAACCAGAGGATCTGGCTTTGAGCAGGGGAAAAGTGACCTGCATGCATAGAAACAATGGATGGTACACCAATGGAAATATTCCCAGCAAGATCTGCTGTCCAAATCTGGAAACACTGATCCTCTACCTTCAGCTTTACAGAGATCCGTGTCAGTGTCTATTTTGAGCATGCCAGGGGTGACAGTGACACGAAAATCTCATTCAGATAGAAATAAAGAAACCTTTAGAGGACCCAAGACTCTGAAGGAGCATCTATCCTTCTCTGGTCGACACCGGATAGCACAAAACCAAACAGATGATGAGAATGACAGTGAGATAATGAAGAGCTATGGCTCTGATCCAGAGGACAGGCAGGCAGCAGCACCCAACCTCAAACAAACTCACACCAGCATTGAGCAGAGTATGGAAGACAGAAGGAAAAATCTCCCAAGGGAATTTCCTACTATTGTTGTGAGAAAGTATTGGGACACCTGCCTATTAATTGTTTCTTCTGAAATCAAGGGTATTGCCCTCCTTTTTTGGAGTAGCTATCTCTACTTTCAAGGGAAGAAGGCTTTCCACTAGATTTTGGAGCATTACTGTGAGGATTTTCATTTCATTGCAGTCAGCAGCAAAACCGTTAATGAGGTCAGGATGTTGGATAAACACCACCCCATCGTATCCTCCACTTTACATCTCATCCCAAAAATACTAGGTGTAGCATCATCTAGCCCATGTATATCTGCACCAGAGAGTCCTATTCTATCTTTACAGTGTAATGTTTTATCTATACAGTGCACAGATACACCTTTACAATGTGGATGTTTACAGTGTAGAGGTTCATTCTTACATTCTGGAGGTTTATGTTTACAGTGCAGAAGTTAATCTTTGTATGGTAATGGTTTATCTTTAGGATGCAGAATTTGATCTTGAGAATTTAGAGGTATATCTTTGGAATGTGGAGGTGTGTCTGTACACTGTAATCACAATGTCCTCATACTACTGATAGCATTACTCATGGGATAATGCACTTCTTACCTGCTTTTAAGATCAGTTCCGAGGCCAGAGTGAGGGGAGTTACAATGTTCAGTCCTGAAGCTCCAAACATGTAAAGAATAACATGAGGAATCTCTGCAACACATAATAAAATATACAGATTGCCATTTTTTCCACATAATTTTATATAAAATACTGATATTATTATATCATTAATGTAACTGAGAATCATAAACTTACTCTGTATACTTCTCGGGTGATCAAACAGGGATCCAGAAGGCAAAATATGCAGCAGTGCTGTTAAAGCCAAGTATCCAGAATAATCTGTAACCAAACATGGTCAATATTTAACCATACTTCAGCTGGTATTTATTCAAAAATACAAACTGAACACAGGGATACCATTACTTTGAGATAAAACTAAAGCCTCAATGCTTTGCAGCATCACAAACACTATTTTGCTGTTAAAGGCACAGACAGTTGTTATAATATTAAATATTAGATTATTATTTTTTTATTATTATGAGGCATTTAAAATCATGACATATCATAGGTATATGTAATTTCCTACCTTTTGATGTCATGCTCTCTGTTATATAATGAAGACACAAAATGCCATTGGCAAGAACAGACATTAAGATGAGCACTGCACAGCACATATCTGAAAATATAAATATTTCACATTAAAGTAGTTAGAGTGAATTAAACAATGTAAGTCTTATCATCAGAATTCCATGGTACTTACATCCTAATCCTCTCCATTTGGGGCAGCATCTTTTATTATTATTATGTTGTCGTCGCACCAAACAGACCAGCATGATCCACAAAATGATCAATACTACTGCCGCTAAAGGAATCATCCACACTGAAACAAACACAGAATTAAGGTTTATTTGATATCGTTTTTACTGATTTAGGCCATTTACACAATTCAGTAGGTTGTTCTCCGCCAATGTTTTGAGATTCATTGAATGTCAAAAAGTTTGTGGACACCGCTTCTAATGAATGCATTTAGCTACTTTATGCTGCACCCACTGCTGACACAGATGTGCAAATGCACACATACACAGCTTGTTGAGTCCATGTAGAGAAGTACTGCCAATAGAATAGATCTCTGGAGCAGATCAATACGAACCTATTGGCACCTACTGTCTAATGCCAGGCATGGGCCAGAGGGGTATTAAGCATTGAGCTGTGAAGCCGTGAAACTGCGTTCTCTGGAATGATGACAGAATTATGGGTTCGATACCCAGATTTGCCACTGGAAATCACGTGTCATGGATAACTAGCTGAGCAAAACTGAGCCCTAGAGCTAATGTGGAAAGTAAAAACAAAAATCATCTGAATGATGAATGAATGATCTGAGCCAGATGCTTTTATGTCAAACTTTAACATTGGTAATCACTACCTCCAAACTATGAACGCTGTAATTTAACCCTGGATCTGCCATGAAGTCCAAAAAGAATGACAGTTTTGCCATGTTACTGGAAATGAAGCCATAGTATGTCATTTAAGTCTTTGCTATTTGTTACATTCAAAAAGTACTTACCACTGGCATAGTTTTTTGAGTGAATACCAATAAATACAAAAAATATCATGAGAATTATGTAGCCTACAACTACAGCAGCAGATATGGGACCAATATGGACACCTGAAAGAAAAAAAACATTGACATCATTCAGGTTTGAATATCTTTAACTAAGGTTATAAAACTATTTTGTCTGTTCAAGAAATGTACAACGATTTACAGACAGATTCATAATGTCCAACAAAAGATTGACCATGCCATCAAGAGCAAATAGTGTAATCCACCCTCAAATTGGCTTTATTTTATTCTTATTATTTCTTCTTAAATTATTATTGATTTTCAATGTATTTATTTGAATAATCAGTAGTTTTAATTTAATCTTAATGTTTTATTTTTTCTACATTATATTCACTGTATACTCTAGAAAAGCTTACTCAGTATGCCTGAACTTCAGTCTTCATATTAGGTCAGAAGTCATATTGTAAACATTACACTGGAACTCTGAGAATTGTACCAGCCATGTTGTGCTCTGTGCTAACTATTGGGAAATTATTCAGCTAATTGGCTGTCTGTACCATAGTAAATCTTTGGTAACAATAATTGAAAATGGGTTTGCTTCTGGTTTTCTTGCTGTTTATTTGTGCTGTAAGCTTAATTTGTGCTGTCATGCATGTATCTGGTGCTCAGAATTTAGTATAGTGGTCATTTGTATAATTTACTTATGATGAATAAGCAGTTTTGGCAATCTGATGCCTGCTTGTTGACTCACATTCAGCATAAACATTACATTCACTGTTTACCTCACATCATGAAATCAGCTGCTGCACAGAGAAAGAGGAAGAGGTGTTGCCTCTAACCAAAACGCAATTGGATTTACCTTTGTTAATGGTTATATGTGATTTTAATACATAGAACAATAATTTCTTAATAATAATAAAGTATTGTAGTGTTTGTAGTGTAAAATGTAGTGTTTGTGCTTCTATGCAAAATAAGATTTCCTCCCTTGGCTGTAAAAGAGATTAGTAGAACTTGAGCAGGTCATTTCATTAACTTAATTTCTTTCTATACATCTGAACCCAGGACATTGCCTAATAAACTGGTAGTGATCCTAGACTCTTGAAAAATAATTTACCAGAGTTTAGTTATACTGGGATACTATAGCATTGGGGTTATTACACATATATATCAATGAAGTGATGGATCTGCTATTATGTGAGGATTTAAAAGGAGAATTACAATCTGAACTCAACTGCAAACTAGCAGTTTATGTGAAGCGCTGAAACTCCCTGTACATCTGGATAACCTTACTTTCCCTTTTTATTTTTGCTTTTGACACTAAGCAGCATTATTGTACTGTGAAATTATTGTTGATATTGTTACATTTAATTATATTTTTGATATTGTTTATTTACCGAATATTAATATAAATGATCTCATTTGGGACATTTGGATTTTGATTGGCTCTTACTGAGGTCATGTGTAAAAATACTGCAGCAGTGTTGATCACCCGTACAGTGACATAGAATTAGGACTTAAATAATGTGCTACACATTTAGAGTTAGACATGTATGTGTGTAATTATATATTTGTTTAAAAGTTTTACTTACATTTTAATGGTTTCTGCTGAAAGAAGTGTCTTTGTAGTGACACAAGAAAAATCTTCCCAATGAAAAAGGAGGATGTTGCAGTGGCAATACCTACCATGTTATGAGAAGAATGTTAGCAATAACAGACTTTATATGTTATATTAACCTGTTATGATAATACAAACAGCCATTTCATGACACAAACAACTTAATTAATTAATGTATTGTTATTATTGTTTACAAATTAAACACATAAAAGCTTATACACACAAAAGCAGGGCACCAGTGAGTGGAATTGAACCCAAAACTCCAGGTCACCGGAGCTATGTGACACAAACACTACCTGCTGCACCTGCAGGGGGCGTTCCTGTCTTGCACCGAATGATTCCAGGTGGGTTGTGAGTCCACCACAAACCCTGACAAGGAAGAAGTAGCCTTGACAGCCAGTTTTGGAAGGCTTGTTGTGCCTCTTTAGGGGCCTCAGTCAGTCTCTCATCTGGGTTTTACTCCCAGTCTAATGACCAGACTGAGAGGGTTAATCAGGATTTGGATCAGTCTTTGAGGTGTCTAGCTTCCTTCTATCTAAGCAGAGATTACTAAGGAGTAGTTTGATCCATAATATATAAACTGAGCATCCGTTTGGCTGATGTTCAATGTACACTGTGTGCAGAATTATTAGGCAAATGAGTATTTTGATCACATCATCCTTTTTATACTCTGTAATGAGAAGGGGTGTGGTCTAATGACATCAACACCCTATATAAGGTGTGCTTAATTATTAGGCAACTTCCTTTCCTTTGGCAAAATGGGTCAGAAGAGAGATTTGACAAAAATTGTGAGATGTCTTGCAGAGGGATGCAGCAGTCTTGAAATTGCCAAACTGTAGATAATGACCTTCGCTGTAATGCATCAACCTCCAGCAGCTTCAGCTGCATTTTTGGGGTATGGTCCTGTTATTCCTGCAGGCATGTAGTATAAGTAGTTTGTCTGTTCTTACCTGGTAGATAAACTCTATCGGCATGAAGAAAAATAGTCAACAGGACACCATTGCAAAGTACCAGACACAGAAATGAAGACATCCGGAATGCATGTTTAGCTATAGAAAAAAAAGTTGAAATAATAACAGTAATTTGTATTGGAACTATATGATGTATCAAATGTTATATTTCATTTTTGGATGAAATCATGTATGCTTATTCGAATATTGATTTATGTGGAAATATGAATTTGTGGCATACTGTGTAAGAAAAAATATGTATTTACCGAAAAGGACAGCACCAATAGAAAACAGAATTATTCCTCCCAACATTATGCTTCTTTCAGGCAGACCAAAATACTTTCCTTTATAATGAGCAAACTCAGCTAGATGAGACAAAAAAGTTAAAGTTACAGTTAAAATAACTGTTACATTTTTATTTACAGAGAAACCAAACACCAGTGGGTACTTGATTATGTCCTCACTGATATGCAAAAGGCTAAAAATAACACATTCTTTGTTTAATTATTCTAAGCATGATTATTAACCTTTTTATTTTTATCTTTTACAATCTCAAAATAACAAGATGTTAGTTTGGGCACCATGCATGGTCAGCACATGGTCAGGAGACCATGTTAATAATTGGGCTTATGAAATTGACCATGGATGCACAAATAGTTGTGTGCCACTGTATGGTCAATTTATCAACACAATTTTTCCACACTGATATTTTTCCACATAGGTAAACGTAATGAGACTTTTTAATGCAGGCAATTCTATGTAAAATCTCTCAGCTCTCAGCAACTAATCTGGAGCTGATCTTGCCCTAATGAGGACACTCATCTAATCTCCAGTGGTGCTGTTTTTAGTTTAAGTCTCCTGGGTTCATTGTTAGATTATGTGGTTATCTTCACTAATAAAAATCCTTCAACTGCAGAAAAGGTGTTGCTTACTTGAGAACACCGCTGTCGTTATAATGGAGCAATGAAGTGGAAAACTCAGACTTTTCACTTCTTTCACCAACCGTTCTGTTAATCACATGCATGTAGACATTATGAATGCTATGTTAGATATACGTGCATTGTTATTTAGAATTTTATAAACGTACAAATCAACAGAAAAGTTTATAGATCAGTGTGCGGCCAACTACAGTCTCTAAATGCACCATTACAGCATTTTACTAACCACTTCATGAGCTGTTATATAGCTGTAATATACTATGCGCTTCTTTACCCGATCCACACTAGAGGACATTCAAGTTTCAGGTTTCAGGTTTATTTGTCATTTGCACAACATGTCAGGACATTTATGCATTGAAATGCTTGTGGTGAGGCTCAGGTTAATGCTCTACAGGAGGACAAAACTATATACATACTAAACAAATTAAAATAAAGTTATATAAATAAATACAAAATGAGACAAGTATAGTCTGAGAGAGAGCGGAGCTAAATATAAATATGCATGTTTATGTTTAATCCTGTTGTATAATATATATATATATATATATATATATATATATATATATATATATATATATATATATCATACCTGGAAGTGTGTTTAGATAAGGGGCAGTCTTCATCAGTATCAGACTCCGTGAAAAACTGACAGTGGCACAAATGACAACCTCATTGACAAGTCCTATGAAAACAAGAAAACAACAAGAAAATATCTGAACTGTGGTCTTGAAGCACAAGGTAAGATCCTGAAACATGTGTGTGTAGGAGAAATTCTACATAATACAACAGTGATTACTAGAGCATTTTAATTCTGATAGGCCTCATTATGAAATCTCCCAAACTATCCAGCCTATCTAACTGGATAGGAACAAATGTGTGCTGGAGTGATGATGCTCCCTTAAACAACTTTGGGATGAGTTGGAATGATGGATCTCCTTTGAACATATTCGTGAATATTGGTATGAGGAAGCCTCACTGAACTCCTTTAGCTAGAGCTGTGTAAACTACACACTGTAAAAATCCATACCAGATTTAAAAAATAGAGATACCACTACATTTACATTTATGGCATTTAGCTGATGCTCTTATCCAGAGCGACATACAAGGTTACTTATTACAGAGTTGGGCCAATGTAGTGTTAGGAGTCTTGCCCAAAGACTCTTATTGGTGTAGCGCAGCATAGTCACCCAGACCGGGAATGGAACCCCAGTCTCCCACGTGGTGTGGTGGCGCACTGGTAGGTAGTGGTGTTATCTGTTGCGTTAACTAATCACTTAAACTAATCTCCAGCTAAAACTAATCCATCTTAAACAGGGTTGTAGAATCCACCGAATTTCAACATATGTATTTTTTCTGGGAAAATGAGCAACTCTTAAACGTACCTTCTGTTGACCACAGTACAAAAGCAATGAACATGCAGATGTTCGGACAAAAGGCCGCCAGAATATACATGACCAGGACTCGTCTGGTTGTAGCTGAGGAGGAGACAATAATGAATATTATTATTTCATATTTTAGTGCCATTTTTAAATGTACCTGCTTACTACTGCTCACTCAACTGTACCTTCCTTCTGCAAAAAGATAAAAACAGGAACTCCAAGTCCAAGTGCCAGTGCAAATGAAATGAAACACAGCACCAGGATGAATTTCTGGAGAGAGGAGAGACCTGCAGGACAAAACAGCAGCAGATCAACAGACAGTAATAATGAAAACATGTTCACACTCATGTTTATCTGGTTTCATTTTGAACAATTCATGAATAAGATTTCACAGTGAGTTCTTAATGGTACCTATTTGCTGGATGATCACAGTGGTTTGAGCTGAAAGGTCTGCAGCATGAACCTTACAGATGAATTCTCCTTTATCTTCCAGCCTAACGTCCTTCAGCCTCAGTGAGAAGTTTCCTCCAGGGATTTCTGAGATGAAGAACTCGGCTCTTCCTTGATAACGTTCATGAGAAGATTCTGAGAGGGTCTCGTTATCTTGGAAGAGCAGAACAAGGATGTCGGGGTGTTTCGTCCAGGTCACTTCCTCCAGTTGATGGACGGGTATATGAGAGTCTACAGAGCAGTTCAGTATCACCTCCTCACCTACAGAGGTGATGATAGCATGGTGTGTACCCGTTACCATGAAACGCTCTGAAACAAATCCAGAAACAGACATGACTTTATTGCGTTTTTCATATTATAACAGAAACTAGACAGCTCTGAAAAGCCCTACTCCTCAGATACAAGCCATGCTGTCAGCTTCCATATCCTTAAAAAATCATAAGAAAGACAATATCAGTTAGTATTAAATGTTGTAGTTGACCCTAGATACAATGAGTGTATATCAGTGGAATTGTGCCTTTCCATTTTAGCAATATCAAAAGACCAGCATATTGATTTAAGATAAGATACGATAGTCCTTTATTAGTCCCACAGTGAGGAATTTCTCAGTGTTACAACAGAAAGTGATAGCAAGACACTCAGATGCATAAATGTAGCTAAATTACTACTATATACACAATATAAATAATATAAATATAAATAATAGAAGTAATAGAAGTAAAAAAGCAAAAACAATATTGAATTCCCACCCACTTAGAGAGGGGCAGCACATTGCTTTGTTAAGTGTACGAAAATATCTCAATCATAGGTTGCCAAAAAGTTTTGGACATTCAGGAAACATGTGCTGGGGTCTGCCTCCACTGATCACATGTGGGGTCCATATCAGCAAAAATCTTAGGGTGTTTTCACATTGGCATTTTTCCAGACGCGGGATCGCTTGCTCAGAAAGTTTGATACATTAGGTCCAGTGAAAAGTGAAAAGTGTTTTCAAACCCATCCAGAGTACCTCCTGAAATAGGTTTGCACGTATAGAAGCTATCTGCTCCCAGTGCTGTGTGTGGGGTTACGTGATTGGTTCATTTCATCACATGAAACCTTCTCCTATGAGAACGTCAACTTAAGATCACCTCTTCTGAGAGCAGTTAATAAGCACTGATTATTATTATTACTGTGTTTTTGATCTTCTTTACATAGTTTGCATAGTTTAGTCTATAATCTCTAAGTAGTAATTTGTGCATTATGGTCTTTGTGTGACTTTTCTAGCAGTGTCAGAGCTCAAAAGCATCTTGAATTTGGGGTGTATCGATTTTAAGCTTCTGTCAAGGTTTGGATATCTTCAGTTAATAACTGTTAGAAATCCGGCATATAGGAGGCAGATTCAGGAGTCAGGAGACTGGATCTTTAGCGTTGGAGTTTATTCATGTGCAGACAGAAAATCACAGCTTAGTTGATCACGGTCAGTTTAGTCTAGTCCGACCACGTCTAGTCTAAACCAATCCAGTCTGATCGATTCCAGTCTTAACAAACCCAGTCTAAACCAATCCAGTCTAGTCAGAGATATTTTAAGGACCTTATATACATTGGGAACTGTGGGAGGGGAAAGGATGATGAAAAAGAAGAATTTAAGGAGGGGTATGTGAGGGATAAAGGCGAGGGTGAAAAAGGGGAGTTTAAGGAGGAGTAGGAGGGGGTGAAGTTGAGGGGGGTTGATGGTCATCACACAACAATGGTCATCATTAGGACCACTTGATTCTTGTCACATTTTGAGGGTTATTTGAATTACCATATAGAAAGAAAGAGAGTGACCACTTCAGGCCGACAGACGAAGGGTAACAAAAGGTGAGACAAAGGAGTAAGATGACCAGTTGCTAAGTTGAAACCATATGAGGTTAGAAAGGTTAGAAAGGGGCATATTTTCTCATTTAACTAGGCTCTGGTTGAGAGTCTGCTAAAGCGCCAGAAATGTAAATGTAAAATGGATCTTAGGCAGGTCCTTTTCACCTCCACAACTAGCTCTTGCCAAAATATTGGTGTATCTGTATCTGTCCACCAAATCTTTTTTAGAATTCTAGTTATTAAAGTACTTTTTAGTGAACTGTCTGTCCTGCTTTTGTGGTGCACTAGTGCTTTGGATTTCGCAATGTGGTCTCTGTATTTCTGCACATGTCACTGACAAATCTAGACCTGACTCCTGGAGAGAGTTTCTGGCTCGTTGGACAGGTGTGTCAGGATTGTTCTTCATTACGTTGAAAATTCTTCTGTTATCAGCTATGGGGGATCTTCCTTGACCAAACAGTCCTTTTATAGTCACTAAGTTTAACAGTTCTCTCCTTAAAATGTTCCAAAGAGTTTCATGAGTTTAGATTTTGAGGGGTTAATCAATGTAAATCAATCAAATTCTAAGACTGTGCATTATAACCACATGATTACCATTCACACAACTTAGTAGAGTCATTTACTGCTACCCTAATTAGCTGGCAACACAAGTGAGTACACCTTACAGTGAACATGTACAATCTGCCAATATTGTCAATATGGGACCACTATTATTATCTAGCACTGCCTTAACCCTTTTGGGCATGGAGTTAATCAGAAGCTGGTTGATGTTAGACACCTTGCGCTCCCCCACCTTCCGCTTGAGGACGCCCCACAGATTCTCAACTGGAGAATACTTGGCCAGTCCATCACCTTTACCTTCAGTTTCCTCAGCAAGGCAGTTATCAACTTGGAGGTGTGTTTGGGGTTGTTATCATGTTGGAAAACTGCCATGCAGCCCTGTTAGCGAAGGGAGTTATGTTGTACATATTTCCTTTAATATGGTCAGAATGACAAAGAAGTCTAGGTTTCCAGATAAAGAGAAAATTTACCCACCAACGTCTTTAATCTCCACTGTAGTCTCACTGGAGTCCTGATCTGTGTAAACCTGACACCTGTAAACTCCAGCATCTTCTCTAGTGATGTTGCTGAGCAAGATGGAGAAGTTCCCTCTCGATATCTGATCTGGGAAGAAGTTCGATCTGCCCCTGAAGGCCGGACTCTGCAGCTCTGGTCTGATTACGTTCTGCTGGAAAACGTTCACTACGGATCCTGAGTCTGATCTCCATTCCACTCTGAGACCTTCCAGAGGCAGGGGGTTCTGAGAAGAACACGGCAGAACCACAGCGCCCCCCAGCTGGACCACAAAAGGACTGGAGTGGCCTTCAACCTGAAGACCTGGATCAAAATCAGAAAACCAGCTTCAGCACATAAACTCATCATCAAGATAACGGAATCTGGATTTCTACATTGATTACTAATTAAATGTGGTCTGATCATTATCTAATCACAATTATAGACAGCAAATCACCTCCTTCAAACATTTTCTGACCATCTTTAGGTTCGTGCATCTCATTAGGGTAATGAATTGGCCATTTCTAAACACAAATCTTCTGTTTTTCAACCATTATTTAGTTGATTTATTTCTGTGCTTTGGGTCTTTATCTTGTTGCATCAGCCAACGTCTCTTCAGATTGAGCTTGTGACCCATATCTTCTCCTAGAAAATGCTTTGATTCACCTTTGAATTCAATGATCAAAAGGTGTCCAGGCCTTGAGGCAGCAACACAGACCCAAGTCATGATGCTCCCTCCACTATTCTTCACAGTTGAGATGATTTCCTCCAAACATAGCATGGTGTTCTTCCATGTCCACCATACTTGTTCAGTATTTTCTATGGTAGACACATGAACTAAGGTTCGAGCTGCAGTTTGTAGAGTCTTCTATGTGCCTCCTGCTGTCACCCTTAGGGTCAACCATTAAACTGTGTATTGATGTATACACCCAGGTCATTAGGGTCCCTGTAGCTTTTTCCAGCTTCATGCAACTCTATGATGTGTCTTTTTTATTGCTTGAGGCATGGTTCACACTAACCATTTCTTTCTTGAGAAGAACACATTTGTCATTAACTCAGCAGTTAGAGCTCTGGGATATTGATGACAGGGTTGTGGGTTCGATACCCGGATACCTTGCCCTTAAGCAAGGCCCTCTGCTCACTTTAAATTTCACATCCTTAACTGAAACACCTTTCGCCAATCATTTCTATGGTGTTGAAGTCAGGTGACTGTGACCGTACTTGAAGCTGGAAGGGCTCTTGGTGCAGATCGGCTTTTGACCATCGCCATCAAGTACGGAGGGGCTGGCCGGTCCAGTCTTGGCTTTGTAGGTCAGAATCAGGGGTCTGAATCTGATGACCTGGGCAGCAGCTACAGGAAGCCATTCTTCCCCCATCCAGACATACCGCTGATCCATAGACCCAAAAGGTCCAGTTTGAATTCATCACTTCATAGAACAGAATCCCAAATCTGGAACTTTTCAGGTCTATAGATCAGCAGTATGTCTGGAGGAGGATGAACAAAGCACATGCTGAATAGAACAGGTACTGTGTGTTGAATTGGAGGAAGCACTTGTTGTATTAGTTATGTTAAGATATTTAAATTGGTCTTGTTTGATTGGTGTAATGCAATCTAAGCTTTGTTAATAGCTCTTCTGTAACCTTTGCTGTATTTATTCTAATAATGTATATCTGTACCCATGTGCAATTGGTACAGTAATTTCCTGGATCAAACAATTGCTATCTTATCTTATCAGCAGTTTGATTTGCAATGAGCGCTGAATATTTCAATTGCAACTGTAATTGTGACAATCAGAACACATTAGTCCTCAAAGCAGAAATCCCTTACAGCATCTGTAGCTTTTATGCAACGGCGACAGTGGCAAGGAAAAACTCCCTCAGAGCTGGAGGAAGAAACCTTGGGAGGAACCAAGACTCACAAGAGGGACCCGACCCGTCCTCTTCTGATCAGAACTATTAATATAATAAATTATTGATAAAAATGACCAAACCAGACACAGCAGATAGTTGGTAGTGGTGATATTAATAGTGGCAGATAGTTATGAGTCCATTTAGGTTTTAACATGGTCATTAAACAGGTGTATACTTTATAATGTGTAGGACAATCGGTAAAGGGTTAGCCAGAATAAACAGAGTGACGTAACATCCACAGTTTGTTTATTCACTGTCAAAATGAAAAGCTTTCCTAGATGGACTCGTGCCTGTCTGACACTATTAATATCACAACTATTAACTTTCTGTTGTACCTGGTTTGGTAATTTTTATCATTAATGTTTAAAACAGTCTGGCCAGAGGAGGATGGGTCCCCCTTGTGAGTCTTGGTTCCTCCCAAGGTTTCTTCCTCCAGCTCTGAGGGAGTTTTTCCTTGCCACTGTCGCCGTTGGCTTGCTCACGGGGGTCTTTGACGCTTCATGTTATTTCTTCTTTCTTCTCTGTCTCTGTTCTTTATTAAGTAATAATTATGTAAAGCTGCTTTGTGACGACAACAGTTGTAAAAAGCGCTATACAAATAAATTTGACTTGACTTGACTTGACTTTGATGGGCAAAAGTTATTTTAATGAAGTTCTTACCTTTAATTCCAGCAGGCAGGATCAGCAGGAAGAGCAACACCTCCATTTCACCTGCAGGACATCACTGTTAAGACACATAAACTCAACTGAAGAAACTCTATCAATAATAAGAGCTGAAAGTCTGCACAGATATGAGCTCGTGTGTTCCTCTCTCCGGCTGATGCCGTCTGAGTGTGTCCTGAATGTTTGGTATGAGGAAAAACTATTGCAGAAAGACCTGCAGGAGGAAGTTGGGGGATTTCTTTATTCACTCGAGCATTCAAGTGAAGTGAAGTCAAGAGGCTTTATTGCCATTTCAACTATATTTAGGTACACAGTAAACCTAAACAGCACTCCTCCAGGACCATGATGCAACACACAACACAACACAGTGCAGACAGGAACACAGTGCATTACAGAACAAGTGGGTTCACATCTTGGGTAAATGAAGTATTTCCTCATCCTCATCTCCACCATCTGCACACTTGGCACCAGATCCAGGAACAGAGAGTGGCAGTGCTGACCCAGGCCCTCACCCCCACAGCTCCAGATTAGCCTGTTTTACTACAATCCAGAGTCAACTTCAGTCTGAATCAGAGAGTCAACTTCAGTCTGAATCAGAGAGTCAACTTCACTCTGAATTAGAGAGTCATCTTTACTCTGAATTAGAGAGTCATCTTCACTCTGAATTAGAGACTCATCTTCACTCTGAATTAGAGAGTCACATTCAATGTGAATCAGAGTCATTTTCAATCTGAATCAGTCATTGGAGAGTCATCTCCACTCTGAATTGAAGACCCATCTTTACTCTGAATTATAGAGTCACCTTCAATCTGAATCAGAGTCATCTTCACTTCTGAATCTGACAAAGACGGCAAATCCAGGCCTAGAAAGTAAAAACCCACCAACTTACAACCCAGCTGCAGCAGATCCATCCAGGCTGTGTCGAGGCTTCTTATGTACCCCCCAGTCCCAGGTGAAACTTATGAACAAAACAATGGACGATAACAACTGAACCAAACACACATGAATGTAAATAAACATGAACCAATACACTAAATCAAACATACATGAACGTAAATGAAACAGAAGTCCTGAGGTGATCACCCTGGGGGAGGGCCCGATAACGAGGGCCTGACACACATGTGGACAAAATTGTCGGTACCCCTTGGTTAATGAAAGAAAAACCCACAATGGTAACAGAATTAACTGGAATCTGACAAAAGTAATAATAAATAAAAATTACATGAAAATGAACAAATGAAAATCCAAACTTGATTTTGAACCATTGCTTCAACAGAATTATTTAAAAAAGTAAACTCATTAAACAGGCCTGGACAAAAACGATGCATGTATTTGTCACTGTACAGCGAAATGTCTCCTCCGCATTTAACCCATCTTTGGTAGCGAACACACACTCACACACACACACTAGTGAGCTAGGGGCAGTGAGTACACACACACACACAGAGCGATGGGCAGCCAACTCCAGCGCCCGGGGAGCAGAGTTATTGATAACCTGGTGCTCTAACCGCTGAGCCACCACTGCCCCATGTGACCAAGGGGACATGTTAAATCACGGTGTGTCCACTAATTAACATAAAAGGTGTCTACAGTCTTGTAATCAGTCAGTGCCTATATAAAGGGCTACAGGGAGTCACTGTGCTGTTTTGTGACATGGTGTGTACCACACTCAACATGGACCAGAGGAAGCGAAGGAAAGTTGTCTCAGGATATTAGAAAGAACATTATAGACAAGCATGATAAAGGTAAAGGTTATAATTATTCAGATACTTAAGATCCATGGGACTGTAGCCAACCTCCCTGGCCGTGTCCACAGGAGGAAAATTGATGACAAATCAAAGAGATGGATAATACGAATGAAAACAAAAGAGCCCAGAAAAACTTCTAAAGAGATTAAAGGTGAACTTCAAGCTCAAGGAACATCAGTGTCAGATCGCACCATCTGTTGTTGTTTGAGCCAAAGTGGACTTCATGGGAGACGAACAAGGAGGACACCATTGTTGAAAACAAATCATTATAAAGCCAGACTGGAATTTGCCAAACTACATGTTGGCAAGCCCCAAAGCTTCTTGGAGAATGTCCTATGGACAGATGAGACAAAAATTAAACTTTTTGCCAAGACACATCAGCTCTATGAACATCTTTGGAAGGAGCTGAAACATGCTGTCTGGAAAAGGCACCCTTCAAACCTGGGACAACTGGAGCAGTTTGCTCATGAGGAGTAGACTAAAATACTTGCTGAGAGGTGCAGAAGTGTCATTGACAGTTACAGGAATCGTTTGATTGCAGTGATTGCCTCAAAAGGTTGTGCAACAAAATATGAAGTTAAGGGTACCATCATTTCTGTCCAGGCCTTTAGTGTGCGTGTGTGTGTGCGTGTGTGTGCGTGTGTGTGTGTGTGTGCGTGTGTGTGTGTGGTTTTCATGAGGCGGACATACTCACTGGATAGGTATATAATAATACAGAAAAATAAAACACAGCAAACAGAAACCAAACAAGCACAAAGCTTACCAAATAAATTGTAGAAAATATGATATTATAGGCTAATGTTAAATAATATGACCGGCTCTGTCCTCATTTGGGTTCGATCTTATCTGACAGGTCGCCACCAATGTGTTCACTTAAGTAATGAATTCTCTCATTACACAAAATTTTATAATGGTGTTACTCAAGGGTCAATCCTGGGTCCACTACTATTTACTCTTTATTTGCTGCCGCTGGACAACATAATCCCCTAAGCATGGTATTGACTTTCATTGCTATGCTGATGACACCCAGCTTTACTTATCAGCCAAACAAAAGAAAAACATTTGTTAAACATTTGTTCAATTTTAATGACTTTTTTTTTTGTTGCTAAATCCAGATAAAACATTGTGATAAAAACTTCTTCCTTCTTCAATGCATTCATAACATCAAGATTGGATTACTGGATTACCCAATCAGGGTTAGACGCTCGCAGGGGTAAAATGTAAAGGAGGCTTTACTGGGATATTAACAGTCCAAGTTCGTAATCAGACAAACAACGCACAAACATCACACGAAGCAATAAATCTAAAAGGGTCAAGGCAAACACCTGATCCACAATACAGGTCAAGGGTTGTAAACAGAAAACCACAACTCAAGCAAAGATTAAAAGGGCAAAGACAAAAACCAATGTCAAAAAATGTTCAGAACACGGAATAGACATGAATATCAATAAACGCTCAGTAGATCTTCAGAATGGGATACAATACCTCCCGAGGTGTATAGTCTAAAGCCCTGGCTTAAATGCTAGGCTAATACTATCACATGATCAACCACAGGTGTTAGTACTGCAGTCTCTCTAAGAATCTACTTCCTTTACAGGCCGTACATCAGTCTATTCAGACTCCTAAACACTTCTTCATTTTCTCCTTTCTTTTCTCTCCCCCATGTGCTGCGCTGCCCCCTGCTGTCTGCTTGCTGCTGATGCGAGTCCATTTATTGGATCCTATCATGCTATTTTACCCCCCCCACCCCCACCTCATGAAAGTGAGAGGTACTGCTAGTCTTGATGTTTTTGGACGTTTGATTAGTGGCACATATCTGGGGAGCAGGAACAATAAGAGGAGGCCAGACTGCCCCAGGTGCGGGAGGGCAACTTGTATGTCTCTGCAATGTTTGTGTAAATCTTTATCTAGATTAAGAGATTAGATTAGATTAGAAGATCTGATTTTAGTTCAGTTTATTTTTTTTTAAATGATACAAATAAGTACACTTTTTTTGTTCACATTGTATACACACACACCATACAGTACAACGTATATAAAGATTATAGATCTGTGATCATGTTTATTATATAAACAGCGTTAGAACAAGCACGTTTAATTTTAATAGAGTGGTGTATTTAATAATTAATTAATGAGAGACAGGTGTCATCTCCAGAAGGCCCTGCATAAACAACGCAATAATAAACCAAAACACAGATTAAGTATAACGCAGAAAATAAAAGGATAGTAATCATTAAAAACTTAAGAAGAAATACAAAAATGTAAATTTTAAATGTCAAAACTTTAAATGTCAAAATGTCAAAGCACTAAATAATAATAATAAAACTGGAACACTATTTTAAAGATGAACCTGCCATTCAAAGTACAGCCATGTCCAAAATGCTGATGCTCAGCCCATGAAAACATTTATATTATTCTTATATTATTCATATCATTCTAGTTATTGAAGGTTAGATTTGCAGTTTGACATTCAAACAAAAGGAGAAGGTCTGATCAGTTCGAGATGTTCAGCAGGTCCAGAGTTAAGGTGATCTTCTACATCAGTGGATCCTGTAGAAAATAACATCAGCTGTATAATAATTCATCATCATTAAATAAACATTAAACACAGATCATACACACCTCCGTCCCGTGATCTCCTCAGGACTCAGGAGAGAGGAGACCGGACCTCCATTTCATCACCACCTTCACCAGCCTGCACACAACACACCCCAAAGCACCACAAAAATGATTGAGTGACACCAGCCAGCTGAGCTTTAGAGTTTTCTGTAGTAGTTGTTGTGATGTACGGTGGCGTACGGCCAGTAAGTGCTTTAATGGTAAAAATAAGCCATTGTGTCTCTTGATAATCAACCAACCTTCTCATACAGTGATGTGTGCTGTAGGGTCACCAGTAATGAATCTTAAAGCACAGTGATATACAGAGTCTACAGGTTTGGGTATAGCTGCTGGTGCATGTCTGTGTATTACATCTCCATAATCCAAATAGATAAAGATGAATATTTTGGGAAATACTTTTTTTTCATTGAGTTTTTGCCTGTAAGTTTCTTAACATGGTGCTTTTTTAATGTTTTAAAACTGGTTTCTTATTGCAAAAGGCAGTTTGCAAGGCATTATAAGAGTACTGGACTCTTTCCACTGCAGCACCAATGTGGTCAGATGGGTAGTACTAAATTGTGTCGCAGCATTTAAATGTACTTTACCGTCGACAATGGATGTGATAGAACCTCCATTTCTCCACCACCATACTAAACACCCCATTATCACTACTTAGTTGATCATAGAATCAGTCCACTTCTCTCACAGCGTACCTGAGCCTCTGCTTCCTCCTCATCTTCAAAATTCCTCTTTATTCTGAAAGGAGGAATCATGTTTATTATCATAGTCGTTACTGAGCTTCTGAATATAGTTAGTGAGGTAGTTAAAGATGCAGAGATTAAGCTGATCTTACCTGCCTCTCATTCTCATCCCTTCAATCATGTAGAAAAAAAGAGATACAACATACTTCATAATCATAATTCATCTTAAATTTATTTACATCATACATGTTTACAATTACAACATCATTTAATCTGCTCCAAACATCAATGAAGTTACTCTGATCTGTTCTGCCTTCATTAACTATGTTACAGAGATGAATATTAATATTAATATGAACACTACTGTTCACTCAACCCTCCTCAGTGTTGTAGCCCCTAAATGGGCCTAAAATTCTGCCGCCTTAAACTTCTTAAACCTTCCCGAAATCTCCAAAACCTTCTCCAACCATTTTCTAAAATCACCTAACCTTCACAGAACATCTGTAAACTTCCAGAACCTTCCTTACCCGTCTATGACCTTCCCTAAACTTAGCTACCTTTCTGTGTTCATTAAAGCGTCTATAATATCAATAACTATCCTACAAACATCCATAAATCTCTGTAGCCTATAGCCTAAACTTCTCTAACGTTCCTAAACTTTTCAAAACTTTGATAGCCTTCCCTAACTTCCAAAACCTTACTCTACTAAACTTTACCCTAACCTAACGCAATTTTAATGTCCCTGATCTTTGCAAAAATATCATCAAATAAACACAAATATCATGAAATAAACACATCTCAATCTTAATAATAGGAGGCTGCAGTTTCCTTCAGGATCAGTAAAGCTCTACCTATCTCTGTCTTTTGGAAAACCCGGCCCAGGTGGTACTTACAGGAGCTGTAGATCTGTAAAGCAAGCCAACCAAAAACGAAGAGACATTCAAACGGCAGGATGATGGTGTGCATTTTAGGGAGAGTCCGCTTTCCTGTTCCTACACACACACACACACACACACACACACACACACACACACACACTATATTAATTGTTGCTCTCTATTGTCAGCCCTGCGGCGCCGCGCCCCCCCCCAGGGGGACCCCGCGGTCCACAGGCTCCTTGGGACTTTTCAGTCGATGTTGGGTTGATTTCAATGTTCACGTACTTTCTGTTCCTCCCGTTGGTTTTCTCACTAAGGACTTTTATGTTGACAGCGGTCGAAGTAAGACGCCATGTTTTCTGTTTAGTTCTGATTCGTTTCACCTGAGAGCTGGAGTACAAAGGGAGCAAACGCAGATGCCTCTGCGCCGAGAAGTACTCTTGCGATGCCAAGCTGTAAGGTTGGCTTCATGTTCAGGAGACTTCTAGGGAGGTCTACGAGTTCAAGTAGTATATATATGTATATA
The DNA here is from genome assembly GCF_030463535.1 of Salminus brasiliensis. NCBI lineage: Eukaryota > Metazoa > Chordata > Actinopteri > Characiformes > Bryconidae > Salminus > Salminus brasiliensis. Next base: position 48,812,409 of record NC_132880.1, on the reverse strand, counting down.
TTTGGCGTCCGGTTCCCTTGCACCCTAGTCGAGTAAGTTCATCAGCGCCTGATGAGCACGGTTTTGGGGTGAGGCTTTTGTTTGCTAGTTTCATTGGTTCCTTTGCGTTCTAGCCTTCCTCCCCCCCATTTGGTTTGTCCCCTCTCGCTTTGCTCCCGGACTACTTTCCAGCCTCAGGTGGTTTTCCAGGTTAAGCCCCATTTCAGTTGTCACCTGTTTGTTTTCTGTTTCTGTTTATTGGACCCTGTACTTTGTTGCCTCGTCTTGTTTGTGTTTGGTCATTTTGTGTTGACATTAAAGACTGTTTCCCTGCATTGCTCTGTCCCTGCGAGTGTTCACTTGTCTCGCCTAGCCAGCACGACAGAATTCTCGGCCGACACCCTCTGAACAGTGGGGATGGACGCCTTGGATCACGCTGTTCGCGCCCAAGGTCAATTCTTGGGGCAGCAGCAACACACTATGTTGAGCGTGTCAGAGACTGTTGGCCACCTGGCGCAGCAACAGGTGGGCCAGCAGCACCAAGTCACCCAACTAGTGGGTGATGCTCAGGGGCTCATGAATCTAGTAAAGACTTCGTTGGAGCCTGCTAGCTCTCCCAGTCCCGTCTACACACCCCATAGCGGCAGTGGCAATCCGGAACTTTGCGAGGGGTTCTTGCTTCAGTGCGAGGTCTTCTTTAAGAACTCTCCGACCGGCACTGACCAGGCGAAGATCGCCTTTATAGTATCCCGGCTCGCAGGGAAGGCTCTGGATTGGGCCACTGCCTCCTGGACGGAGCTTAGCGAAGGATCCCTCTCGGAATACCTTAAACATTTTAAAGCGGTGTTTCTACACCCCCGAGAGGGACTCACCAAGGGCGACCTGCTGCTGCGCATTGAGCAGGGCTCCCAGTCGGCGGCTCAATACTCCCTGGAGTTCCGTACTCTGGCAGCAGGGAGCGGATGGAATCAGCCGGCCCTCTTGGCCCTGTTTCGTAACGGGTTGAACCCCCGTCTGCAGCGGGAGCTGGCCTTTCGGGATGAGGCGTTGGAGCTGGACGACTTCATTGCGCTCGCGATCCGGCTGGACCAGCTCCTAGGTCGCCCTACTCACTGCAGACCCCACAGAGCTGGGGGATCGGTCGCCTTGCCCAAGAAGCAGGCCAGCCAAGGTGCGCCAGGGAGTATAGGACTCTCCAGTTCAGCGGGTACGGCGGCCTCCGCCTCACCAAGTACACCGGAGAGTTAGCCCATGGAGGTGGGTATCGGCCGCTTGGCACCGGAGGAACGCAGTCGTAGGACCAGAGAGGGGCTGTGTTTCTACTGCGGGGATGCGGGGCATCGTCGCAAAGACTGCCGGAGGAGGATCCTGATGGCTTCTCGCCCAAACACCGATGGGCGCGGGGAGGGGACTCCTCGCGCTAATGCGGTGAGTCTGCCCATTCTGGGGCTAGTGTCTAGGTCGATCACGTTGCCAGTATTAGTGACCTACCAGTCCCAGCATGCTCTGATACTAGGTCTGCCATGGCTTAGTAAACACAACCCTCACATCTCCTGGCCAGACAGGGAGATAGTATCTTGGACCTCATATTGCCGCACACACTGCCTCAATCTCGCCCCCCCTTAGCATCGGGTCCACCTCTGTGGAGAGCCCTGAACCAGAATCCCTAGTTGTCTTGCCGTCCGAGTATGAGGACCTTGTAGATGTCTTCTCTAAGTCCGGTGCTGCTAAGCTTCCCCCCACACCACCCGTACAACTGCGCCATCGATCTAGTAGAGGGAGCGGTCTTACCTAAAGCACGAGTTTACCCCCTCACTAGGGAGGAGGAACGGGCGATGGAGGATTATATAGACGAAGCCTTAGCACAGGGGTACGCCGTCTAAGTCTCCCGTAGCGTCAGGGTTTTTCTTCATTCAGAAGAAAGGGGGGGGGGTTGAGGCCGTGTATAGACTACAGGGCACTTAACGCTATTACCAGGTGCTTCCCCTATCCCATGCCGTTGGTCCCGTCTGCCCTCGAACAGTTGCGGGGGGCCCGAGTGTTTAGCAAGCTGGACTTGCGTATAATCTCGTGCGGATCAGGGAGGGGGACGAGTGGAAGACGGCGTTTATGACCACCAGGGGGCATTACCAGTATCGGGTCATGCCGTATGGCCTAGTCAGCGCCCCCTCCGTCTTCCAGTCATTCAAATTGGCAGCTAAGTACATGGGTCCATTCGAGGTTGTCAAGCACATCAACGAGGTTTCTGTTAAGGTTCGTTTACCCCCGCACTCACATATACATCCTGTGTTTCATGTGTCGCAGCTCAAGCCTGTGGTGTCTGGGCCCCTGGACGAGGCCACCCCGGCGGACACGCCGCCGGAGCCTGTAGAGGTGGATGGGACTCCCGTTTACACGGTCCGGCGAGTACTGGACTCCCGACGGCGCGGGGGGCGACTGCAGTATCTGCTGGACTGGGAAGGGTATGGTCCAGAGGAACGCTCCTGGGAACCGGCTAGTAACATCCTGGACCCGGCATCGGTCCAGGAGTTCCATGAACGCTGTCCGGACAAGCTGGCTCCCAGGCCTCGCGGTCGCCCCAAGAAGTCGCGGACCCCCGCCCGTGGAGGGCTCTCCAGTTGGCAGGTGCTGTCAGCCCCCCCCAGGGGCGGCTTCGGGCCGCAGTCCACAGGCTCCTTGGGACTTTTCAGTCGATGTTGGGTTGATTTCAATGTTCACGTACTTTCTGTTCCTCCCGTTGGTTTTCTCACTAAGGACTTTTATGTTGACAGCGGTCGAAGTAAGACGCCATGTTTTCTGTTTAGTTCTGATTCGTTTCACCTGAGAGCTGGAGTACAAAGGGAGCAAACGCAGATGCCTCGGCGCCGAGAAGTACTCTTGCGATGCCAAGCTGTAAGGTTGGCTTCATGTTCAGGAGACTTCTAGGGAGGTCTACAAGTTCAAGTAGTATATGCTCTATCAGAGCGGTTTCACATTCAGGAGTTCACTGTCTGGTTCACCGGTTGGTTGCCAGGGAAATTTGGCGTCCGGTTCCCTTGCACCCTAGTCGAGTAAGTTCATCAGCGCCTGATGAGCACGGTTTTGGGGTGAGGCTTTTGTTTGCTAGTTTCATTGGTTCCTTTGCGTTCTAGCCTTCCTCCCCCCCGTTTGGTTTGTCCCCTCTTGCTTTGCTCCCGGACTACTTTCCAGCCTCAGGTGGTTTTCCAGGTTAAGCCCCATTTCAGTTGTCACCTGTTTGTTTTCTGTTTCTGTTTATTGGACCCTGTACTTTGCTGCCTCGTTTTGTTTGTGTTTGGTCATTTTGTGTTGTCATTAAAGACTGTTTCCCTGCATTGCTCTGTCCCTGCGAGTGTTCACTTGTCTCGCCTAGCCAGCATGACATCTATTTTTAATGCTGTTAATATTACTGAATTTCCTGCTACAACTGATTCCACTATTTTATAATAACAAATTATAGTTTAATTAAAAAATAACCATTGTAACCAAACTGGTACATGTCTAATGATGAGGTTAAGCAAGGAAAAGGGTAAATAAACAAGCAGGCAACAGTAATGTAGGCCAATTCACAATTTCTAACATCCAAGTCAAAAACCAAGGGATGACACAGCTTAGAACACAAAGAGTTTGTGTCCAGTGACACAGGAATAAATAAGGCTGGTCATGAGTCCAGGGTATCAGCAGCAGATGTATAAAGACTGGGCATAGAACTATTAACATTTACCCTTTTATGATGATCAATGTAACTTGTTTGATTAGAAAAGTGTGATATCACTATGTCATGAGACCCACTCAATCTTTAAAACAGACAGAACCAGAGAATCTTCTTAGGAATGGGTAACTGTCACGAACACATTGTGAGATTTGAGAAGGGTGTTGCCCACATTGAGGGCTCACTGTTGGATAAGAAGACTAAAGCGGGATAGGTGGACCCAGCAGCAGTAATTACAAGCCAACATCTGTTCTGGGTTTGATGCTACAGTGTCATTATTCTTTTTTTGTCCTCAGAACCAGCTCTACATACGTTCTCAAAAGGCTCTTTGGTCCTCCCCTGTTGTGGTGGCCAGTGGAGATCTTGCCATAGAGGGCAATCTGGGGAAGGGAATAGTTCTTCACCCTAGACATGTGTCCTTCTCTGGGCAGCTGCACCTTCACCAGCATGGCCTCAATGTTTGAGGACTTCGTGTTGTTGATGCGGTCATAAGTGGGGATGTTGAAGATGGTGCAGGAGAAGTGTTGATGAAAGAGTTCAAGGAGGAGGTGGTGACAGTAAGAGATGATCTTTGTGTGTTTCTTAATGGTGCTTATTGTTCCAGACTCCTTCATACATTTGCCTTTACCATTGTGTCATCAATTTCTTTGGAATCTTCTTATCTTAGATTTATAGGAGTGTAAAGTTCAAATTGTGTAAGTATATCTTTACAAAGTGGACATATTTCTTTAAAAAATATAGTTTTATCTTTGAAATGTAGAGGCGTGTCATTGGAATGTGTAAGTATATCTTTGGAATGTGAGGGTATATCTGGAATTAGTAGGTATATTTGGAATGTGGAGGTTCATCTTTGGAATGTGAAGGTATATCATTAAAATGTGGAGGTATATCTTTGGAATGTAAAGACGTATCATTGGAATGTGGAGGTTCATCTTTGGAATGTAAAGACGTATCATCTTTGGAATGTGAAGGTATATCATTAAAATGTGGAGGTATATCCTTGGAATGTGGAGGTTCATCTTTCGAATGTGAAGACATATAATTGGAATGTGGAGGTTAATCTTTGGAATGTGAGGGTATATCATTGGAATGTGGAGGTTCATCTTTGGAATGTGAGGGTATATCATTGGAATGTGGAGGTTAATCTTTGGAATGTGAGGCTATATCATTAGAATGTGGACATTCATCTTTGGAATGTGAAGACATATCATTGGAATGTGGAGGTTAATCTTTGGAATGAAAGGCTATATCATTAGAATGTGGACGTTCATCTTTGGAATGTGAAGACATATCATTGGAATGTGGAGGTTCATCTTTGGAATGTGAGGGTATATCATTGGAATGTGGAGGTTCATCTTTGGAATGTGAGGGTATATCATTGGAATGTGGAGGTTAATCTTTGGAATGTGAGGCTATATCATTAGAATGTGGATGTTCATCTTTGGAATGTGAAGACATATCATTGGAATGTGGAGGTTAATCTTTGGAATGTGAGGGTATATCATTAGAATGTGGACGTTCATCTTTGGAATGTGAAGACGTATCATTGGAATGTGGAGGTTCATCTTTGGAATGTGAGGGTATATCATTGGAATGTGGAGGTTCATCTTTGGAATGTGAGGCTATATCATTAGAATGTGGACGTTCATCTTTGGAATGTGAAGACTTATCATTGGAATGTGGAGGTTCATCTTTGGAATGTGAGGTTATATCATTGGAATGTGGAGGTTCATCTTTGGAATGTGAGGGTATATTAGAATGTGATGGTATATCTGTGGAATGTGGAGGTATATCCTTGGAATGTGGAGGTTCATCTTTGGAATGTGAGGTTATATCATTGGAATGTGGAGATTCATCTTTGGAATGTGAAGACGTATCATTGGAATGTGGAGGTTCATCTTTGGAATGTGAGGGTATATCATTGGAATGTGGAGGTTCATCTTTGGAATGTGAGGCTATATCATTAGAATGTGGACGTTCATCTTTGGAATGTGAAGACTTATCATTGGAATGTGGAGGTTCATCTTTGGAATGTGAGGTTATATCCTTGGAATGTGGAGGTTCATCTTTGGAATGTGAGGTTATATCATTGGAATGTGGAGATTCATCTTTGGAATGTGAGGGTATATTAGAATGTAGAGGTTCATCTATGGAATTTAAAGGCATATCATTGGAATGCTTATGTTTATTTTTGGAATGTAGAGATGTATCCTGGCTATGTTATGGTTTCTCTTTTGGAGAAAGCTCAACATTGGAATGTGGAAGTTTATCTGTACACTGTAATGCTACCCCTGATTACATTACTCATGGGATAATGCACTTTTTACCTGCTTTTAAGATCAGTTCTGAGGCCAGAGTGAGGGAAGTTACAATGCCAAATCCTGAAGCCCCAAACATGTAAATAATAGCATGAATGATCTCTGCAACACAAAAGGAAATATATAATTATATATGGTATTTTTATTACTACATAATTCTATGTAGAGTACTAATATTCTGTCAATTAAAATGATTGAGAATCAATAACTCACTGTTCATATTTTCTGGGTGAGCAAACAGGGATCCAGGAGGCAAAATATGCAGCAGTGTTATTAAAGCAAAGTATGCAGAATCTGTAACCAGATATTAGAGTTTCAGTCAGCCTCAAACATGGCATCCCTTGTCTTCATTGGTCCAAACATAAAATACACATGCTGTTGTTTGCACAGTACCCTAGATATCAGGTGGGGTCTTAATATTAGCTAATTCCAAATATTTCCCTGAGAAGTTGCTAAATAAAAACCTAAGACTTGAATGCTGTTTTGGCAGTTTTCACAAAACAGCAGGTTTTATACACACAAAATCAGGTCAGAATATTAAATTACACACCAAAGAATATATTAGCACACTATGCTAGGTGATGGAGGAAGTTTTCTTATTTCCTACCTTCCAATTCCATGTACTCCCTTATAAAATGAAGATACACAATGCCATTTAAAAGAACAGATATTAAGATGAGCACTGCACAGCACATATCTGAAAATATAAATATTTAACATTAAAGTAATTAGAGTGAATAAAATAATGATAGTTTCACCATCACAGTTCAACAGTACTTACATCCAAATCCTCTCCATTTAGGGCAGCATCTATTATTTTTATTATTATGTTGTCGTCGCACCGAACAGATCAGCGTGATCCACAAAATGATGAATATTGCTGCCACAAATGGAAGCATCCATGCTGAAACAAACACGGAATTAACAGATCTAAATGATATAATTTAAATTGACTTCCATGATTCCTGTTTGTGTATACATAGCCTAGGTAGAATAATTCTAGTTAGCATATATATATATATATATATATATATATATATATATATATGGACAAAATTGTTGGTACCCCTCGGTTAATGAAAGAAAAACCCACAATGGTCACACAAATAACTTGAATCTGCCAAAAGTAATCACAGGTGTCTATAATCTAGTAATCAGTCAGTGGGCCTATATATAGGGCTATAGTTACTGTGCTGTTTGGTGACATGGTGTGTACCACACTCAACATGGACCAGAGGAAGTGAAGGAAAGAGTTGTCTCAGGAGATTAGAAAGAAAATTACAGACAAGCTTGTTAAAGGTACAGGTTAAAAGATCATCTCCAAGCAGCTTGATGTTCCTGTGACTACAGTTGCACATATTATTCAGAAATTTAAGATCCACTGTAGCCAACCTCCCTGGACGTGGCTGCAGGAGGAAAATTGATGACAAATCAAAGAGACGGATAAAATGGATGCTAACAAAAAAACCCAGAAAAACATCTAAAGAGAGTAAAGGTGAAATTCAAGTATATCAAGAAAAGAACACTGTCCCTACTGTGAAACATGGGGGAGGCTCTGTAATGTTCTGGGGCTGCTTTGCTGCATCTGACACAGGGTGTCTTGAATCTGTGCAGGGTACAATGAATCAGTCGCAGGTCATGGGTCTTGCAACAGGATAATGACCCAAAACACACAGCTAAAAACACCCAAGAATGGCTAAGAGGAAATTGGACCATTCTGAAGTGGCCTTCTATGAGCCCTGACCTAAATCCTATTGAGCATCTTTGGAAGGAGCTGAAACATGCCATCTGGAAAAGGCACCCTTCAAATCTGAGACAACTGTAGCAGTTTGCTCATGAGGAGTGGACCAAAATACCTGCTGAGAGGTGCAGAAGTCTCATTGACAGTTACAGGAATCATGTGGTTGCAGTGATTGCCTCAAAAGGTTGTGCAACAAAATATTGTTAAGGGCCTGTTTTTTTTTTTATCTGTTGAAGCATGGTTGAAAAGCAATGTCTGACAGAATTTTCATAGCATTTTTATTTACTATTACTTTTGGCAGATTCAAGTTATTTCTTTGACCATTGTGTTTTTTTCTTTCATTAACCGAAGGGTACCAACAATGTTGTCTGTGTGTGTGTGTGTGTATATATATATATATATATATATATATATATATATATATATATATATATATATTTGAAATGTTTTTGAAGCATATTTAAGTGAATTTAAAAGTACTTACTATGTGTAAAATTTTTTGAGAAAATGCCAAAAAATACAAAAATGCTCATGACAAACATGCAGCCTATACCTATAACAATAGATGTGAGTCCAATATGGAGACCTGAAAAGGCAAAAGCATTAACATTATTCATGGTTAGGTGCTGTCATTGACTATTGAGGTCATAAATAACAAATGTACAGTGCATATTTCATCACAGTAATGTTCTCTCATTCATAAACAAGGTTTATTATTGTTTACTATTGTTTTAGCATCTACACATCTCCCCTAATTTGCATGTAGGCATTAACAATTCATAACTGAATATCATCCCATAAACACCACCACCTTGATTAACCTGATGGTAAATGTCCTGGTAAGAGACTGCTGTAGATTGTTTCAAGTTGGCATTATTTTTGCTTGTAGATTACATTCATTTTATTTCAATGTTAATCTAAAATTGTTACTTACAGTTTAATGGTTTCTGCTGAAAGAAGTATCTTTGTAGTGAGAGAAGCAAAATCATCCCTACGTAAACAGAGGATGCTGCGACAGCAATACCTACAAAGTTATAAGAAGAATGTTAGGAATACAGACTTTATATGTTTTATTCTCTTATAATCTTATGATAATCCAGGATATATGCTGCTGCTTATACTATATTACATAATAACTGCTCTTCTTCTCTACCTCAGTAACTGCTGTGTTCACTTATGATAAGCAAACTGTGTATATATGTGCTATATGTGTGTATATATGTGCTAACTGTGCTATATGCCTTTGAACGTTACACACCTCGGCACCTACACCCACACATTCAGTACTAAGTGCTGTGACTGCACTGTCCTGTCTGTTAACTGCCTCTGATGTCTGTTGTTTTTATTGTGATTATTGTATTTGTGTGGTTCTGTGTTTGACCTTTATTTGTCTGTACTGTATTGGTCAGGTTCCATGTTGCACCATGGAGGTCCTGGAGGAATGTAATATTGCTCCACTGTGTACTTACAATCAGACAGAATGACAGTAAAAAGTCTCTTGACTTGACTTGAATAATAATACTACTAATATTACTAATGTCCATGGTCACTTTACAACAGCGTCTTAATATTAAAGGGAAAACATGAACTAATCATTTAAAAGCAATGTCCTTAAAAGTGTGAATTTAAAGAGAAGTCCAGCGTCAGCAGACATCACTGAACGAGCGAGGCAGTACAGGCACAGGAGTTCAGCTGATGAGGGGTGCAAGACTGTGCAGACATCTGTCTGTGAGCATGAGGAGCATAAACTGAACGTGTAGTGAGATGCCAGTGTAAGTGAAACAGAACTGGAGAGATGTGAGCAGATGGTTTTGTTTGGAATGCCAATAAAATAAAAAAAAGTTGGAATAATTAAGATAGGACAATTTCAGCATTTTGCATGGTGAGTGTGGGCCATTTAGGGGCGTTGACGTCACAAGCAATTATGGGAGTTGCCGTCACAGTTCGGTACAAATTCGGTACCACTGAAAAAAGCAATAACTTTTGTTCTACACTCACTCACATTCTCATAACTCATGTCTTACTGTCATTTTACCCATAGCTCTTCATTATCTCACTCATTCAGTCTAGTTATTCTTGCTGTTCTGGTATTTGTTCTGATACCCAGTGTGGACCAGAGGAGGGTGGGTTCCCCTTTTGAGTCTTGGTTCCTAGACTAAACAGCTGTAAACTAAACTCTAGCTGGAAAACTTCTACATGTGGCAGAGAGAAAGAGACAAAGATGAGGAGGAGGGGCATGGGAGTGACAGCAAGATGACAGCTACCAAAGCAATTCTCATAAATCCACTATGCCATTTACTACCCACAATACCATTTCCAGCTTAAATTAATCATCATGTTATTATATTTTTTTTTTTACATCAGGCTTACATAAAAATACAGTGAATGAGTCCTAATTAAACTGGCCAATAGGAGAAGACAAATGGAGAGAAACAAAGCAAATCACCATGAACCACCGTGTGAGAAGAGAAAGTGTTTCTTCTACAACAGAAACATCTGAGATATGTGTAATGTGCCAAAAAATGATACAAAGGTCGAACATGGAAATACAAACATTGACAAAACGCTCAGTAGTTTCAGCAATCTAGAGATACAATACCTTGTGACAACCCAACCTAAAACCTAAAGCCCATGCTTAAATACTGAACTAGCATTGTCCTAAGTCATAATGTCACTTTGTCACTCCAGGAATCTACAGCAGGCACATCAGAAGAGGCCCTCATCCAAGGGGCTAATGAAGGTTGATAACTCATACAAGAAAGAAGTCAACCCAGTAGCAGAACCTGTGAGAGAGTTTTGTGCGATTTTGGCCAATACCTAATGCCTAAACCAGTCAGATGGGTTGTCATGACAGAAGACCCCTAGGAATTTGCAACGTTCCTAATTCATATGTTCACACTGTCTGTGTGTTAGTCTTACCCTTAGACTTCCAAAGTGAATTGTGGACCCCTGTCTAACACAATGTCCTGAGGTACAACATTAAACATAGCCTCCACTGTTTGGAAGGCAGTAGATCTGTAATGGCAAATATGGTGGTGTAACCTTAGGAATCTAGTAAATAAGTAACAAAATCTACCGCGAGATGTGAACAGGGACAGTTTGGAACTGATAGTGGTACTATTTTACCGGCTGGTAGGGATTTAGGTGTCTTACACTGAGAACAGGATGTACACAAAACTAATGAAGTTGTGTACGTCTCAAAGCATTGATTCCCACCAATATTTGGGTGGCCTGGGTGGCCTGAAGTGAGAGATGAATGGGTGAAATGAGATGAGTTGAGTGCGAAATGTAGACGGTACATGGATCTCATCAGAAAGACAGTGGTTAGGAATGATGACTGTTCAATTGTCTACTAATAGCATCATTTGCCCACCACATAAAAGATAAGACTGAGATTTCCGGAGATAGAATGCATGTGACTGTTTCATCAGTTATCTGATTATCTTGATAAACATGAGAAAGTGCATCTGCTTTTGTATTTCTAGACCCTGGTCAGTAGGTAATATTAAAACATAGCAAAACAAAACACCAGGCGTTTGGCAAATATTCAATTTTTTTTTGATCAGTAAGTACCGAAAAAGCATGATTTGCTCCCTCTAACCAGTGTCACCACTAAGGCCAGCTAAACTGCCAATCACTCCGTGTCCCAGATTCCACAGTGCCGTTCGGCAGGGGATAGCTTGTGCGAATAGAAAGCCACAGGGTGTATTATTTTTCTTTTTGTATTATTTATAAGTTTTCTGTTTCTTCAGTAATACAGGCTGAACTGCTTAATGTACATATATTTTTGTAATATAGATGGAATGTCATTCTCGTATGAAGTTGTTGATCAGACATCACTAAAAAAGTAATTTTTATATTTTTTTTTGCATTAAGGGCTGAACTTAATTTTTAAACATACCTGGTATATTACTTGTATGAGAATGGAGAAAAACAGCCAACAGGACGCCATTGCATGGTCCCAGGCACAGAAACGAAAATATCCTGAGACCAAATTTAGCTGCAAAAAAAGTTGGAATGTGGAAATGTAATGTTTCATTCTTACTGGTACTATAGACTATGTAATGTAATATAATATTTTAATAATTATCATGTGTGCTTATTGACATATTACTGGCATACTGTGTATGAGAAAATATATTCATATTTTATTTACCTGAAATGAGAGCACCAATAAAACACACTACTAGCCCTGTGAACATTGCGATTCTATGAGTTAAAGGAAAAGAAGATCCTCTATGATCAAATTCAGCTAGATGAGAAGAAACAAGAAGAAAATCGTTGTGAAACAGTATAGACAGAACAAATATTACAGAGCTGTTCAGTTTGTAGATCTTTCCCCCGGTCTCCTCTTGCTCTTCTGAGGTCTTATGCTCTTATGTAGGTAAATATATTGAGTTTGTATTCTAGAAAATTTTAATTCTAAGTGCAACTGTCCTGTTATGACTCTTAGATCTTCATGTGTTCCACCCATTCATACCACTCAGTAGTGAGGCCACTGTTGGTGTTTTTTATCCTCATTAATAAATATCTTTGAACTGTAGACAAGGTGTTGCTTACCTGAGAACACAGCTGTCATTATAATGGAGCAATGAAGTGGAAAACTCAGACTTTTCACTTCTTTCACCAGCCGTTCTGTAAATCACATGTAGACATTCTGAAATTACTTAGCATGTTAGCTGTACATGCATTGTTATTTGCTAGAATTTTATAAACATACAAACCAACTATAGTCTCTAAATGCCACAATACACATTATAACCCCTTTATGAGCTGTACTGCTGTGTAAAATATTGTGCACGACTTTGTGTACTAGTGTGACCAACTGCATTTATCTTAATTTAATCATGAAGTGTTGTTTTCTGGACCATAACTGGAATATATCATACCTGGAAGTTTGTGTAGATAAGGGGCAGTCTTCATCAGTATCAGACACCGTGAAAAACTGATAGTCGCACAAATGATGACCTCATAGAGAAGTCCTATAAAAACATGAAAAACAAGAACTGTGGTCTTGCACAAGGTAAGATCCTGACACGTGTGTGTAGAAGAAAATCTACATTATTCCCACAGTGATTAGTAGAGCTGTTTCATTCTGATTGGCCTACTCATTCTGAAAGCTATTGTATTGTATTGAGCTGTTTGGACTGTACAACTGCAAGAAAAAGGAAGTTAACCCTTTGGGATTAGTTGGATTTCTGCATTGTTTATTAATAAAATGTGGTCTGATCATTCATGTTCTGTGCAGCTTATTATTTCTATGGAGCATTATATTTGCAGTTGTCTAATAATCCTAATAATCTAAAAGTCCTTAGTATTCAAATTATGCAAAAGTAAATCCCTACTAAAAATCATTAAGAATTGACCTGGCTTCAAGTAAGACAGACTTTAAGACTTTAAGCCAAGACAGTCGAGATTACTGGAGTAAACTGCAACTCTAGCAAAGCTCACATGATTTTATTCAGACACTGAAAATCTGTCTGCGACAGTGAAAGCACTTGCAAAGTCACTTGGTGTAAGGCCAGCATAACTGTCATTGGAGTTTGAGTCACTGGCTTGAATCTCTATCTCTGTTCAGGGTCAGAACAAGTCTAAACTACTCAGGTTCTTGTGTACATAAACAGCTTTAGAAATTCTGTTGTCATTATGTAGTTTGGTAGTATCAGAGGGAAATAACTAAGGCATTAATAATTATTCATAAATTAAAATTTCTCATCAGACTGTAAAAAACACACATAGTGCAAATCCACTCCATTTAATTTAATTATAGAGAACATTAATCACCACTAATCACAATTATTCACTAATAATCATTTAAATTACAGCAACACTCAAAATGAATCCAGCTCCAACAGGGCTGTAGAATCCACAGAATTTAACAATTCTCCATGTATGTGTTTTGGGGGAAAAAAGATTGCTTGCTCTACGTACCTTCTGTTGTCCACAGTACAAAAGCAATGAACATGCAGATGTTCGGACAAAGGGCCATCAGAATATATATGACCAGGACTCTGTTTGTAGCTGAGGAGGAGACAATAATGAATATTATTATTTAATATTTTCAGTGTTTATATCTACATTTATCTGCTTACTACTGCTTACTCAGCTGTACCTTCTTTCTGCAAAAAGATAAAAACAGGAACTCCAAGTCCGAGTGCCAGTGCAAATGAAATGAAACACAGCTCCAGGATGAATTTCTGGAGAGAGGAGAGACCTGCAGGACAAAACAGCAGCAGATCAACAGACAGTAATAATGAAAACATGTTCACACTCATTTTTATCTGGTTTCATTTCGAACAATTCATGAATAAGATTTCACAGTGAGTTCTTAATGGTACCTATTTGCTGGATGATCACAGTGGTTTGAGCTGAAAGGTCTGCAGCATGAACCTTACAAATGAATTCTCCTTTATCTTCCAGCCTAACGTCCTTCAGCCTCAGTGAGAAGTTTCCTCCAGGGATTTCTGAGGTGAAGAACTCAACTCTACCATCATACTGCTTGTGAGAAGATTCTAAGAAGGTCTGGTTATTTTGGAAGAGCAGAACGAGGATGTCGGGGTGTTTCGTCCAGGTCACTTCCTCCAGCTGGTGAACAGGTATGTGAGAGTCTACAGAGCAGTTCAGTATCACCTCCTCACCTACAGAGGTGATGATAGCGTGGTGCGCACCTGTCACCACCAAACGCTCTGAAAGAATCCAAAAAGAGGATCTGAACTGATTTGGGATGGAATGAGCTCTTACTGTAGCTTAAATCTTATATAAATATAACATCAGGAATATAGGATATAAACTCTTAGCTAATACTGCCTCTTGGGTAATGGGAGTGCAAAGAAGCTACATGTACATGAAGGATCTGCTGGTTTGTATAAAATTTGAAGATTTTAAATGGATTAAAAATATTACTGACATTAGAAATATCTTTTAACTTTCAAAGGCCAAGGTCTCCTAACTTCATGTTCTTGAGCATGATTGACTATAGCTGGTAGCTTTTCTGTGTCCACATGGAAAAAGATTTAACAGCATTGATTAGACTGACCAACACTCAGATTTGAGAAGGATGATCGTATCATATTTACATAAATAATCTGCCAGGTATGATCAGGTCAAAGAATTGTACATGTACAGGTAAAGATTCTGTTGATGCTTTACTGATATTCAGTAAATTTACTGTTCATCTGGTACAACATCAAGTAGACTTAACCTAACCCAGCCTAAGACTAAAACCCAACCCTGGCCCTAATCCTAACCTTAATACCTAATCCTAATTCTCATCCTGGTCCATTAATCCCAGTTGAGTCCAGCTGAGATCTAGTTTATGCTCTAGTGACATCAGCAGGTCTATAGCAGCTGGGTGTTGAGATGGTCTGTATTTGAGTTGTTTGATGATCAGGGATTTCTCAGGTGAACATCTACAGATCTGAACTTGGACTCTAGAACTATAGTGGTGAACAGATTAATTTAGTAGAAGTTTTTAGTAAATGTCTCTTGATCATCTATTAAATGTTCAGATGCTGCCCCATCACGGAGATGTTGTTGAGTTGTTACAGAGAGTCTGATGGGTGATATTTATCTCATTTAATCATTTTATCATTTCATGTAAAAAGGGGGCAGGAGAATCAGCGGCATACAGCACTCCTGATGCGGCACCTCCTACGGCTACTGTATATCTCTGCATGTTAATTCTTGCACTTTACACCATCTGCATTGCTGTACCTGTAAATAATGTTCCGAATAGTTTTAACAAATTTGTAACAGTTTCCTTTACTTTCTTTGGCACAACTCTGGGTCTCATTTTAAAAAAGAATACAAGCCAACTCCACAGAAGACCAAAAGCATGGACCACAGATTAGATGCTGAAAGCTTCATTATACCTGCACTAATGGAGAAATTAAGCAAACCTGAGTGATCACAAACACTTGTGAAACTCTGTCCTAAACATTACGGTGCCTTAAAAGGGGAAGGGGCTATGTAAAAAAAAAGGTGCTGTCTGTGATATGTGATGTTCTAAATGCTAAACCTAAAATGTATACATATAACCTATATTAAAATCTGAGAATGTGCACCATAACCACACTGTATTTTCAATATAAATAAAAATGTGGAGCTCAGAGGCAAAGGAATAAAAGGTAAGCCTTTACTTTTAATCAGGACCATCTTGGACACCAAATCTTATCACTGTAAATCTACATTTTACTGTATGTCCTCATATGACCAGAATGACAAAGAAGTCTATGTTTCCAGATAAAGAGAAAATTTACCCACCAACGTCTTTAATCTCCACTGTAGTCTCACTGGAGTCCTGATCTGTGTAAACCTGACACCTGTAAACTCCAGCATCTTCTCTAGTGATGTTACTGAGCATGATGGAGAAGTTCCCTCTCGATATCTGATCTGGGAAGAAGTTCGCTCTGCCGCTGAAGGCCGGACTCTGCAGCTCTGGTCTGATTTCGTTCTGCTGGAAAACGTTCACTACGGATCCTGAGTCTGAACTCCATTCCACTCTGAGACCTTCCAGAGGCAGGGGGTTCTGAGAAGAACACGGCAGAACCACAGCACCCCCCAGCTGGACCACAAGAGCACTGGAGGGGCCTTCAACCTGAAGACCTGGGTCAAAATCAGAAAACCAGCTTCAGCACATAAACTCATCATCAGGACTCTTGCAGGAAACCTAGACAGCCTGTATGTTTACTGTGTAAATCAAATCAGTACCTACAGAGCAGCATGTTTCACAGTGGAGTGGATGGATGGATGTCAGTGTTTCAAAGTGCTCCACTGTCTGTGATACCTCCTGGAATCTCATTTGAATTAGGCTGTTGTAGTGTCTTGTCCACTTAACATTACCGAATACTCTGAAGTTTACATAATAAGTACACATAAAAGCAGAAACTGTAATCTGCCACAGGAACTAAAATCAACAGACTATGTAGGAAGTGTGTTGTGGTGAAGTAACAGCATGGCTTTGAAGACAGCTGTTGCTGCTGTTGATGATGATTATTATCTTTTTCTACTCTTGTAATGACTCACACAGAGCTAGTTGGGTATAACAGCCCTGTGTGATATTTCAATAATAATAGTTAATAATTCATCACAATCACCTGTATACATCCTCACTGACAAGCAATTTAATTTTTTTTTATTTCTTACATAATATATAAAAAGGCGGCAACCCCTTACACTGCCATGCTAGAAGAACAGCATACACCAGCAAACCAGACCAGCATCAGACCAGTTTAAACCTGTTTAGACCGATGTTTTAGATGAAGATGGAATTAATGCAGGTCTCATCTGTCATGATTAATGGGTTAATATAAATCAACCAAAATACTGGAATACCGGCATTTCACTTTTTACAGCATTTTTACCTGCTTTTTTTCCTTTCCTTTCTCCCATTTTGGAGATTTTGGGTTTTGTTCTAGCAGTGATGATGCATAAAGTTTATTAGAAAAGGGAGCTGCTCCATGAGGAGACAAAAAGATGTTTTATAAGAATCAGATTATATTATTTTAATCCAGTAATCATTACATTGCAATTACATATTTAAACAGGTAATCTGTCTGTAATCTATAATGTAATCCATTGTTAAAGTAACCCTCCCAACCCCGTTCTTACCTTTAATTCTAGCAGCCAGAATCAACAGAAAGAACAACACCTCCATGTCACCTGCAAGGACATCATTGTTAGGACATGAAAACATAATTAAAGAAAATCTATCAATAATAAGAGAAATCTTGCACGTATATAACTTGTGTACTTTTCTTTTCCAGCTGATTCGGTCTAAGCATGTCATACATGTTTGCTATGAGAGAAAGCTTATTGCAGAAAGACATACCTGCAAGTAAACAGTTGGGTACGTTTCGGAGGTCTCCTTCACATTGAATCAGAGGGTAAACGTAACACTGAATCAGAGAATCATCTTCACTCTGATTAGAGAGTCGCCTTCACTCTGAACCAGACAATCTTCACATTGAATCAGAGGGTAAACGTAACACTGAATCAAAGAATCATTTTCACTCTGAATTAGAGAGTCACCTTCACTCTGAACCAGACAATCTTCACATTGAATCAGAAGGTAAACGTAACACTGAATCAGAGAATCATCTTCACTCTGAATTAGAGAGTCGCCTTCAACCTGAACCAGACAATCTTCACATTGAATCAGAAGGTAAACGTAACACTGAATCAGATAATCATTTTCACTCTGAATTAGAGAGTCACCTTCACTATGAACCAGATAATCTTCACATTGAATCAGAAGGTAAACGTAACACTGAATCAGAGAATCATTTTCACTCTGAATTAGAGAGTCGCCTTCACTCTAAACCAGACAATCTTCACATTGAATCAGAAGGTAAACGTAACACTGAATCAGAGAATCATCTTCACTCTGATTAGAGAGTCGCCTTCACTCTGAACCAGACAATCTTCACATTGAATCAGAGGGTAAACGTAACACTGAATCAAAGAATCATTTTCACTCTGAATTAGAGAGTCACCTTCACTCTGAACCAGACAATCTTCACATTGAATCAGAAGGTAAACGTAACACTGAATCAGAGAATCATCTTCACTCTGAATTAGAGAGTCGCCTTCAACCTGAACCAGACAATCTTCACATTGAATCAGAAGGTAAACGTAACACTGAATCAGAGAATCATTTTCACTCTGAATTAGAGAGTCACCTTCACTATGAACCAGATAATCTTCACATTGAATCAGAAGGTAAACGTAACACTGAATCAGAGAATCATTTTCACTCTGAATTAGAGAGTCGCCTTCACTCTGAACCAGATAATCTTCACATTGAATCAGAAGGTAAACGTAACACTGAATCAGAGAATCATTTTCACTCTGAATTAGAGAGTCGCCTTCACTCTGAACCAGATAATCTTTACATTGAATCAGAAGGTAAACGTAACACTGAATCAGAGAATCATTTTCACTCTGAATTAGAGAGTCGCCTTCACTCTGAACCAGATAATCTTCACATTGAATCAGAAGGTAAACGTAACACTGAATCAGAGAATCATTTTCACTCTGAATTAGAGAGTCGCCTTCACTCTGAACCAGATAATCTTTACATTGAATCAGAAGGTAAACGTAACACTGAATCAGAGAATCATTTTCACTCTGAATTAGAGAGTCTTCTTCACTCTGAACCAAACAATCTTCACATTGAATCAGAGGGTAAACTTCACTCTGAATCAGAGAATCATTTTCACTCTGAATTAGAGAGTCACCTTCACTATGAACCAGATAATCTTCACATTGAATCAGAAGGTAAACGTAACACTGAATCAGAGAATCATTTTCACTCTGAATTAGAGAGTCGCCTTCACTCTGAACCAGATAATCTTCACATTGAATCAGAAGATAAACGTAACACTGAATCAGAGAATCATTTTCACTCTGAATTAGAGAGTCTTCTTCACTCTGAACCAAACAATCTTCACATTGAATCAGAGGGTAAACTTCACTCTGAATCAGAGAATCATTTTCACTCTGAATTAGAGAGTCGTCTTCACTCTAAACCAAACAATCTTCACATTGAATCAGAA
The DNA here is from genome assembly GCF_030463535.1 of Salminus brasiliensis. Taxonomy (NCBI): domain Eukaryota; kingdom Metazoa; phylum Chordata; class Actinopteri; order Characiformes; family Bryconidae; genus Salminus; species Salminus brasiliensis. The sequence goes on along the minus strand of NC_132880.1, from coordinate 48,793,107 downwards.
GGTAAACGTAACACTGAATCAGAGAATCATCTTCACTCTGAATTAGAGAGTCTTCTTCACTCTGAACCAGATAATCTTCACATTGAATCAGAGGGTAAACGTAACACTGAATCAGAGAATCATTTTCACTCTGGATTAGAGAGTCTTCTTCACTCTGAACCAGACAATCTTCACACTGAATCAGAGAATCATTTTCACTCTGGATTAGAGAGTCTTCTTCACTCTGAACCAGATAATCTTCACATTGAATCAGAAGATAAACGTAACACTGAATCAGAGAATCATTTTCACTCTGAATTAGAGAGTCTTCTTCACTCTGAACCAAACAATCTTCACATTGAATCAGAGGGTAAACTTCATTCTGAATCAGAGAATCATTTTCACTCTGAATTAGAGAGTCGTCTTCACTCTAAACCAAACAATCTTCACATTGAATCAGAAGGTAAACGTAACACTGAATCAGAGAATCATCTTCACTCTGAATTAGAGAGTCTTCTTCACTCTGAACCAGATAATCTTCACATTGAATCAGAGGGTAAACTTCACTCTGAATCAGAGAATCATTTTCACTCTGGATTAGAGAGTCTTCTTCACTCTGAACCAGACAATCTTCACATTGAATCAGAGGGTAAACTTCACTCTGAATCAGAGAATCATTTTCACTCTGAATCAGAGAATCATTTTCACTCTAAACCAGACAATCTTCACATTGAATCAGAAGGTAAACGTAACACTGAATCAGAGAATCATCTTCACTCTGAATTAGAGAGTCTTCTTCACTCTGAACCAGATAATCTTCACATTGAATCAGAGGGTAAACGTAACACTGAATCAGAGAATCATTTTCACTCTGAATTAGAGAGTCGCCTTCTCTCTGAACCAGACAATCTTCACATTGAATCAGAGGGTAAACTTCACTCTGAATCAGAGAATCATTTTCACTCTGAATTAGAGAGTCGTCTTCACTCTAAACCAGACAATCTTCACATTGATTTAGAAGGTAAACTTCACTCTGAATCAGAGAATCATTTTCACTCTGAATTAGAGAGTCGCCTTCACTCTGAACCAGGCAATTTTCACATTGAATCAGAAGGTAAACGTAACACTGAATCAGAGAATCATCTTCACTCTGAATTAGAGAGTCTTCTTCACTCTGAACCAGATAATCTTCACATTGAATCAGAGGGTAAACGTAACACTGAATCAGAAAATCATTTTCACTCTGGATTAGAGAGTCTTCTTCACTCTGAACCAGACAATCTTCACACTGAATCAGAGAATCATTTTCACTCTGGATTAGAGAGTCTTCTTCACTCTGAACCAGATAATCTTCACATTGAATCAGTGGGTAAACTTCACTCTGAATCAGAGAATCATTTTCACTCTGGATTAGAGAGTCTTCTTCACTCTGAACCAGACAATCTTCACATTGAATCAGAGGGTAAACTTCACTCTGAATCAGAGAATCATTTTCACTCTAAACCAGACAATCTTCACATTGAATCAGAAGGTAAACGTAACACTGAATCAGAGAATCATTTTCACTCTGAATTAGAGAGTCGCCTTCACTCTGAACCAGACAATCTTCACATTGAATCAGAGGGTAAACTTCACTCTGAATCAGAGAATCATTTTCACTCTGAATTAGAGAGTCGTCTTTACTCTAAACCAGACAATCTTCACATTGATTTAGAAGGTAAACTTCACTCTGAATCAGAGAATCATTTTCACTCTGAATTAGAGAGTCGCCTTCACTCTGAACCAGATAATCTTCACATTGAATCAGAAGGTAAACGTAACACTGAATCAGAGAATCATTTTCACTCTGAGTTAGAGAGTCATCTTCACTCTGAACAAGATAATCTTCACATTGAATCAGAAGGTAAACGTAACACTGAATCAGAGAATCATTTTTACTCTGAGTTAGAGAGTCATCTTCACTCTGAACAAGACAATCTTCACATTGAATCAGAGAGTTATCTTCACCATGCATCAGTCAGAGAATCTTCTTTATGCTGAATCTGAAACAGAAAATAATCTTCACTCTGAACTAGAGAATCTTCTTAATGCTGAATCAGAAGGTAACCTTCACATTGAGTACTTTAAATTCTTTATTCTGAATCAAAGACTGAATTAGTCAGCTCCCATTGTGTGCACTTTCTACAGAGGTGCCTTAAAGAGCATCCTAATCAGCTGCATCACTGTGTGGTATGGCGTCTGCACCGCATCCTGCCATAAGACCTTCCAGTGCATTGTGAGAACAGCTGAGAAGATTGTCTGCACCTCTTTCCCCTCCCTACTTGATAACACAGCACCAGTGCCACACAGAAAGCCCTCTGCATGGCAGGTGACCCTACCCGCTACACAGCTTCTTCTGCCTGCTGCCATCAGGGAGTAGACTGCGGAGTCTCCAGGCTAGAACCAGCACACTGAGGAACAGCTCGGATCCTGCACACCAGCAACACACAGAAACTCAGTACTGAACTCTGCATTATCAGGAACTGGTTATGAACACGCCACTTTAAGAATCTATAAGCTTCAGTTTGCACTAACCTGCTGCATATGTCAGTTTACTTTTTCAAGTAATTACAGGGAGCTCTATACATATACTTTATGTATAGAGCTTTACTCTGAATCAAAGAGTCACCTTTACTCTGAATTGAATAATCCTCTTCACACTGAATCAGAGTCATATTCACACTAAATCAGTCTTGTTCACTCTGGATCAGTGTCATCTTCACCCTGAATTAGTCATATTTACATTGAATCAGTCTACACTCAGAATTAGTCACACTCAATTCACACTCATTTCATTCTTTAGAAATGTTTAGAAAAGTAAATTTGGTGGTACAGCAATATACCATCATTGTCCAATAAAAAAAATCTATCTCCAATATGGGGACTAGTTTAGAGTTTAGAGTTGGAGTTAGACTTTAGGAGAGTTTATTTCAAGATGTTTAGAGGCAGCTACATGGTTCAACCAATGGAGAAAACTAAAAATGCACAAAAACAGAGATACATGTTTTTCATTGGACAACAGCGAAGTTCAGTAAATCATTGCATAGGATTACCTACAATTTAAGGACTAAATTAATCTTAATTAAACATTCTTTATGTAGTACATTACATTAGAATTATTGTAGTGGGTTTATTCATTTAGATTATGTTAAACATATTCAACATATTTTCACTGCTATATAACCCATCACTCTGCATCAGTGTACTTCAACCCTCAACCTAGAGTCCAATCAAATCTAACATTCATCCAATCAGCACGTCTAAAGGCAGTGGTTAGTTTGGAACAGGAGGGATGGATTAGGGTTACATCCAAAGTCCACAGTAAGGAGCCTCTCCAATGCGGAGTTGGAGACCAGTGCAGGGTATTAATGTTTATATCTGTGTGAGATTTGTCTGAAATAATAATAATACAGTTACATAATTCAGAAACTGATCAGTTTAAAGGATTTTATTGGAAAATATTTTGTCTGTTTTACAGTTTGACACAATAAGGCACTTATTAACACACAGGTTCTCATATTCCCAACGTTTACGTCCTCAACCACTCCCGACCCGATAAACGCCAACACTCCTGCTGTCCTGAATCTGACAAAGACGGCAAATCCAGGCCTAGAAAGTAAAAACCCACCAACTTACAACCCAGCTGCAGCAGATCCATCCAGGCTGTTGGAACAAAATCCTGGATTTTCACCTTTGGACCTGGATTTGCCACCTCGGGAATCTGATCCTCAGTGAGAGGAACACAAACACTGATTAACTCCGACACACCACCATCACTGAGGGGCTTTAGCGAATCCTCCTGATTGATCAAATAAAGCTTCAGTTCCTAAAGGGTCCCGCACTGATGCTTATAGACTATGGCTCATGACTGCAGCTCTGCTGTCAGTAACGTTAGTAGGGTCTTTATTTATAAATCATCTCAGAGTCAGAGATCTGATCTAGGATCTGTTCTTTAGAGAGGAATCTGATCCCAGATCAGGTCTACAGAAGCTTTATGACTGTAAACTCAGGCTGGACAGCGATGGTGGTTCTGCCAGTAGGAGGCGTCTCCACCCAACATTCCTGTAAATACTGAAGCTCTCTCCTGCTCTCCACTTTAAAGGCCTCTTAAATCAGGATGGACAGATTTCCTGATCCAAAGGTTTACAAAAGTTTCTGAAGTGTTGAAAGTATTCCGGAGTACTGGAAATAATCTGGAGTACTCCGAAACGTATAATAGTTAAATAGTGTTTAAAATATCCTGGACTGTTCTGAACGGTTCCAGAGTTTTTCTGGAGGGTTCGAAATGTTCTGGAATTTGGCAAAGCATTCAGGAGTGCTCTAAAGTGGTCCAGAATGTTCTGAATCTAGATTATTCTGGAACATTTCACAATACTATGGAACATTTTATGAATGTTCCGAAAATGTTCCTGATTGTTCCAAAATGTTCTGAAGTGTTCTAAATGTTTCGGATTATTGGAAATATTCTGGAGTGCTCTGAAGTGTTAAAAGTGTTACAGAGTGTTTGAAATGTTCCGGAGTTTTGCAAAATGTTCTAAAATGTTCTGGATTGTTCTGGAACATTTCACAACACTATAAACATGTTCCAAAATATATTGAAGTGTTCCTGATTGTTCTAAAATGTTCTGATATACTGGTAACATTTCAAAGTATTCCAGAGATTTCAAAGTGTTCCAGAGCGCTCCTTGTTATGGAGTGTTTAAAATATTTTGCAAAATGTTCTAAAGTGTTCTGAAGGGTTTTGAAATGTTCAGGATGTTCTGACATTTTTTAAAAGTTCTAGATTGTTCCGGAACGTTTCACAACACCATGGAATAATTCATAAATGTGCTGAAAGTGTTACAGAGTTGTGCAAAATGTTCTGAAGGGTTCTGGATTGTTCTGGATGTTCTTAAGTGTTCTGAAACGTTCTGGATGTTCTAAAGTGTTCTGAAGGGTTCTGATTGTTCTGGATTGTTCTGGATGTTCTTAAGTGTTCTGAAATGTTCTGGATTGTTCTGGATGTTCTAAAGTGTTCTGGATGTTCTAAAGTGTTCTGGAGGGTTCTGGGTTGTTCTGGATTGTTCTGGCATTTTTCTAAAAGTTTTGGAACATTTCACAACACTACAGAACATTTCAGAAATATTCCACAATTAGTTGAATTGTTCCTGAATGCTGTACAGTGTTGTGAGCTGGTGTGTGTGAGAGTGTGTGAGGGTAGTTAGTGAGAGGGGGGGGTGATGGTAGATATTCTGGGGTGATAAATGTTCTGCATGCTCTGGTTAAACTGAGGGATACGTTTTACTGAAGATGTTTCCAAGAGGAGATGTTTAAACTGATGGATCTGGAGCTCCTCTCTCTGGCACGTCCATCAGGTCCATCACGCTGTAGGTCTGTGAGTGGGATTGTGTGTGTATGTGTGTGTTTGTGTGTGTGTGTGTGTGTGTGTGTATGTGTGTTATAACTCCTCGTGGTCTGGGATTTCTCCGTGGTCTGTCTGCACTCGGAGTTCGTTTGCTGTGATCTTGCCGTCAGAGTTCTGATCCTGATTGGTGAACATGTCACTGATGATGATGTCACTGTCCACCCCAGGCCTCAGCCGACCTCTGCCCTCTGACACCTGCAGCTTTATAAACTGTATAAACTACACACACACACACACACACACACACACACACACACAGGTGAGGATGAGTAAATGCATATTCAGGACAGAAGCTCTGATAGCAGTGTGTGTGTCCCCGCACCTCCTCTAAGGGCACCTCCTGGTCGTTGTTGAGGTCCATAGCAGGAAACAGAGGTTCTGGACTGTCCTCCAGCCACAGGAACAGATACCCCTCAGGAACGCCCTTCTGCAGCTCCAGCAGCTCCAGTTCGAACAGCAGCACCGCACTGCTGGGCACTCCTGAGCCTGCAGAGGGCGCAGCAGAGTCAGACAGGCAGGACAGAACATTACTGTGTTACTAATGCAGAGGAACATGAGCAGAAAGACTCACAGCAACGTCTGACCAACCAGCTACAAACACAACATTACATAATCATACAAGCGGGACTTCAGGAGGAGTCCACAGCTGCAGAAACGCTTCAGGCTGGGCTGGTTTCCACACTGACACCAGACTGGACCATTGCAGAGATGGGAAATTCTGCCAAACCGCAATGGCCTGCCAGGACGTTCCCACAAAAGTTGAACAACCTAAACTGCCGTTAATCTCAGCGCTGGAATGAACTGGATGTTGAGTTTTTAGGGAGCATGGAACAGCTTGTAGTTCCAGCTCTCCTTTGATCATCCCAGGTTTTGGTGAACAGAAGTCCCAGTGATGTTTTTGGCCTTCAGTCGCTGTTTACAGCAGTTCTGCAGAGGCACAGCATCACATACCATCAATACACTCCACCCCTGACCTGCAGAAACACCTCAACCAAGCTGAGACCGTCCATCAGAGCCAGTGGCATTCACAGAACAGAACTTCAGTCTGGGTCTCCAGCCAATCTGGAGATGCTGGTAGCATTCACTCCCCTCTTGATAGGTACCATCAACAAGCAACGGCTAAGATCTCAAGTTCTAGGTCCTCTTGAGAGGCAATCAGCATCAGGCCTCACTTCCCAGAATCAGATGAAGAAGGCTTGCTCAAGGCCATCCTGAGGAACTGTCAGGAATCCACAGCTGGAGAGTTTGCTGTGGAGCTGTGAAAGAACTCTATAAGCAGGACAGATCCCTGTCTTTACCAGCTGTGACGAATGAGTGGAACAAAGTGCAACAAGATGCTGCTGAAGAAAGACCACAGCTGTTCAACGACTCCAAGAAAGAATGGGACCAGAGACCTCATCCTGCAAGTGTGTTCCAGACAGTTCCGGCCCAGGCCACAAACTCTTTCTGACTTTGCTGTTGGACATCCGAGCCAATCCTCATCTGTGGTGGGAAAACAATGCAAACCCATCCTTACAGGACGCCTTTGACTCAGTCCTGGGGGTCACTCAGATCAGTGTTTCTCAAACCTGGTCCTGGGGGCCACTGTCCTGCACTTTTTAGCATTTTATCTGCTCCCAAAACACCTGATCCAACCAATCGGCTGATGAACAGCCCATTATTAAGGTATATGGGGAGGGGTGTTGAAGCAGGAAAAGCACCAAAAAAGGTGCCAGGCTTTTTTCAAGATGTGCAAGACAAGCCTTTTTGATCTTTTTGGTCAGCAGTGGTCATCTTGCAACCATTTCTGCCCAGTGTCTTTCTTACTGTGGAATCGTGTACATTGACCTCAACCCTCAATGTGGTCTACGATTTCCTGAATCGGTAGAGTCCCCCCTTGCATCTCGGCCACATTGTACATGAGTTACGAGGCTATGCAGATGAATCAAGATAGGATTTGTGTGTCCATCTACGTTTTGTGTAAACCTGACCAATTCAGGGCCTAAAGCAATTCGTCCACATGAGTAAAGGGCAGTTCAACTCCTGGTCTGGAACTAAGGTATACTCTCTGCATCTCGTGTAAACAGGTCCTCAAGTGAACTTGTTGAGCCCTATAATCCACCACACTCCCTTCTTTTACATGGTATTAATCTCTTTAACTAGAACGACTACATCAGGGAGCATTAGGGAGCATTAGGGAGCTTCCAAGCTTTTGGTTAACTGCTAGCATGCTGCAGAGTTCCCAGTTCCTGGTGGTGGATCACCTCAATGGTTTTATTGTATTTGGTGATAACACTGATCTCACCTCCGTCTTGTCCGTGGCCGAAGTGTGGCGGGATGATGACTTCCCTGCGTTCGCCTACGCACATGCCCTGTAGACCCTTCTCCAAACCTTCGATTATCTTGCCCTGACCAAGAGTGACCTGTGGAGGCCTGGCGTAGTCGTCCCTGTGGAGAGGCAGCAGCACCAGAACTCATAAGCCAGCCTCATTTGGGAATTCTCTGTTCCACCTTAAATGGTGCAGCAGTTACATTCTGGCACCTTAGGCATTAGAACATTAGAACGTCCTAAAATGTGTGTGTGTGTGTGTGTGTGTGTGTGTGTGTGTGTGTGTGTGCATGCATTACGATGAGTAGAGGCGTGTTCCGTCCAGCAGGGAGCAGTTGTAGCGGTAGGTGATGAGGTCGTTGTTGGTACCGATGGTGCTGCAGTCCCGCGGAGCATGAGTGACCCGGACTTCCACCGGGTCAGACGGGTTGTGGAAGTCGATGATGTGGACATCAAAGGTCAGCACAGCCGACCCTGGGATTATAGAACCTGCAGGAAAAGCAGACAGTGAATGCAGTGGGGGAGTAAATGTGTGTATGTGTGTGTGTAAATGTGTGTGTGTGTGTGTGTGTGTGTGAGTGTGTGTGTGTATGTGTGTGTGTGTGTGTGCGCACTTGTGTGTACCTGTCCCGTTCTCTCCGTAGGCCAGGTGAGGCGGGATGATGACCCGTCTCCTCTCCCCCATACAAACTCCTTGCAGAGCTTTGTCCATCCCAGCGATCACATGACCCAGACCAATGTAGGTGTTGTAGGTCTGGTTCCGCTTATAGCTGGGTGTGTGTGTGTGTGTGTGTGTGTGTGTGTCAGACAGAGATTGAGAGAGTGAGGGAAAGAGAAGCATCATTGTCACAAAGTGTAGTAGTAAATGGGGCGGTCACTAATTTTCCAAATAGTTCCATTAATATTCCTAATGTTATCACTAATATTCCTAATAGTTTCATAAATGCATCATATTTTATTTTCCAAATAGTTTGTTTCATTAATATCTCTAATACTTTCTTACATTTTCCAGAAAACTTTTGTTAATATTCCCAGTGCTTTTACTAACATTTTTAATTGTGTTATTAATATTTCCACACTTTTTCTCATTCTTCAAAATAAGGTTTTTTCATTCTCACAAAATGTTCTGGTGCTTCTACAAATGCAGTGAATACTTGTATTAATATTGCTGATGCCGTCGCTAGCTATTTATATTTTAGCAATTTCACAAATGTTCTAAATAGCATAATATATTACCAATGCTGTTACTTATTAATCAATCGATCAAGTTTATTTATAGCTCTTTTAACAATAGGAGACACGAAACAGCTTAACAGAAACCCAAGTAAACCAATGGCAACAGTAACAAGGAAAAACTCCTGCCGGTAATATTCAGAACAGCTTCATTAATATTCCTAATTGTCAGTAATATTCAAAATAGCTTCACTAATATTCCTAATGTTGTCCCAAGTGAGCAAGCCAATGGCAACAGTGACAGGGAAAAACTGTTATTATTATGAATAGCTTCATTAATATTCCTAATATTGTCACTAATATTCCAAATAGAATGAGAAAGAGAGATAGAAGATAAGAAGATAGAAGATCACCTGGAGTCGAAGGGCGTTCCATCCTGGAAGGTTCCATTGTAGTGGTAACGGATGTAGTCTCCGGCCTGCGTTTTTCTCCTGCAGGGCTGCGGGACGTCCTGCACCTCCACCTGAACGTCATCCTTCACGTTAAACACATCCACCAGCAGCACGTCGAAGATCACCGTCGCATACGCCGGGACCTTCAAGCCTGCTCAAGAAAAATCAATACAACACACTGCCGGATGTGTTACACGCACGTGCACACACACATACATACACACAGCTAAACTACACAATGACATTCTTACTAGAGGTGTAAGAAAACACTGATATACCGAAGTATCATAATATTATGATTTGCAGTACTGTATTGATACAGTAACAGTATTGATTATTAATAAATAGTTTAGATGCAGAGATTGGTGGCAGACAGTGGTTCATTTAATGTTATGTTTGAACATCTGACCACTAGATGGCAGTGTTTTCAGCCATAACATTTGTGCCACCTGCCTAATTTCGAGTAGGCCCCACTTGTACTGCCACAACAGACCGGACCATTGACTTCACATAACCTCTGAAGGTGTCCTGTAGTACCACCAAGATGTTAGCAGGAGGTCCTTTAAGTCCTGTAAATTGTGAGGTGGGGCTTCCATGAGCAATTCCATGACCCGGTCACTGGTTCACCGGTTGTCCTTCCTTGGAGGAAGATTTTGGTAGATACTGACCACTGCATACCAGGAAAACCCCACAAGACCTGCCTGATGTTCTGGAGATGTTCTGACCCAGTCATTGTCTAGATGTCTCAGATTCTTACGCTTGCTTCAGCACTTTCAAGAACTGACTGTTCACTCACTGCCTTGACAGGAGACACTGTAGATTCTGGCTTATAGATGGGGGTTCTTGGTGGTTGGGGGTCTCTTGGGGGTTCCTTCTCACTGGGTGAGTGCTTTTTTACATTCCTAATGACTTGGGGGTTCTGTAACCTGTGGTTTTTGACTTCACACTCCTGTATGTACTGTCGCCAAAGTGTGAAGAGATATGGTTGGCGCTCCCGTAGACTCCTGAAGGTCCTCTACTGGGAAGAGGGCCATTCATGAGATTGTTCAGGGGGTCTGGACCACCCGCTGCAGACTCTTAGAGCTCTGAGAGGAGCAGTTTCTGGACCAGAGCCTCAGAGTTCACCATTGCTGATGTTGTGTTTTCTTAACCAGCTGTGTTCTGGGACCAGGTGAGAGTGGTGGCATGTCCCGCCCTTAGTTTAGGGGTGGGACAGTTGTGTTAAATGCTGAGCTGTAAATAATGACCAGCAATTTCATACAGCTGTCTGCTCTCGTGGTGTTTTTAGAGCTGGGTGAAGGACAGAGCAGGCTTGTGTGGATTGGTTCGGTCAATAAACAAACTAAAGGGTGTGTCTGTAGCCTGTAGTTATGGGTGATAGGTGGTGCAGTGTGTGTACCGTATCCTTTCTCTCCGTAGGCCAGAAATGGTGGGATGATGATGGAGCGTCTCTCTCCGATGCACATTCCCAGCAGCCCCTCGTCCATCCCTTTAATCAGGTCACCCTCACCCACATACGTGTCGTACGTCACGTTCCTCCAGTAACTGCAGGACAACAACACACAGCTGTAGTGGTGTTTTACATTGTGTGTGTGTGTGTGTGTGTGTGTGTGTGTGTGTGTGTGTGTGTGTGTGCGCGCGTGCGTACCTGGAATCGAACACAGTGCCGTTCAGTAAGGAACCGTTGTAGTGGTATCTGATGAAGTCGCTGCGCTGAGCTGACCGCCTGCAGCTCTCCGGCCGGAGCAGCGTCCGAGTCTCTGCTTTATCCGCTTCGTTCCAAACATCCAACAGCAACACATCGAACACCAGCGTCGTGTCCGGAGGAATGACTGACCCTGAGAGAGCGAGAGAGAGTAAAGTGTAAAGACTGGACCGCAGTGGTTGGGGTGTAAAGACTGAAGAGTGTAAAGGGTAAAGTTACCTGCTCCAGCCACGCCGTACGCCAGGTGGGGGGGGATGGTGATTTTTCTCCGCTCGTTCACACACATTCCCAGAACTCCTTTATCCAAACCAGGAATTACTTTACTCTCTAAACCCACCTGCCCCATAAACGGAGCTCCTTTATCTAAACTACAAAGAGAAAGAGAGAGAGAGAGAGAGAGAGAGAGAGAGAGAGAGAGAGAGAGAGAGAGAGAGAATGGGTTACTAAGAGATGGGGATACTGAATCACAGGGTTACTAAGTAATCGTATAACTGAAGAACGTTACTAAATGACTGAGTTACTATGTAACCGGGGTTACTGAATGATCGGGTTGCTAAGTAACAGGGTTGCTGAGTGATAGGGTTACTAAGTAATCGTATAACTGAAGAACGGAGTTACTGAGTGACTGGGGTTACTGAATGATCGGGTTGCTAAGTAACAGGGTTGCTGAGTGACAGGGTTACTAAGTAATCGTATAACTGAAGAACGGAGTTACTGAGTGACTGAGTTACTATGTAACCGGGGTAACTGAATGATCAGGTTGCTAAGTAACAGGGTTGCTGAGTGACAGGGTTACTAAGTAATCGTACAACTGAAGAACGGAGTTACTGAGTGACTGGGGTTACTGAATGATCGGGTTGCTAAGTAACAGGGTTGCTGAGTGACAGGGTTACTAAGTAATCGTATAACTGAAGAACAGGGTTACTGAGCGACCGAGTTACTATGTAACCAGGGTTACTGAATGATCAGGTTGCTAAGTAACAGGGTTCTTGAGTGACAGAGCCGCTGAACGGTCTGAAGCACTGGGTTACTGAGGGACTGTATAACTGAAGGACTGGGTTACTGAGGGACTGTATAACTGAAGGACTGGGTTACTGAGGGATTGTATAAATGAAGGACTGGGTTACTAAGGGATGTATAACTAAAGGACTGGGTTACTAGGGGATTGTATAACTGTAGGACTGGGTTACTGAGGGATTGTATAACTGAAGCACTGGGTTACTGTGGGATTGTATAACTGAAGCACTGGGTTACTGTGGGATTGTATAACTGAAGGACTGGGTTACTGAGGGATTATATAACTGACGGACTAGGTTACTGTGGGACTGTATAACTGAAGGACTGGGTTACTAAGGGATGTATAACTGACGGACTGGGTTACTGAGGGATTGTATAAATGAAGCACTGGGTTACTGAGGGATTGTATAACTGACGGACTGGGTTACTGTGGGACTGTATAACTGAAGGACTGGGTTACTAAGGGATGTATAACTGACGGACTGGGTTACTGAGGGATTGTATAAATGAAGCACTGGGTTACTGAGGGACTGTATAACTGAAGGACTGGGTTACTAAGGGATGTATAACTGACGGACTGGGTTACTGAGGGATTGTATAACTGAAGGACTGGGTTACTGAGGGATTGTATAACTGAAGCACTGGGTTACCGAGGGATTGTATAACTGAAGCACTGGGTTACCGAGGGATTGTATAACTGTAGGACTGGGTTACCGAGGGATTGTATAACTGAAGGACTGGGTTACCGAGGGATTGTATAACTGAAGGACTGGGTTACCAAGGGATTGTATAACTGACGGACTGGGTTACCGAGGGATTGTATAACTGAAGGACTGGGTTACCGAGGGATTATATAACTGAAGCACTGGGTTACCGAGGGATTGTATAACTGACGGACTGGGTTACCGAGGGATTGTATAACTGACGGACTGGGTTACCGAGGGATTGTATAACTGACGGACTGGGTTACCGAGGGATTGTATAACTGACGGACTGGGTTACCAAGGGATTGTATAACTGAAGGACTGGGTTACCAAGGGATTGTATAACTGAAGCACTGGGTTACTAAGGGATTGTATAACTGACGGACTGGTTTACTAAGGGATTGTATAACTGAAGCACTGGGTTACTGTGGGACTGTATAACTGAAGCACTGGGTTACTGAGAGACTGTATAACTGAAGCACTGGGTTACTAAGGGATTGTATAACTGTAGGACTGGGTTACTGAGGGATTGTATAACTGACGGACTGGGTTACTGAGGGATTGTATAACTGAAGCACTGGGTTACTAAGGGATTGTATAACTGAAGCACTGGGTTACTAAGGGACTGTATAACTGAAGCACTGGGTTACTAAGGGATTGTATAACTGTAGGACTGGGTTACTGAGGGATTGTATAACTGACGGACTGGGTTACTGAGGGATTGTATAACTGAAGCACTGGGTTACTAAGGGATTGTATAACTGAAGCACTGGGTTACTAAGGGATTGTATAACTGAAGGACTGGGTTACTGAGGGATTGTATAACTGAAGCACTGGGTTACTGAGGGATTGTATAACTGAAGCACTGGGTTACTGAGGGATTGTATAACTGAAGGACTGTTGCTGAGTGACAGGGTTACTAAATGACACAGTTACTGAACAACAGGGTGGCTGAGTGACTGGGTTACGTAGTGACTGGGTTACTGAATGATTGAGTTGCATTACTTAATGATGGGGTGGCTAAATGACTGGGTTCCTGGGTGATCAGGGGTACATGCACATGTGGGGCTCACATGGGTGTATCGTAGGCTAGGTAGGTTCCAGGTGGGCATTGGCTCAGACTGTACAAGTGTTATCACTGAGACCCAGTTGGGCTTCCCAATTTGGCCCCATAATTACAGCCCACCCTGATCTCAAATGGGTTCCATCTAAGACCCATGTGCAGTTTACAATCAAGATGGGGCCCATGTTTAAGCATTCCTGATCCCGTCATTGGTCCTGGTGGGTACCCATACATGGGGCCAACATTATAATCCATGGGCCAAACTTTCGGTTTCCCAGTTGGGCTAACCATACAAGCCCCACGTGGACATGTTATGTTATTTGGGAGGTCATGGAATGGTTTTCTAAGCATGTCAAAGTGGCATTAAAGTATGCAGACGTCAAAGTATGTGGACGCAAGAGACAACAGTGCAAGCGGTATGAATATTGAGCAAAACAGCGTGCATGCTGTGTCTCGTTTGCTGTAGGTATGAACCAGCCTTTACTGAGTGACTCAGCTACTGAGTGACCAGGTTACTAAATGATGGGATTCGTTACTAAATAACTACTTACTTAACTAAGAGATAGAGTTACTGGATGATGGGGTTCACTAGTGACCAGGTTACTAAATGACCGGGTTACAGAATGCTCAGATTACTGAACGACCGGGTTTCTAAACAACCAGGTTACTGAAAGACCTGGTTACTGAGTGACCAGGTTACTAAATGACCAGGTTACAGAATGCTCAGATTACTGAACGACCAGGTTTCTAAACGACCAGGTTTCTAAACGACCAGGTTTCTAAACGACCAGGTTACTGAAAGACCTGGTTACCGAATGATGGGGTTAACAGATGATGGGGTTCACTAGTGACCAGGTTACTAAATGACTGGGTTACAGAATGCTCAGATTACTGAACGACCGGGTTACTGAAAGACCTGGTTACTGAGTGACTGGGTTACCGAATGATGGGGTTAACGGATGATGGGGTTCACTAGTGACCAGGTTACTAAATGACTGGGTTACAGAATGCTCAGATTACTGAACGACCGGATTTATAAATGACCAGGTTACTTAGTGACCAGGTTACTGAAAGACCAGGTTACTGAATGATGGGGTTAACTAAGAGATAGAGTTACCGGATGATGGGGTCCACTAGTGACCAGGTTACTAAATGACCGGGTTACAGAATGCTCAGAATACTGAACGACCAGGTTTCTAAACAACCAGGTTACTGAAAGACCTGGTTACTGAGTGACTGGGTCACTAAATGATGGGGTTAACTCAGAGATAGAGTTACCGGATGATGGGGTCCACTAGTGACCAGGTTACTAAATGACCGGGTTACAGAATGCTCAGATTACTGAACGACCAGGTTTCTAAACGACCAGGTTTCTAAACGACCAGGTTTCTAAACGACCAGGTTACTGAAAGACCAGGTTACTGAAAGACCTGGTTACTGAGTGACTGGGTTACCGAATGATGGGGTTACTGAATGATGGGGTTGACTAGTGACCAGGTTACTAAATGACTGGGTTACAGAATGCTCAGATTACTGAACGACCGGATTTATAAATGACCAGGTTACTAAATGACCTGGTTACTGAGTGACTGGGTTACTAAACGATGGGGTTAACTCAGAGATAGAGTTACCGGATGATGGGGTTCACTAGTGACCAGGTTACTAAATGACCGGGTTACAGAATGCTCAGATTACTAAACGACCAGGTTACTAACTGACCAGGTTACTAGATGACTGGGTTACAGAGTGACCGGGTTACTGAACGACAAGGTAAATACGTGACAAGGTTACTAGATTACTGAATTCCAGGGCTACCAAGTAACCAGGTTACTAGATGACCTAGTTACAGAGTGACCGGGTTACTGAACAACCAGTTTACTAAACGACCAGATTACTAAACGACTGGGTTACTGAATGATGGGGTTAACTGAGAGATAGAGTTACCGGATGATGGGGTTCACTAGTGACCAGGTTACTAGATGACCAGGTTACAGAATGTTCAGATTACTGAATGACCGGATTTATAAATGACCAGGTTACTGAAAGGTTACTAAATGACCGGGTTACAGAATGCTCAGATTACTGAACGACCGGATTACTGAACGGCCACTTTACTAAACGACTGGGTTACTGAATGATGGGGTTAACTGAGAGATAGAGTTACCGGATGATGGGGTTCACTAGTGACCAGGTTACTAGATGACCGGGTTACAGAATGCTCATTCTGAATGATTACTGAACCTCCGGGTTTCTAAGCTACCAGGTTACTAGACGCCCAGATTACTTAGTGACCAGGTTCCTGAAAGACCTGGTTACTGAGTGACTGGGTTACTGAATGATGGGGTTAACTAAGAGATTGACCAGGTTACTGAATGACCAGGTTACTAGATGACCGGGTTACAGAATGCTCAGATTACTGAACGACCGGATTTCTAAACGACCAGGTTACTAAAAGACCAGGTTACTGAGTGACTGGGTTACTGAATGATGGGGTTAACTGAGTAATAGGGTTCCTGGATTATGGGGTCGACTAGTGACCGGGTTACTGAACGATCAGATCACCAGAAGCTCAGTCTGCAGTAAGACCATCTGACTACAACTAATAACACAGACAGTCAGATTATAACACTGTTATAACCACCCTGAGATGCAGAGCTGGTTCCTCCTGACGGTCTTCAATCAGCTGGGACCTGCCCAGCCCTCCTGACCCTGCAGCATGCAGGTAAACCCGTGCACTCACCTGGAGTCGAACTTGGTTCCATTGGTGAAGGTTCCGGTGTAGTGGTACCGGACATAGTCTCCCTGCTGGACCTCACGTGCACACAGTGTGGGCAAGGAGTACCGGTCAACTGTGACATCCTCCACTGGCCCGGCCCAGCACTGCACACACAGAACAAGACACATACACACACTCCTCACATCCATCTCTCTCTCTCTCTCTTACACACACACACACACACCAAAACTCACACTCCAACAACAATACACACACACACACACACACACACACACACACACACTGGACCCCTCAATGTCCTCCTAGCCCCTTCTTCTGCTCTTTTCTCACCCTTCTCTCTCTCTATCTCCCACTCTCCCTCTTTCCCTACCTCTCTCTACCCCGTCCTGAAAGTTAAAGCCCACAATTGCAGCCCTGCAGAGCGCCCTGAGATCATCTCTACAGTGACGTATGTCCGGGGGACGACCCCGCCCCTTTGTGTCCACGTGTGCAGAGAGAGAGAGGGAGAGAGAGAGAGAGGGAGAGAGAGAGAGGGGGCTGTAAATCACTCTCACTCTCTCTTATATTGCTTTGACTTGCTGGTCAGTCTAATAGATCATTTGATCGTTGCGCATATCCACGGAATAACCAATATGTAATCAATACATAATCGATAAACAGTTTGATATCTATAAGTGAGGCTATGTGAGGCTTATAACAGAGCTGGCAGTGCTGACAACATCCCCATTGCCTCTTCTGGGTCCTAAAGTCCTTGTAATGCACATGACACAGGCTTGTTTTCTAATTCACCGTTCCACCTTAAATGGTGCAGCAGTTACATTCTGGCGCCTTAGGCGCCAGAATGTAACTGCTGCACCATTTAAGGTGGAATTGATAATTCCCAAAAATACACCAATTAAATCTTCTAAAAGTTCCCTAAAACGCAAAATTTGAACCCAAACTGACCCCTACGCTACAGTGCAACCGTGCACCATTTAAGGTGGACCGGACCCCCCCCCCCCAAAAAACAAACCTGGCTCATGTATCTTCTAGGATCCAGAAGGGGGGGCTATTTGACTAAGCTGCAAAAGTTGAGGTGGGTTACAGAGTTTCCACTCTTCCTCCCCCTCCTCCTCCCCCTCCTCATCTCCTGTACGTGCACCCAGTCATGAAGCTCCTACAGCTGCCTGGATTAGAGGTGTAAAGAAGACCGAGCGAGGTGAACATGGCTGGTGCTGGAGCTCCAGGCTGCTGCTGCTGCTGCTGCTCAGTCGCGGTGTTCGTGCTGCTCCTGGCCGCAGCCCACGCTCAGTACGAGGGCTACAGCTTCAGCAGCTTCCCGGAGAGCGAGCTGATGCCGCTGGACACGGCGTACGGCACCGCGCTGGACTTCTTCGGCTCCGCGCGGTGGAAGGACAGCGTGCGGATGCTGGAGCTCAGCCTGAGGGTCCACCGCCTCCTGAGGGACAGCGAGGCGACGTGCGCCCGCAACTGCAGCCTGGAGACGCGCGGGGGCCGGGGACAGGAGATCCTGGAGCCCGGGCTGAGGGTGATGGAGCACTTTCTGAGAAGAGCCGCCTGCTTAAAGCGCTGTAAAGCTGCTCTGCCGGTGTTCTCCAAGGCGTACCCCAAGCAGGAGACCCTGCAGGCCTTCCAGAGGAGAGAACCATACCGGTACCTGCAGTACGCCTACTTTCAGGTACGCGTTACTCGCCAGGGGTTCTTGGATACGGTATCATAGGGGGCTTTGCATGGTGGGTCCATTTCCAGGGTTCTCCAGGGGGTTCTTGCTAATGGCCTTTGGATGGTGAGACAGTTCTTCCAGCTTTTGCATATGGTCTTATAGAAAGGTTCTTCAGTGGTTCTTTAATAGGGTGATCTAGAACCATTCATAAGTCTTTGCAAGGCGAGATGGTTCTTCCAACGTTTGTTTAGGGTCTAATAAGAGGGTTCTCCAGGGGTTCTTTGATAATGTGACCTAGAACCATCCTAGGCCTTTGATCAGACAGTTCTTCCAACATTTGTTTAGGGTCTAATAAGAGGGTTCTCCAGGGGTTCTTTGATAATGTGACCTAGAACCATACCCAGGCCTTTGATCAGACAGTTCTTCCAACATTTGTTTAGGGTCTAATAGAAGGGTTCTCCAGGGGTTCTTTGATAAAGTGACCTAGAACCATACCCAGGCCTTTGATCAGACAGTTCTTCCAACATTTGTTTAGGGTCTAATAGAAGGGTTCTCCAGGGGTTCTTTGATAAAGTGACCTAGAACCATACCCAGGCCTTTGATCAGACAGTTCTTCCAACATTTGTTTAGGGTCTAATAGAAGGGTTCTCCAGGGGTTCTTTGATAAAGTGACCTAGAACCATTCCAGGCCTTTGGATGATCAGACAGTTCTTCCAAGGTTTGTATGGGGTATAATAGAATGGTTCTCCAGGGGTTATTTAATAGGGTCACCTAGAACCATTCTCAAGCAGTCTTTGCAAGGTGAGATGGTACTTCCAACTTTTGTATATGGTCCAATAGAAGGGTTCTCCGATAATGTGACCTAGGACCATCCCAGGCCTTTGGATGATCAGACAGTTCTCCCAACTTTTGTTTATGGTCTAATAGAAGGGTTCTCCAGGGGTCATTTGATAAAGTGACCTAGAACCATACTCTGGCCTTTGATCAGACAGTTCTTCCAACTTTTGTATATGATCCAATAGAAGGGTTCTCCGATAATGTGACCTAGGACCATCCCAGGCCTTTGGATGATCAGACAGTTCTTCCAACTTTTGTATATGCTCTAATAAACTGGTTCTCCAGGGGTTCTTTGATGAAGTGACCTAGAACCATACCCAGGCCTTTGGATGATCAGACAGTTCTCCCAACATTTGCATATGGTCTAATAGAAGGGTTCTCCAGGAGTTCTTTAATATAGTGACATAGAACCATGCATAAGTCTTTGCAAGGTGAGGTTGTAATAACAATGTTTGTTTATGGTCTAATAGAAAGGTTCTCCAAGGTTCTTTGATAATGTGACCTAGGACCATTCCCAGGCCTTTGGATGATCAGACAGTTCTTCCAGCTATACCAAGCTGAATGTGCCGTTCCACCTTAAGTGCTGCACCATTTAAGGTGGAACGGGACGTTTGAATGAGAACCCAACTTGAGCCGTGTGTGAGATCCTTCATTCATTACTGGAGGAGATGATTTGCAGTGTCAGTTCGTAGTTGAGCTTCTCATATAATAATTAATTAATATTAATATTAAAATTGCTCATAATTAGAGTTAATACCATCTAACTGATTTCCTTTGCTCTATCTGAGAGAAACCGGCTCATAATGTGTGTGTGTGTGTGTGTGTGTGTGTGTGTGTGTGTGTGTGTGTGTGTGTGTGTGTGTGTGTGTGTGTGTGTGTGTGTGTGTGTGTGTGTGTGTGTGAGAGAGAGAGAGAGACAGAGAGACATAGACAGACACTGAGAGAGCGCGTAAACAGACCATTGGCACCCCCTGCTGGAGCGCAGCAGAAACGCGCCCTGCCACGTACACGCAGCCTGGGGCCTTTACAGCCTATAAAACCCCAAACACCCTGTAATACACTCCTCCACGCTAACACACACACACACTCTCCCTGTTATACACTCTAACACACACACACCCTGTAATACACTCCTTCACACTCAAACACACACCCAAACACCCTGTAATACACTCCTCCACGCTAACACACACACACACTCTCCCTGTTATACACTCTAACACACACACACCCTGTAATACACTCCTTCACACTCAAACACACACCCAAACACCCTGTAATACACTCCTTCACACTCAAACACACACACAAACACCCTGTTATACACTCCTTCTACGCTAACACACACACACACCATTATACACTCTCACACACACCCTGTAATACACTCCTTCACACTCGAACACACACACACACACCCTGTATACACTCCTTCACACTCGAACACACACACAAACACCCTGTAATACACTCCTCCACGCTAACACACACACACACACACACCCTGTATACACTCCTCCACGCTAACACACACACACACCCTGTAATACACTCCTTCACACTCGAACACACACACATACACCCTGTAATACACTCCTCCACGCTAACACACACACACACACCCTGTATACACTCCTTCACACTCGAACACACACACAAACACCCTGTAATACACTCCTCCACGCTAACACACACACACACACACACACACACCCTGTAATACACTCCTCCACGCTAACACACACACAAACACCCTGTAATACACTCCTCCACGCTAACACACACACACCCTGTAATACACTCCTCCACGCTAACACACACACACCCTGTAATACACTCCTCCACGCTAACACACACACACACAAACACCCTGTAATACACTCCTTCAGACTCGAACACACACACATACACCCTGTAATACACTCCTCCACGCTAACACACACACACACACCCTGTATACACTCCTTCACACTCGAACACACACACAAACACCCTGTAATACACTCCTCCACGCTAACACACACACACACACACACACACACCCTGTAATACACTCCTCCACGCTAACACACACACACACCCTGTAATACACTCCTTCACACTCGAACACACACACAAACACCCTGTAATACACTCCTCCACGCTAACACACACACACACTCTCCCTGTTATACACTCTATCACACACACACCCTGTAATACACTCCTTCACACTAAAACACAC
Organism: Salminus brasiliensis; assembly: GCF_030463535.1. Taxonomy (NCBI): domain Eukaryota; kingdom Metazoa; phylum Chordata; class Actinopteri; order Characiformes; family Bryconidae; genus Salminus; species Salminus brasiliensis. The sequence continues at coordinate 48,771,802 of NC_132880.1, read as the reverse complement.
ACCCAAACACCCTGTAATACACTCCTCCACGCTAACACACACAAACACAGTGTAATACACTCCTCCACGCTAACACACACACACCCTGTAATACACTCCTCCACGCTAACACACACACACACCCTGTAATACACTCCTCCACGCGCTAACACACACAAACACAGTGTAATACACTCCTCCACGCTAACACACACAAACACAGTGTAATACACTCCTCCACGCTAACACACACACACACCCTGTAATACACTCCTCCACGCTAACACACACACACACCCTGTAATACACTCCTCCACGCTAACACACACAAACACCCTGTAATAAACTCCTCCACACTCTAACACACACACACACAGTGTAATACACTCCTCCACGCTAACACACACAAACACAGTGTAATACACTCCTCCACTCTAACACACACAAACACCCTGTAATACACTCCTCCACGCTAACACACACAAACACCCTGTAATACACTCCTCCACGTAGTACACTCTACCCCACTCACTGACACACACTCTAACAATACACTCCAGCACACTCTAACACCTTCCCTAAAGCTCTGAAACACCCTGTTCCCCCAGCACACCCCACTACCCCAGTACACCCCCCCCCCCCTCCACACACACACACCTCCCTCCCCCACCAAGGCTGCCCAAACAATCGCCCTGTTCTTCTACAGACAGGAAATCACTCTCTCTCTCGTGCTCTCGCTCTCTCTTTCTCTCTCACTCTCTCACACACACACACACCTCAGCAGGATCTTACTACTATTGTTTAACTCTCTCCCACAGTGCAGGGTCATGTGACTCATTCTACAGTGATATTGTGTGTGTGTGTGTGTGTGTGTGTGTGTGTGTAGGTGAATAACCTGGAGAAGGCCGTGTCTGCAGCACACACGTACCTCCAGCGGAACCCGGGGGACACACAGCTCTCCAAGAACCTGAAGTATTATAACAGCCTGTTCGATATTGAGGAGTTCCTGATCGACCAGGAGGAGAAACCTTATGAGGTACACACACACACACACACACACACACACTCACAGGATCATGGGCACCTAAGGCTCACTGATGCTCATGGGGGTCCCACCTCACGACTTACAGGACCTCTTAAAGGATCTCTGTCTCTGTGGCAGATACCGCCGCAGGACGCCTTCAGGGGTCTTGTGGGGTCTCTGCCTCAATCGGTCAGATCTGTTGTGGAGGTCAAGGGGGACCTATTCAACATTAGGCATTAGTGATGTTAATGTTATGGCTGATCGGTGTACCAACCCGTAGGTCTGTTACGGTGGTGCTGGGTAGAGTTACAGCAGCATTAACAATACTATCCCTTCCTCTCTCGCCCCTCTCTCTCTCCGCAGGCTGTGTTTCTGAAGGGGGTGAAGTTGTATAACGGGGGGGATTTCAGCCGCTCGGTGGTGGAGTTGGAGCGAGCGTGTGAGGAGTACATGAAAGCGTATGGGGTGTGTGTGGAGGTGTGTGAGGGATCATACGACCTGCAGGAGTTCAAAGACTTTTATCCCACACTTGCAGGTTAGTACACAAACACACACAAATACACACACACACAAACTAACACACACAGTAAGTGAAATACACACTCTTTGCAGGACTGTACGTGGACGTTCTGGAGTGTAAGGTAAAGTGTGAGGAGAACCTGACGCCGAATGTGGGCGGGTTCTTCGTGGAGAAGTTTGTGGCCACTATGTATCACTACCTGCAGTTCGCCTATTATAAACGTGAGTAACACACACCTACACACACACACACACACACACACACACACACACACAGCTGTCCTAATTGTTCAGTAATCTCTACTGGACTTGATTATATTATGTATGGCTCATAAACACATACACGCAGCACTGTAGGATGTAGTTCTGTAAGTCCAGACTGTCTCCATCTGTTTCTCTCACCCTGTTCTTCAATGCTCGGGACCCCACCAGACTGACCACCACAGATCAGACGGTAGTATTTGGGTGGTGGGTCAGTCATTCTCAGCACTGCAGTGACCCTGACTGACAGTATGGTAGTAGTGTGTGTTGGGCTGGTGGTACGAGTAGTGGATCAGACATAGCAGTGCTGCTGGACTGAGAACAGTCCACCAACCAGAAATATACCCAGCCAGCAGCGTCCTGTGGGCAGCCGCGTATCTGACTGCACATCTACAAGCTGGACCAGCTAGGTAGGAGTGTCTAATAGAGAGTGTACAGCTATCAGACAGACACAGTGTTTAAGCACTCCAGCAGCACTGCTGTGTCTGATCCACTACTCGTACCACCAGCAGCAGCGCAACACATACTACTAACACACTCAACACCACCACCACCATGGTCACTGCAGTGCTGAGAATGACTGACCCACCACCCAAATAATACTACAGTCTGATCTATGGTGGTCCGTCCTGTGGGGTCCTGAGCATTGAGGCTGATAACAGAGTCTGCAGAGAAACAGATGGAGACAGTCTGGAGTTCAGAACTACACAGTGGAAGGTGGAGCTGATAGAATGGGCGGGGTTAAATCCAAAACAGGGGTGGTCATAATATTCTGATATGACTGGGTATATTTCTGTTACACTGTTATGAACTATCTGTGTGTGTGTGTGTGTGTGTGTGTGTGTGTGTGTGTGTGTGTGCAGTGAATGATGTGCGTAACTCTGCCCCCTGTGCGCTGAGCTACATGCTGTTTGACCCGTCTGATCCGGTGATGAAGCAGAACGTGGAATATTATAGGTTCTACAGAGAACAGTGGGGACTGACCGAGGACCACTTTAAACCCAGACCGGTAACACGCACACACACACATACACACACACACACAATATACACACACACACACACACACACACACAGTTGCAGTGTGGGCTGTGGAGGTAGTAATTAAACATCTCGCAGTCCAGCGCTTTGTTACTCTGCATACCAAAGAAACCCACACACACACACACGCACACCTACTTACTAACACACACACATACACACACACACACACACTCTAGTCGTTATGATTACTGTCTTTTGTTTTAAAACCTGTTTAATGGTGAAATTAAAGCCACACCCACTTTTTTCAGTATCAGAAACTGATTCAGGCTTGTCTAACAGTGACACCACTCACTCTGTGTGTGTGTGTGTGTGTGTGTGTGTGCGTGTGCGTGTGCGTGTGTGCGTGCGTGTGTGTGTGCAGGAGGCTCTGCGGTATTACAATCAGACGATTAAACAGAAGGAGATGCTGGAGTTTGCCCAGAATTACCTACAGACTGACGATGAGGTAACACACACACACACACACACACACACACACACACACACACTCACTCAATCTCTCCTTATCCCGCCCAACCAACCCCCCACCACTCTCTCTCGCTCTCTCAAACACACATGCTGAAACCTGTGTGTGTTCACAGCTGAGTGTGGAATGTGTGGAGTGTGTGTGAGGGTCCTGGTGGGGTGGGGGGTTTATGCACCCTTCTAAAGTTCAGCCAGGTCACTCCTCTACTGCCTACCCTTCCCAAGCTCCTCCTCACCTGGTGGCAGCAGTCAAAAGGTGGTCCGTACAAGAGCCCTTCCAGCCTCAAGTACGGCTCAGCTTGACCCACCATCCATCCATTCCAAGTGTTTGGAAGACGAGCATGTAGACCTTTCTCTACGAATGTCCGAACAGCACAGTCACCTACTACGCTATATGTCCAAATGTTTGTGGACACCCCTTCTAATGAATGCATTCCGCTACTTTAAGTTGCACCCATTGCTGACACATATGTGCAAGTGCACACACAAACACAGCTTGTCTAGTCCCTGTAGAGAAATACTGCCAATAGAATAGGACTCTCTGGAGATAATAAACATGAGCCTATTGGCACCATGCTGCCTAATGTCAGGCGTGGTCTAGAGGGGAATAAAGCCCCACAGTATTGAGCTGTGGAGCAGCGCCCACCTGTACTTGTAAATTCTGTGTATTAAGTATTGTGAGTCTATCCACACTATAATAAATGGACAAAAGTATTGGGACACCTGTTCATTCATTGTTTCTTCTGAAATCAAGGCTATTATAAAGAGCTGATCCAGCTTTTGTTGGAGTAACTGTCTCTACTGTCCAGGGACGAAGGTTTTCTACTAGATTTTGTCAGAGCACTGCTGTAAGCGTTCAGCGACAAGAGCGTTAGTAAGGAAGGATGTTGGATGATCACCACCCACCTCATCAACCCCAACTCCCCAACTTCTCAACTTGGATAAAGCACAATCCATCATTCCAGAGAACACAGCTCTTCCACTGCTCCACAGCTCAATGCTGGGAGGCTTTATGTCCCCTCTAGCCCACGCCTGGCATTATTAGGCATCATGGTGCACATAGGGTCATGATGTTTATCTGCTCCAGAGAGTCCTATTCTATTGGCAGTACTTCTCTCTACAGGCACTAGACAAGCTGTGTGTGTGTGTGTGTGCATTTGCACATCTGTGTCAGCAGTGGGTGCAAGAAAGACTGCTACGCACCATAAATGGAAATGTTTTAAATGTGTGTGTGTTTGTGTGTGTGTGTAGGACGTGGTCAGACCTGAGGAGGCTGCTGTGGGACCCTCTGCTCCTCCGGATGAAGAATTTGAGGGTCTCGGGGATTATGAAGAGGCGTTCCTGGCTGAGTGGTGGCAGGACCCCAAAACTAAAGGAGACATCGGAGAGGCAGAATAACACACACACACACACACACACACACACACACACACACACACAGCCTGAGACTGAAGATTAAACACACCCTGTACGAACTGATCTCTTTGATCTTCAGTCATGTGTGTCCTGATGAAGGCCAGTACTGCGGATCTACACACACACACACACACACACACACACACACACACACACACACACACACACACACATACCAGCGGAATGGTGGAACGTGAAGACTGGTCGTGGGTCTGTGAACTGAGACTGACTGAAATGGCGACCATGTTACACATCAGTCTGTTCATCAGCATTGCAGTTCACATTCTGCACCGGACAACCATCAGTGGATCAGACTGGTCTAAGACTGTCCTCAGACTGCCCTTAGACAAGTCTCTGACTGTCTTCTGACCGATTTATGACTGTTGTTAGGCCAATCTCAGACTGATCTATGACTGTCCCCACACTGATCTCAGACTGATCTGTCTTTAAACCAATCTCAGACTGCCTTCTGACGGTCCTTAAGACTTCCCTCAGACTGATCTCTTTCTTCAAACTAATCTCTTGACCTTCCTCAGACTGATCTATGACTATTCTCTGACCGATCTCAGACTGTCTTCAGATCTATCTCTGCCCTTAGAGCGATTTCTGTCCATCCTAAGACTGAACATTCTCAGACCGATTTCAGAACGTCCTTAGATTCTTGTTTCCTCAGATCAATCTCTGAATATCCTCAGACCGATTTCAGAACGTCCTCAGATTGTCATGTCCTCACATGAATCTCTGACTGTCCTTAGACTGCCTTCTGACAGTCCTTAAGACTTTCCTGAGACCTTCCTCAGACTGATCTATGACTATTCTCTGACCGATCTCAGACTGTCTTCAGATCTATCTCTGCCCTTAGAGCGATTTCTGTCCATCCTAAGACTGAACATTCTCAGACCGATTTCAGAACGTCCTTAGATTCTTGTTTCCTCAGATCAATCTCTGAATATCCTCAGACCGATTTCAGAACGTCCTCAGATTGTCATGTCCTCACATGAATCTCTGACTGTCCTTAGACTGCCTTCTGACAGTCCTTAAGACTTTCCTGAGACTTTCCTCAGACTGATCTATGACTATTCTCTGACCAATCTCAGAATGTCTTCAAATCTATCTCTGCCCTTCGATTTCTGACCGCCCTAAGACTGATCTCCAAAAATTCTCAGACCGATTTCCAAATGTCCTCAGATCAATCTCAGACTTTTCTAAGACTTTCCTCAGACTGATCTATGGCTATTCTCTGACCAATCTCAGACTGCTTTAGGACTGAAACTGCCCTCAAATTTTTCTCAGACTTTTTTATTAGACTGTCCTCAGACGTCCTGCTCATCATCTGCTCTTGATGTTGTGTTTATATATTTATGAACTGAGACTGTTTTATTGTTTGTTTGTTTTTGTTTACAGTTTCATTTGTTTTTTTTATCGGGGTGGGAGGATGGTTCGGGAATAAAGGAACTTTGTTTTAAGTGATGCTTCTTTTCAGCCCCATCAAGTTACTGACACTCATTAACACACATTCAGCAAACCCTTCTGTCTGCCATGCAACTGATCAGGTCTGACTACATAGTGTAGAAGTGTCCTCAGTAGAGATCTGAGTGAAGGACAAACCAGATGCAAGATAAGATCATAATTTTCTGGATAATTCATATTCGAGCTTCCAGATCTTTATTTGAAGGGTGTTTGGTACAGTTTCTACAGCTCAGCTACAGGAGTAGAATAAACAATAGAATAGGAGGGTAGAGTTCAGTGTGGAGCTGCAGGGCTGCAAACAGTGCTGAGTTTATTCACATGCACTCCAACAGTGTTTATCACTGTAAACGAATAAACAAATCAGGAATAAAATAAATAGAGAACACAAGACCTCAGTTTTCCACCAACCAGCACAGAGATTCATGCAGGATCTTCAGAACAGTAGAAATCCGAATGATTTTTCACTGATTTTCATTTTACACATTAATTCTATTCTGGATGGATGATTTCAAAATGATCACAGTCATTTCTGACCAACATTAAAGACATTTCGGTCGCTTTGGAAGTGTGTGCTATGTCCCCTCGGCAGGTGGGCGGACCCTCGGCAGCAGACTGATTCACAGTAACATGTTCAAAGTTAAGCTAGATCAGACACTTAACTCAATTTTTTAGGGTTTAGGAAATTCGGTGTAAAACTGAGTGGATATTTGCACGATTTAGAAATTCTGACTTCTGAATTCTGAATTTTAAAAAGAATCCTCATTAATCAGATTCATCACAGTAATATCAAACATTCATTCCAGACAGATCAATCAGATCGATCGGACTGATCAGCTCGGCAGAGCAGCGTAACGCCAAGGAAAGTTTCAAAGAAGAGTTTCATGTTTACATCTGAAGTGGACCTGCAGTGAATTAGCCTTTAAAACCAACACACACACACATTCACACACACACACACACACACACACACACACACAACCTGAATAAACCAGTTTAACTCATGTTAATGTAAACAGTTCTCAATAAAAACAGGCTCTAATCTCTAGATCAGATCAATCAGAGTCTTCCTCTGATGTCCCGCTGCTGCTGATGAAGATGCTTCCGATGGAAGCACCTGTCTAACGTCGAAGTACATGAGTTTCAGGGAGGAAATATGAATATTTCTAGGGTTGTCTCACACACACACACACACATACACACATGCACAGTACAAATCAGAAAAGTGTCTTCTAGATGTGGAATGTTTCAGTGTGTGATTTTCCATGCAGAAATGATTGTAGTTTAAACACCCCAATCAGATTAAAATCAGATTAATCAGATTAATCAGTAATAAGGAATAAAACTGAAGATGCTGCAGATCAAAGTCAACTCCCGTTCCCGCTTCAGGAAATGTGGGAAAAATAGAAAGAAGGAATTACGACCAGAGTTTTAGGCGGGAATCACAGATACTTAGGTTTGAATCCCAGCCGTTCCATGTGCTGAAAGGTGACCAGAGCTAAACCACGGGTCAGTGTGGTCATGTGACTGTCCATGTGATCAGTGTGGCGGTTGTGTGATTGGTGCTTTGCTGAATGTTTAGTGTTTAAATCAACTTTCACTGACAACCCTTAGGACCACTGCGATCATCAGGACCATCAGGACCTTCAGGACCACTGAAATCATCAGAATCAGGACCTTCAGGGCCACTGAGATAATCAGAACCACTAAAATCATCAGGACCTCTGCGATCATCAGGACCATTAGGGCCACCAAGACCTTCGAGACCATCAGGACCTTCAGGACCACTGAGATCATCAGAACCATTAGGACCACTGAGATCATCAGAACCATTAGGATCACCAGGACCTCCAAGACCCTATCAGGACCTTCAGGACCACTAAGATCATCAGAACCATTGGGATCACCAGGACCTCAGAGACCATCAGGTTCTCAGAACCACTGAGATCATCAGGACCATTAGGATCTTCAGGACCTGCAAGATCCTCTGGACCATCAGGACCACTGAGATCATCAGGACCATTAGTATCTTCAGAACCACTAAGACCATCAGAACCACTGAGAAATTCAAGTTTGTAGAAAAGTTCTTGAAGGAAGATGATTTGGGCAGGAAATGCTCAGATCAGCTCAGTCCATTCCGCTCTCCTGCAGCTGCTGTTCCTCCGGCTGATCTCAGGCGCTTCCATGAAGAACAGCTTCACTTTCAGTGAACAGTTTACAGAGGCTGACTGTTTCTGTCAGAAAGCTCCAAAATCTCCCATTCCTAGATCTCTCTCACACACACACACACACACACACTCACAGACACACACAGAGTTTATCCCCAGCACCACCCTCTTCTGTGCACGTGACTGGCTGGAATGTCGCGTTGGACGTCTTGCTGGTGGAGATCTGAACTGACCGAGGGAAAACAAGCCGACAGGAGGAGGGGGTGGAGCAGGTTCCGAGGATGAGGGTGGAAGACTTGAGCTTGGACGTGTAGAGAACACACACACACACACACACACACACTCACTCAGTCAGTGGTGTAAACGGAATACATACAGGAAGACAGGAAGACTATCCTCCTCCAGACCTGCAGAGAGAAGAGCAGCCAATCAGCTTCTGCCTTCACAAACCAATAAAGCAGCACTTCAACTTCAAACAGACCATAATAATAATAATAACAGTGTGGTCATGTGACTGTCCACGTGACTGTCTGTGTGGCTGAATCCAGATAGTATCTGAAGCTACTTTGACTGGATTCTGGTAACACTGGTCGTTACAATACGTCTCTAGTGAGATCAGATGAGATCAGATTTTGTCCCAGATCTGTCCCGTGTAAAAATCCACACCAACACGTCCATCAGTTCCCTTTAACCTCCTGTAAACAACATTTTCCATTTTTTTGGAAACAGTGAGGGAGAGAGCGAGAGAGATGGAGGTAGACAGAAGCCAAAATCCACAGTATTCCGTCTGGTCTGATCGAATCCGATCACAAAAAGCACATTCCGTTTACATTCATGTTAAATGTGGACGAGATCCGTCTCTGACCACCTCGGAATCTGGTTTGGATTTGAGCGATCCGATCACAATCCGATCACAATCCGATCACGATCCGATCACAAACCGATCACAAACCGTTCACAAATCCGATCACAGTTTACAAATCCGATCACAGTGGTGGCTCAGCGGTTAGAGCTCCGGGCTGTCGATAACAGGGTTGTGGGTTCGATTCCCGGGCTCAGCAAGCTGCCACTGTTGGGCCCTTGAGCAAGGCCCTTTACCTTCTCTGCTCCCCGGGCACTGGAGTTGGCTGCCCACCGCTCTGGGTGTGTGTGTGTGTACTCACTGCCCCTAACACATGTGTGTGTGTGAGTGTGTGTTCACTACCAGATGGGTTAAATGCGGAGGACACATTTGGGCCATAGCTGCCACTGTTGGGCCCTTGAGCAAGGCCCTTTACCTTCTCTGCTCCCCGGGCACTGGAGTTGGCTGCCCACCGCTCTGGGTGTGTGTGTGTGTACTCACTGCCCCTAACACATGTGTGTGTGTGAGTGTGTGTTCACTACCAGATGGGTTAAATGCGGAGGACACATTTCGCTGTATCATCATACGTCTTGTAGATGTTTCCACCAGTTTTGTTGGGGGAATCTGATCCGATCCCCAATGTCACTGGATTCCAGGTCTACACCCAGGCCCTGAACGAACTATCTGAGAAGTGAATCCGACCTCCTTCAGTATTACAACCCTGTTATGAGACGCTCACAGATCACAGTTGATCCTGTACTGCAGTGATGACATCACTTATTAAAATGAACCTGACAACTGCACCCTTTGACGCCCCCCTCCACATCTCCAGAGGGCGCTACCACCTCTCTCCCTCGTATCCATTTCAAGACCTGTTTCCCATTTGAGCCAAACCCCAAAGGTTACTGCTGTTTCCAACCGACCCTCCTCCTCCTCTCCTCCGTGACCCGGAAACTTTGTTTAGATGTTGTGCCCCCATCTTGCCGCCTGTCCGAATACTATAAGAGGCTAATGAAGCCGCTTAAAATTTCCCTGGAAGCGTCTTCCAGCGAAGGATGCATGAGCGTATCCTACCCAGGAGGTCTGTTAAAGGTTCAGGAGTGACGTCACTGCTCCAGTGAAAATGCAGAAGGCAGCACACGTCATAAACGTATATAATAACTAATATTTCTGATCTAATCCAGTGATCAGTGCAGCAATAACATACATTCAGAGATTAGATAAACGAACACGCCCCCCTGCCTATTTACACCTGGCTTATACAGCTACTGGAACTGAGCAGTTACACAACCGCAAGTACTGTCTGTTCAGCAACACTTTATTAATACACTTTTAATAATAAAGGTTATTATATTTTATATAGATTTTATTTTAGATTATTATATTTAGATTATAATAATCACTGTATCTCTGCAAACAGCAGGAGTTTAGTTCACAATTAACGCACTTCAATAGACAGAATTGTATATGTGCTGCTCTGTGCTCTAACATCTGTGATTGGCTGGGCAGTAGTAGGGGTGTGCTGAAAGCGAGTGTTGTGATTGGCTCAGATCATCAGTACTCAACATCATCAGCTGTCCCAGTCCACCAATCACTGCTCCAACTCTCCATTCCTCCTGTAGTAGTAAAAGTTTCTGGACGCAGCCCAGGAGTCACCAGTCTGATCCACAGAGGGCCGGCGAGGCTGAGTAGGTAAATGAGGAGCTCCTGCAGATCAGATCTGTAAGCTCTGGTTTAGGCTATGGGTCTATTCCCTTTAGTACAGGACACTTCACCACACTGCAGAGCAGCAGGTTTAAGGAGCCTACCAGAAGGGGTTCGGTTCAAAGCTCTCTACAGAACACTGGATACGTGCAGAGCGGGGACCTTTCTTTAGTTCCAGCAAATCTGTGATACTGAGCCTTTCACCCCATATTTATAGGAGGGAAATCTTCACCACTAGAGGGCGCCAAGTACACAATTATCAAGATGAGTGATGGATACTGGTGACATTGGCTACGTCCACAAACTTTTGCTACTCCTCATCTCCTCCTCCTTTCCTACTGCTGTAGCTACACGCCACCTGAAAGTTCTCGGAGTTCTGCCTGTTCTCCTACAGTCTTCTCCCAAATCATCAGAAGCTGAAGGCCTTAAAGTAATCTCGACGTCCAACCACCGCCAAAGAACACTGTCCTCAAAGATCTTGTCCTTACAGTGTAGATCAGTCACAGTCAAACATCAGAAAGAATCTGCAAAGGTCTTTGGGTTTTGCCAATTTCAGCATTTATCTGTAGGTGTAGCCTGACCGCTGCTCCTCTGAGATAAGCTAACTCCAGTGTCCAGTGCTTTTAAACTCTGCTGACGGTTTATGATGGAGGTGGATGCTATAGAAGTGCTTGAGGTAGTCCTCTCCTCTCAGAGCTCAGGAAATCAGTCTTCTTTCTAATTAGAGACGGAGCCAAAGCCCCCCCTTACCTGTTTTCCTTGGCTGTGTGCAAACTTGTGCCCTATTCTCTATACAGGGCACTATTTTGAGGTTCCACCATTGTAGTGTAGTGCTGTCTATAAACACAGGCCCTGTCCAATTACTCACACTTGCACCCTTGCCCTCTAGGTGTCCCATTTCTTTTAATTTCCCCAACAAGGGTGCTCACAAGCGCCCCCTATAAGGACTTGATGTGCCCCTGACTGTGTAAGTCCTCATCAGATTGGATCACACTTTCGTGAAGGAAATGACTGTTTCATGGTCCTTGAAATGACCCTCTGCTGCAGGCCACGCCTCCATTTTAGCCGCAGTACAGCTGTTAAATCCAGAATTGTGGTATACAGGTGTCGGGACGTGGGAGGAAGTGTGTCCCAACCCCAAAAGACACCGTGAACTCTGACACTCCTTCTACCTGCCTGGCGACAACTGCATAAGATTTCAACTGGGGTTTAGGGCGAGAATTGGGACAGGGCCATAGTGCAGAATGCACTGCAATAAGTAGTGTACAAATGATGTGAGGAAGACGGTCACATCTTCCTCAAATCTTCCTCATCGTCTGCTCCCTACAGCAGTGCCCTATATAGTGATGTGGATATTAACATGTAGGGGATCGTGAACAGGGCCCGGTTCCGGACACAGCTCTTGTTCTTTGGGTTCTGCTGAGCTGATGAATGGGTTCGTGTTCAGTGCTAATGCTAATGGGAACGTTAAGAAGTGTGTTCTGAGACATAGGGGAAGTAAACAGGTCATACCTTCCTCTCCGGATATTTCTTCATGGACAGATTAACAGGAGGAAGAGAAACACAGAGAGAAATGTCAGAAATGACCCTCAGACTTTCCAAACATTTCAACATGTGCATTTCCAGTGACACTGCCGTTCTCCCCAGGCCCCAGTGTCAGCGTGTGGAGTTTAATCTGGGGGTTAATGGGTTAATTAATGCTGTGGAATTATTCTTATCTGTCAGTTAAGCACGTTTCTCCGGGACGTCCGGCGTTACTTTCTACTGGGAATCAGCAGAGAGTCTAGTCCTGAAAAGAACTGATTGATGTGATTGGTTGCCGATATCACATCAAAGTCACAGTGTCACAGAAATACACAAAATATACAATTTCAGAAACCGGTGCTTAATAAAACATCATTGTAACAAACAGGGGGCCAGGTTTCACAATCAAAACAAAATCAAGACAAAAATATTGTTTATATCGACTCGTCAGTGAAACATTTTTGTAATTTTCTAGTTTTTATAATTACAATAATTAACTACATCTAACCTCTAATATGTTTTTATAAGCTCCCCAACTCTGGAATAACCTTCCATATAATGTTCAGGACTCAGATACAGTCTCAATCTTGGACTGAAATTAAATCTAGGCTGAAACTCATCTGTTTAGTTTAGCTTTTGGTAAGTAATGCTTCTCCTTAGATAAAGGTTGCAGGTCCAGGGGTTCGCAGACACAGGGAATTGTAGTACATTGAGATGCCAGAGCTGTCGTCTCACTGCTTGCACGTGATCACTCAGGTTTGTGGACGGTGGAGCAGATGGAAGCTAGCGTTTCAGGGTGCTCCCGTGTCCGTGTTACCTTCTGGCTCTCTGCTTTTAACTAGGCTGTTATAGTCAGACCTGCCGGAGTCGTCAGACACAATAATTCAGAACTGACTCTGTCTCTTTACTGTCTCCAGGTTCCTGACTCAGATAACCTTCCAGATTATGTTGGGGACTCAGACACAGTCTCAATCTCTAAATCTAGGCTGAAACTCATCTGATTAGTTTAGCTTTTGGTGATTATTGTTTCCCCTGATGGTTAGGCTCACCTACTACCTGCGTACAACCAGCTGCCCACCCACCACATTGCCCACTGGGTTCTCCTGCTACGGCGTCAGACCAGCTACCCACCTTCTTGCTACTGCTACCTGCCTCTGACTTGTTGTTGACTATTAATTACTGACTACACTAAAGTTTACATGGACTATTTACTATTACTATTATTACCATCACTACTTCACCTTCATTCTGATAATATAATTATAGTAGTTATAGTATATAATGACTATTTCAGCAGACCTGAGCAGTAGAACTTGTAGTAGATCTTATGCAGTGGCTCTGTGACTTTTATCAATAATTAATAATTAGTTCTGATCAGAGGAGGACGGGTCGGGTCTCACTTGTGAGTCTTGGTTCCTCCCGAGGTTTCTCCTTGCCCCTGTCGCCTCAGGCTGCTCACTGGGGGTCTATATGTTGATGTTTAGGATTTGCTGATCTGTTGTCTGATTACTGGATTACTAGAAAGACGCTTTTGCTCAGTGCCAGTTGTTAAAAGCTCTATATGAATATATTTGAATGGATTTACAACAATGGACTTGTGATTTTGACCAGAGAAGATTGGGTCTCCACTTGTCTTGGAGTCTTGGTTGCTCCCAAGGTTTATTCCTCTAGGGAGTTTATGTGATAATTATGTGGAAATAATTTAGTTATTTTTGTTGTTATTTTAGTTATTATTGAACTTTATAGGTTCTACAGTGACTTTCTGAACTGGGTTTAAATTCAGGGCTGAACATTTGGTGGCGACTGCGGACAAAATATTTCACTGCAATCCAGTTATTTTTATTTATTTAATTATTTTATTTATTTATTTACTATTTAATTTATTATTATTTAATTTATTATTATTTATAAATATATATAAAATTATATTATTACTTATTATCTAAATCACTATAAAGATTCAACCTCATCGTTTTCACTGGCCGTTTTAAATTTAGTCAGCGAGAGCACTACTAAAACACCTCAACCAACACAGTGGTCCGCCTTCCCTTACTGCAAGACTATAAGACATCTGGACCCCCTGTTCATCAAGATGCAGCACTGTCCTCTTTCAGAACCACCTGTACCTCCTGTACCCAGGCCTGAACCTCACAGAGCTGCACAAGGTCATATTCTTCAAGGTCTGGATTGAACCCCCACTACCTGCTTCACTAATAAGTGAGAGAACAGCTGAGTGCTGGATCAGTTTAGAACAGGTTCTGAAGATGGATACAGTTGGTTCCTCAGAGGAAGAGACAAAACGACTGTGCTTAGCTAGAACCCTCCAGCATGCAAAGTCCATAATGACTCACCATGCAAAAGACCCCCCTGACCCACCGTCCAAATACTTGCGGCTCTGGTCAGTGTTTGAATCAGGCAGCACTGATAACGTTAATAGGTTCTGTTAAAACCCACTGGACATTTGTTCTGTAGCTTCATTTTAGGAGGTAGATGGCAGGAGGTACAGGAGGTGCTTCAGAGGGGGAACGCTTGCAGACATGCAGAGATGAGAAGCAAACTGAACCGCAGCATCACAGAAACCCAAACCCCGTCCAAACCCCGGAGCTCCTCCTCATCCTCATCTGAGGAGCTGAAGACGTTTGGGATATTGTGCTGATCTGGTGTCCCATTAGTTTCTTTCCAGTTTCTAAACCAGAATACGAACAGCTAGAGAAGGCGTTGGAGGGAACAGCTGGAGGGCTGCGGGGGTTTGGATTGGGTTCAGAGGTCATGATGAAGATGGGGAGGGGTAAGAACAATGCTCCATACGGGACACTTCCATCCACAGCCTGCCATGAGGGTCAGTTTGCAGTGCGGTAAGAGGGGTGAGGGGTTTGGACGGAGAGCACCCCTCCAGCTCGGGTTCAGTGTCTGAGATCATAAAGATCAACCCAAACTCAAACCCTGACCAACAAACCTCACCTTTATTCACCCTCTGAAATGAGCACATTCAGCAGTTCCGCAGTAGCACTGTGTGGCACGGTGTGTATATCAGTCCAATTTAGTGTAGTACAGTGTGTGAAGTACAGTTTGAACTAGTGTGTATGTGGCACAGTGTGTGTAGTACACAGTGTGTAATTCAGTGTGTGCGTGGAAGTGTGTGTAGTACAGTATGTGTAGTACAGAGTGTGTAGTATGTGTCGTACAGAGTGTGTGGTACAGAGTGTGTAGTATGTGTCGTACAGAGTGTGTGGTACAGTGTGTGTAGTACGGTGTGTTTAGTGTGGTACAGATTGTATAGTACAGTGTGTGTAGTACAGTGTGTCATACAGAGAACAGTGTGTATAGTACAGAGTGTGTTGGGCAGTGTGTGGTACAGGGTGTGTAGTACAGTATGTGTAGTGTATGGCACAGTGTGTTGTACAGAGTTTGTGGTACAGTGTGTGTAGTGTGTGGTACAGTGTATGGTACAGTATGTAGAACAATGTGTAGTACAGTGTGTGGTACAGTGTGTAGTAGAGTGTATGTAGTACAGAGTGTGTGGTACAGTGTGTGTGGTACAGTGTGTGGTAGTGTGTGTAGTACAGTGTGCGGTACAGTGTGTCATACAGAGTGTGTAGTGTGTAGAACAGTGTGTGTAGTACGGAGTGTGTTGGACAGTGTGTGGTACAGTGTGTGAAGTACAGTGTGTGTAGTGTATGGTACAGTGTGTTGTACAGAGTTTGTGGTACAGTGTGTAGTAGAGTGTATGTGTTACAGCGTGTGGCACAGTGTGTGGGGTACAGTGTGTGTAGTACAGTGTGTAGTAGTGTGTGTGGTACAGTGTGTAGTAGAGTGTATGTAGTACAGAGTGTGTGGTACAGTGTGTGTGGTACAGTGTGTGGTAGTGTGTGTAGTACAGTGTGTGTAGTACAATGTGTGTGGTACAGTGTGCAGTACAGTGTGTCATACAGAGTGTGTAGTGTGTAGAACGAGACGTGTGTAGTACGGAGTGCGTTGGGCAGTGTGTGGTACAGTGTGTGTAGTACAGTGTGTGTAGTGTATGGTACAGTGTGTTGTACAGAGTTTGTGGTACAGTGTGTGTAGTGTGTGATACAGTGTATGGTACAGTGTGTGGTACAGTGTGTAGTAGAGTGTATGTGTTACAGCGTGTGGCACAGTGTGTGGGGTACAGTGTGTGGAACAGTATGTAGAACAATGTGTAGTACAGTGTGTGTGTGGTACAGAGTGTTGGGTACAGTGTGTGTGGTACAGTGTGTAGTAGAGTGTATGTGGTACAGAGTGTGTGGTACAGTGTGTGTGATACAGTGTGTAGTAGTGTGTGTGGTACAGTATGTGTGGTACAGTGTGTGCGGTACAGTGTAGTGTTATGTTGAGGTTCGGTTCACAGGAGGCTATCAGAGGGCCGTTGGTCCGAGGGGGTGGGCTTCGCAGGTGGGAGATGTCAGGGCTGATCAACTACGCTGTGTGTGTGAGGTCATGCGGTCTGGTGGGTTTAGAGTGTGTGTAGATTTGGGGGATGTAAGCAGACAGCAGGAGAGAGGCATGCCAGGAGTCTTACTTAAATCCCCAGCCTGTGCCCCCCAGGACTATAGCTGCCAGGAGAATAGCCCCCGCAATGGAGCCTATTATTATATTGGTACCACTGGGACCTGTGGGAGGGGGGAAAGGGGGGGGGACAAAACATAACAGCACCACACACACACACACACACGTAAGAAAAACACAGCAACACACACTCCATCAAACACTAACTAACCACCAGCACTGCAGATGGGGGTTCACACACTTACACCTGCACACTCACAAACACACACTCCCATAACACAGCACCCCCACAACAGAGAGACACACACACACACACTGATCAATCACATTCATTCATTCATTGAGTGTGTTTTTATGTGTGTATTAATGTTTGTGTCTGTGTGTGTGTGCTTTTGTGTGTGTGTATTTGTAAATCTGTGTATTAAAATGCATAGGTTAGTGAGTGTGTGCGTGTGTGTGTGTGTGTAATTGTGTATTTTTATATGTATATATTAAAGTGGTTAGTGTGTGTGCATGTGTGTGTGTGTGTAATTGTGTATTTTTATATGTGTGTATTAAAGAGAATTGGTTAGGGTGTGTGAGTGTGTGATTTTGTGTAATTGGGTGTGTATTTTTATATGTGTATATTAAAGTGGTTAGTGTGTGTGTGTGTGTGTGTGTGTGTGTGTGTGTGTGTGTGCAGACAGACCTTTCTTGTCAGGTCCAGGTGGGGGTGTTGGATCAGGAATGGGATCAAACACACTGCAGTCCTTCCCTGTGTAATCCGGCTCACAGATACACCTCACCTCATTACTGCAGGTCTAACACACACACACACACACACACACACACACACACAGAGATGAGTTACTACACACACACACACACACACACACACAACATTTTTTACTTCACCTGTCAGTGGTTCTAATGTTATGGCTGACTTGTGTATCACACTGTGGTTCTACAATCAAACTGCGCCTCTCAGAAGAACACTGAAGCAGTAAGGTGTGTGTGTGTGTGTGTGTGTAGTGATTCCTCACCCCGTGGTTGGAGCAGGTGGGTCCGGAGGTGGAGCCGGGGCAGGTGCTGATGTTAAAGGAGCTGAGGGGAAGACAGCGGCGCTCCAGGCACATCATACTGGGACCACACGGAGTTCCATCCTCCACATATCCCAGATCTGACCCGTCCTCCAGAACAGCATGACCCCCACTGCGCACACACACACACACACACACACACACACACACACACACACACACACACACTGTTTCAGTAGAACTAAGTATGAATTCAGCATTACATTCTTTACTGATGCTTTGTCAGCCTGTGGCGCACGCACACACACACACACACACTGACCGGCAGTCCAGATACTTGTTCTGGTGGTAGATGGTCAGGCTGGTCAGCTCCCCCTGCAGGTCACCGAACCTCGGCTTTTCTGTCACATTGGAACAGAAAAGAAAACCACACAGCACGTCCCTGCAACACACACACACACACACACACACACACACACACACACACACACGCACATCTAAATACCAAGCACACACTCCAGTGAAAAACAGCAACACATGACATGCTCTAGTCCTCATACAGCTCTGTAGAACTACAGTTAGTGTGTGTGTGTGTGTGTGTGTGTGTGTGTATGTGTGTGTGTGTGTGTGTGTGTTTACGGTTTATTGCACTGGATCCAGCTCTGTCCTCCTGCAGCTCGTCCACAGTTTCCTTTCTCTGTTCCTTCAGCGTTTAACTTCTCATAACAGAACCGGTCTGCAGCACCTGTGTAAGCCCGCACACACACACACGCACACACAAACACACACACACACACACACACACACACACACACACACACACACACACACACATATATTATGGTGTAATTCAGTCAAAACTGTGGGACATTCTCTCAGGACTACCAAGTTTAAACACACCAAGTCCTGCCTTCACTGACCGCTACTGGACTCCAGGTTCAGCTACAATCAGAACTTCCAGCTGTTTGTTATTAACCAATCAGACAAGACTCATTTAAATATCCCAACACAGCTAACAGAAGCAGTGCTTTCTCCACATTTAACACACAATAGCACCTTTACTGACGACTGCAGTCTCAGAATTACTCAACCCGTCATCACAACCCGTCATCACAACCCGTCATCACAAGCCTCTTTAGTACTGAGTATAGAACCCTACTGCTGTTCTGACCCACTGCAAACCTGATGCTCAGCCAGACTCCAGCTTCTGGCAGCAGCAGCGTTCCTGAGAAATCTCAGCCCCGTCCTCATGAGCAGTGTCCTCCAGTTCACTGATATACTTGGATTTGCTGCTGCTGCAGCCGCCTTCTCCAAATCTCCCACCGAAGATTTTCTATAGGGTTCGAACCTCCCAGAACCTTCCAGAACTTCTTCTGGAACCTGTCACGGCCGGGTTTGGCCATTCTCTTGTATTGGGAGTAGCTAGGGTTTGTACACAGGGTCACAAGATTTGTCGGAAATGACTCTAGAGGGGTCTGAAAAGTCACTAAATGTGACGACTGGCAACACTGAGCTCAGTCTAAAAATAACAAACACAAATATTAATAAAGACAAATCAGTTTGACTTAATCTGACTTTTTATTTTATTTAAAGTATTAAAAAAAACATGAAAAACATTAGTTTGGGTAAATGAGTTCATGTATTAATGTTTATTAATTTAGCTGCATGATTTTAGAGATATTTAGGTCCCACCTATCCTCAAACACACACACACATACATAAAACACACTGCCACGGTTCTACAACTGGGGTCTACTTGAAGCCTCCTGGCTACAAGATCGACGGGCACCTCACTGTCCCCTTTACGGTAGCTGCATTAGCCAGGCTGCTAATTGCTAATTGTTTATCTTCTGATCAGTAACTGCAGTGGTAACAGCAACACAAGAATACACTCACAATGACTTACTTTTCTGGATATTACACTCTTTACACTCTTTACACTCTCCTCACACACACTCTCCCACTACACACTCCTCACATGCAGTATATGTGTACTCACTGTAGCCCCACAGAGTTCTGCACTGATTGTCGAGGGTCCGACAACGGCCATTATAACAGCGACCCTACAGACCAGGAAACAGTATGAGAGAGAGAGAGGGGGGGGGGGGTTCACAGTCACAGTGTGGTGCGTTAGGTTGATGTGTTTGGGCTGCAGCGGGTTTGGGTTGCTGTGGGTTTGGTTTGCTGTGGGTTTGGGTTGCAGTGGGTTTGGGTTGCAGCGGGTTTGGTTGATGTCTGTGGGTTGCAGTGGGTTTGGGTTGCAGTGGGTTTGGGTTGCAGCGGGTTTGGGTTGCAGTGGGTTTGGGTTGCAGTGGGTTTGGGTTGCAGTGGGTTTGGGTTGCTGTGTGTTTGAGTTGTAGCGGATTTGGGTTGCAGTGGGTTTGAGATGATGTGCTTGGGTTGCAGTGGGTTTGGGTTGCAGTGGGTTTGGTTGATGTGTTTGGGTTGCAGTGGGTTTGGGTTGCAGCGGGTTTGGTTGATGTGTTTGGGCTGCAGTGGGTTTGAGTTGCAGTGGGTTTGGGTTGCAGTGGGTTTGGGTTGCAGTGGGTTTGGGTTGCAGCGGGTTTGGGTTGCAGCGGGTTTGGTTGATGTGTTTGGGCTGCAGTGGGTTTGGGTTGCAGCGGGTTTGGTTGATGTGTTTGGGCTGCAGTGGGTTTGAGTTGCAGTGGGTTTGGGTTGCAGTGGGTTTGGGTTGCAGCGGGTTTGGGTTGCAGCGGGTTTGGGCTGTAGTGGGTTTGATTGATGTGTTTGGGTTGCAGCTGGTTTGGGTTGCAGAAACAGTGGATGGTCTAAAATAAAATATCACCTGATTGTTGTCGCACATGTATCCGTCCAGCTTGTGAACGTTGTGAGGACACTGGAAGAGAAGATCATAAATATTCCCACAGTGATTCAACCAGCTGAACAAGGAGCAGCGCAGTCACAGGAAGCTGGACTGAACAGAGACAGGTGTGCTGAACTGCGAGCGGGTCATTACTGTGTGTTTCAGGGGTGCTGGGTGTCAGTGTTGTACCTGGCTGGAGTCTCCAGTGCAGGTTTCTGGGATATCACAGTCGTTGACTGCGTCTCTACACATCACCCCCCTCTGCTCGTACTGCAACACCAACAGCACAAACACTCTCATTCTCTCTCTCTCTCACACACACACACACACAGCGCTACACATTCATATTAACCACAGCAGTACACACAGGTAGGGAATTTCCCACGATTCTACACTCACCCTGCATTCTCGACAGCACAGGCCGTTACTGCACATTGCATCATGGGTAAGCGTGCATTTCTTACAGCAGGCTCCTCCGCTGCGCGCACACTCCTTTACAGCATCACACAGAACATACAGACAAACACAGCTTCAGTAACCAACAGACCTGTCCATCACTAGTGCCTCATTAGCATATCTGTGATCATCATCCACCCAAACCAGCAGATCACTATTCAGAGAAGAACAGCGCTGCCTGGAGTCGTGGCATTTCACCATGCAGGAACGTCTGCCAATGAGGAGTGAAGTTCCTGTAGGGGGCGGTTTTTAGCCATGCAGGTGATGAGTGAAAGCAGTCACGTGACAATATGAACCAATGACACAACCCCACACCCCAGACCACTGATTTCAGGAGGACTAGAGATGGGCTCTCTGGACGCTCCTGGGCTCGAGAACAGCTTTCACACTTGACCAAATGTACCGAACTCTCCGAGCAAGAGCTCCTGGTCTGGTGTGAAAACGCTCTACAATTACGTTTACGGCATTTAGCAGATGCTCTTCTCCAGAGTGACTTACTAAAGAGCTTCACTGTTTACTCAAGAAGAACCTCAGCTAGTTTAAATAGACTAAAATTCAAAGCTCCTCTAATCTTAGACTCTACTAAACACAAGTCAGTAAGGAGACCATAGTACTCTTCTCTTCGCCTGAGTCCTCTCAGAAGAGGAGGGTCTTCAGTCTGGGTTTGAAGACAGCGAGCGTTGGACTCTGCTGTTCGGACACCCAGGGGAAGTTCGTTCCACCACTTCGGTGCAGGACAGAGAAAAGTCTGGACGCTCGTCTTCCGTGGATCCAGGCCAAGATTAGAGAATCGGTTAACAGCCAGGATAAGAAGGAAAACCCACACTATGTGTCCAAAAGTTTGTGGACACCCATTCTAATGAATGCATTCAGCTGCATTAAGCTGCACCCATTGACACAGATGTGCAAATGCATACACACCACGTAGCTCGTCTAGTCCCTGTAGAGAAGTACTGCCAATAGAATAAGACTCTCTGGAGCAGATCAATAAACATGGATCTATTGGCACCATGCTGCCTAATAATGCCAGGCATGGGCTAGTAGAGGGGTATAAAGCCCCCCAGCATTGAGCTGTGGAATGGAATGACGAGACCAACTTTACCTGACTCTTAGCAATACAGGTGAAGTCTAAAGATGGCAACATGAAATGAACCATTTCACAGCTCTTTAAATGGACCAGTTCAGGTGTGTAAACTCACCACCTGCGAGCCGCAGTCACACTCCTCTCCGGGTTCCACAAAACCGTTCCCACACTCAGGAGGATCCAGCAACTGGGCAGAAGGAGAGGTTTTCATTACTCACAGTCTTCAAATTCTTTAAATTCCCTTCTCCAGCACATTCCCAGAGCAGGGATCCCTCACTGTAAAGTCAGAGGAACTGGGGTCTGTATGATAACGGTCCTTTAAGAAGGTCCAGGTAGGGACTGCTGCGTAAAGTGGAGTTCAAAAAGAAAGCAAATCTTATCTTAAGAAGATATTTAAGGAAACTCTGCTCTCAGAACCCTGAAGGAGGTCAACCCAGCCCTGACCCTCATCCACTCTCACCTTACTGGGCTTATTGAAGAGGCAGCTTCCTCCACCCTGGAGCAGGAACTGCAGGTATTCATCCACACTACAGCGAGAGAACTTCCGCGGAAGATAATACCTTACATATACACACACACACACACACACACACACACATATTTATAAAATCTTTGGCAACATTAGAACTCTGGATTTGAATTTAATCTCTGTTTGCTGCTTTATTTTTACTATAAAATTATTTTTATTATTATTATTATTATTATTATTATAGCAAGGTCAGTGAGGTCAGTGTTACAGTGTGGACCTGCAGTGAGGTCAGTGTTGCAGTTTGGACCTGCATTGAGGTCAGTGTTGCAGTATTAATCTGCAGTGAGGTCAGTATTATTCTGCAGTGAGGTCAGTATTATTCTGCAGTGAGGTCAGTGTTACAGTGTGGATCTGCAGTGAGGTCAGTGTTACAGTATTAATCTGCAGTGAGGTCAGTATTAATCAGCAGTGAGGTCAGTGTTACAGTGTGGATCTGCAGTGAGATCAGTATTAATCTGCAGTGAGGTCAGTGTTACAGTTTGGACCTGCAGTGAGGTCAGTGTTACAGTGTGGACCTGCAGTGAGGTCAGTGTTACAGTGTGGATCTGCAGTGAGATCAGTATTAATCTGCAGTAAGGTCAGTGTTACAGTGTGGATCTGCAGTGAGGTCAGTATTAATCTGCAGTGAGGTCAGTGTTACAGTTTGGACCTGCAGTGAGGTCAGTGTTACAGTTTGGACCTGCAGTGAGGTCAGTGTTACAGTGTGGACCTGCAGTGAGGTCAGTGTTACAGTTTGGACCTGCAGTGAGGTCAGTGTTACAGTGTGGACCTGCAGTGAGGTCAGTGTTACAGTGTGGATCTGCAGTGAGATCAGTATTAATCTGCAGTGAGGTCAGTGTTACAGTTTGGACCTGCAGTGAGGTCAGTGTTACAGTTTGGACCTGCAGTGAGGTCAGTGTTACAGTGTGGACCTCCAGTGAGGTCAGTGGAGGTTTACCCTGTATCCTCCATTATACATCCCAGCCAGGCATCAGGACACCGACAGTCTCCTGGACAAGAGAAAAGGACAGGCTTCACACATTATACACATGTTGTTAGAAGCTCCCCCTCCTGGGCATGTGTGGTACTGCATATGTCTGACACTGTTCACAGGGGGGCAAGATCAGCTTTCTGGAGGAGCATTCTGGGATATGTGGCTGCCCCAAGTCAACACTTCTGGGCATTTGGACTGTACTCGGCTAGATGTGGGCTTTTAAATGACTCTCAGATCACTCCACACCTGACCTCAGTAACCAATCAAAATCCACCACAAGCCGGAGCTACAGGATCCTGGCCCCGTTCTGATCCTCCTGCTTTTACCTGCAGCGTTCCGAATGTTGTTCCATTTCATGCCGATGTTTTGTCCCAAACTCTGGCAGAGGGAAACAGCCACAGAGCCCACGCTGCCGTACTGCAACACAGTAAACACACACATTACCATACACACGCTAACAGCACAACGAAGCTCTCACACACCAGCAGTGGCAAATCCAGATCCGGATCCTTCTCCAACATTCACACCTCTGTGTGAGCTGAGAGATCATCCTGAAGCTCAGAGGACACATGAAGACACACTGCTCTCAGAGGTTATGGGAAGACCAGTGGGAATGTCAATCACTACAGGTTAAATTAATGATGAATGCATTCAGCTGCTTTAAGTTGCACCCCTAGCTGACACAGATGTGCGAAGGTGCACACATACACAGCTTGTCTGCCAACAGAATAGGACTCCCTGGAGCAGATAAATAAACCTATGGACACCATGCTGCCTAATGCCAGGTGTGGGATAGTAGAGGGGTATAAAGCCCCCCAGCATTGAGCTGTGGAGCAGTGGAAGAGCTGTGTTCTCTGGAATGATGGATGGAGGAGCTCCATCTAATACTTTTGGGATGAGTTGGGAGTTAGGGAAGAGATGGGGTGATTACTATTGCTCTTGTTGCTGAATGCAATCAAATCCTTACAGCTATGCTCCTCCTAGATCTAGTGGAAAGCCTTGTTCCCTGGACAGTAGAGACAGTTACTCCAAAAAAGCAGGGTCTGCTCTTTTTAATAGCCTTGCTTTTATAAATAAATAAGCAGGTGTCCCAATACTTTTGTCCATATAATGTATGTCGCACACACACACACATACACATACACACACACAGTCACGCACCTCATTGATCCCGCCTCCTTGCGTGATGGAACACACTCCACCAGTGTAAGCAGATCCACTCCTGCTGCTCTGAAACGTACTGCCCCTAACACACACACACACACACACACAAGGTATTTCAGGGAAAGTGAATGTGTGTGTATGTGTATGTGTGTGTGTGTGCATGCATGTGTGTAACTCACGATAGAAGCTGAACAGAGTCAGGGTTCTCTTGAATGCTCTCCTTGCGGTAATGCATGAAGTTCTGCAGCGTTACCAGGGGGTCAGAAACCACGGAAACTGGGTTCCCAGATGTCCAGGTTTCCATGGCAACCAGCACAATGCGGGTATTGAGCTGTTCCTTGTATATCTGGGTTCCATAGCAACAAGGTTCCATAGCAACAGGGTTCCACAGATACAGATTTCCACAGATACAGGGTTCCGTTGTAACAGGGTTCCACAGAAACGTGATTCCACAAAAACGTGATTCCATAGCAACAGAGAAGAGATTTTTAGAGAAGATTAGATTATATTTTATATATATAAATGTGTGTGTGTGCGTGTGTGTGTGTGTGTGTGTGTGTGTGTATGTGGGGAGTGGCTTACCGCATCTGCCATGTTTACCACTGCTTTGGCAAAGTTCCTCGTCTGGGTGGTCGAGCGCCGCAACTGTACAAACTACACACACACACACACACACACACACACACACACACACGGTTTACACTGTATAAAATGCAGTTCAAAACACAGAACCAGACACTTCAATACATAGTAGTAATACACACACACACACACAGGAAACAGTTCTGTTTAATTTTAAATAAGTGGATTAAAGGGGGCTATTAACACAGTCTCCCCCTAGAGGACAGACCAAGTGATGAAGAAAGAGTGGGAAAACTGAAGCACTGAAAACCAGCTCAATGTGTGTGTGTGTGTGTGTGTGTGTGTGAGTACCAGACTGACCATTTCAAAGTCATTGATAATCATCAGCTCAATGTATTTGGTCTCAGTGTGAACTCTGGGCCTGGACACCTGCAGAGAGAGAGAGAGAGAGAGAGAGAGAGAGAGACAGTCTGAGCACACAGATGTGTGGACATTAGGAGAAAACACAACCCAGCTGCTGATGTGAAAATAGAGGAAGCTTTCTGGAGAACCTTCTGCTGTACGTTCTGGAGAACCTTCTGTAGAACCTTCTGCTGTACTTTCAGGAGAACCTTCTGTAGAACCTTCTGCTAGACTTTCTGTAGAACCTACTGCTGTACTTTCTGGAGAACCTTCTGCTGTACTTTCTGGAGAACCTTCTGCTGTACTTTCTGGAGAACCTTCTGCAGAACCTTCTGCTGTACTTCCTGAACAACCTTCTGCAGAATCTGGGAATCCAGGGGGAAATCCTCTCTGCTTCTGTGCTGGAAGCTCAATAAAGGCGGTCTGAGACACTAAAGCTTGGTCTGGGAGAAGGGGGGCGGGTCTACCAAATGAGTGGGCGTGTCTGTCCCCACCTCTGGTCTGTACTGCGCTATACTGACTCTGGTGCACAGTTTTGGCTTCATTTCTACAGAACGGATGGAACTGGGGTATAAAGCTACCAAAGGGGCGTGAGGGGGCATCCTGTTCTCCCTGGCAACCCACCACCCCTCAGGACCAGCCTCTAAATCTCTGGCACTGCTACAGTCACTTGAACAATTCCTCAGCTGACATTCAGCAGCACTCTCAGACAAAAATGTCCCAAACTGTCTCTGGGGGGGAACCCCTGAAGGAGCGCCTTCATTATCTTTAGTTTGGAAACTGAACTGAACCAGATTCGTCTCCAGGTATGTTTTAATTTACCTGCACTCAGTCTGTCAGACTCTCTAAGGTACACGGAAGCCAGTTCGCACCTCCTGCACTGAAGTTCACAAGTGCACAATTTCCAACAGGGCAGCTAATTATCTGTGGATGATGACAGCAGGTGTGTTGGATGCCTCTTGCAGTTTGGTAAGGGTACCAGGACCGCCCCTCAATAGTGAAGATGGCCAGGTTCTGAGTGGTTCAGCGGTCTAATGTGCTACCACAATGGTCCGGGGGTCGCGAGAGTAAATCCCGAGCCATGCCACTTTGCCATCCGCGGCCGGAGTCTGAAAGAGCCCAATTGTCAGTGCTCTCTCCGGGTGGGTAGATGGCGCTCTCTCTCCCCTCATCACATGCCATGTTGGCCGGCACAGGCGTCTGGAGACCCAGCGCTTCCGCGTCCCGCATCACGGGAGGGAGGAGACGTGTTAAATCCCTCCCTTCTACTGCTGGGTCCTGAGGGTCTTGAGCACATCTCTCTTCTTCTCCAGCAGTTCCTGAACAGCCTTGGAGGACAATGGACATCGTGGGCATGAAGTCATGTAAAATGTCCATGTATTCTGCAAAGTACTGGACATCCCTAATCCAGGAAGCCCATCCGGGCAAGGCCGCAAACACCGGCAGGACAGGAGATATGCCCAGCACTTGAATGAAGGCCTGCAGCTGTAAACGACGCTGAGGTCTTCATTTGCAGAACACCTGCTTCACAAGGCTGCTCACCCTGTTGAGGTCCTCAGAGGTGTCTGGGAAGGCCTCTAGCTCTAAGTTAAGGAGATGCCAAGGCAAGACAGGTTGAGAAGTAGGTCATTAAAATGGTGCTGAAGGCTTTTTTCCAGTAGCTTCCAGAGTGTGTGGCAAACCCACACATCACTAAACCTGAAGCTATAACTGATCTGGCATCGTTTCATCTGAAACATCAAAAATGGGCTTTTCCGTCACTGCTTGCTTGAAGTCCTCTTTATACTGCGGGACCAACTATAGCAAGTGGTCAAACCTGGATTGGAACAGCCTGAGAAACTCTATGAGCTGAACTGCAGGATGCTTTTAAGCTAATGTTATACACCGATCAGCCTTAACATTAGTACCACCTGCTTAATACTGAGCAAGTCCCCCTTCTGCCATCGCAACAGATCTGACCATTCGAGGCATGGACTCCACAAGAACTCTGAACCTGTCCCCTGGGATCTGGCACCTAGACAAATGCTAGCAGCAGGACATTGCCCATACGTTGTGAGCATCAGCGAGCCTTGAGCGCCCATGACCCTGTCACTGGTTCACCGAATGTCCTTCCATGGACCACTTTTGGTAGGTTCTGATCACTGCATATCGCCTGATGTGTTGGAGATGTTCTGATCCAGTCAGAGAGATCCGGAGAGTGTAATACGGAGTGATGTAAACTGTGACGGGGCAGAGAGTGTAATACGGAGTGATGTAATCTGTGACGGGGCAGAGAGTGTAATACGGAGTGATGTAAACTGTGACGGGACGGACAGTGTAAAACGGAGTGATGTAATCTGTGATGGGCGGAGAGTGTAATACGGAGTGATGTAATCTGTGACGGGGTGGAGAGTGTAATACAGAGTGATGTAATCTGTGATGGGCGGAGAGTGTAATACGGAGTGATGTAAACTGTGACGGGACGGACAGTGTAAAACGGAGTGATGTAATCTGTGATGGGCGGAGAGTGTAATACGGAGTGATGTAATCTGTGACGGGGCAGAGAGTGTAATACGGAGTGATGTAAACTGTGACGGGACGGACAGTGTAAAACGGAGTGATGTAATCTGTGATGGGCGGGGAGTGTAATACGGAGTGATGTAATCTGTGACGGGGTGGAGAGTGTAATACAGAGTGATGTAATCTGTGATGGGCGGAGAGTGTAATACGGAGTGATGTAATCTGTGACGGGACGGAGAGTGTAATACGGAGTGATGTAAACTGTGACGGGGCAGAGAGTGTAATACGGAGTGATGTAATCTGTGGCGGGACGGAGAGTGTGATACGGCGTGATGTAAACCGTGACGGGGCGGAGAGTGTAATACGGAGTGATGCAATCTGTGGCGGGACGGAGAGTGTAATACGGAGTGATGTAATCTGTGACGGGATGGAAAGTGTAATACGGAGTGATGTAATCTGTGATGGGGCAGAGAGTGTAATACGGAGTGATACGGAGTGTTGGGTGTTTTCTTACCCGGCGTTTGGTGCGCTTCAGTCCCTCAGTGTGCTCAGGCTCGGACTGCAAAGGATCCTCCTCAGAGTCTTCACCCATCGCACAATCTACCAAACAAAACACAATACATCTCTCTCTAAGTGTGTGTGTGTGTGTGTGTGTATGTGTGTGTGTGTGTGTGTGTGTTTTACTGCAGTACCTGGACAGGAAGCTGTAAGTTTTATGTCTGGGATTTTCTTCACCAGGTGAGCATCAACAATCTGCAAACAAACCAATCAAAGCTATCATTTATATTAAAGTAAACAAACCTACTACAGGCATTATCATACACAACATGTCCAAATGTTTGTGGACACCCCTTCTAATAAACGCATTCAGCTGCTTTAAGCTGCACCTCCACTTCAGCTTCAGTGTTTGGACAGACAGTCTCACATTTCAACACCCTCGGATATAATAAAGGACTCTTCCACCTCCACGACTCACAGCTGGTTATTTTCAGGTTCTTCTGCTTAAATGCTTCAGACTCATCTGTCCAAAGCATACTGATGTTCCAGATGTTCTAGTCTTGGTCTTGGTGTTCTGGTCTTGCCCTGATGTTTCAAGGGTTTCCTCCTTTCTCGCCTCCCAGACAAATCAAATTTTGTCTCTGATGGAAGCTTCTTTACGTGTCTGGTGGTTCTGCTCTTGGGCTGAACTTGCTAGAAAGGCTTGACCTGACCATGCTGGTCAGCTATCACACTTGACTGTACGTGACTTAGCGGACAGTTCTAATAGCTCTGAGATCTTTTTAAAGATCTCCTCTGCATCTCCACCCTTCTTTCTGAAGGCCTCAGAGAGCTCTCTGGATCTGGTCATGATGGTGATCTTCTTCACCCCTCACTTTAATCATCAATCAAGATCAGACCAGACTAAACGTCTGAGGTTTAAATAGGACTCCAGACTCCTCCAGAATTATCCTCTCCAACCATGTTCTGATCATCTGCAGCTGAAGTTCTGGACCCGACTCTAATTCTACACATT
Source organism: Salminus brasiliensis (assembly GCF_030463535.1). NCBI lineage: Eukaryota > Metazoa > Chordata > Actinopteri > Characiformes > Bryconidae > Salminus > Salminus brasiliensis. The sequence goes on along the minus strand of NC_132880.1, from coordinate 48,741,818 downwards.
AGAATGAGTTATAAATGTGGTGGGGGCTTTAAAATCCTACATTTCTATTAATTCTATTTTATAAATGATTTATGAATGATGATTGAAGACGTTTCTTCAGGTGTGTGAGATTACTTAGATTACCTCCATCTCTCAGTGCTGATGACATGAAGATCAAACGTCCAGATGTTTAAATGTGTTCAAAGACAAAGCTTTTTATGAGGTGTCTTAATTTTATAATAATAACAAATTAAAACCTCTTTTAAACAAAACTGCATCATTAACTCGACCGGAGCTGTAACTGTGAATAAATACTAATGATTATTGATTGGTAATACATCACCTGATCTGTGTTATTGATCAGCGGCTCAATGATGTAGGAGAACACACCATCTGAAAACACACCACTGAGAGAAACACAGCAGCTCAGCATTTTCACTCATTACTCACTACATCAATGTTTCTGTGTTCACCAGGGCTGTATATTACTACACACACACACACACACACACATAAATACTACCTTATAGGCCGAGTAAGGCGATAAAACACATGTTTTAGACATGAAGATTCACCTGCAGGTGTGTGAGTGTGTGTGTGTGTGTGTGTGTGTGTGTGCACGTGTGTAATACTCACTGAAGACCTTGGCAAGTTGCTAGTGCTGCCCAGGATTGTGGATTTCCCCTCAAAGAGCCATGATAATAACAGTGTTCTCCACCCTAAACATGCACACACACACACACACACTGTTCAGCACGTGTTGGATCTGATCTGAGAACAGTGAGACATTTGAGAATGAAGATGGGTTTCATTATAAATATTAAACTGTAATAATTCATGTGGAATTGTACTGACAATACATTTACACATGCTGTGAACTGGTCTGTGCATCAGTCTGTGAGTCATTCTGTGAATCAGTCTGTGAACCAGTCTGACAGTCAGCATCTGTAAATGCTCAGTCTTTAAATCGGCAAGTGAATCGATATGTAAATCCGTCTGCAAATTGGTTGGTCTGTGAATCGGCAAGTGAATCAGTCTGTCAATCCATCTGTTAATTAGTCTGCAAACTGGTAGTCTTGCAAACTCTGTGAATCAGTCTCTGAATCAGTCTCTGAGTCAGCATCTGTGAATTGATAAGTGAATCAGTACATTTACATTTATGGTATTTAGCTGACGCTCTTAGTCTGTAGGTCATTCTGTAAATCAGTCTTTGAATCTGCAAGTGAATCAATCTGTAAATGCGTCTGTTGGTTGGTTTGTAAATTGGCAATTGAATCAGTCTGGGAATTCGTCTGCAAATTGGTTGATCTGTAAATTGGCAAGTGAATCAATCTGTGAATCGGTCTGTTAATTAGTCTGCAAAATGGTTGGTCTGTGAATCAGTCTCTGAATCAGTCTGTAAATCGGTCTGTAAACCAGTCTGACAGTCAGCATCTGTAAATCCGTCTTTGAATTGGCAGGTGAATCGGCCTGTTAATTAGTCTGCAAACTGGTTGTTTTGTGAATCGGCAAGTAAATCCATCTGTTAATTAGTCTATAGCAAACTAATTGGTCTATGAATCAGTCTCTGAATCAGTCTCTGAGTCAGCGTCTGTGAATTGATAAGTGAATCAGTAAACCAATTAGTCTATGAATCAGTCTGTAGGTAATTCTGTAAATCAGTATTTGAATCTGCAACTGAATCAATCTTTAAATCTGTCGGTTAATCTGTCTGCAAATTGGTTGGTCTGTGAATCAGAAAGTAAGTTTTGCAAGTGAATCCGTCTGTAAATTAGTCTGCAAACTGGTTGGTCTGTGAATCAGTCTCTAAGTCAGCATCTGTGAATTGTTAAGTGAATAAACAAACCCGTCTGTGAATCAGTCTGTAAACTAGTCTATGAGTCTGTCTGTGGACTCAGTAATGAACAATTGACCGTTTTCCTGCTTTAGTTTGAGCCTGTTTAGCTGGTTACCGTGGCAACCAGTCACTACTGTTGTGTTTATGAAAGAGGAAAAGTCTACAACACACACACACACACACACACACACACACAGAGGAATACATTACCGCTGTCTGAGAGGGTTTTCCTTCTTCATCAAAGTGACGCTCCACATAATCAGAAGATAAAAGGTGACTAAAAATAAACACAAGATCAATCAAATATTACAGTAATGATCTGCAGACTGAACTGTTGATTACATTAATTACACACACTAAGTTACAGACCCGATTACTGACCCCACATCACTGACCCTAAATTACAGACCTGATTACTGACCCCACATCACTGACCCTAAATTACAGACCTGATTACTGACCCCACATCACTGACCCTAAATTACAGACCTGATTACTGACCCCACATCACTGACTCTAAATTACAGACCTGTTTACTGACCCCACATCACTGACCCTAAATTACAGACCGATTACTCATCACTGACCCTTAATTACAGACATAATTACTGACCCCACGTCACTGACCCTTAATTACAGACATAATTACTGACCCCGCATCACTGGCCCTCAATAACAGACATAATTACTGACCCCGCATCACTGACCTTCAATTACAGACATAATTACTGGCCCCGCATCACTGACCCTCAATTACAGACATAATTACTGACCCCACGTCACTGACCCTCAATTACAGACATAATTACTGGCCCCGCATCACTGGCCCTCAATAACAGACATAATTACTGACCCCGCATCACTGATCCTAAATTACAGACCTAATTACTGACCCCATATCACTGATCCTAAATTACAGACCTAATTACTGACCCTAAATTACAGCCTTAATTTCTGATCCAACATCACTGACCCTAATTTACAGACGTAATTACTGACCTCACATCACTGACCCTAAATTACAGCCTTAATTTCTGACCTCACACCACTGACCCTAAATTACAGCCTTAATTTCTGACCCCAATATCACTGATCCTAAATAATAGACCTAATTACTGACCCCACATCACTGACCCTAAATTACAGACCTGATTACAGACCTAATATCACTGACCCTACATTTCTGAACCCACATCATTGACACAAGGTCACAGATCATCTTCTTCTGTTCCTAATGTTTAAACTCTTTCCACTCACTGATCTGCTTTATTGACTGGTTTCATAAAACATACACTATTGACAAAAGTATTGGGACACCAGCTCATTCATCGTTTCTTCTGAAATCAAAGGTAATAAAACAGAGAGCCTGATGATCAGTTGCTTGGACGAGAATCCTCCCTCACAATGATCGGTTCTCCTCATTCTTCCCAGGTAAAGTAAACTAGTACACACAGGTTTTAGTGGTCTATACTTACTGGTTTAACTGGAGATCTAAGATGAACGTGCTTCCAAAAGCCTCTACCTGGAAAGTGCTCTGAGCTAAATGGAGCGGCTGGAAAAGAGAGAAAGAGAAGACTGAAGAATGAACAGCCCAAACAAACCCACGACCCGGCAGGTCCACAGCCCGATGAACCTTCAGCCTCAACCAGCCTGCGACCCGTCCCAAAGCCCATCGTCCAGTACAAGTCTACAAGTCAATGAGCCCTCGGCCCAAAGGACTCAAGGCCCAACAAGCCTATGACCCGTCCCATGGCTCACTACCTGAAGACCCCACACAGATGGTTTCATGAACCTACAACCCACCCCACAGCCTAATGAACCCATGACCCGAAGAACCTGATAACAGATAATAAACATGCACCATAATTATAACACACACATACACTATATGGACAAAAGTATTCGGACACCTGCTCATTCATTGTTTCTTCTGAAATCAAGGATATTACAAAGAGCTGATCCTGCTTTTGTTGGAGTAACTGAAAACTCCACTGTCCAGGGAAGAAGGGGCTTTCTGCTAGATTGCTGTGAGGATTTGATTGCATTCAGCGACGAGAGAAAGTAAGTGAGGTCAGGATGTTGGATGATGACCACCAACCCACCTCATCCCAAAAGTACTGGATGGAGCAGCAATACAGTTCTTACACTGCTCCACAGCTCAATGCTGGGGGGCTTTATGCCCCTCTATCTAGCCCACGCCTGCCGTTATTAGGCAGCATGGTGCAAATAGGTTCATGTTGGTTTATCTGCTCCAGAGAGTCCTATTCTATTGGCAGTACTTCTCTACCTCTCTCAGCAATGGGTGCAACTTAAAGTAGCTGAATGCATTCATTAGAAGAGGTGTCCACAAACTTTTGGACATATAGTGTATATGGATTATGACAGTGGTGGTGGACGGTCACATGGTGACTTACTCTTAACAGAATGTACTGTACTGTATCGGGAGTGTGTGTGTGTGAGTGTGTGAGTGTGTGTGTGTGTGTGTGTGTAATGGAAGCCTATACCCCACCAATTAGCATGGAGCTAACTGATGTCATTACTGTAGCTCTACAGCCTCTCTCTCTCTCTGTTTCCACTCACAGTCTCTCGCCCGCTCTCTCTCGCCCTGGTGTCCAGGCTGCTGTGTGGTTTCTCCTCTGTGGTGAGCTTCTGCTGCAGGAGGCGTTTAGGGTGTGTGATGTGTTCCCACTGCCCAGTGCTGCTGCTCCTGCCTGACACACACACACACACACACACACACACACACACACACACACATCAGCAAGAACAATTAACCATCCCTCATTAAACTGCTGCTGCTGTTTTTCCCTAAATCACCCCCCCCACACACACACACACAAACACACACACACACATCCACACACACACACACCCCTCAGTGCTCACCTGCCACTACAGCAAACAGCAGACACTGCAGCGCGAGCATCCTCACTGAGCCCGCATGCACTGCAGCTTTATTCCGGCGCGAGGAGGAGATCTACTGCAGTCCGCGCGCTGCAGCTCCGCGAGCTTTCGAAACACCGAGAGCCTCCCCAGACAACGCAGAGCGGTAACCGCGCGCGATCGGATTAATCAAACGTTTGCTGCGACTGTGCACGGTTTGCATGTTGCTCTGAAAGCGCGCACGAGCGCGACTGTCTGTGTATCTCTGCGTGCGTGTGCGTGTGTGTGTGTGTGTGTGTGGGCACGGGGAGGGGGGTTGGGGTGGGGGGGCTCTGCGGCATAGCACGTGGGATCCTCCCTGATCCTGCACAGCGCGAGCTGCAGGACGCGCTCAGAATACCGTTCAGGAAGAAGCGCCGCAGTGAGGGCGGAGTCCAGCAGGTGGCAGCAGAGAGGCAGGTGACGGATATGCAAATCCGTCGTTTTGCTACCCTCCTAACTCGGGATGTGAGCCACGTGCGATCTCGCGATAAGATGCAGGGGAACGGGATGCTCCTGCACGTTCCTCAGCCCCAGAGGCTTCACCTCATTGCATGCCTTTGGCTTCGTTCACGCAGCAGGAAAAGTGGCCCAGATCCCATTTTTAATGTAACCGGGTCACTTCAGGTCCATCTGTCAGTTGACGGTGACGTAGGCCTGCTTGGGCCTACGGGTCAGTGCCCCGGAGACTGCTGGAGCATCAGGACTGGGCCTACATGCTCTTCCCATGGCCTGCCATCTAGACCTCCACCCCTGTGCCAGTGCTCCAGTCCATAACCCAGCAGGCCCAGCCGCTGCTGTCCCTATACCTGCTGACCCGTCTGCTCCGGCAGCTGTGTCAGTGGTACCGACCTGGGTCCCCCAGTCATAGCAGAGGTGGCTATGACTTGGCATAGTGGGTACCTAGCCAGTCTGCACATGTGGGGCTCACATGGGTGGAATGTGGGCTAGGTGGGCTAGTCACATGTTGTTTGTGACTAGGACCCAGTGGGGTTGCCCCAATTGTTATAGCCCACCCTAATCTCACATGGGTCCCGTCCAGGACTAATGTGCAGTGTGCAACCCAGATAGCACCCATGCTTCATACCTGGGGCTCATATGTGGGCGAATAACATTGCTCTGCCTTGCTCGTGGCAGGATGGGGTAAGAATAAGGGTCCTCCTTACTCTTCGTTCCCCTACCTGTGTAACAGCAGTCACATGGAGGAGCCCGTAGAACATCAGACAAATGGCTTACATGTAAATGTAGGTCACCTGCTCCCGTGTGGCCTGTGCTAAAGGCGAAGGCAGTGCTAGGATGGCTGCCTGAATTGCAGCCCCTGCTCTTCATCTAGCTCCTGCCTCTCGTTACCGTCCATGTCTCCCCAGTCTTTAGTCCAGCCCCATTTCTCGTCTCAGCATCCAGCATCCTGTTGTTCCTGTTCGCTTCACCGTCCCGTCACCATCCCGTTGGTGCCCCCCACAGTCCCGACTTGCCCTAGTTTCTGCCCTGTTCTTGGTTCTTAGTGCATTTCCTGGTCTAATCTAGTATTTTTGCTAGTATGGACCACGCCCTGGAAGGCTGAGCGGGGGGAGCCTCGACTGACCATCACAGCGCTCATGTCTTGTCCAGCTCTCCACTCCACATCCTCACATCTTTACTGCCCTTAAATCGCTATGTGCCTGACTGTAAACACCAATCAGCCATATCATTAGCACCACAGGCAGGTGCGGTGGACCACACTGATAATCTTCATCTACAGTGGCTTCAGCTGTCAAGCAGTGCGAGTTCAGGTGATGGAGGTGTTGAAGCAAAAAAACGGGCAAAAAATTTGACGAGAACCAAGCTGTGACGTTCTAGACGACTGGGTCACATCAGAACATCTCCAAAGCATCAGGCAGGTCTTGTGACAGGACTTAAGAGGATGTGCTGCTAATGTTGTCTTGGTCTTGGTGCCAGATAGCACAGGACGCCTTCAGAGGTCTGGTGGAGTCCATGTCCTGAGTCCATGGTCAGACAAGGGGGATCTGCTCAAAATTAGCTAATGTTATGGCTGACAAATGTGCACAGCACATCGGGGGCCCTGTCCTCGGGGGCCCTGTTGTCGTTTGTTTTAGTATCTAGTTTCTGTTTATTTGCTCTTTTTTGTTGTTTGTCCTATTAACCAATTTGCTCGGGGCCCGGTCGTCAGGGGCTCTGTCGTTGGGGGCCCAGTTGTTAGAGCCCTGTTGTTTGTTTTTGTATCCAGTTTCTGTTTATTTGCTCTATTTTGTTGTTTGTTCTATTAACCAATTTGCTCGGGGCCCGGTCGTCGGGGGCCCTGTTGTTTGTATTTGTATCCAGTTTCTGTTCTGTTTTGTTAAGTTGTTGGAATGAGATCAGAAGTCCCTCTCTTTAACTGGAGCTGTGCCGTTCCGCTCTCACTGACGTCGGCACTGCCAAGACCTTCAGAGGATGATCAGACCAGTGTGTGTTTAGTGTGTAGGTGTGTGTTGGTTAGAAGATCAGTGAAGGTCAGTTTCCCCTTGTTCCAGTCCAGCTCCACCCTGACCCTCTGCAGCTTCTCTCTAAGGGTGAAGGTGGAAACGGGTTCTCCTGGGCAGCGTGTCCAGAATTTACCCTTAACGTCATCGTAACCCAGAGTCCACACTGACCCCAAGAAGTGCTCACCCTTCCTCGACACACCCTCTGCTATCAAACCCAGCTCCCAGTCGTGATGGTCTCCAGCCTGGACGTCCCAGCAGTGTGTCCCTGAGCTAAACCCCTCAGAACCCACAACACACAGGTACTTGTCAAATCTCTCAGGATTATCAGGAACCACTGGGTTCTGGGTTCTGTATTCTACAGGGGTGAGATCTTCAGACAGGTGGAGGTGCAGAGCTGCAGTGTTGGGGTCCAGAGTAATGGGGGCTGAGGAGAGAGGGCAGAGAGGACATCACACTCTTCTCATGATCCTGGGAAAGCTTCCTCAACCTCAACAGATGCCAGATGTCCAAATGTTTGTGGACACCCCTTCTAAGGAATTGCACTGATTGCTGACACAGCTTGTCTAATCCATGTAGAGATGCACTGCCAATAGAATAGGACTAAACATGAACCTAGGCGTGAGCTAGAGGGGTATAAAGCCCCCCAGCATTGAGCAGCTGTGTTCACTGGAATGATGGATGGTGGTGCTCCATCCGGTATTTTTGGAAGGGATGAGTTGGGGCGATGATCATCCAACGTCGTGACTTCCCTAGCGTTCATGTTGCTGAATGCAATCAAATCCTAGTAGAAATCTAGTAAAAAATGCCATTGATTTCAGCAGAAGCAATGAATGAGCTGGTGTCCCAATACTTTCGTCAATTAAGCATACACAGCAAAATCAGCAGAGTTAATTTTCTGGTGTTGATGAAATTACAGAGAGTAGAGAGTTAATCCAACTACTGTCCGAGTTAATCTAACTCTCTACTGAGCTTCATCTGTCTGGTTTCACTCCTAGTCACAAAGAGAGGTGGTGTCAAAAAAGAGTGTTAAACCTGCTGTCTTTAGATGAACTCCAGAAGCATCACTAAACTCTACCATTTAGAGATTGACTCCCAGAGTGTTAAATGGTTAACCCACCCCCACCCTGCCGGCGCATCACGTCGAATTCAGCAGCAGAGAGACGTCTCATTTCATCTATATTGGTGAGTTGCTGTTAAATGTGTGGATTTCCGAGTATTAATAAGTTTAACGTTAATTAGAGCAATATTATATTTTTTGTGTAGTGTTTATGATCGACATAGTTACTGTACTGTGGACCCTGACTGAAGCTAGCACACCAGATGCACCACATCATTTGGCAGAGAATACTGGCAGGGAGAGCCGATAAATGACAGGTTTACGTTCATGTTTGCATTGCAGAGTTATTAAATTAGTGAAGTAAAGCCGCCAGCACCACTTATCACGAAATTTGGACGCTGTGCGATGCGGCGTGTCTGGTGAGTTCTGTTTTAGCTTAGATAACGTTAGCCAAATTATTATATTATTTATATTATTATAGCTTATATAATATAGATTATATATTATATAATATATTATATTATAGCTGAACAGACGTTGGAAATGCTAATACATTTTTGGTCATATGCTAACTGAATTTGCTAGACATGTGGGAGTACATTGTTCGACACTTTAGCCAATTTAAGCAAAACAGTTTTTTAAAAATCTTTTAATATAATGTTGAGCAGCAGTGTAAGATTGAATGTAATTTACAAATAAATTATTCATATGTATCGCGTCGTATGTGGCAGGATTTTGCAGGGGACAAGCCAGTGCAACGGATAGTGGAGACAGGAGGGTGGCCAACGCCATTAATGTACATTTGGTGACGTGTTTTTGTTAATTCATTTTTTGTGTGTGTGTGTGTGTAGTGATTAAGTGATTAGTTAAATAAATGATTCTGTTTGTAAATATAGTCTTCACTTTTTTCCTTGTAGGACATGCTGGCTAAAGTTGAGTTTGGAAGAACACAAAAATATGTGAAAATACCACAGACTGATGAAAGCATGGAATACAACAGATTTCTTGAAGACAGTTAGTGATTTGTTTTGTTTGTGGAAAAAAACAAGAGAAAGAAAAGTTATAGCCAGCATACATATAATATGCCTTTAAATTGATGACAGAGTTTACTGTAAAAAAGTGAACTCAATTTTTGTAGCAATAACAAGTTGATTATTTGAAAATAGTAGAATTTATATTACTATTTCTATGACTTTACTTTTAAGTTACTTATTGCAACATTTCTTTGAGTCTTCCAGTAACCATGAAATTTGGTCTGGAGCATGAATGTCTGAGAGAGGGTCAGCTCATCTTAACTGACGAATCAGGAACAGAAGTAGATGAAGATATCTTTGATGAGCTTGTGAAATCAGGTGTACTAAACTTCAAGATCATATCTAGACAACGAGTTACTGGTAAGCCTGTTAAGTAATTTGATTTTTTGGGGGGATAAAATGGAGAAAAAAAACTGTAGAATAATAAAGAATGCTAATTTTTACTGTTTTGTTTAGTATTTTATTAATTTCCTTTATTTAACTGATTTTACTGATTAATATTTTTTTGTTGGCCAGATCTGGATATCCAAATTGTCACTGATGAATCAGCTTCCTCTGTGATGTCAGATACTCCACTTTCCCCAGTGTCATCTAATTCATCTGACTCTACAGTTATCCTTGAAACCACAAAGAGGAGAAGGGGTTCAACAGAATTCATGGATCGGGATCAAGCACGACAGGTATAATTAAAGTAAAAAATACTTAAATATTTATTTTTAATACAAATGGGGAAAAGTATTTTTAGGGTTTCTCTTATCGGAACACAAACTGGAATTTAATTAGATTTTGGCAGATGGTTGAAGCTGTTCTCAGGGCCAATCCAAAGGGTGAAGAGGTCTTTATGGAATATGACAAAACCAAAACACTAACAGATGCCAAACGTAAACAGATGGTAAACATCCTGGTTGCAGATATGATTGAAACTCATGGGTAAGACATTTAAGTGAATTTGGTTAATAAATAAATGAACTTTAAGGATACAAACAAGCACTTGCACAGGGTGTATAAGACTGTTTTTTTTTTTCTTTTCAAAGAAGGATCCCACCATCAAGTGCACGTACCAATTATGCACTGGGAATTGTGACCCTGTTTCCGTACCTCCAAGATCCATACTCTAAGAATGGCTATGTGAGTTAATGCTATAGTATTGCAAAAGGCTGAAACTTGTTCTTAAAAAATTGGTCATTGTGCATTTCCACATGTGACCCGGATGATTTTTATTATTTTTTTGCAATAGTGTTAGCATAATTTAAATGACTTTGCCATTTTAAAAAAATCTGTGTTCAGTTCTTATTTACTGAAACTGAAATGCATGCTTTTCTGATTGTGTTTGGATTTTGTGTGTTAAACAGGAACACTACTATGATCCTGGGGGAAATACTGGCTACCTAGCATGGAGGATTAAGACAGTTCAACGCAACACATCTGTTGGCTACCGGAGTTATTCCAAGCCTTCTCATCAGGACAGCCCAAAAAGCAGACGAGAAACTCTTCTAAGTGGTGAACAGCTGTTTGGTGATGACTGCAGGGAGGCTTTATCTACAATTAGACACTCAACAGATGAGTCAATCATCAAAGAGAGAATGAGAGCAACTTTCCAGTATCGGCAGAAGCTGGTTTATGACGAGGATGCATCAGTTTCGATTCTGGATGTCTTCCCTCGGTTCCTTGACATACCTGGATTGGTAAGAACTTGCATTTTAAATATTAGACTGGTCTACACCTTTTTATGAAACAAATTAAGCACCCTTGATATTTAAACATATATGTTAATCTTATGTTTTCAAAGATTGACCAGGACTTCACCATGATGTTTGGAGATCTTGGTGTCTAGCAAGTTTCTGGCGAAGTGGCCTACTTTTTTTAAGCCCAAAGTCATCAGTGACTGCAGGACACTAGGCCCAAATCAATACGTTGAGGAACTTCTGTCAGCACTTGAACTCCAACCTGACAATATCTATGGTGAGTTTTAATTTTTCCAAATGCTTCAGATTTTTAAAAAAGATTGTCAGTCAGTTAATATTGTTTGTATTGTAGGATGGGACAGTGATATGTCAGCAATTCTCCTGCTTCTTCACCTACTTCCGCCAACCTCACGAGGACAGAAAAAAACAGCAAAGATCAGTTCAGCCCAGGCAACCATCTTGTAAGATATCTTCAGGTATGCAGTGTTTTTTTTTTTTTGTAAATGTTTTTTTTTTTCAGTCAATTTCATTAGGCGTTTGATTTGCTATACATTTGTATGTTGGAACAGAACCTAGAATTTCACTTTGTTCATGACACTCTTGCAATTTGCAAGATGGTCTAATCGAATGGGTTGCACTGCAGTCAGCATGGCTCCAGATACCTGTGACAACCTACCAGGACCTACCAGTCACTCCCAGCCCATCTAGCTGCTGCCTGCGCTGCATGCAGTGGTTACTCTGGATATTAGCTAATTGTCATAATAATGTGACTCGACTGACATGCAACATGTCCTGCACTGCTATTCTACAGGAAGGAGCCAGTCTTACTACCTTCCTTGAGAGAGCTGAAACAAGACAGCCCTTCCTCCTCTGCATTGGTGAGCAAAAGAACAAAATCGCAAAGTTCTACATCATCATCGACCAGAAGGCTGTCCCATGCAAGGCTCAGACATCTGTGGCTGCATTTGATGAACTGTTCAAAGCTCACTTTGTTTTCAGTCTCTCCTATGATGAAGCTTTGAGCAATTTCTATACATTTGTGCAAACCACAGTGTACAAACACTCTGCAGCTTGCAGGGTGGGGAAATACTTAGGCAGACATTGCATTTGGAGGCATTTTCAGGTTTTTCAACTACTAACTGGGTCAGAAATTACGGTACTGAGTATGAGGTTGATTTGTTCGTTTGCACTGGATCATGTCATGATCTTCCAGAGTTCAAAAAGATCTGTAATATCATAATACATGAAGAGCATGCTTTCATACTAGTCGGTAGTGTTGACACACTGTACTTTGATGAGCACTTTAATGGATACTGTATTGAGGAGAGAGATGATGCGTTTTCTGTTCTCTGTATAGACCAGCTTACATATTTCATACCCTTTGATAAGCAGTGCTCCAATGAGAGTGATAACAGAGCATCCATAGTGCCGTATTGTTATATATTGAATATTTGCCAATAAATATGTTTGAGGTTTTATTGAAAGTGGTGCATGTGTTCAGAAATAATAAAAAGACATGTGAAGCATTCAACAGTTGTATGTTGTTCTTTTTTTTAAATTGTAAAAAACATTTTAGTATGAACTGCATACACCTAAAGCAATATCCTGCAATAAAGTATAAATATGAAAATAACTCCTGTAGAGTTAAAAAGTGACACCAAAACAGAGTTAAATTATAACACAGCACTCTGGTGTTAAGAAAAGTTTAACACTGATTGGTGTTGAACAGTGTTACGTTTTAACTCTCTGAAGAGTCAAAAATCAACTCTGTAACAGTGTTAAAGTTCCAACACTTCAAAAAGTGTTAAAATAACACTATGGGGAGTGGACCCATATAGACACTTTTAAAGTGTTAAAATAGAGTTATTTTGTGGTTGCAAATTTTGCTGTGTATCTACTCTGTATACCTATAATCAAACTTGCATTCGATTAAACATTGATAAATATTAATAAAGCTGTTTATGAGTGAAATCAGATGCAAAAACACTCAAATGTTGAGCCCCTCTGTGGTACTCTGCAGTGTGGGATTCTGGGTACTAAGCAAAAATGACTTCATTACATGTTTATAACCACGTCCTTTGGTTCAGATTGAGTTTAAATATAATATAATAAATAATATATTATGTATTTATATACATTTGAAATACATCTCAAATACATATTTCAGAGTACATCGATCAGCCATAACATTAGTACCACCTGCCTACCACTGAGTAGGTCCCCCATGTGCCACCACCACCATCGAGGCAGGGACTCCACCAGACCCCTGAAGGCGTCCTGCTGTAGGCACCAAGACTAACATTAGCAGCAGATCCTTTAAGAAGCAGATCCTGTAAGTTGTGAGATGGGCAGGACCTACATGAGCATCAATGAGCCTTGGGAGATCATGACCCCTGACCCATGTCTTCAGTTCACTGGTTGTCCTTCCTTGGAGCACTTTTGGTAGGTCAGTACTGACCACTGCATTCCAGGAGAGACCCCCCTACTAGACCTGCCTGATGTTCTGGAAATGTTCTGACCCAGTCACTGTCTAGAACATCTACAACAGCTTGGTTCTTATCAAAGTGTCTCAGATCCTTCATCACCTTCGAGAACTGACTGTCCACTAATAGATCCACCCCTGGACAGACAGAAGCCGCTGTAGTAGTACTAATGTTATGGCTAGTTGGCACATAACAAATTCATTAAAAAACATTTATTAGTACATTAATAGAATTATGATAGAGCAGAGTAAGGAACTGATTTCAGGGGGGGGGCAGGGGGGGGGGGGTAAAAAGGGCCAAATAACTGCTGGATTTTGGAGACACTGGAGATGGAAGGATGGTTTAGAGGAGGAAAATTAGATGGGGAAATGGGCGGAGTTTTGTCATTGCAACATATGGGTATGGGTGGAGCTACACATCATACTGAAACCAGCCAGCAGAGGTGTTAGACCTGTGTTTGCGAGATGGTAAAGTGACTCTTACCTGTAAGAACTGAATGTCCTCAGCTTTCATCATCCTCTCTATGTTTCTGTGATATTCCTCCATCCATCTCCTCAATCTTCCTCCTCGTCACCTCACCCTAATGCTCCTCTTCCTCCTTCAGTGCTGCTATTCTTGCTGCTTCTTCAGCTCTAAGAAACTGGTGAAGCTTCTCAAACTGTGCCTTTATCTGCCTCTCTGTGTGCTGGGCCTGGATCTGGAACCAAAGAAAGACCATTAGGAACATCACCAGATGTTCTACAAGCATTTACCATCGTCAGGACAAGCGAACGCTCTTAGGCAACGTGACCTTCACAACATGGGTCACAGTTCAGGGTGACCCTACCTTAATGTAGGCGGATGAGAGGCTCGCTTTGCTTCTGTAAGATGTTCTGGTTCTTCTGGAGTGTCTTCAAAGACGCCTGGAGTTTCTCCTGCAAGTAATCAACAGGTCAGCTGAGCAAAGCTGAGGCTCACAGAGTGGAAAAAAGGAATGGCTGCTGTATTTTAGATAATCATATTTCCACTTTTAATATTTCAGATATTTTACATAGGGGGTTGCCATGGTTAGGATGTTGTGGTTGGGGGGCTACCATACTAGTATACCGCATACTGTGGATTCGATAGATCATCCGCAATGTTCGATGGTCATACCTCTTGTGTGAAGCTGTTACAGCCTGAAGCTGTGATGAATTTTGGACAAAAGTATTGGGACACCTGCTCATTCATTGTTTTCTCTGAAATGTATCCTGCTTCTGTTGGAGTAACTGTCTCTACTGTCCAGGCTTTCTACTAGATTGTGGAGGAGCATTGCTGTGCAGATTTGATTGCATTCAACAACAAGAGCTTTAGTGAAGTCAGGATGTTGAATGATCTCATCCCAAAAGTACTGGATAGAGCTCCACCATCCATCATTCCAGAGAACACAGTTCTTCCACTGCACCACAGCTCCACACCTTATTGACAGGTGTTAGATAGACCATTTGAGTGCAACCTTGCAGCCTCCATCTTTGACTTCTTGGTCAAGACACCTGTGGAGGACCAGCAGAGTGGACCGGTTGGCCTCCTGGAGTTGGTGGTTAGAGTGGAACAGGAGAACTGGGAGGAAGGCCAGGCCAAGCCTCTTTTCACTGGAGGCCCCAACTCTTGGCAACCTCTCAGACCTTAATTATGAGTACCTGAAGAACCTGAGGAACGGGGTAGATTTGTGGAGAACCTGCAGAAAGCTGCTGTAGTGAGGTTTTCTTCATTGTTTTGATTGGTTATTTTAACCCCATAAAAGGCCAATGACCTGCCAGCAGGCCGAAGGTGTTATTGGACACTTGGCAACCTCTCTGGCCTTAAGAGGCCAGAGTCACCTTACTATGGTCACCTTATTGTCTTGTGTTTAGTAATGTCTAAAGCTTAGAGGTATCTTTGAACTATTAGTCTATTCTAACTAGCTGAGGTTTTTCTTGGGTAAATAGCAAAGCACTTTTGTAAGTCTCTCTGGATAAGAGCGTCTGCTAAATGCTGTAAATGTAAATGTAAGAGGCTATTACTGTACTTTGCTTTTACAGAGATATAAAACTTTTGGATTTTAATGGACTCTGTAAGACGGAAAATGGACAGAGGTTAAGAGGTCAGTCAAATCCCTGAAGGGGATATCTCCAGTGGAGGATTGTACATGGGATTTTACTCACAAACACATGGTACTGAGACAGTAGTACTGTAGTCTTAGCTATTGTGTGTAGCTACTAGCTACTAAACACAAGTCAATATGGAGACCATACTGAGGACTTCCGTGGATCTTAAAGGATGGCGGATCGAGCCGAGCCGTACTTGAAGCTGGAAGGGCTCTTGGTGCAGATCGGCTTTTGACCATCGCCATCAAGTACGGAGGGGCTGGCTGGTCCAGTCTTGGCTTTGTAGACCAGAGTCAGGGTTCTTCTCTCTGGGAAGCATTTAGGTGCAGTTACAGATAAAGCAGGTGTGGTGGGGGTGGTGAGGAGATGGGGAAAGAGGAGACTGCAGAAGCAAAGGCTGAGGTCATATCTGGGAACAAGAATGGCCAGAATTCCAGGACTTTGCTTTGAGTTTAGAGAAGGAGCCCAGGGAAGCTTTGAGCGTTTGAAGAGTGTCTGTGTGGAAGAATGGGCCAAAATCACACCTCAGCAAAGCATGCGACTAGTTTCTCCACCAAAAATATTAATCACAACAATATTCTGTGATTAATTCTGAATAATCAGAAGCTAAAATGCTAGCGAGCTCGTCCTTAAAATGGCTAAATGTGTGGAAAATCTGACGCAAAAGTACAAAAAGTGCTTAAAATCAATAATTTGATCCAAAATAATACGTTATACATATACATTTACATAATAATACAAAATGTTATGATGCTAAAGGCTTTCTTTTAAGTGTACTTTTAAAAATTATACTATATATTTATACTATAAAACATTTATACAAATATATACTATAATATAAATACTAAAATAACTATATATATATACTATAATATATGTACATACTATATTAAATACATATACTGTAATATATACTTTATTAAATACATATACTGTAATATATACTATATTAAATACCTATACTGTAATATATACTTTATTAAATACAAATACTGTAATATGTATATACTTTATTAAATACATATACTGTAATATATATACTATATTAAATACATATACTGTAATATATATACTTTATTAAATACATATACTGTAATATATACTATATCAAATACATATACTGTAATATATACTTTATTAAATACATATACTGTAATATGTATATACTTTATTAAATACATATACTGTAATATATATACTATATTAAATACATATACTGTAATATATATACTTTATTAAATACATATACTGTAATATATACTTTATTAAATACATATACTGTAATATATATATACTATATTAAATACATATACTGTAATATATATACTATATTAAATATATATACTGTAATATATACTTTATTAAATACATATACTATAATATATATACTATATTAAATACATATACTGTAATATATATACTATATTAAATACATATACTGTAATATATATATACTTTATTAAATACATATACTGTAATATATACTATATTAAATACATATACTGTAATATATACTTTATTAAATACATATACTGTAATATGTATATACTTTATTAAATACATATACTGTAATATATATACTATATTAAATACATATACTGTAATATATATACTTTATTAAATACATATACTGTAATATATACTATATTAAATACATATACTGTAATATATACTTTATTAAATACATATACTGTAATATATATATACTATATTAAATACATATACTATAATATATATACTATATTAAATATATATACTGTAATATATACTTTATTAAATACATATACTATAATATATATACTATATTAAATACATATACTATAATATATATACTTTATTAAATACATATACTGTAATATATATACTATATTAAATACATATACTGTAATATATATACTATATTAAATATACAGCGGGTGAAATGAGTATGAACACGTCCCCAATTTTCTAAGTAAATATAATTATAAATATTTCTATCTATTTCTGAAGGTGCTATTGAGATGAAATTCTCACCAGATGTCAGTAAGAACACATCTGATCCACACATACCAATCAAATAATAGATGTTTCTAAATTAAGTTATGTTTAATAATGAGAAATGACACAGGGAAAAAGTATCTAACACACTTACTAACATTTATTTAAGATTTCCTACAGAAGCCTTTGTTGGTGATAACAGCTCCAGGGCGCCTCCTGTAGGGGGAAACTAGTCCTATGCTTTGCTCAGGTGTGAGGTTCCGTGGTTTCACCTGGATTCAGGTCAGGTGATTGGCATCTGCCTCCTATTGCTGTCTGACCACAGCATTTTAACCACATCCATGTCCCACTGGTTCCATCATTGTTAGTTAACCACTCTTACTGGGGCACCAGTCTTACCGGTTCACCTCCATTCTTACTGGTTACATGTTTGGGGTTGTATAATTTCTCATTATTACACATAACTGAATTTATAATCATCTATGGTTGGGTTTTTCTTTGTATGTGTGGATCAGACGGTTGTTACTGACATCTGGTGAGAATTTCATGTCAATAGCACCTTCAGAAATATGTATTTATGAATTATGTACATAATTATTATTATTATAATCATTTATTTGCATTATTTGAGCGGCTGTTTTTGAGCAGTTGTCATTTCAAATACATAAATAAATAAATAAATAAATGATCTTAATAGAATTTTTATTTGGAATTTAGGGGAAATGTTGTCCATGGTTTATGAAATACAACACAAATATAAATTTTCCTAAAACACACTGCCTATAAATATATATATATATATACAGTCATGCCCGAAAGTATTCATACCCCTGTCAAAGTTTGACTTAAATTTACTTTTATTTAACCAGAAATTATATTTTTGCCTTGAAACGACACAGGCATCTCCCAGGAGATAACACGATGATGTACAAGAGGCATCATTGTGGGAAAAAATATTTCTCAGCTTTTATACACATTTGAACAAAAAGTGGCATGTCCAAAATTATTCATACCCTTTGAAAACTGTCACAGTATATGGGAAAATCCAAAGTTCTATACCATTCCAAATAGTCCAAGTTGTTTTAAAGCATCCTAATTACCCTGATTCATTGGGAACAGCTGTTTTAATCAACTCAACAGGAGAAAAACAGCAGCTCTCTGCAGTTGGTTTGTGGACAGTCATGGCTAAGACAAAGGAGCTCACTAAGGACCTGCGGCTGTGCATTGTGGCCGCTCACAAGTCAGGAAAGGGCTATAAAGCCATATCAAAATGTTTTCAAGTTCCAGTGGCTACAGTGCAAAGTATTATTAAAAAATACAAGAAGTTCCGCACTGTGGAAAATCTCAGAAGATGTGGTCGGAAGCCAAAAGTGACACCTGTGCTGGCCAGGAGAATAGTGAGAGAGGTGAAGAAAAATCCAAGGATCACCACCAAGGCCATCCTGGTGAATCTGGACTCTGCTGGTGGCGACATCTCAAGGCAGACAGTTCAACGGACACTGCACACTGCTGGGTTCCACGGACGCAGGCCAAGGAGGACACCACTTCTCCAGAAAAGGCACACAAAAGCCCGCTTGACCTTTGCAAATGCTCATCTGGACAAAGAAGAAGACTTCTGGTGTTCTGTTTTATGGTCAGATGAAACAAAAATTGAATTGTTTGGCCACAATGATGTGTGCACCATTTGGCGTAAAAAAGGAGAAGCCTTCAACCCTAAGAACACCATCCCCACTGTCAAACATGGTGGTGGGAACCTAATGTTTTGGGGGTGTTTTTCAGCCAATGGACCAGGGAACTTGATCGCAGTAAATGGCACCATGAAAAAAGAGCAATACATCAAGATTCTCAACAACAACATCAGGCAGTCTGCAGAGAAACTTGGCCTTGGGAACCGGTGGACATTTCAGCACGACAACGACCCAAAACACAGCCAAAGTGGTGAAGAAATGGTTAGCAGACAAAAACATTAGTCCTGACTAGAATCCAATTGAGAATCTGTGGAGGGAGCTAAAGATCAGGGTGATGGCAAGGAGACCCTCGAACCTCAAAGAGTTGGAGCTCATCACTAAAGATGAATGGGCAAAAATACCAGTGGAGACATGCAAAAAGCTGGTCAGCAATTACAGGAAGCGTTTGATTGCTGTAATAGCCAATGAATATATATATGTGTGTGTGTGTGTATATATACACTAAATTAAACACATATACTCATATATATAGACACACACAAATATATATATAAATACACGTGCATTCTTTAAATATACTTCTCTGAACAAATACAGAAAGAATAATTATATATGTATAATTAAATAGAAAATAAATAAAAGCATAAAAAACTAAATATGAATGAATTAATTTCAGTATTTTTGCTGATGTAAATGTATGCTTATTACATTGTTTATTTTATTTTCTAAATAATGATTTCCATGTCTTAAACGGTCAGATCTGTTTTGGTGGTACAAGGGCGAGAGGTGGGTGGAAGCTGATCCTGGTCAGGCAGTCGGGGGGATCAATGCCGGTCATGCCCCTTGTGAACTTCAAAATCTATGAAAGGAACTAAAGCTCAGAGTTTAGAGAAGGAGCCCAGGGAAGCTTTGAGCGTTTGAAGAGTGTCTGTGTGGAAGAATGGGCCAAAATCACACCTGAGCAAAGCATGCGACTAGTTTCTCCACCAAAAATATTAATCACAACAATATTCTGTGATTAATTCTGAATAATCAGAAGCTAAAATGCTAGCGAGCTCGTCCTTAAAATGGCTAAATGTGTGGAAAATCTGACGCAAAAGTACAAAAAGTGCTTAAAATCAATAATTTGATCCAAAATAATACGTTATACATATACATTTACATAATAATACATAATGTTATGATGCTAAAGGCTTTCTTTTAAGTGTACTTTTAAAAATTATACTATATATTTATACTATAATATATGTACATACTATATTAAATACATATACTGTAATATATACTTTATTAAATACATATACTGTAATATATATATACTATATTAAATACATATACTGTAATATAAACTATATTAAATACATATACTGTAATATATACTATATTAAATACATATACTGTAATATATACTATATTAAATACATATACTGTAATATATATACTATATTAAATACATATACTGTAATATATACTTTATTAAATACATATACTGTAATATATATATACTATATTAAATACATATACTGTAATATATACTTTATTAAATACATATACTGTAATATATACTATATTAAATACATATACTGTAATATAAACTATATTAAATACATATACTGTAATATATATACTATATTAAATACATATACTGTAATATAAACTATATTAAATACATATACTGTAATATATACATACTTTATTAAATGCATATACTGTAATATATACTTTATTAAATACATATACTGTAATATATACTATATTAAATACATATACTGTAATATATATATACTATATTAAATACATATACTGTAATATAAGCTATATTAAATACATATACTGTAATATATACTATATTAAATACATATACTGTAATATATACTATATTATATACATATACTGTAATATATATACTATATTAAATACAGTGGGAAAAAGGTATTTAATCAGTCACCAATTGTACAAGTTCTCCCACTTAAAAGATGAGAGAGGCTGTAATTGACATCATAGGTAGACTCAACTATGAGAGACAAACTGAGAAAAATAATTCTGAAAATCACATTGTCTGAATTTTAAAGAATTTATTTGTAAATAATGGTGGAAAATAAGTATTTGGTCGCCTACAAACAAGCAGGATTTCTGTCTGTCACAGACCTGTAACTTCTTCTTTAAGAGGCTTCTCTGTCCTCCACTCATTACCTGTATTAATGGCTCCTGTTTGAACTGGTTAACAGTATAAAAGACACCTGCCCACAACCTCAAACAGTCCCACTCCAAACTCCACTATGGTGAAGACCAAAGAAGAAGAAGAAGTGTGAAGAAATCTACTGTGGAGCAATAATCAGAAAATGGGAGACCTACAAGACCACTGCTAATCTCCCTCCATCAGGGGCTCCATGCAAGATCTCAGCCCGTGGGGTTAAAATGATCACAAGAACGGTGAGCAAAAATCCCAGAACCACACGGGGGGACCTAGTGAATGACCTACAGAAAGCTGGGACCAACGTTACAAAGATTACCGTCAGTAACACACTACGCCGCCAGGGACTCAGATCTTGCAGTGCCAGACGTGTTCCCCTGCTTAAGCCAGTACATATCCGGCCCGTCTGAAGTTTGCTAGAGAGCATTTGGATGTTCTGGAAGAGTTTTGGGAGAATGTCTTATGGTCAGATGAAACCAAAGTAGAACTGTTTGGTACAAACACAACTTGTTTGGGTTTGGAGGAGAGTGAATGCTGAGCTGCATCCAAAGAACACCATACCAACTGTGAAGCATGGGGGTGGCAACATCATGCTTTGGGCTGTTTCTCTGCAAAGGGACTAGGACGACTGGTCCGTGTACATGAAAGAATGAATGGGGCCATGTATTGTGAGATTTTGAGTGCAAACCTCCTTCCATCAGCAAGGGCATTGAAGATGAAACGTAGCTGGGTCTTTCAGCATGACAATGATCCCGAGCACACTGCCAGGGCAACAAAGGAGTGGCTTCGTAATTTCAAGGTCCTGGAGTGGCCTAGCCAGTCTCCAGATCTCAACCCCATAGAAAACCTTTGGAGGGAGTTGAAAGTCTGTGTTGCCCGCCGACAGCCCCTAAACATCACTGCTCTAGAGGAGATCTGCATGGAGGAATGGGCCAACATACCAGCAACGGTGTGTGCCAACCTTGTGAAGACTTACAGAAAACGTTTGACCTCTGTCATTGCCAACAAAGGATATATAACAAAGTATTGAGATGAACTTTTGTTATTGACCAAATACTTATTTTCCACCATTATTTACAAATAAATTCTTTAAAAATCAGACAATGTGATTTTCTGAATTTTTTTTCTCATTTTGTCTCTCATAGTTGAGTCTACCTATGATGTCAATTACAGGCCTCTCAACTTTTTAAGTGGGAGAACTTGCACAACTGTAATATATACTTTATTAAATACATATACTATAATATATATACTATATTAAATACATATACTGTAATATATATACTATATTAAATACATATACTGTAATATATATACTTTATTAAATACATATACTGTAATATATATACTATATTAAATACATATACTGTAATATATATATACTTTATTCAATACATGTCCCCAATTTTCTAAGTAAATATAATTATAAATATTTCTATATATTTCTGAAGGTGCTATTGAGATGAAATTCTCACCAGATGTCAGTAAGAACACATCTGATCCACACATACCAATCAAACAATAGATGTTTCTAAATTAAGTTATGTTTAATAATGAGAAATGACACAGGGAAAAAGTATCTAACACACTTACTAACATTTATTTAAGATTTCCTACAGAAGCCTTTGTTGGTGATAACAGCTCCAGGGCGCCTCCTGTAGGGAGAAACTAGTCGTATGCTTTGCTCAGGTGTGAGGTTCCGTGGTTTCACCTGGATTCAGGTCAGGTGATTGGCATCTGCCTCCTATTGCTGTCTGACCACAGCATTTTAACCACATCCATGTCCCACTGGTTCCATCATTGTTAGTTAACCACTCTTACTGGGGCACCAATCTTACCGGTTCACCTCCATTCTTACTGGTTACATGTTTGGGGTTGTATAATTTCTCATTATTACACATAACTGAATTTATAATCATCTATGGTTGGTGTTTCTTTGTATGTGTGGATCAGACGGTTGTTACTGACATCTGGTGAGAATTTCATGTCAATAGCACCTTCAGAAATATGTATTTACTGAGAAAACTGGTGACGTGTTCAATACTTATTTAACCCGCTGCATATACTGTATTAAATATATATACTACAACATTATATTTATATCAATATTATTTTATTATTTTTCTTAAATGAAGCATCTCTATGTGTACGGCAGTCGTTTTATTCCAGGCATTTCATCAAACAGAGCTGATTCAGCTGAATCTGCAGACTATGAACAGCATAAAGTCCCAACAGCAATGTGAAAGACTAGTGGAGAGCCGGCAGAGACAGGAGAGCTGTGATTGGTCAGTCGAGGTTATTTCAGCATAGTGATTTCTGAATGCTCTCAGAGTTCAGATATTAGCACTGTGTTTAAATCTGAATAATAACTTCTTTACTTTATAATTATTATCATCATTTATTTACATTATTTGAGCAGCTGATTTTGAGCAGTGTCATTTCTGCTAATAAATAAATAAATAAATAAATAAATAAATAAATAAATGTTCTAAATAGCACTTTTGTTTTGGAATTTAGGGGAAATGTTCTCCATGGTTTATGAATATTAATTTCCTTAAACACACTGCCTATAAAGAGTACATTTATAAATAAATAAATAAATATAGTAAACACATATACTTATATACACACACATATATATATACATATATAAACATAGTATATGTGTATAATATAGTGTGTGTGTGTGTGTGTGTGTGTGTATATATATATATATATATATATATATATATATATATGCATATATATATACATGCGCATTCTTTAAATATTCTTCTCTGAACAAATACAGAAATAATAATTATATATGTATAATTACATAGAAAAATAAATAAAAGCATAATTATTTTTGCTGATGTAAATGTATGCTTATTAAATTATTTTATTGTATTTTTAAAAATGTTTTCACTTATTGATTTAAATTATTTCACATATATATATATATATATATATATATATATATATATATATATATATATATTTTTTTTTTTTTAATAATTGTGTTTCCCATATTTACTCATTATTTTAAAACGTGGCTTATTTTTTTAAATAATCCTTTATTCTTACAGTTAATTTAGCAGTTATTAATTACAGGTTTTACAGTTTTAGCATTAGTTACAGGAGACTTTTAACACACCAGAATGTCCTGTATTTACTCCATAATTACATGTTAAATACCACGTAATTACCGCACTATTACTGTTACTGTAGATCGTTTTTATCCACTTTCTTTGTGTCTATTATTTAGTATTCAAGGACCTTTGTTTATTAAGCCCATGTAGGGGTCACACACTAACACTGCCCAATCAAACAGCCCCATGTAGGGGTCACATACTAACACAGCCCAATCAAACAGCCCCATGTAGGGGTCACATACTAACACAGCCCAATCAAACAGCCCCATGTAGGGGTCACATACTAACACAGCCCAATCAAACAGCCCCATGTAAGGGTCACATACTAACACAGCCCAATCAAACAGCCCCATGTAGGGGTCACATCCTGAGACAGCCCAATGGGAGGAGCTAGAACCTGTAGACTAAATGGGTGGGTCTAGAGCCTGTAGGCTAAATGGGTGGGTCTAGAGCCTGTAGGCTAAATGGGTGGGTCTAGAACCTGTAGGCTAAATGGGTGGGTCTAGAGCCTGTAGGCTAAATGGGTGGGTCTAGAGCCTGTAGGCTAAATGGGTGGGTCTAGAACCTGTAGGCTAAATGGGTGGGTCTAGAGCCTGTAGGCTAAATGGGTGGGTCTAGAGCCTGTAGGCTAAATGGGTGGGTCTAGAACCTGTAGGCTGAATGGGTGGGTCTAGAGCCTGTAGGCTAAATGGGTGGGTCTAGAACCTGTAGGCTAAATGGGTGGAGCTAGAGCCTGTAGGCTAAATGGGTGGAGCTAGAGCCTGTAGGCTAAATGGGTGGGTCTAGAACCTGTAGGCTAAATGGGTGGGTCTAGAGCCTGTAGCCTGAATGGGTGGGTCTAGAACCTGTAGGCTAAATGGGTGGGTCTAGAGCCTGTGGGCTGAATGGGAGGAGCTAGTGTATGTAGACTAAATAGATGGAGCTAGAGCCTTTAGCCTGAATGGGAGGAGCTAGTGTATGTAGACTTAATAGATGGATTCAGGTCAGGTGATTGGCATCTGCCTCCTATTGCTGTCTGACCACAGCATTTTAACCACATCCATGTCCCACTGGTTCCATCATTGTTAGTTAACCACTCTTACTGGGGCACCAATCTTACCGGTTCACCTCCATTCTTACTGGTTACATGTTTGGGGTTGTATAATTTCTCATTATTACACATAACTGAATTTATAATCATCTATGGTTGGGTTTTTCTTTGTATGTGTGGATCAGACGGTTGTTACTGACATCTGGTGAGAATTTCATGTCAATAGCACCTTCAGAAATATGTATTTATGAATTATGTACATAATTATTATTATTATAATCATTTATTTGCATTATTTGAGCGGCTGTTTTTGAGCAGTTGTCATTTCAAATACATAAATAAATAAATAAATAAATGATCTTAATAGAATTTTTATTTGGAATTTAGGGGAAATGTTGTCCATGGTTTATGAAATACAACACAAATATAAATTTTCCTAAAACACACTGCCTATAAATATATATATATATATACAGTCATGCCCGAAAGTATTCATACCCCTGTCAAAGTTTGACTTAAATTTACTTTTATTTAACCAGAAATTATATTTTTGCCTTGAAACGACACAGGCATCTCCCAGGAGATAACACGATGATGTACAAGAGGCATCATTGTGGGAAAAAGTATTTCTCAGCTTTTATACACATTTGAACAAAAAGTGGCATGTCCAAAATTATTCATACCCTTTGAAAACTGTCACAGTATATGGGAAAATCCAAAGTTCTATACCATTCCAAATAGTCCAAGCTGTTTTAAAGCATCCTAATTACCCTGATTCATTGGGAACAGCTGTTTTAATCAACTCAACAGGAGAAAAACAGCAGCTCTCTGCAGTTGGTTTGTGGACAGTCATGGCTAAGACAAAGGAGCTCACTAAGGACCTGCGGCTGTGCATTGTGGCCGCTCACAAGTCAGGAAAGGGCTATAAAGCCATATCAAAATGTTTTCAAGTTCCAGTGGCTACAGTGCAAAGTATTATTAAAAAATACAAGAAGTTCCGCACTGTGGAAAATCTCAGAAGATGTGGTCGGAAGCCAAAAGTGACACCTGTGCTGGCCAGGAGAATAGTGAGAGAGGTGAAGAAAAATCCAAGGATCACCACCAAGGCCATCCTGGTGAATCTGGACTCTGCTGGTGGCGACATCTCAAGGCAGACAGTTCAACGGACACTGCACACTGCTGGGTTCCACGGACGCAGGCCAAGGAGGACACCACTTCTCCAGAAAAGGCACACAAAAGCCCGCTTGACCTTTGCAAATGCTCATCTGGACAAAGAAGAAGACTTCTGGTGTTCTGTTTTATGGTCAGATGAAACAAAAATTGAATTGTTTGGCCACAATGATGTGTGCACCATTTGGCGTAAAAAAGGAGAAGCCTTCAACCCTAAGAACACCATCCCCACTGTCAAACATGGTGGTGGGAACCTAATGTTTTGGGGGTGTTTTTCAGCCAATGGACCAGGGAACTTGATCGCAGTAAATGGCACCATGAAAAAAGAGCAATACATCAAGATTCTCAACAACAACATCAGGCAGTCTGCAGAGAAACTTGGCCTTGGGAACCGGTGGACATTTCAGCACGACAACGACCCAAAACACAGCCAAAGTGGTGAAGAAATGGTTAGCAGACAAAAACATTAATGTTTTGCAGTGGCCCAGCCAGAGTCCTGACTAGAATCCAATTGAGAATCTGTGGAGGGAGCTAAAGATCAGGGTGATGGCAAGGAGACCCTCGAACCTCAAAGAGTTGGAGCTCATCACTAAAGATGAATGGGCAAAAATACCAGTGGAGACATGCAAAAAGCTGGTCAGCAATTACAGGAAGCGTTTGATTGCTGTAATAGCCAATGAAGGCTTTTCTATTAATTATTGAGAAGGGTATGAATAATTTTGGACATGCCACTTTTTGTTCAAATGTGTATAAAAGCTGAGAAATATTTTTTCCCACAATGATGCCTCTTGTACATCATCGTGTTATCTCCTGGGAGATGCCTGTGTCATTTCCAGGCAAAAATATAATTTCTGGTTAAATAAAAGTAAATTTAAGTCAAACTTTGACAGGGGTATGAATACTTTCGGGCATGACTGTATATATATATATATATGTGTGTGTGTGTGTATATATACACTAAATTAAACACATATACTCATATATATAGACATACACAAATATATATATAAATACACGTGCATTCTTTAAATATACTTCTCTGAACAAATACAGAAAGAATAATTATATATGTCTAATTAAATAGAAAATAAATAAAAGCATAAAAAACTAAATATGAATGAATTAATTTCAGTATTTTTGCTGATGTAAATGTATGCTTATTACATTGTTTATTTTATTTTCTAAATAATGATTTCCATGTCTCAAACGGTCAGATCTGTTTTGGTGGTACAAGGGCGAGAGGTGGGTGGAAGCTGATCCTGGTCAGGCAGTCGGGGGGATCAATGCCGGTCATGCCCCTTGTGAACTTCAAAATCTATGAAAGGAACTAAAGCTCAGAGTTTAGAGAAGGAGCCCAGGGAAGCTTTGAGCGTTTGAAGAGTGTCTGTGTGGAAGAATGGGCCAAAATCACACCTGAGCAAAGCATGCGACTAGTTTCTCCACCAAAAATATTAATCACAACAATATTCTGTGATTAATTCTGAATAATCAGAAGCTAAAATGCTAGCGAGCTCGTCCTTAAAATGGCTAAATGTGTGGAAAATCTGACGCAAAAGTACAAAAAGTGCTTAAAATCAATAATTTGATCCAAAATAATACGTTATACATATACATTTACATAATAATACATAATGTTATGATGCTAAAGGCTTTCTTTTAAGTGTACTTTTAAAAATTATACTATATATTTATACTATAATATATGTACATACTATATTAAATACATACAGTGCATCCGGAAAGTATTCACAGCGCTTCACTTTTTCCACATTTTGTTAGGTTACAGCCTTATTCCAAATTGTATTAAATTAATCTCTTTCCTCAAAATTCTACACAAAATACCCCATTATGACCATGTGAAAAAAGTTTTCTTGAGAGTTCTGAAAATTTATTAAAAATAAAAAACTAAGAAATCACATTTACGTAAGTATTCACAGCCTTCGCCATGAAGCTCAAAATTGAGCTCAGGTGCATCCTGTTTCCACTGATCATCCTTGAGATGTTTCTACAGCTTAAATGGAGTCCCCCTGTGGTAAATCCAGTTGATTGGACATGATTTGGAAAGGCACACACCTATCTATATAAGGTCCCACAGTTGACTGCATGTCAGAGCGCAAACACCAAGCATGAAGTCAAAGGAATTGTCTGTAGACCTCCGAGACAAAATAGTCTCGAGGCACAAATCTGGGGAAGGATACAGAAAAATTTCTGCTGCTTTGAAGGTCCCAATGAGCACAGTGGCCTCCATCATCCGTAAATGGAAGAAGTTTGGAACCACCAGGACTCTTCCTAGAGCTGGCCGGCCATCTAAATTGAGCGATCGGGGGAGAAGGGCCTTGGTCAGGGAGGTGACCAAGAACCTGATGGTCACTCTGTCAGAGCTCCAGCGTTCCTCCGTGGAGAGAGGAGAACCTTGCAGAAGGACAACCATCTCTGCAGCAATCCACCAATCAGGCCTGTATGGCAGAGTGGCCAGGCGAAAGCCACTCCTTAGTAAAAGGCACAAGGCAGCCCGTCTGGAATTTGCCAAAAGGCACCTGAAGGACTCTCAGACCATGAGAAACAAAATTCTCTGGTCTGATGAGACAAAGATTGAACTCTTTGGTGTGAATGCCAGGCGTCATGTTTGGAGGAAACCAGGCACTGCTCATCACGAGGCCAATACCATCCCTACAGTCAAGCATGGTGGTGGCAGCATCATGCTATGGGGATGTTTTTCAGCAGCAGGAACTGCCAGACTAGTCAGGATAGAGGGAAAGATGAATGCAGCAATGTACAGAGACATCCTGGATGAAAACCTACTCCATAGCGCTCTTGACCTCAGACTGGGGCGACGGTTCATTTTTCAGCAGAACAACGATCCGAAGCACACAGCCAAGATCTCAAAGGAGTGGCTTCAGGACCACTCTGTGAATGTCCTGGAGTGGCCCAGCCAGAGCCCAGACTTGAATCCGATTGAACATCTCTGGAGAGATCTGAAAATGGCTGTGCACAGACGTCTCCCATCCAACCTGATGGAGCTTCAGAGGTACTGCAAAGAGAGGTGTGCCAAGCTTGTGGCATCATATTCAAAAAGACTTGAGGCTGTAGTTGCTGCCAAGGGTGGTTCTACAAAGTATTAAGCAAAGGCTGTGAATACTTATGTAAATATGATTTCTTTGTTTTTTAATTTTAATACATTTTCAGAACTCTCAAGAAAACTTTTTTCACATGGTCATAATGGGGTATTTTGTGTAGAATTTTGAGGAAAGAGATTAATTTAATACAATTTGGAATAAGGCTGTAACCTGACAAAATGTGGAAAAAGTGAAGCGCTGTGAATACTTTCCGGATGCACTGTATACTGTAATATATACTTTATTAAATACATATACTGTAATATATATATACTATATTAAATACATATACTGTAATATAAACTATATTAAATACATATACTGTAATATATACTATATTAAATACATATACTGTAATATAAACTATATTAAATACATATACTGTAATATATATACTATATTAAATACATATACTGTAATATAAACTATATTAAATACATATACTGTAATATATACATACTTTATTAAATGCATATACTGTAATATATACTTTATTAAATACATATACTGTAATATATACTATATTAAATACATATACTGTAATATATATATACTATATTAAATACATATACTGTAATATAAGCTATATTAAATACATATACTGTAATATATACTATATTAAATACATATACTGTAATATATACTATATTATATACATATACTGTAATATATATACTATATTAAATACAGTGGGAAAAAGGTATTTAATCAGTCACCAATTGTACAAGTTCTCCCACTTAAAAGATGAGAGAGGCTGTAATTGACATCATAGGTAGACTCAACTATGAGAGACAAAATGAGAAAACAAAAATTCTGAAAATCACATTTTCTGATTTTTAAAGAATTTATTTGTAAATAATGGTGGAAAATAAGTATTTGGTCGCCTACAAACAAGCAGGATTTCTGTCTGTCACAGACCTGTAACTTCTTCTTTAAGAGGCTTCTCTGTCCTCCACTCATTACCTGTATTAATGGCTCCTGTTTGAACTGGTTAACAGTATAAAAGACACCTGCCCACAACCTCAAACAGTCCCACTCCAAACTCCACTATGGTGAAGACCAAAGAGCTGTCGAAGGACACCAGAAACAGAACAGTAGACCTGCACCAGGCTGTGAAGACTGAATCTGCAATAGGCAAGAAGCTTGGTGTGAAGAAATCTACTGTGGAGCAATAATCAGAAAATGGGAGACCTACAAGACCACTGCTAATCTCCCTCCATCAGGGGCTCCATGCAAGATCTCAGCCCGTGGGGTCAAAATGATCACAAGAACGGTGAGCAAAAATCCCAGAACCACACGGGGGGACCTAGTGAATGACCTACAGAAAGCTGGGACCAACGTTACAAAGATTACCGTCAGTAACACACTACGCCGCCAGGGACTCAGATCTTGCAGTGCCAGACGTGTTCCCCTGCTTAAGCCAGTACATATCCGGCCCGTCTGAAGTTTGCTAGAGAGCATTTGGATGTTCTGGAAGAGTTTTGGGAGAATGTCTTATGGTCAGATGAAACCAAAGTAGAACTGTTTGGTACAAACACAACTTGTTTGGGTTTGGAGGAGAGTGAATGCTGAGCTGCATCCAAAGAACACCATACCAACTGTGAAGCATGGGGGTGGCAACATCATGCTTTGGGCTGTTTCTCTGCAAAGGGACTAGGACGACTGGTCCGTGTACATGAAAGAATGAATGGGGTCATGTATTGTGAGATTTTGAGTGCAAACCTCCTTCCATCAGCAAGGGCATTGAAGATGAAACGTAGCTGGGTCTTTCAGCATGACAATGATCCCGAGCACACTGCCAGGGCAACAAAGGAGTGGCTTCGTAATTTCAAGGTCCTGGAGTGGCCCAGCCAGTCTCCAGATCTCAACCCCATAGAAAACCTTTGGGGGAAGTTGAAAGTCTGTGTTGCCTGCCGACAGCCCCTAAACATCACTGCTCTAGAGGAGATCTGCATGGAGGAATGGGCCAACATACCAGCAACGGTGTGTGCCAACCTTGTGAAGACTTACAGAAAACGTTTGACCTCTGTCATTGCCAACAAAGGATATATAACAAAGTATTGAGATGAACTTTTGTTATTGACCAAATACTTATTTTCCACCATTATTTACAAATAAATTCTTTAAAAATCAGACAATGTGATTTTCTGAATTTTTTTTCTCATTTTGTCTCTCATAGTTGAGTCTACCTATGATGTCAATTACAGCCTCTCTCAACTTTTTAAGTGGGAGAACTTGCACAACTGTAATATATACTTTATTATATTAATATATATACTATATTAAATACATATACTGTAATATATATACTTTATTAAATACATATACTGTAATATATATACTATATTAAATACATATACTGTAATATATATATACTTTATTCAATACATGTCCCCAATTTTCTAAGTAAATATAATTATAAATATTTCTATATATTTCTGAAGGTGCTATTGAGATGAAATTCTCACCAGATGTCAGTAAGAACACATCTGATCCACACATACCAATCAAACAATAGATGTTTCTAAATTAAGTTATGTTTAATAATGAGAAATGACACAGGGAAAAAGTATCTAACACACTTACTAACATTAATTTAAGATTTCCTACAGAAGCCTTTGTTGGTGATAACAGCTCCAGGGCGCCTCCTGTAGGGGGAAACTAGTCGTATGCTTTGCTCAGGTGTGAGGTTCCGTGGTTTCACCTGGATTCAGGTCAGGTGATTGGCATCTGCCTCCTATTGCTGTCTGACCACAGCATTTTAACCACATCCATGTCCCACTGGTTCCATCATTGTTAGTTAACCACTCTTACTGGGGCACCAGACTTACCGGTTCACCTCCATTCTTACTGGTTACATGTTTGGGGTTGTATAATTTCTCATTATTACACATAACTGAATTTATAATCATCTATGGTTGGGTTTTTCTTTGTATGTGTGGATCAGACGGTTGTTACTGACATCTGGTGAGAATTTCATGTCAATAGCACCTTCAGAAATATGTATTTACTGGGAAAACTGGTGACGTGTTCAATACTTATTTAACCCGCTGCATATACTGTATTAAATATATATACTACAACATTATATTTATGTCAATATTATTTTATTATTTTTCTTAAATGAAGCATCTCTATGTGTACGGCAGTCGTTTTATTCAGGCATTTCATCAAACAGAGCTGATTCAGCTGAATCTGCAGACTATGAACAGCATAAAGTCCCAACAGCAATGTGAAAGACTAGGGGAGAGCCGGCCGAGACAGGAGAGCTGTGATTGGTCAGTCGAGGTTATTATTTCAGCATAGTGATTTCTGAATGCTCTCAGAGTTCAGATATTAGCACTGTGTTTAAATCTGAATAATAACTTCTTTACTTTATAATTATTATAATCATTTATTTACATTATTTGAGCAGCTGTTTTTGAGCAGTTGTCATTTCTGCAAATAAATAAATAGATAAATGTTCTAAATAGCCCTTTGTTCTCCATGGTTTATGAATATTAATTTCCCTAAACACACTGCCTATAAATAGTACATTTATAAATAAATAAATATATATATAGTAAACACATATACTCATATACACACACATACACACACACACACACACACACACACACACACATATATATATATATATATATATATATATATATATATATATATATACATAAGAGAGAGATATAGGAGGCACTTTTCATCAAACTAGTTTTGACAGGTCGTCTCGACCAATCGGATCATGCCACGTCATCAAGCCACGCCCCCTGCATGTCCCTCCCTCGACCAATCAGAAGCGTGCATTTTCACCGGAAGTCCCGCCTTCTGGATATCCCTCCTTCCGGAAGTCCCGCCTATTGTGTTGCCGTCCAATGGGATAGCTGGGCACTTTTCATCAAACTTTTTTGACAGGTCTGTTATCTATTCTCACATACCAATGCCTAGCCGGGGTCAAAAGGTCTGAACGAACCTAGACCCTGATTCATTATCTGTACTTATCTGACTTATGAGTAACTCATCTGTT
The DNA here is from genome assembly GCF_030463535.1 of Salminus brasiliensis. NCBI lineage: Eukaryota > Metazoa > Chordata > Actinopteri > Characiformes > Bryconidae > Salminus > Salminus brasiliensis. The sequence goes on along the minus strand of NC_132880.1, from coordinate 48,707,921 downwards.
ACTCAAACACCCCACCCCACCCCACACCTGTGCCCATGTGTATGTGTATGTGTTTGTGTGTAAACAAGGGAAGCCTAGCCGGTGTCAAAAGGTCCGAACGAACCTAGACCCTGATTCATTATCTGAACTTATCTGAGTTATGAGTAACTCATCTGTTACTCAAGCACCCCACCCCACCCCACACCTGTGCCCATGCCCATGTGTATGTGTTTGTGTATGTGTGTGTGTGTGTGTGTGTGTGTGTAAACAAGGGAAGCCTAGCCGGGGTCAAAAGGTCCGAACGAACCTAGACCCTGATTCAGCAAAATATAGATATCCCTTCGGACATCTGTTACCCATTGCCAAACCCATCCTGTGCCACGTGAGAGAGACGGAGAGAGAGTTGATCAGAGATCTATAGACTTTTATTTACGAGTCAATTACGTATTACACGCAATGATTCGGTAACATCATTTAAAAAAGGCGCCCAATCAGGTGACCGAGATACATACGATCGAGCAAATCAGAGTATGCAACGTCATAAGTCTCCACCCATTCATTCAACAGGCCCTGTAGGCCGAAGGATTTAAAGGGTCAGTGTTTGTGCGGCGGTTAGGGTTAGAAGATAGCCGTAATAATCATGGCTTCTGTCACAGATGCACCCAAAAAAATACGCCCGATCTTAGCAAGAACAAAAATGCGCTTGAAAGACACAGACACGATTCATGCGTGGCGTTTGTCTAAAGGTGGTTATTTCGGGTTCTATTTTGATCAAGAAAATGACAGAGTTGTGTTGTACAGCGGGCCGACATCAAGTTTTGCGGATGCCTCTGAACTTTTTTCCTTGCATCGCTATGACTGGGGTAATTTCAAGAAGCGCACCGTTGAATTGAACAATTTTGTGAAAAACGGACCTAAGGGTTCTAATCCTGTATTTAAAATACTCATAACACCCTGGAAACCATCAGACCAAGCATCGTCGTACACTTTTGGCTTACAAGCTTTCGGCGATGATGACGGATCCAACGTCATATGTCTGTCTACCTTGCACAACCGCAAGCGCTCAGCGAGCGGCGTTTTGCTTGAAAAAAAAAACTACCACGTGACGGTACAGTGGGATGACTGGAAAGAGATATATGAAGATTTTGTCGGAAACGTCGAACAATTGTTTAATGAGCTGGAACGAATCAAAGGTATGGAGAGATTAAAAATGAGACTGAATGATCATTTTGATTCCGACATCAGCTATCCGTTTGTAAAGGTTCACGATCTGGAAATCGATCGTGTGTTTGTGAAAGAGGTTGGGGGTGGAGTCAGAGTTGTGACTCACACCCCAGAACGCAGAGTATAAAGTCAGATCCTTGTACCGGTCATCAAGGAGTCACAAGGTTTTCATTTTTCCCTACACACAGTGACGGGGCCTCATTGGCAATGGCTCAAGAACTCTTAAACTTGTATTCCTACGTTCCTAACACGGAAAACATTTCCTCTGATTTACCCCAGACTGAAACGATGGTAGAAATCGACGGTTGTGTAAGTTCGGCTGTGCTTTCCATCATCCGTGCTGTGACGGGTGATCTGATGGACAAAATCATTGAAAGTGATATGCGTGAAAACTGCAACGGATGCGCCATCGACCATCCCAGCCAATTACAACACACCTGCTTGTTTGAGCCTGAAGATCTGTACCTACACTTTAACGCTAAAAGGCTGTTGAAAAAACTTTTTAGGCCTTGGCTGAAATACACCTTAGCCAGGGCTCTAAAGTTGTGCGGAATCTCGAACGTGCCGACTTTGGAAAAACTCCAAGCTGTTGCTGAAACGGTCGTGTGCGAATTACGAGATGAACGTGACTTCAAGACATCTCTGCAAGAGATCAAGGACAAAACTGTATCTGTTTACAACGATGGAGTGAAAGAAGATATTATCGACTATTGGAATTTTCATTGCTCTCTGGAACCCCTTGAGCCGTCTCTGACATGGGTAACATCGTCTCTTCCGCAAAATCCTTCTCCAAGAAATGCCTGAGGAACCGGGGTGAATCTCTCCTCCGCAAAATGATTGAACTGAGAGTCGATGAAGAAACATGCCTGAGACAGATATCCGCGGGTGACGCTTTATCAAAATTATACAGAAAAATGGAAGTAGTGCGATCTTCATCCTCGAATTGGAACAGTTTAATTTCTGTTGCGGCAAATAGTTCATACCCCTTACACGAATATATGCATCACGTTTTGTCTCATATGTTTGAAATATTGACCGAATATAACTCCGGTCACTTACTATGTATCTTTACCTATGTAACCGACGTGTGTGTTTTGAAAATGTTAAACAAGGAAAATGTTGATGTTGAAAAAACAATTGACTCTTTGTTATCTTTTTTAACGGAACATAATGTAAATATCTTTCATATTGCGAGACTTTTGTAAGAATAAATGTTGATTACACAATCGTTTTTGACCATTATTGCAGAGACACGGCGATATGTCTGAGAGGTTGTTGAAGAATATATATTATAATCCCTCAAATCCAGGGTCTTATGGAGGGATTGAGAGTTTACAAAGAGCCGTTGTTGAAAAACTAGGTAAAAGGGCAAACGACAACGATGTTAAAAATTGGTTAGCGTCTCAGGATGCGTATACTCTTCACAAACCCATTTCTGTGAAATTTAAAAGAAACAGAGTTTTTGTGAAAGATGTTGATGAACAATGGCAAGCCGATTTAGTGGATATGACGAATGTGTCGGATAGTAACGACGGTATGAAATTTATGTTGACGTGTATCGATATTTTATCTAAATATGCTTGGGTACGTGTATTACGAAACAAGACCGGAGCTGAGGTGAGCAAAGCTTTTGATTCCATTCTAAAGGAAGGGCGAGTTCCGAGAAAACTACAAACCGATCAAGGAAAGGAGTTTTTTAACAAAATCTTTCAAGGCTTAATGAAAAAGCACAACATTACTCACTTTGCTACGGGTACAGGACTGAAAGCTTCCGTCTGCGAGCGGTTTAACAAGACGCTCAGGAATAAAATGTGGAAATATTTTACGGCCTTTAATACAAGAAAATACTCTGATGTAGTTCAGGATTTGGTTGACGCCTACAACCACAACTACCACAGCAGTATAAAAATGAAACCCACAGAGGTCAATGAAACAAACTCTTTCAAAGTATTTAAAACCTTGTACGGATTGTTTCCTTCAAGAGCAAAGAAACTACGGTTTAAGTTTAAGGTCGGTGACGTTGTTAGGATTTCACGTTTAAAAAGTCAGTTTGAAAAAGGTTACGAGCAAAACTACACGGATGAATATTTCACAATTTCCGAACAGATACCGAGAGAGCCTCCGGTATACAAACTGCAAGACGCCGATGGTGAAAAGATAGAGGGTACGTTTTATGAACAAGAACTGCAAAAGATTATAGTCGGAAAAGATAAATCATTTAAAATTGAAAAAATATTGGATGAAAAGGTACAAAATGGTAAAAAGATGTGTTTAGTGAAATGGTTGGGGTGGCCCGATAAATTTAACTCTTGGATTCCGTCCAAGGATATTGTTAAAGTTTAAATCGTTGGGGCGATATACGAATGAAAATCATAATCGGTGCACCATGGAAGAGAGTGGGTTCTTTGTGACTCTACCGAGCAACTCATCCATCGACGTTTATCCTAACAATAAGATTTCGAATTACACTACTAAATTTGCTAAACCCATCGAGTTGGTTGGCGATTGGGAGGTGGCACTTACAGAAGTGCAATATCCCCATACATGGTACTCTTTGAGGAATTGGGAAAGTCTATTTTTTGTACGTTATGACAACGGCGTTACCATAGATTATCATACCTGTCAAATGAGCCAGGGGTATTACCGTGACCTGGAAGAATTGGTTAACGAAATGAACAGGGTTTTAAAACTTTTAGGCCTTGAGGTAAGAATTAAATACAACCCCCAGACCAACAAAATCCGTTTGGACACAAAGAAGTCCTATTCCCTAAGTACATACGGAAAACTGGCGCATGTGCTGGGTCTGGAAGAAAAAAAAGAACTCACGCGTGAAAACCCAGAGGCTCCCTATCCTTCCGACATTTACGGGGGATTTTACACAATGTTTGTGTATACAGATATTATTCATTATCAAAGAGTAGGGGATAGTTTTGTACCTTTGTTGAGGTGTGTACATATAAGCGGTAAAAACAACGAAATTGTCACATTAACCTACAACAAGCCACACTACGTACCTGTGAGTAAGAATCTGATAAGCGATATAATCATCGAAGTCAAAACTGACCAAGATCTGCATGTTCCTTTTCTCTACGGGAAATTTGTGGCTAAACTTCACTTTAGACCCGCAAAACATTCTTTTCGTGATTAAACGATGATTCGCCCAAGGTACGCGGACCCTCAGGTCTACGTGGACTACTATCAGCAGCAAGCCGGACATGGTCTACCGGGGTATCACGGAAGTCCGACCATGTATGGGTCGGGGTTAGGCGGAATCTTTAAAGCGCTTTTTAGGATGGCCGTTCCTATTATAAAAAGGGGATTCACTATCGCAAAACCTCATTTAAAATCCGCAGCAAAAGGAATCGTAAGCGATGTGGTGAGTAACATCGTCACAAACAGAACTGAAAAACAGGAGGGATCAGGACTCGCTACGATAGCCTACAAAAACGCTAGGTGGCCTCCTGGAAGGAGGTACGTCATTCCGAATAAAAAACGCAAGATCACGCAAGGTAAAGTCAGAGTAAAAAAGACCAAACGAAGAGGAAACAAGTGTTCTACCTCATCATCATCATCATCCGTCAAACAGAGAAAGGTGAACATTTTTTAAAGCCATGGCTTTCTTGCACAGTCTATCGTCAGAATGCACCAAGTCGGAATTAGATATTTTTACGCTACCGTACACCCAAACGAGCATTGAAAAGTACGTTTACATCGAAATACCGCCGCTTTCAGCCGTAACGGATAACGGACCCTTGGAGTTTTTCGTGGCGGGCAATGGTGAAGACTATCTAGACTTGAACAACACTTTTTTACATCTCCGGTGTAAAATCACAAACACAGACGGCACCGACATAGCTAACGATGCTAAGGTCGGAGTAGTTAACTACCCTATAGCGTCTCTCTTTTCTCAAGTAGACGTTATGTTGGGAGATCGTCTCATAAGTCAGTCGAGTAATACGTACCCCTACAGAGCAATTATGGAATTGATTTTAAATTTTAGCAAAACTGCTTTGGAAACGCAATATTCTGCGGGTCTATTTTACAAAGACACCGCCGGACATATGGACGTGACGGACCCACAAGGCCGTAACAACGGATTCAGAAACAGAGCCCTTTTTAGTTCCGAAAGCAAAACCTTTGACTTGATCGGTCATATTCACTCCGATATATTTTTTCAGGATAAACTGTTACTGAACGGTGTTGATTTAAAAATTAAAATGGTTCGAAGTAAAGATGAATTTTGTCTCATGAAAGAAGGAGTCAGGGATTACAATCTTAAATTACTTTCGGCGTCTCTGTTTGTGAAAAAAGTAACGGTGTCTCCGGCTGTAAAGTTGGGACACGCGCAGGCGTTACTCAACTCCACAGCCAAATACCCGATCGAAAGAGTAAGCATGAAGACCTTCAGTCTACCGGCAGGGAGCCGTATATGCACCCAAGAGAATCTATTCCTGGGGCCTCTCCCTAAAACCGTCATTTTCGGAATGGTTGACAACGATGCTTTCAGCGGAGTGACGGATAAGAACCCCTTCCATTTTAAACATTACGATACAGAATTTGTTGCTCTTTACGTTGACGGAACACAGTATCCGGCAAAACCATTTCAGCCTAATTTTGAATCAGGAAACGTCGTTCGTGAATTTCATTCGTTAATTTTAGCGTCCGGAAAACATCTTAAGGATCAAGGGTTGTCGATAAACAGACAAGATTATGCGCAAGGCTACACCCTGATCGCGTTCAATCTGAGTCCCGATGATGACTGCGGACAACATCTATCGTTAATAAAGTCTGGAAATATGAGACTGGAGCTAAGATTTCGAAACCCTCTTCCGAGAACCGTTAACCTAATCGTTTACGCTAGTTTTGATTCGATTCTGGAAATCAATAATCGGCGAAACATTCTCATCGATTATCAGTAAACATGGATACCGGAGAACTTTTGGGTGTGATGAGAAGTTGCCCCGCTGTAAAAAAGATATTCAGAGGCGTCTTTGCCTGCGATGAACTACCCGAGAACACCGTGACACAATTTCCTGCGCTTTTCATCGTAAACACTCACCCGAGTTACATGCCAGGGGAACACTGGTTGGCTTTAAGCCTAAATGACGAAGCCTCCGGAGAATTTTTTGACTCGTACGGAAACCCACCGACTTATGAACTCTTTCCTAAATCTATTTATTCATTTTTAAAAAAGAACTGCTTTAAAATAAGTCACAACTCAAAGCAAGTTCAGAGGTTTGAATCGGTTTGTTGCGGACAACACTGTATATTCTTTTTATGTCACAGAGCTAAAGGATATTCATTTAATCATATTATGTCTATGTATACCGGTGATTTGAAAAGAAACGATAATGCGGTTGTATCTTTCGTCAAACAAATGTATCCTAGAGTAAATAAAACTTGCCTCATGAAATGTGTTCAATGCGTTGACTGCGGTGAAAAATTTAGAATGTAATGCATAGTGAAATAACGCAGGAAACGAGAAAAAAATGTATGCACCGTTTATTCAAATAAAGAACAACTTACAAGATTATACAACTTTACATCGTCTCATCATTTATTTATATCAACACGACAATACACGTCATTAAAAATTTATCCAGCTTGACGAAGTAAAACTGGGGGATTTTAAAACAGGTTCAAGGGTACCGTGACTAGATGAGTCAGAATCGCTTCTTTTATGATCCGAGCTGTTTGAAACTACCCGAGAATACAATGACTTGGTTTTCTTCACATCGGATATTTTACGCCGAACCCCAGCGTTAGAAATGGTTGATAAGGGAATGTTTAAGTCGGCTACGGTTTGTAGCATTTCGGACCATCCTAGGGGTCTCCGGTCATCGGATACTTTTAGAGGCGCAGTTAGATTTTTAACCAAGTCCAACATGTGCGATCCTTTGATCGCTTTACCTTTGAAAATAAACTCTCCTTTGTCGTTCCATGAAGCAACGCCGCTAGACTTTGAGATTTTCTCCATGATGTAGGAAGCATTTTTTCTGGTTCTGGACGGTACATTATCAATGACCTCTTTGACAATTTCATCTTCGGTCAAACTACCGTCCTCTTCCGAACCGGTAACTGTTTTATTTTGAGATTCAAGGGGAAGCGAAAGCGTTAGTTGAGCGGTTTCTTCATCCCCTCTTTTGACTAGGTTTAGAAATCTTTGCAAGGTAACGGCGTAAAGTTTTGCCTTTTCATAAGGATTCAAGTCGGTCCTAGTCAGAATATGACGCATCTCTTCATCTATACCGTTTTCTACAGTCTTTCTAACATTTTCTTGACCGCTCAAGTTTTTAAGTTTTTCGAGTTGGTGGTGAGGTACCAAATACATTTTTTCGGCAGTTTCCATGTTATTTCTGACGCGATGCTATTAAACTACTTATGAAGGGTACAGCAACGCTTAACAAAGGTAAAAGAAACCCCCCGGTTTGTTTAATAGACTTTCTTTTAGCTTCCACAGACTTTCGTTTATCTGCAAAAAGTTTAATCGATTTTTTCCGTTTTTTCAGTTGCTGATACTGATGAGTCGTTAAAGGAATGCGTCCTCTCAGTAGATTTAGAGCTATTTCGCAGATGGCGAGTATGAGATCCTCAGGGGCGTTACATAATATAAGCTTCCTTTCTCGAGGAGTAGCTTGATATAGAGCCCTTAACACGTGTAAATTTCTCTTGAGTCGGGCAGATGTCATTTCAGTTTTTGTTTTGGTTTTTTCGGTACATACACTACCGGATTCTCCCAGGAAAACAGTCCTGACCTGAGACGAAGTTCTTCTGGCGTTGATGCTTTCAAGTCTACAAATAAATATCCGTAAGGCCTAGAGGTAGCGTCCTGGAAACTTTCTAAAAAGTACTTGCTGTTACCCGGATACATTTGACGTGCCAGCACGCTAATCTGTAACTTGTCCCTAGGATTTTTAAAAAGAACCATGTAGTTGGTGTTTAAGTTGATGGTTCTGCTGCTTCTCCCTTGAAAAAACAGATTTTGAACCAGATAGATAACGCTCAGATTTCTATGATGAGTATATTTTGTAAAGGCTTTTTCTACTTCCTCATTCTTGCTAGCCGTTTCCATTAAATCGTCAATCACCAATAAATTAGTTTTGTGGGGAGGAAATAGTTCATCATCACACAAAGAGTCGGGTATACCTTCAACAAATCGAACGTTTATATTTTTCATCAGATCATCGTACATAGGCTGCCAACAGGTATAACACCAAACAATCTGATCTGGAATTTTTGACATGACATTCTTACAATTTTCAAGCAACATTTTGATAAAAAAAGATTTCCCGCTATTGCTGGGACCACAAACGATGCAAGAAAAAGGGAGCTGAAGCCTAGCATCAAACCATTTTTTACCGTCCATTATTTTTTTTATTTGTTGACAAATGAAAACTCGATTAATACCCGTAAGGTAAGGTTGTAAAGTCCGGGAATAGAACGCGTTTATCGTACACGACTCTGAACCTTTTCATCTGAGCTTTGTTTTTCAAGTGAAAGCCTCTTTTATCTCTGACAATTTGATTGTGGGAGGTCATTATTTCATCGTTATGATAGGGGGTTTTCACACTTTTGTCAACCAGTTCTGTCAAGGATTCCAAATTTACAACTTTAGTATTAGCATAGTTTAAAGTAATGCCTTTGACTTTCATCGTAGTCTTACCCTTGAAAGTTCTGTAACCGTAGGTTTTTGGTCCGCCACTTACAAATTCTACAATATGATCACCCGGGTCCAGTTCACTTGTGAGACAACCCAAGTAATCACCCAGAGGCGGCATCCAGTCACCCGGTTTACTTTTGAAGATGACGCTGTCGGTATCTGTGTACAAACACCTCTGTTGCAGACGATCAATAACGCTGTACAGTTCGAGTCTAGCATAGGCCGTAGTGAAAATACCGATAAAGACATTAGCTTTACCCGGTTTAAGAAACATATCGTCCGCGTACCTCCACTGCACCATAGCTACCTCATCGTTTAAAAATGAGAAATGACTCACGTCGTACATATCTGAGAACATGTATTGTAAAAACTCACTAGGGTCTTTGATTAGGGAAGTGTTTGACCTGTCGGGTCTCTGACACATCTTACCCCACAAAGAATTTAAAGCCAGTTTAGCCACAGATCTCTTGGCCGGATTTACGGCGATGCGAGATTCGTCTAGCTTGACCCCTTCGTTCTCCAGATACTTTTTAACGTATTCCCTTTTACCAAACTCATCAACTGCCCAGGAGGGATAACCTGAGCTCTCCTGTTTCGTCTTAAGAAACATTTTGATGTAGTCTGCAAACAACTCATTTGTCTGATTGGGGAAATGCCAGATTTCAAACACCTTCATTACTCTGTACCCCTTCTCGAGGGCTTTCATCACCTCCACGCTACACCAGGTACCCGTCAGAGCCCTCTCCTCCTCCCCGTGGTTGCAACTTTTCAGTTGCAGGTCTGCGCATGTTCGACATAAAGGAAACACAAGCTTGTTTTTCACCCGATAGGGAAGGACGGGAGCCCATAACCCCCTAGGAGGCAGAATTTTTATTCTGACGAGACCAAAGTAATTTTCCAAAGGTTTAAAATTGCGAAAGATGATGGTGGGGTGTCCCACCGGATAGCTCTTTGTCTTGTTCACGTACGGGTAGAGAGATGTGAAATCATAGTAATCTATTCTCTCACCTGGTTGAGCTACGTAGTGAAGGTGTAAAGCGTTTGTCCGACCACCGAACAAAGCGTCTCGCGGTTTCAAACGTTCTGGAAAGTCAAAGCGATCAAGAAACCGTTTCACATCCTGATTTGATCTTTTCATCTCGTTCCACACATGTTCCCACATCGTTGTTACATGCAAGTTGTGGGTGCTTCGTAATACCTGAATTTTTTCCAAACTCTGTTGGCGAATGTCACCAAAGGAATGTGATTCCTTACTCAGAGGATGGATCATGTTTGAAGGATAGCATTTATCACATCCGTGATAAAAACATCCTAAAAACTCGAAAGCTTTTCTGACGCTACAGTCTTCAAAGTATCCGTCTACATAGTAGTTTCCGAACTTGACTTCGCCTTCGTTAAGGGCGTGTCGAATGGGAATCTTGTCTCTTTCAGAGATGTACTCTAACCATTGAATGGCGGGTGTGGAAAACGATTTCTGTCTGTTGATGTAATTATCTAAAGGCGGGATAGCTAGTGTGTTTTCAGGAAGAAAGTTGGTTCTGAAAATTTTCAAACAAACGCTCGCGATGGTAATACACTTGAAGGGGTCTACCCCTGTGCTGTTTAGTATTTCACTCCTGAATGCCAGACACCCCATCCTCAGAATACGAACGTCATTTTCACAGTATTCAGCCATCTCTTTCCTAAAGTCAAACACCTTTCCTGCGAGTGTGCTGTACCAATCAAAAAATTCATCTCTCTCTTTGCTCATCATGGTGTCTACACCATAGAACTTTGGTTGAGGATAAGGCCCTACGTAGTTTTGATTTTCAAGGGTATTCCAGAAATGTGGAAAATAACCTTTCTTTTCCGACGTGAACCCCATAGCCTTTGGAATTGCACTGAGTCTCATAGGAAGAAAAGAAAGGCTGTCGATGTATCTCTGATTACATTTTTCATCTTCAAAACACAAGATTTTACCGCCTTGTGCTATGATTCTAGGAGTGATTCCTTCCTTTACCAAATGGTTCAACAAAATGTAGGAATCATACCCCCGGGCATTGTGCGCTATGAAAGTATAGCCTTTGTATTTCTTCCTGCGAAACCGGTTAAAAAATGCCGCTACACATTCAACGCCTTCCGCAGACCACACATTACCTTTAAAATCCATGCAACATACATAATTTGCCAAATGAAAACCTGTCTTCTGATTTGTCTCAAAATCATAAAAGATGTACTTTTCATCTGCCCGCTCTATTTTTAATGGTTCCATAACGCATTCGTGCTCAATTTCAGAATTAACTTTGACGCCGCAGTGTTTACAGAGACTTTTTTTATGACAACGATGCTTTTTGGATCCTTTAATTCTATCTTGCATAGTGTTACACTCAGGACAGTAGTACCTTAAATTACACGGTGGGCAACTTCTACCTTCTTTAGATTTATGTTTTGCGTAGCAATATGCCGATCTACAAATCCTTAGGCAATCTTTACATTGCACAGATTCTTTAGGATGACCGGGGCATTCACTGTCAAGACAAACGTTGCAATGGAAATCACAATTATGATGATTCATATTGTTAAATCCTGCGTAGCAGTAAGGGCATACGTAGGACGTGCCTAATAGAGCTTTGAGGTTTTTCACACCGTAATAATGATTTTCGTGTAGGAACAAGAACAAGGTTTTGTCATGCGGCATCTTGCTATTTTGAAAATAAGAGTACCCGTTTTTGTTTCCGTCACAGGACATCACTACAATTTTACAGTTCAGCAGCTGTTCAAAATGCGCTACGTCAGCCAGACTGACTGCATCATTTACAGATAATCCCGCATTGTGTTGCAATTGTGTCGCGAGTTGTTTGATTTCAAAATCATTTTTGTCAGGGTTCAATAATCGGGAAACGCATAAGGCAAAACACAGGTTATCTTTGTTTTGAAAAACATACAAGTGTTTCATCTTTTTCTGAACAATGTCCGAGTTGAACAAGTGTGATAGCTTAATACGTCCTCCACCACGGGGTGCGTGTACGATTCGAATCACCAGTTGCAAAGTTTCGTCGGAAAGTATTTCAAATTTACTCTGAACAGCGTTTTCAATCATCTTTAGAATTGATTCTAAATCTACAACCCCGTTTCTTACCTGAACAGGGGATGAAACATTCAGAGTATTACCTTGAATTTCAACGTGAACAACGTCACGTGGGCCCACTACCTCATTAGCGACAGTGAGCATTTGATTTATGAGTTCTAGTACATAATTGTAAAACTCTGCAAAACTGTCAACATTTCCTAATGATGCAAAGTTTACCCGCCTTCTAATTTCTGTGGTATGGAATCTTTTAAGACGATTGATTACAATATTCGGATCTATGCCATATCCCATTTGATCATCGTCACTGTCGGACGAAAGGTTAATAGAATCTTCCAAAGGGAAATTATTTGGGTTATGTGTTGGGTTACTTGTTTCATTATTGTGAACAGAACTGTTTGACGAAATGTGTGATGCCTGACTTAAATTTTCCAGATTATCGTTTAATCTCGATAGACTTTCAATCAGATCAGAGAAAAAATCTTGAGGAGTTGGGTCATACGCTTCGCTATTGTCGGGAGATGATACAGAATCTATATGAGAATTGTGATCGCAGGGTTGCGACAAAGATTCATTGAGTCGATTCACCGCTTCTAACAGGAAAGGGTTTATTGCGGTAATCGGATCTTGTTCGTTCAGCACATTTTGCAATCTTGACAGACTTTGGTTTAGTTCATTAAAGACGTGTTGAACGTCTGATGGGTTTTCTGAGTTAATGACTGAGTGTGACAACTGTGTATTTGGGTTATGTTCCTGAGAGAAAGATACACTTTGATTAAGATTATTCACAGCTTCTAAGAGGAAAGGGTTCAGAGCCGCACACGTATCGTGTTCATTTAGAGTATTTTGCAATCTTGACAGACATTGGTTTAGTTCGGTCAAAAAATCCTGAGGTGTTTCATTCGCTACATTAATTTCGGGAGATGATACAGAATCTATATCGGGATTGTGTTCACAGGGTTGAGCCAATCTTTGGTTAAGCTCATTTATAGCATCTGTTAAAAATGGGGTGATGTTAGGCTTCTTAGCATCAATGTTTAGAGGATCACTGTTGGGGCGTTTCTGAGACATGACTAAACAGAATATTACAATGAGTAATAAGAAGATTCACTCTGGTTTTAAATGTGGAAAAAGCGGATGCAATATCGCTACTTGACCCGTGCGTAGTCATAAACTCCAGTCGTCGATGAGATATTTCCACCGCTCTTGACAGATATCGGAAGTCGTAGAGATGATCCAATGTTTCGTCCCGATATATATCGACGCCAGAATCTGAAACAATCAAATAAAATAAATAAAAATTAATAATAATTAAAATAAATAAATGTATATATATATACATTCTATAAATTACTCAAAATCTACACACCGAATGGATGGGTGTCAGAGAAGCGGTCTGCTGATCCTTCATCTATTTGAGGTCCTATTAAAGGTATTAAATATGTAATTAAGTAAAGAAATATAAATAATTTTCGGACAAAATAAATGTGTTTAACATCACTTACTTGGAGAAGTTGGTTGATAGAGATGATCGGATTGGTTGTCGAAATCTGAAAGCGAGGGATCTTATAAATAAGTATAACTTGTATTTAAATAATGTATTTACTTTAAATGAAATATAATTAACTGACCGGATGGTGTGTTAGATCTCTGATCGCTATTTTCCTCTAGAAAATCACTCTCTTCAGATTTGTAACCTAAACAAATAATACAATAAGTAAATGCATTCATTCTAAAAACTGAATGAAAACTGGATGAAAAAAACATTGTTGTATTCAATTGACTTACTTGGTGGATTGTATTGTTGAACAAATATAACGTCGTCAGATTGTTCATACGAATCCTGATCTATGAATAAAATATATAATTTTATGTCACAAGGTTATATCGCACAGAATACTAATCATCATCATTTTAGCTAAAAAGTTACTTACTTGATGCGTTTGACAATGTTCTTCCGGAAGCTGATCAAATAAAAAAAAAAAAAACTATTACAAATTCTGCGTATCTTAATTTGTGTTTAAAATTACTTCATAATTCTCATTTGTAGATCACCAGGAAGCATGCAATACATATAACTTTAAAATATTACTTACATTACTTGTGATCAAAAGTGTATTAAACCTTAAGAAGATAGATAAAAACATGCATTGACTTCATTTCTAACGTTATACTTTACCTATTTTCTAATAAATGCATCGTATGTAGTAAAAGACAAAGTTTTCTTACCTTGAGAGTATTCCATTTTGCTGAGGATTTCTCCAAAAAGAGAGACGCTTTCAAAATGAACTTCCAATTCGACCAAGCTGTTGCTTAAATGCAGTTTTGAAACAAAGGGGTTTGGGATAGTGGTCGTAAAAGGTAATACCCCCCAATTTCCTAAGGGGCCATCAGGCAAGGAATCGGTGCCGCATAGTTTTGTCTTCAAGAGTTTTAAGGAATGAAATATGCAATGGTCGATTTTATATGTATATATGTGACAGTGTAAAGAATTATTACAAAAATAAATTCCAAAAAGAAATGATAAAAAAAAAAAAAATAATAAAATAAAAAAAAAGATTCTGAAGTCACTCTTGTTTTCTATGTTTTTACACTACTGAATGCGCCGTCAATTTTTGCAAAATATTCGAGAATCATCTTTTGAAAATCTTTCCATGTAAAGACAATCTGAAAGTCTTTTTCATCAGATTCTTCCTCAAACGCGCAACATCTGATCATGTAAATTATGGTGAGACATACTTCAAACTTTTCTTCACTCCTTTTCGGACAGAGACTGAATGTTCGCAGCGACTTGCAAGGTTTCCATGTTAGATTAAAAATCTCGTCGTATTCTTCTTTGCAATCCGAATATCTAAATTTAATATAAGTATACATACAACCAAAATGTCTTTTGAAAGTATGCCATTCATCGCGTTGCAAGGAAAAAAGTTCAGAGGCATCCGCAAAACTTGATGTCGGCCCGCTGTACAACACAACTCTGTCATTTTCTTGATCAAAATAGAACCCGAAATAATAGCCGTTAGCCAAAGCCATGCAAAAATCGTGTCTGTGTCTTTCAAGCGCAATCGTCTTTTAGCCAGAGTCAGTTTCATCTTTTTGGGAGTATCGGACGCCATGATTATTACGGCTATCTTCTAACCCTAACCGCCGCACAAACACTGACCCTTTAAATCCTTCGGCCTACAGGGCCTGTTGAATGAATGGGTGGAGACTTATGACATTGCATACTCTGATTTGCTCGATCGTATGTATCTCGGTCACCTGATTGGGCGCCTTTTTTAAATGATGTTACCGAATCATTGCGTGTAATACGTAATTGACTCGTAAATAAAAGTCTATAGATCTCTGATCAACTCTCTCTCCGTCTCTCTCACGTGGCACAGGATGGGTTTGGCAATGGGTAACAGATGTCCGAAGGGATATCTATATTTTGCTGAATCAGGGTCTAGGTTCGTTCGGACCTTTTGACCCCGGCTAGGCTTCCCTTGTTTACACACACACACACACACACACACACATACACAAACACATACACATGGGCATGGGCACAGGTGTGGGGTGGGGTGGGGTGCTTGAGTAACAGATGAGTTACTCATAAGTCAGATAAGTTCAGATAATGAATCAGGGTCTAGGTTCGTTCAGACCTTTTGACCCCGGCTAGGCATTGGTATGTGAGAATAGATAACAGACCTGTCAAAAAAGTTTGATGAAAAGTGCCCAGCTATCCCATTGGACGGCAACACAATAGGCGGGACTTCCGGAAGGAGGGATATCCAGAAGGCGGGACTTCCGGTGAAAATGCACGCTTCTGATTGGTCGAGGGAGGGACATGCAGGGGGCGTGGCTTGATGACGTGGCATGATCCGATTGGTCGAGACGACCTGTCAAAACTAGTTTGATGAAAAGTGCCTCCTATATCTCTCTCTTACATAGTATATGTGTATAATATAGTGTGTATATATATATATATATATATATATATATATATATATATATATATATATGCATATATATACACGTGCATTCTTTAAATATACTTCTCTGAACAAATACAGAAATAATAATTATATATGTATAATTACATAGAAAAATAAATAAAAGCATAAAATATTAATATGATTGAATTGATTTCAGTATTTTTGCTGATGTAAATGTATGCTTATTAAATTATTTTATTGTATTTTTTAAATGTTTTCACTTATTGATTTAAATTATTTCACATATATGTATATATGTATGTATGTATGTATGTATGTATGTATATATGATTTTATTTTTAATAATTGTGTTTCCCATATTTACCCATTATTTTAAAACGTGGCTTATTTTTTTAAATAATCCTTTATTCTTACAGTTAATTTAGCAGTTATTAATTACAGGTTTTACAGTTTTAGCATTAGTTACAGGAGACTTTTAACACAGCAGAATGTCCTGTATTTACTCCATAATTACATGTTAAATACCACGTAATTACCGCACTATTACTGTTACTGTAGATCGTTTTTATCCACTTTTTTTGAGTCTATTATTTAGTATTCAAGGACTTTTGTTTATTAAACATTTGATATTAAACCTAATTTGCCTGGGACTTTTATTTTGAAGTGCTCGCGAGCCGCGCGGCTCTCCCCTGCGACTGAAGCGGGACCTCCCCGAACACAGTTTTGATAAACAGGCACTGTGACGTCATCGGGTTTAGGCTATAAATAGGAGCGGGTTTCAGCGCCGTCTCAGAGGGGTTCGAGGACGAGCCGGGACGAGGAGCTGGGGCTGCCCAGAACCGACAACGGAGCCGTAGAACCTCCCGCCCCTGGTGCTGCCGAGGAGTCCCCGCCATGAGCTCGCGGCTGGCGTACCGGCCGCCCCCCGAGGCGGCTGAAGAGCCGGTTGCTCTGAGCCGGGCGGACGAATACCGGCGGATCACCGAGGCGGTCGAGGAACCGACTACCGTGAAGCCCAGTAGCTGGCAGATGGGGCGCCTCATCACACCACTACTGGGTCGTCAATGGGCTGCTTTTGGACCTCTACTGGCCGTCTTCTGCAGGACCCTTTCTGGACGGGTATAGGTAGGGTATGTGCTCTGTCTGCCTGTCTGCCTGCCTGCCTGTCTGTCTGCCTGTCTGTCTGTCTGTCTGCCTGTCTGTCTGCCTGTCTGTCTGTCTGCCTACTAACCTGTTCTCTAGTATTTTCAATAGGATATTTTTTTTAAGTGGGACCGTCTCTAATCGGATCAATATTAGAAGAGCCGGCAGCCATTGGACCTTGGATATTGATGATTATTGATGGAAGAATTTATTGATGGATGAATGTATTGATGGACGTCCATTAGAAATCCGAAACCGACCAGCGAAGGACGGGACCCCCCTTTTGATCCACGGTACCTCTCTTGACTAACTCTCCTTTCCCCCATAGGACTGCCCAACATCGGACGTGTCGTCAGCCATTGGACCGCTCTATTGATTATTCGTTATTGATATCCTTTAGTCGACCAGGTAATCGATATCCATTAGCTGTCCGGAGTCGACCAGAGGAGGATGGGTTCCCCCTTCTGGGCCTTGGTTCCCCTCAAGGTTTCTCCCGCTGGGAGTTTTTCCTTGCCACTGTTGCTCAATGGGGGCTCGGACCCGGGACCTTAAAATAGTTAGACCTCGTAATTAATTGATTAATTAATTATTCATGATTTAATCAATATAGCTATATATATATCCATTAGCTATCCGGAGTCGACCAGAGGAGGATGGGTTCCCCCTTCTGGGCCTTGGTTCCCCTCAAGGTTTCTCCCACTGGGAGTTTTTCCTTGCCACTGTTGCTCAATGGGGGCTCGGACCCGGGACCTTAAAATAGTTAGACCTCGTAATTAATTGATTAATTAATTATTCATGATTTAATCAATATAGCTATATATATATCCATTAGCTGTCCGGAGTCGACCAGAGGAGGGTGGGTTCCCCCTTCTGGGCCTTGGTTCCCCTCAAGGTTTCTCCCACTGGGAGTTTTTCCTTGCCACTGTTGCCATTGGCTCGCTCACTGGGGGCTCGGACCCGGGACCTAATTAATACCTAAATAAATGTGCTGTATCTTTTACATGTATATATGTGTGTGTCTGTGCTTACTGCCTCATGTGAAACTGCCCAATCAAACAGCCCCATGTAGGGGTCACACACTAACGCTGCCCAATCAAACAGCCCCATGTAGGGGTCACACACTAACACTGCCCAATCAAACAGCCCCATGTAGGGGTCACACACTAACGCTGCCCAATCAAACAGCCCCATGTAGGGGTCACACACTAACACTGCCCAATCAAACAGCCCCATGTAGGGGTCACACACTAACACTGCCCAATCAAACAGCCCCATGTAGGGGTCACACACTAACACTGCCCAATCAAACAGCCCCATGTAGGGGTCACACACTAACACTGCCCAATCAAACAGCCCCATGTAGGGGTCACATACTAACACTGCCCAATCAAACAGCCCCATGTAGGGGTCACACACTAACACTGCCCAATCAAACAGCCCCATGTAGGGGTCACACACTAACACTGCCCAATCAAACAGCCCCATGTAGGGGTCACACACTAACACTGCCCAATCAAACAGCCCCATGTAGGGGTCACACACTAACGCTGGCCAATCAAACAGCCCCATGTAGGGGTCACATACTAACACAGCCCAATCAAACAGCCCCATGTAGGGGTCACACACTAACACTGCCCAATCAAACAGCCCCATGTAGGGGTCACATACTAACACTGCCCAATCAAACAGCCCCATGTAGGGGTCACACACTAACACTGCCCAATCAAACAGCCCCATGTAGGGGTCACACACTAACGCTGCCCAATCAAACAGCCCCATGTAGGGGTCACATACTAACACAGCCCAATCAAACAGCCCCATGTAAGGGTCACATACTAACACTGGCCAATCAAACAGCCCCATGTAGGGGTCACATACTAACACAGCCCAATCAAACAGCCCCATGTAAGGGTCACATACTAACACTGGCCAATCAAACAGCCCCATGTAGGGGTCACATCCTGAGACAGCCCAATGGGAGGAGCTAGAACCTGTAGACTAAATGGGTGGGTCTAGAACCTGTAGGCTAAATGGGTGGAGCTAGAGCCTGTGGGCTGAATGGGTGGAGCTAGAGCCTGTAGGCTAAATGGGTGGGTCTAGAACCTGTAGGCTAAATGGGTGGGTCTAGAGCCTGTAGCCTGAATGGGTGGGTCTAGAACCTGTAGGCTAAATGGGTGGGTCTAGAGCCTGTGGGCTGAATGGGAGGAGCTAGTGTATGTAGACTTAATAGATGGATTCAGGTCAGGTGATTGGCATCTGCCTCCTATTGCTGTCTGACCACAGCATTTTAACCACATCCATGTCCCACTGGTTCCATCATTGTTAGTTAACCACTCTTACTGGGGCACCAGTCTTACCGGTTCACCTCCATTCTTACTGGTTACATGTTTGGGGTTGTATAATTTCTCATTATTACACATAACTGAATTTATAATCATCTATGGTTGGGTTTTTCTTTGTATGTGTGGATCAGACGGTTGTTACTGACATCTGGTGAGAATTTCATGTCAATAGCACCTTCAGAAATATGTATTTATGAATTATGTACATAATTATTATTATTATAATCATTTATTTGCATTATTTGAGCGGCTGTTTTTGAGCAGTTGTCATTTCAAATACATAAATAAATAAATAAATAAATGATCTTAATAGAATTTTTATTTGGAATTTAGGGGAAATGTTGTCCATGGTTTATGAAATACAACACAAATATAAATTTTCCTAAAACACACTGCCTATAAATATATATATATATATACAGTCATGCCCGAAAGTATTCATACCCCTGTCAAAGTTTGACTTAAATTTACTTTTATTTAACCAGAAATTATATTTTTGCCTTGAAACGACACAGGCATCTCCCAGGAGATAACACGATGATGTACAAGAGGCATCATTGTGGGAAAAAATATTTCTCAGCTTTTATACACATTTGAACAAAAAGTGGCATGTCCAAAATTATTCATACCCTTTGAAAACTGTCACAGTATATGGGAAAATCCAAAGTTCTATACCATTCCAAATAGTCCAAGCTGTTTTAAAGCATCCTAATTACCCTGATTCATTGGGAACAGCTGTTTTAATCAACTCAACAGGAGAAAAACAGCAGCTCTCTGCAGTTGGTTTGTGGACAGTCATGGCTAAGACAAAGGAGCTCACTAAGGACCTGCGGCTGTGCATTGTGGCCGCTCACAAGTCAGGAAAGGGCTATAAAGCCATATCAAAATGTTTTCAAGTTCCAGTGGCTACAGTGCAAAGTATTATTAAAAAATACAAGAAGTTCCGCACTGTGGAAAATCTCAGAAGATGTGGTCGGAAGCCAAAAGTGACACCTGTGCTGGCCAGGAGAATAGTGAGAGAGGTGAAGAAAAATCCAAGGATCACCACCAAGGCCATCCTGGTGAATCTGGACTCTGCTGGTGGCGACATCTCAAGGCAGACAGTTCAACGGACACTGCACACTGCTGGGTTCCACGGACGCAGGCCAAGGAGGACACCACTTCTCCAGAAAAGGCACACAAAAGCCCGCTTGACCTTTGCAAATGCTCATCTGGACAAAGAAGAAGACTTCTGGTGTTCTGTTTTATGGTCAGATGAAACAAAAATTGAATTGTTTGGCCACAATGATGTGTGCACCATTTGGCGTAAAAAAGGAGAAGCCTTCAACCCTAAGAACACCATCCCCACTGTCAAACATGGTGGTGGGAACCTAATGTTTTGGGGGTGTTTTTCAGCCAATGGACCAGGGAACTTGATCGCAGTAAATGGCACCATGAAAAAAGAGCAATACATCAAGATTCTCAACAACAACATCAGGCAGTCTGCAGAGAAACTTGGCCTTGGGAACCGGTGGACATTTCAGCACGACAACGACCCAAAACACACAGCCAAAGTGGTGAAGAAATGGTTAGCAGACAAAAACATTAATGTTTTGCAGTGGCCCAGCCAGAGTCCTGACTAGAATCCAATTGAGAATCTGTGGAGGGAGCTAAAGATCAGGGTGATGGCAAGGAGACCCTCGAACCTCAAAGAGTTGGAGCTCATCACTAAAGATGAATGGGCAAAAATACCAGTGGAGACATGCAAAAAGCTGGTCAGCAATTACAGGAAGCGTTTGATTGCTGTAATAGCCAATAAAGGCTTTTCTATTAATTATTGAGAAGGGTATGAATAATTTTGGACATGCCACTTTTTGTTCAAATGTGTATAAAAGCTGAGAAATATTTTTTCCCACAATGATGCCTCTTGTACATCATCGTGTTATCTCCTGGGAGATGCCTGTGTCATTTCCAGGCAAAAATATAATTTCTGGTTAAATAAAAGTAAATTTAAGTCAAACTTTGACAGGGGTATGAATACTTTCGGGCATGACTGTATATATATATATATATGTGTGTGTGTGTGTATATATACACTAAATTAAACACATATACTCATATATATAGACATACACAAATATATATATAAATACACGTGCATTCTTTGAATATACTTCTCTGAACAAATACAGAAAGAATAATTATATATGTCTAATTAAATAGAAAATAAATAAAAGCATAAAAAACTAAATATGAATGAATTAATTTCAGTATTTTTGCTGATGTAAATGTATGCTTATTACATTGTTTATTTTATTTTCTAAATAATGATTTCCATGTCTCAAACGGTCAGATCTGTTTTGGTGGTACAAGGGCGAGAGGTGGGTGGAAGCTGATCCTGGTCAGGCAGTCGGGGGGATCAATGCCGGTCATGCCCCTTGTGAACTTCAAAATCTATGAAAGGAACTAAAGCTCAGAGTTTAGAGAAGGAGCCCAGGGAAGCTTTGAGCGTTTGAAGAGTGTCTGTGTGGAAGAATGGGCCAAAATCACACCTGAGCAAAGCATGCGACTAGTTTCTCCACCAAAAATATTAATCACAACAATATTCTGTGATTAATTCTGAATAATCAGAAGCTAAAATGCTAGCAAGCTCGTCCTTAAAATGGCTAAATGTGTGGAAAATCTGACGCAAAAGTACAAAAAGTGCTTAAAATCAATAATTTGATCCAAAATAATACGTTATACATATACATTTACATAATAATACATAATGTTATGATGCTAAAGGCTTTCTTTTAAGTGTACTTTTAAAAATTATACTATATATTTATACTATAATATATGTACATACTATATTAAATACATACAGTGCATCCGGAAAGTATTCACAGCGCTTCACTTTTTCCACATTTTGTTAGGTTACAGCCTTATTCCAAATTGTATTAAATTAATCTCTTTCCTCAAAATTCTACACAAAATACCCCATTATGACCATAAAAAAAAAGTTTTCTTGAGAGTTCTGAAAATTTATTAAAAATAAAAAACTAAGAAATCACATTTACGTAAGTATTCACAGCCTTCGCCATGAAGCTCAAAATTGAGCTCAGGTGCATCCTGTTTCCACTGATCATCCTTGAGATGTTTCTACAGCTTAAATGGAGTCCCCCTGTGGTAAATCCAGTTGATTGGACATGATTTGGAAAGGCACACACCTGTCTATATAAGGTCCCACAGTTGACTGCATGTCAGAGCGCAAACACCAAGCATGAAGTCAAAGGAATTGTCTGTAGACCTCCGAGACAAAATAGTCTCGAGGCACAAATCTGGGGAAGGATACAGAAAAATTTCTGCTGCTTTGAAGGTCCCAATGAGCACAGTGGCCTCCATCATCCGTAAATGGAAGAAGTTTGGAACCACCAGGACTCTTCCTAGAGCTGGCCGGCCATCTAAATTGAGCGATCGGGGGAGAAGGGCCTTGGTCAGGGAGGTGACCAAGAACCTGATGGTCACTCTGTCAGAGCTCCAGCGTTCCTCCGTGGAGAGAGGAGAACCTTGCAGAAGGACAACCATCTCTGCAGCAATCCACCAATCAGGCCTGTATGGCAGAGTGGCCAGGCGAAAGCCACTCCTTAGTAAAAGGCACAAGGCAGCCCGTCTGGAATTTGCCAAAAGGCACCTGAAGGACTCTCAGACCATGAGAAACAAAATTCTCTGGTCTGATGAGACAAAGATTGAACTCTTTGGTGTGAATGCCAGGCGTCATGTTTGGAGGAAACCAGGCACTGCTCATCACGAGGCCAATACCATCCCTACAGTCAAGCATGGTGGTGGCAGCATCATGCTATGGGGATGTTTTTCAGCAGCAGGAACTGCCAGACTAGTCAGGATAGAGGGAAAGATGAATGCAGCAATGTACAGAGACATCCTGGATGAAAACCTACTCCATAGCGCTCTTGACCTCAGACTGGGGCGACGGTTCATTTTTCAGCAGAACAACGATCCGAAGCACACAGCCAAGATCTCAAAGGAGTGGCTTCAGGACCACTCTGTGAATGTCCTGGAGTGGCCCAGCCAGAGCCCAGACTTGAATCCGATTGAACATCTCTGGAGAGATCTGAAAATGGCTGTGCACAGACGTCTCCCATCCAACCTGATGGAGCTTCAGAGGTACTGCAAAGAAGAATGGGCAAAACTGCCTAAAGAGAGGTGTGCCAAGCTTGTGGCATCATATTCAAAAAGACTTGAGGCTGTAGTTGCTGCCAAGGGTGGTTCTACAAAGTATTAAGCAAAGGCTGTGAATACTTATGTAAATATGATTTCTTTGTTTTTTAATTTTAATACATTTTCAGAACTCTCAAGAAAACTTTTTTCACATGGTCATAATGGGGTATTTTGTGTAGAATTTTGAGGAAAGAGATTAATTTAATACAATTTGGAATAAGGCTGTAACCTGACAAAATGTGGAAAAAGTGAAGCGCTGTGAATACTTTCCGGATGCACTGTATACTGTAATATATACTTTATTAAATACATATACTGTAATATATATATACTATATTAAATACATATACTGTAATATAAACTATATTAAATACATATACTGTAATATATACTATATTAAATACATATACTGTAATATAAACTATATTAAATACATATACTGTAATATATATACTATATTAAATACATATACTGTAATATAAACTATATTAAATACATATACTGTAATATATACATACTTTATTAAATGCATATACTGTAATATATACTTTATTAAATACATATACTGTAATATATACTATATTAAATACATATACTGTAATATATATATACTATATTAAATACATATACTGTAATATAAGCTATATTAAATACATATACTGTAATATATACTATATTAAATACATATACTGTAATATATACTATATTATATACATATACTGTAATATATATACTATATTAAATACAGTGGGAAAAAGGTATTTAATCAGTCACCAATTGTACAAGTTCTCCCACTTAAAAGATGAGAGAGGCTGTAATTGACATCATAGGTAGACTCAACTATGAGAGACAAACTGAGAAAAATAATTCTGAAAATCACATTGTCTGAATTTTAAAGAATTTATTTGTAAATAATGGTGGAAAATAAGTATTTGGTCGCCTACAAACAAGCAGGATTTCTGTCTGTCACAGACCTGTAACTTCTTCTTTAAGAGGCTTCTCTGTCCTCCACTCATTACCTGTATTAATGGCTCCTGTTTGAACTGGTTAACAGTATAAAAGACACCTGCCCACAACCTCAAACAGTCCCACTCCAAACTCCACTATGGTGAAGATCAAAGAGCTGTCGAAGGACACCAGAAACAGAACAGTAGACCTGCACCAGGCTGTGAAGACTGAATCTGCAATAGGCAAGAAGCTTGGTGTGAAGAAATCTACTGTGGAGCAATAATCAGAAAATGGGAGACCTACAAGACCACTGCTAATCTCCCTCCATCAGGGGCTCCACGCAAGATCTCAGCCCGTGGGGTCAAAATGATCACAAGAACGGTCAGCAAAAATCCCAGAACCACACGGGGGGACCTAGTGAATGACCTACAGAAAGCTGGGACCAACGTTATAAAGATTACCGTCAGTAACACACTACGCCGCCAGGGACTCAGATCTTGCAGTGCCAGACGTGTTCCCCTGCTTAAGCCAGTACATATCCGGCCCGTCTGAAGTTTGCTAGAGAGCATTTGGATGTTCTGGAAGAGTTTTGGGAGAATGTCTTATGGTCAGATGAAACCAAAGTAGAACTGTTTGGTACAAACACAACTTGTTTGGGTTTGGAGGAGAGTGAATGCTGAGCTGCATCCAAAGAACACCATACCAACTGTGAAGCATGGGGGTGGCAACATCATGCTTTGGGCTGTTTCTCTGCAAAGGGACTAGGACGACTGGTCCGTGTACATGAAAGAATGAATGGGGTCGTGTATTGTGAGATTTTGAGTGCAAACCTCCTTCCATCAGCAAGGGCATTGAAGATGAAACGTAGCTGGGTCTTTCAGCATGACAATGATCCCGAGCACACTGCCAGGGCAACAAAGGAGTGGCTTCGTAATTTCAAGGTCCTGGAGTGGCCTAGCCAGTCTCCAGATCTCAACCCCATAGAAAACCTTTGGAGGGAGTTGAAAGTCTGTGTTGCCGCCGACAGCCCCTAAACATCACTGCTCTAGAGGAGATCTGCATGGAGGAATGGGCCAACATACCAGCAACGGTGTGTGCCAACCTTGTGAAGACTTACAGAAAACGTTTGACCTCTGTCATTGCCAACAAAGGATATATAACAAAGTATTGAGATGAACTTTTGTTATTGACCAAATACTTATTTTCCACCATTATTTACAAATAAATTCTTTAAAAATCAGACAATGTGATTTTCTGAATTTTTTTTCTCATTTTGTCTCTCATAGTTGAGTCTACCTATGATGTCAATTACAGCCTCTCTCAACTTTTTAAGTGGGAGAACTTGCACAACTGTAATATATACTTTATTAAATACATATACTATAATATATATACTATATTAAATACATATACTGTAATATATATACTATATTAAATACATATACTGTAATATATATACTTTATTAAATACATATACTGTAATATATATACTATATTAAATACATATACTGTAATATATATATATACTTTATTCAATACATGTCCCCAATTTTCTAAGTAAATATAATTATAAATATTTCTATATATTTCTGAAGGTGCTATTGAGATGAAATTCTCACCAGATGTCAGTAAGAACACATCTGATCCACACATACCAATCAAACAATAGATGTTTCTAAATTAAGTTATGTTTAATAATGAGAAATGACACAGGGAAAAAGTATCTAACACACTTACTAACATTTATTTAAGATTTCCTACAGAAGCCTTTGTTGGTGATAACAGCTCCAGGGCGCCTCCTGTAGGGGGAAACTAGTCGTATGCTTTGCTCAGGTGTGAGGTTCCGTGGTTTCACCTGGATTCAGGTCAGGTGATTGGCATCTGCCTCCTATTGCTGTCTGACCACAGCATTTTAACCACATCCATGTCCCACTGGTTCCATCATTGTTAGTTAACCACTCTTACTGGGGCACCAGTCTTACCGGTTCACCTCCATTCTTACTGGTTACATGTTTGGGGTTGTATAATTTCTCATTATTACACATAACTGAATTTATAATCATCTATGGTTGGGTTTTTCTTTGTATGTGTGGATCAGACGGTTGTTACTGACATCTGGTGAGAATTTCATGTCAATAGCACCTTCAGAAATATGTATTTACTGGGAAAACTGGTGACGTGTTCAATACTTATTTAACCCGCTGCATATACTGTATTAAATATATATACTACAACATTATATTTATATCAATATTATTTTATTATTTTTCTTAAATGAAGCATCTCTATGTGTACGGCGGTCGTTTTATTCCAGGCATTTCATCAAACAGAGCTGATTCAGCTGAATCTGCAGACTATGAACAGCATAAAGTCCCAACAGCAATGTGAAAGACTAGTGGAGAGCAGGCCGAGACAGGAGAGCTGTGATTGGTCAGTCGAGGTTATTTCAGCATAGTGATTTCTGAATGCTCTCAGAGTTCAGATATTAGCACTGTGTTTAAATCTGAATAATAACTTCTTTACTTTATAATTATTATAATCATTTATTTACATTATTTGAGCAGCTGTTTTTGAGCAGTTGTCATTTCTGCTAATAAATAAATAAATAAATAAATAAATAAATAAATAGCACTTTGTTCTCCATGGTTTATGAATATTAATTTCCCTAAACACACTGCCTATAAATAGTACATTTATAAATAAATAAATATATATATAGTAAACACATATACACACACACACACACACACACACACACACACACATATATATATATATATATATATATATATACATAGTATATGTGTATAATATAGTGTGTGTATATATATATATATATATATATATATATATATATATGCATATATATACACGTGCATTCTTTAAATATACTTCTCTGAACAAATACAGAAATAATAATTATATATGTATAATTACATAGAAAAATAAATAAAAGCATAAAATATTAATATGATTGAATTGATTTCAGTATTTTTGCTGATGTAAATGTATGCTTATTAAATTATTTTATTGTATTTTTTAAATGTTTTCACTTATTGATTTAAATTATTTCACATATATGTATATATGTATGTATGTATGTATGTATGTATGTATGTATATATGATTTTATTTTTAATAATTGTGTTTCCCATATTTACCCATTATGTTAAAACGTGGCTTATTTATTTAAATAATCCTTTATTCTTACAGTTAATTTAGCAGTTATTAAGTTATTATGTTTATTAAACATTTGATATTAAACCTAATTTGCCTGGGACTTTTATTTTGAAGTGCTCGCGAGCCGCGCGGCTCTCCCCTGCGACTGAAGCGGGACCTCCCCGAACACAGTTTTGATAAACAGGCACTGTGACGTCATCGGGTTTAGCTTATAAATAGGAGCGGGTTTCAGCGCCGTCTCAGAGGGGTTCGAGGACGAGCCGGGACGAGGAGCTGGGGCTGCCCAGAACCGACAACGGAGCCGGCGAACCTCCTGCCCCTGGTGCTGCCGAGGAGTCCCCGCCATGAGCTCGCGGCTGGCGTACCGGCCGCCCCCCGAGGCGGCTGAAGAGCCGGTTGCTCTGAGCCGGGCGGACGAATACCGGCGGATCACCGAGGCGGTCGAGGAACCGACTACCGTGAAGCCCAGTAGCTGGCAGATGGGGCGCCTCATCACACCACTACTGGGTCGTCAATGGGCTGCTTTTGGACCTCTACTGGCCGTCTTCTGCAGGACCCTTTCTGGACGGGTATAGGTAGGGTATGTGCTCTGTCTGTCTGCTTGCCTGTCTGTCTGCCTGTCTGCCTGTCTGCCTGTCTGTCTGTCTGTTGACTAACCTGTTCTCTAGTATTTTCAATAGGATATTTTTTTTAAGTGGGACCGTCTCTAATCGGATCAATATTAGAAGAGCCGGCAGCCATTGGACCTTGGATATTGATGATTATTGATGGAAGAATTTATTGATGGATGAATTTATTGATGGATGTCCATTAGAAATCCGAAACCGACCAGCGAAGGACGGGACCCCCCTTTTGAACCACGGTACCTCTCTTGACTAACTCTCCTTTCCCCCATAGGACTGCCCAGCATCGGACGTGTCGTCAGCCATTGGACCGCTCTATTGATTATTCGTTATTGATATCCTTTAGTCGACCAGGTAATCGATATCCATTAGCTGTCCGGAGTCGACCAGAGGAGGATGGGTTCCCCCATTTGGGCCTTGGTTCCCCTCAAGGTTTCTCCCACTGGGAGTTTTTCCTTGCCACTGTTGCTCAATGGGGGCTCGGACCCGGGACCTTAAAATAGTTAGACCTCGTAATTAATTAATTAATTATTCATGATTTAATCAATATAGCTATATGTATCCATTAGCTATCCGGAGTCGACCAGAGGAGGATGGGTTCCCCCTT
This sequence comes from Salminus brasiliensis, assembly GCF_030463535.1. NCBI lineage: Eukaryota > Metazoa > Chordata > Actinopteri > Characiformes > Bryconidae > Salminus > Salminus brasiliensis. The sequence goes on along the minus strand of NC_132880.1, from coordinate 48,679,010 downwards.
CTGGGCCTTGGTTCCCCTCAAGGTTTCTCCCGCTGGGAGTTTTTCCTTGCCACTGTTGCTCAATGGGGGCTCGGACCCGGGACCTTAAAATAGTTAGACCTCGTAATTAATTGATTAATTAATTATTCATGATTTAATCAATATAGCTATATGTATCCATTAGCTATCCGGAGTCGACCAGAGGAGGATGGGTTCCCCCTTCTGGGCCTTGGTTCCCCTCAAGGTTTCTCCCGCTGGGAGTTTTTCCTTGCCACTGTTGCCATTGGCTTGCTTACTGGGGGCTCGGACCCGGGACCTAATTAATACCTAAATAAATGTGCTGTATCTTTTACATGTATATATGTGTGTGTCTGTGCTTACTGCCTCATGTGAAACTGCCCAATCAAACAGCCCCATGTAGGGGTCACACACTAACGCTGCCCAATCAAACAGCCCCATGTAGGGGTCACACACTAACGCTGCCCAATCAAACAGCCCCATGTAGGGGTCACACACTAACGCTGCCCAATCAAACAGCCCCATGTAGGGGTCACACACTAACGCTGCCCAATCAAACAGCCCCATGTAGGGGTCACACACTAACGCTGCCCAATCAAACAGCCCCATGTGGGGGTCACACACTAACGCTGCCCAATCAAACAGCCCCATGTAGGGGTCACACACTAACGCTGCCCAATCAAACAGCCCCATGTAGGGGTCACACACTAACGCTGCCCAATCAAACAGCCCCATGTAGGGGTCACACACTAACGCTGCCCAATCAAACAGCCCCATGTAGGGGTCACACACTAACGCTGCCCAATCAAACAGCCCCATGTAGGGGTCACACACTAACGCTGCCCAATCAAACAGCCCCATGTAGGGGTCACACACTAACGCTGCCCAATCAAACAGCCCCATGTAGGGGTCACACACTAACGCTGCCCAATCAAACAGCCCCATGTAGGGGTCACACACTAACGCTGGCCAATCAAACAGCCCCATGTAGGGGTCACACACTAACGCTGCCCAATCAAACAGCCCCATGTAGGGGTCACACACTAACGCTGCCCAATCAAACAGCCCCATGTAGGGGTCACACACTAACACTGCCCAATCAAACAGCCCCATGTAGGGGTCACATACTAACACTGCCCAATCAAACAGCCCCATGTAGGGGTCACACACTAACGCTGCCCAATCAAACAGCCCCATGTAGGGGTCACACACTAACGCTGGCCAATCAAACAGCCCCATGTAGGGGTCACACACTAACGCTGCCCAATCAAACAGCCCCATGTAGGGGTCACACACTAACGCTGCCCAATCAAACAGCCCCATGTAGGGGTCACACACTAACACTGCCCAATCAAACAGCCCCATGTAGGGGTCACATACTTAACACTGCCCAATCAAACAGCCCCATGTAGGGGTCACACACTAACGCTGCCCAATCAAACAGCCCCATGTAGGGGTCACATACTAACACTGCCCAATCAAACAGCCCCATGTAGGGGTCACATCCTGAGACAGCCCAATGGGAGGAGCTAGAACCTGTAGACTAAATGGGTGGGTCTAGAGCCTGTAGGCTAAATGGGTGGGTCTAGAACCTGTAGGCTAAATGGGTGGGTCTAGAACCTGTAGGCTAAATGGGTGGAGCTAGAGCCTGTAGGCTAAATGGGTGGGTCTAGAACCTGTAGGCTAAATGGGTGGGTCTAGAGCCTGTAGCCTGAATGGGTGGGTCTAGAACCTGTAGGCTAAATGGGTGGGTCTAGAGCCTGTGGGCTGAATGGGAGGAGCTAGTGTATGTAGACTTAATAGATGGATTCAGGTCAGGTGATTGGCATCTGCCTCCTATTGCTGTCTGACCACAGCATTTTAACCACATCCATGTCCCACTGGTTCCATCATTGTTAGTTAACCACTCTTACTGGGCACCAGTCTTACCGGTTCACCTCCATTCTTACTGGTTACATGTTTGGGGTTGTATAATTTCTCATTATTACACATAACTGAATTTATAATCATCTATGGTTGGGTTTTTCTTTGTATGTGTGGATCAGACGGTTGTTACTGACATCTGGTGAGAATTTCATGTCAATAGCACCTTCAGAAATATGTATTTATGAATTATGTACATAATTATTATTATTATAATCATTTATTTGCATTATTTGAGCGGCTGTTTTTGAGCAGTTGTCATTTCAAATACATAAATAAATAAATAAATAAATGATCTTAATAGAATTTTTATTTGGAATTTAGGGGAAATGTTGTCCATGGTTTATGAAATACAACACAAATATAAATTTTCCTAAAACACACTGCCTATAAATATATATATATATACAGTCATGCCCGAAAGTATTCATACCCCTGTCAAAGTTTGACTTAAATTTACTTTTATTTAACCAGAAATTATATTTTTGCCTTGAAACGACACAGGCATCTCCCAGGAGATAACACGATGATGTACAAGAGGCATCATTGTGGGAAAAAATATTTCTCAGCTTTTATACACATTTGAACAAAAAGTGGCATGTCCAAAATTATTCATACCCTTTGAAAACTGTCACAGTATATGGGAAAATCCAAAGTTCTATACCATTCCAAATAGTCCAAGCTGTTTTAAAGCATCCTAATTACCCTGATTCATTGGGAACAGCTGTTTTAATCAACTCAACAGGAGAAAAACAGCAGCTCTCTGCAGTTGGTTTGTGGACAGTCATGGCTAAGACAAAGGAGCTCACTAAGGACCTGCGGCTGTGCATTGTGGCTGCTCACAAGTTAGGAAAGGGCTATAAAGCCATATCAAAATGTTTTCAAGTTCCAGTGGCTACAGTGCAAAGTATTATTAAAAAATACAAGAAGTTCCGCACTGTGGAAAATCTCAGAAGATGTGGTCGGAAGCCAAAAGTGACACCTGTGCTGGCCAGGAGAATAGTGAGAGAGGTGAAGAAAAATCCAAGGATCACCACCAAGGCCATCCTGGTGAATCTGGACTCTGCTGGTGGCGACATCTCAAGGCAGACAGTTCAACGGACACTGCACACTGCTGGGTTCCACGGACGCAGGCCAAGGAGGACACCACTTCTCCAGAAAAGGCACACAAAAGCCCGCTTGACCTTTGCAAATGCTCATCTGGACAAAGAAGAAGACTTCTGGTGTTCTGTTTTATGGTCAGATGAAACAAAAATTGAATTGTTTGGCCACAATGATGTGTGCACCATTTGGCGTAAAAAAGGAGAAGCCTTCAACCCTAAGAACACCATCCCCACTGTCAAACATGGTGGTGGGAACCTAATGTTTTGGGGGTGTTTTTCAGCCAATGGACCAGGGAACTTGATCGCAGTAAATGGCACCATGAAAAAAGAGCAATACATCAAGATTCTCAACAACAACATCAGGCAGTCTGCAGAGAAACTTGGCCTTGGGAACCGGTGGACATTTCAGCACGACAACGACCCAAAACACACAGCCAAAGTGGTGAAGAAATGGTTAGCAGACAAAAACATTAATGTTTTGCAGTGGCCCAGCCAGAGTCCTGACTTGAATCCAATTGAGAATCTGTGGAGGGAGCTAAAGATCAGGGTGATGGCAAGGAGACCCTCGAACCTCAAAGAGTTGGAGCTCATCACTAAAGATGAATGGGCAAAAATACCAGTGGAGACATGCAAAAAGCTGGTCAGCAATTACAGGAAGCGTTTGATTGCTGTAATAGCCAATGAAGGCTTTTCTATTAATTATTGAGAAGGGTATGAATAATTTTGGACATGCCACTTTTTGTTCAAATGTGTATAAAAGCTGAGAAATATTTTTTCCCACAATGATGCCTCTTGTACATCATCGTGTTATCTCCTGGGAGATGCCTGTGTCATTTCCAGGCAAAAATATAATTTCTGGTTAAATAAAAGTAAATTTAAGTCAAACTTTGACAGGGGTATGAATACTTTCGGGCATGACTGTATATATATATATATATATATATATATATATATATATATATATATATATATATATATATATATATATATATGTGTGTGTGTGTGTGTGTGTATATATACACTAAATTAAACACATATACTCATATATATAGACACACACAAATATATATATAAATACACGTGCATTCTTTAAATATACTTCTCTGAACAAATACAGAAAGAATAATTATATATGTATAATTAAATAGAAAATAAATAAAAGCATAAAAAACTAAATATGAATGAATTAATTTCAGTATTTTTGCTGATGTAAATGTATGCTTATTACATTGTTTATTTTATTTTCTAAATAATGATTTCCATGTCTCAAACGGTCAGATCTGTTTTGGTGGTACAAGGGCGAGAGGTGGGTGGAAGCTGATCCTGGTCAGGCAGTCGGGGGGATCAATGCCGGTCATGCCCCTTGTGAACTTCAAAATCTATGAAAGGAACTAAAGCTCAGAGTTTAGAGAAGGAGCCCAGGGAAGCTTTGAGCGTTTGAAGAGTGTCTGTGTGGAAGAATGGGCCAAAATCACACCTGAGCAAAGCATGCGACTAGTTTCTCCACCAAAAATATTAATCACAACAATATTCTGTGATTAATTCTGAATAATCAGAAGCTAAAATGCTAGCGAGCTCGTCCTTAAAATGGCTAAATGTGTGGAAAATCTGACGCAAAAGTACAAAAAGTGCTTAAAATCAATAATTTGATCCAAAATAATACGTTATACATATACATTTACATAATAATACATAATGTTATGATGCTAAAGGCTTTCTTTTAAGTGTACTTTTAAAAATTATACTATATATTTATACTATAATATATGTACATACTATATTAAATACATATACTGTAATATATACTTTATTAAATACATATACTGTAATATATATATACTATATTAAATACATATACTGTAATATAAACTATATTAAATACATATACTGTAATATATACTATATTAAATACATATACTGTAATATAAACTATATTAAATACATATACTGTAATATATATACTATATTAAATACATATACTGTAATATAAACTATATTAAATACATATACTGTAATATATACATACTTTATTAAATGCATATACTGTAATATATACTTTATTAAATACATATACTGTAATATATACTATATTAAATACATATACTGTAATATATATATACTATATTAAATACATATACTGTAATATAAGCTATATTAAATACATATACTGTAATATATACTATATTAAATACATATACTGTAATATATACTATATTATATACATATACTGTAATATATATACTATATTAAATACAGTGGGAAAAAGGTATTTAATCAGTCACCAATTGTACAAGTTCTCCCACTTAAAAGATGAGAGAGGCTGTAATTGACATCATAGGTAGACCTCAACTATGAGAGACAAACTGAGAAAAATAATTCTGAAAATCACATTGTCTGAATTTTAAAGAATTTATTTGTAAATAATGGTGGAAAATAAGTATTTGGTCGCCTACAAACAAGCAGGATTTCTGTCTGTCACAGACCTGTAACTTCTTCTTTAAGAGGCTTCTCTGTCCTCCACTCATTACCTGTATTAATGGCACCTGTTTGAACTGGTTAACAGTATAAAAGACACCTGCCCACAACCTCAAACAGTCCCACTCCAAACTCCACTATGGTGAAGACCAAAGAGCTGTCGAAGGACACCAGAAACAGAACAGTAGACCTGCACCAGGCTGTGAAGACTGAATCTGCAATAGGCAAGAAGCTTGGTGTGAAGAAATCTACTGTGGAGCAATAATCAGAAAATGGGAGACCTACAAGACCACTGCTAATCTCCCTCCATCAGGGGCTCCATGCAAGATCTCAGCCCGTGGGGTCAAAATGATCACAAGAACGGTCAGCAAAAATCCCAGAACCACACGGGGGGACCTAGTGAATGACCTACAGAAAGCTGGGACCAACGTTATAAAGATTACCGTCAGTAACACACTACGCCGCCAGGGACTCAGATCTTGCAGTGCCAGACGTGTTCCCCTGCTTAAGCCAGTACATATCCGGCCTGTCTGAAGTTTGCTAGAGAGCATTTGGATGTTCTGGAAGAGTTTTGGGAGAATGTCTTATGGTCAGATGAAACCAAAGTAGAACTGTTTGGTACAAACACAACTTGTTTGGGTTTGGAGGAGAGTGAATGCTGAGCTGCATCCAAAGAACACCATACCAACTGTGAAGCATGGGGGTGGCAACATCATGCTTTGGGCTGTTTCTCTGCAAAGGGACTAGGACGACTGGTCCGTGTACATGAAAGAATGAATGGGGCCATGTATTGTGAGATTTTGAGTGCAAACCTCCTTCCATCAGCAAGGGCATTGAAGATGAAACGTAGCTGGGTCTTTCAGCATGACAATGATCCCGAGCACACTGCCAGGGCAACAAAGGAGTGGCTTCGTAATTTCAAGGTCCTGGAGTGGCCTAGCCAGTCTCCAGATCTCAACCCCATAGAAAACCTTTGGAGGGAGTTGAAAGTCTGTGTTGCCCGCCGACAGCCCCTAAACATCACTGCTCTAGAGGAGATCTGCATGGAGGAATGGGCCAACATACCAGCAACGGTGTGTGCCAACCTTGTGAAGACCTACAGAAAACGTCTGACCTCTGTCATTGCCAACAAAGGATATATAACAAAGTATTGAGATGAACTTTTGTTATTGACCAAATACTTATTTTCCACCATTATTTACAAATAAATTCTTTAAAAATCAGACAATGTGATTTTCTGAATTTTTTTTCTCATTTTGTCTCTCATAGTTGAGTCTACCTATGATGTCAATTACAGCCTCTCTCAACTTTTTAAGTGGGAGAACTTGCACAACTGTAATATATACTTTATTAAATACATATACTATAATATATATACTATATTAAATACATATACTGTAATATATATATATACTATATTAAATACATATACTGTAATATATATACTTTATTAAATACATATACTGTAATATATATACTATATTAAATACATATACTGTAATATATATATACTTTATTCAATACATGTCCCCAATTTTCTAAGTAAATATAATTATAAATATTTCTATATATTTCTGAAGGTGCTATTGAGATGAAATTCTCACCAGATGTCAGTAAGAACACATCTGATCCACACATACCAATCAAACAATAGATGTTTCTAAATTAAGTTATGTTTAATAATGAGAAATGACACAGGGAAAAAGTATCTAACACACTTACTAACATTAATTTAAGATTTCCTACAGAAGCCTTTGTTGGTGATAACAGCTCCAGGGCGCCTCCTGTAGGGGGAAACTAGTCGTATGCTTTGCTCAGGTGTGAGGTTCCGTGGTTTCACCTGGATTCAGGTCAGGTGATTGGCATCTGCCTCCTATTGCTGTCTGACCACAGCATTTTAACCACATCCATGTCCCACTGGTTCCATCATTGTTAGTTAACCACTCTTCCTGGGGCACCAATCTTACCGGTTCACCTCCATTCTTACTGGTTACATGTTTGGGGTTGTATAATTTCTCATTATTACACATAACTGAATTTATAATCATCTATGGTTGGGTTTTTCTTTGTATGTGTGGATCAGACGGTTGTTACTGACATCTGGTGAGAATTTCATGTCAATAGCACCTTCAGAAATATGTATTTACTGAGAAAACTGGTGACGTGTTCAATACTTATTTAACCCGCTGCATATACTGTATTAAATATATATACTACAACATTATATTTATGTCAATATTATTTTATTATTTTTCTTAAATGAAGCATCTCTATGTGTACGGCAGTCGTTTTATTCCAGGCATTTCATCAAACAGAGCTGATTCAGATGAATCTGCAGACTATGAACAGCATAAAGTCCCAACAGCAATGTGAAAGACTAGTGGAGAGCCGGCCGAGACAGGAGAGCTGTGATTGGTCAGTCGAGGTTATTTCAGCATAGTGATTTCTGAATGCTCTCAGAGTTCAGATATTAGCACTGTGTTTAAATCTGAATAATAACTTCTTTACTTTATAATTATTATAATCATTTATTTACATTATTTGAGCAGCTGTTTTTGAGCAGTTGTCATTTCTGCAAATAAATAAATAGATAAATGTTCTAAATAGCCCTTTGTTCTCCATGGTTTATGAATATTAATTTCCCTAAACACACTGCCTATAAATAGTACATTTATAAATAAATATATATATATAGTAAACACATATACTCATATACACACACATACACACACACACACACACACACACACACACACATATATATATATATATATATATATATATATACATAGTATATGTGTATAATATAGTGTGTGTATATATATATATATATATATATATATATATATATATATGCATATATATACACGTGCATTCTTTAAATATACTTCTCTGAACAAATACAGAAATAATAATTATATATGTATAATTACATAGAAAAATAAATAAAAGCATAAAATATTAATATGATTGAATTGATTTCAGTATTTTTGCTGATGTAAATGTATGCTTATTAAATTATTTTATTGTATTTTTTAAATGTTTTCACTTATTGATTTAAATTATTTCACATATATGTATATATGTATGTATGTATGTATGTATGTATGTATGTATGTATGTATGTATATATGATTTTATTTTTAATAATTGTGTTTCCCATATTTACCCATTATTTTAAAACGTGGCTTATTTATTTAAATAATCCTTTATTCTTACAGTTAATTTAGCAGTTATTAATTACAGGTTTTACAGTTTTAGCATTAGTTACAGGAGACTTTTAACACAGCAGAATGTCCTGTATTTACTCCATAATTACATGTTAAATACCACGTAATTACCGCACTATTACTGTTACTGTAGATCGTTTTTATCCACTTTCTTTGAGTCTATTATTTAGTATTCAAGGACTTTTGTTTATTAAACATTTGATATTAAACCTAATTTGCCTGGGACTTTTATTTTGAAGTGCTCGCGAGCCGCGCGGCTCTCCCCTGCGACTGAAGCGGGACCTCCCCGAACACAGTTTTGATAAACAGGCACTGTGACGTCATCGGGTTTAGCTTATAAATAGGAGCGGGTTTCAGCGCCGTCTCAGAGGGGTTCGAGGACGAGCCGGGACGAGGAGCTGGGGCTGCCCAGAACCGACAACGGAGCCGTAGAACCTCCTGCCCCTGGTGCTGCCGAGGAGTCCCCGCCATGAGCTCGCGGCTGGCGTACCGGCCGCCCCCCGAGGCGGCTGAAGAGCCGGTTGCTCTGAGCCGGGCGGACGAATACCGGCGGATCACCGAGGCGGTCGAGGAACCGACTACCGTGAAGCCCAGTAGCTGGCAGATGGGGCGCCTCATCACACCACTACTGGGTCGTCAATGGGCTGCTTTTGGACCTCTACTGGCCGTCTTCTGCAGGACCCTTTCTGGACGGGTACAGGTAGGGTATGTGCTCTGTCTGCCTGTCTGCCTGTCTGCTTGCCTGCCTGTCTGTCTGCCTGTCTGCCTGTCTGTCTGTCTGCCTGTCTGCCTGTCTGCTTGCCTGCCTGTCTGTCTGCCTGTCTGTCTGTCTGTCTGTCTGCCTGTCTGCCTGTCTGTCTGTCTGTTGACTAACCTGTTCTCTAGTATTTTCAATAGGATATTTTTTTTAAGTGGGACCGTCTCTAATCGGATCAATATTAGAAGAGCCGGCAGCCATTGGACCTTGGATATTGATGATTATTGATGGAAGAATTTATTGATGGATGAATTTATTGATGGACGTCCATTAGAAATCCGAAACCCACCAGCGAAGGACGGGACCCCCCTTTTGATCCACGGTACCTCTCTTGACTAACTCTCCTTTCCCCCATAGGACTGCCCAGCATCGGACGTGTCGTCAGCCATTGGACCGCTCTATTGATTATTCGTTATTGATATCCTTTAGTCGACCAGGTAATCGATATCCATTAACTGTCCGGAGTCGACCAGAGGAGGGTGGGTTCCCCCATTTGGGCCTTGGTTCCCCTCAAGGTTTCTCCCGCTGGGAGTTTTTCCTTGCCACTGTTGCTCAATGGGGGCTCGGACCCGGGACCTTAAAATAGTTAGACCTCGTAATTAATTAATTAATTATTCATGATTTAATCAATATAGCTATATGTATCCATTAGCTATCCGGAGTCGACCAGAGGAGGATGGGTTCCCCCATTTGGGCCTTGGTTCCCCTCAAGGTTTCTCCCGCTGGGAGTTTTTCCTTGCCACTGTTGCTCAATGGGGGCTCGGACCCGGGACCTTAAAATAGTTAGACCTCGTAATTAATTAATTAATTATTCATGATTTAATCAATATAGCTATATGTATCCATTAGCTATCCGGAGTCGACCAGAGGAGGGTGGGTTCCCCCATTTGGGCCTTGGTTCCCCTCAAGGTTTCTCCCGCTGGGAGTTTTTCCTTGCCACTGTTGCTCAATGGGGGCTCGGACCCGGGACCTTAAAATAGTTAGACCTCGTAATTAATTAATTAATTATTCATGATTTAATCAATATAGCTATATGTATCCATTAGCTATCCGGAGTCGACCAGAGGAGGGTGGGTTCCCCCATTTGGGCCTTGGTTCCCCTCAAGGTTTCTCCCGCTGGGAGTTTTTCCTTGCCACTGTTGCTCAATGGGGGCTCGGACCCGGGACCTTAAAATAGTTAGACCTCGTAATTAATTAATTAATTATTCATGATTTAATCAATATAGCTATATGTATACATTAGCTATCCGGAGTCGACCAGAGGAGGATGGGTTCCCCCTTCTGGGCCTTGGTTCCCCTCAAGGTTTCTCCCGCTGGGAGTTTTTCCTTGCCACTGTTGCCATTGGCTCGCTCACTGGGGGCTCGGACCCGGGACCTAATTAATACCTAAATAAATGTGCTGTATCTTTTACATGTATATATGTGTGTGTCTGTGCTTACTGCCTCATGTGAAACTGCCCAATCAAACAGCCCCATGTAGGGGTCACACACTAACACTGCCCAATCAAACAGCCCCATGTGGGGGTCACATACTAACACTGCCCAATCAAACAGCCCCATGTAGGGGTCACACACTAACACTGCCCAATCAAACAGCCCCATGTGGGGGTCACACACTAACGCTGGCCAATCAAACAGCCCCATGTAGGGGTCACACACTAACACTGCCCAATCAAACAGCCCCATGTAGGGGTCACACACTAACGCTGCCCAATCAAACAGCCCCATGTGGGGGTCACACACTAACGCTGCCCAATCAAACAGCCCCATGTAGGGGTCACACACTAACACTGCCCAATCAAACAGCCCCATGTAGGGGTCACACACTAACGCTGCCCAATCAAACAGCCCCATGTGGGGGTCACACACTAACGCTGCCCAATCAAACAGCCCCATGTAGGGGTCACACACTAACGCTGCCCAATCAAACAGCCCCATGTGGGGGTCACACACTAACGCTGCCCAATCAAACAGCCCCATGTGGGGGTCACACACTAACGCTGCCCAATCAAACAGCCCCATGTAGGGGTCACACACTAACGCTGCCCAATCAAACAGCCCCATGTGGGGGTCACACACTAACGCTGCCCAATCAAACAGCCCCATGTAGGGGTCACACACTAACGCTGCCCAATCAAACAGCCCCATGTAGGGGTCACATACTAACACTGCCCAATCAAACAGCCCCATGTAGGGGTCACACACTAACACTGCCCAATCAAACAGCCCCATGTAGGGGTCACACACTAACACTGCCCAATCAAACAGCCCCATGTAGGGGTCACACACTAACACTGCCCAATCAAACAGCCCCATGTAAGGGTCACACACTAACGCTGCCCAATCAAACAGCCCCATGTAGGGGTCACACACTAACGCTGCCCAATCAAACAGCCCCATGTAGGGGTCACACACTAACGCTGCCCAATCAAACAGCCCCATGTAGGGGTCACACACTAACACAGCCCAATCAAACAGCCCCATGTAGGGGTCACACACTAACACTGCCCAATCAAACAGCCCCATGTAGGGGTCACACACTAACACTGCCCAATCAAACAGCCCCATGTAGGGGTCACATACTAACACTGCCCAATCAAACAGCCCCATGTAGGGGTCACACACTAACGCTGCCCAATCAAACAGCCCCATGTAGGGGTCACACACTAACGCTGCCCAATCAAACAGCCCCATGTAGGGGTCACATACTAACACTGCCCAATCAAACAGCCCCATGTAGGGGTCACATCCTGAGACAGCCCAATGGGAGCTAGAGCCTGTGGGCTTAATGGGAGGAGTTAGAGCCTGTGGGCTGAATGGGAGGAGCTAGAGCCTGTGGACTAAATGGGTGGGCCTAGGGCCTGTGGACTAAATAGATGGGGCTAGAACCTGTAGGCTGAATGGGTGGAGCTAGAGCCTGTAGACTAAATGGGTGGGACTAGAACCTGTAGGCTAAATAGGTGGGCCTGGAGCCTGTAGGCTGAATGGGTGGAGCTAGAGCCTGTGGGCTTAATGGGAGGAGCTAGAGCCTGTAGACTGAATGGGTGGAGGTAGAGCCTGTAGGCTGAATGGGTGGAGCTAGAGCCTGTAGACTAAATGGGTGGGGCTAGAGCCTGTAGACTAAATGGGTGGGGCTAGAGCCTGTAGACTAAATGGGTGGGGCTAGAGCCTGTAGACTAAATGGGTGGGGCTAGAGCCTGTAGACTAAATAGATGGGGCTAGAGCCTGTAGACTAAATGGGTGGGGCTAGAGCCTGTAGACTAAATAGATGGGGCTAGAGCCTGTAGACTAAATGGGTGGGGCTAGAGCCTGTAGACTAAATGGGTGGGGCTAGAGCCTGTAGACTAAATAGATGGGGCTAGAGCCTGTAGACTAAATGGGTGGGGCTAGAGCCTGTAGACTAAATGGGTGGGGCTAGAGCCTGTAGACTAAATGGGTGGGGCTAGAGCCTGTAGACTGAATGGGTGGAGGTAGAGCCTGTAGGCTGAATGGGTGGAGCTAGAGCCTGTAGACTGAATGGGTGGAGCTAGAGCCTGTAGACTGAATGGGTGGAGGTAGAGCCTGTAGGCTGAATGGGTGGAGCTAGTGTATGTAGAATGCGAGGCTCCAGACTCCAGTCAGGCTGTATAACAGCAGCTGTACCGTGTGGCGCTATGACGCCTCCAGACGCTAGGCGGCGCTCCAGACTGGCAGTGGTGTGAGCTGGAGCTGCGGTGACATATTTGGGAGCAGAGCTGCAGAGGGAGGAGTGTCTCCGCTGGAGGAGCAGACAGAGGAGTTGAGGTGTTGAAGGTAGGAGCTTAAACAGCTGTGGTCGAGCCCTGCTCTTTTATTAAAGCTGTATTCATTGAAGTACTAAGTGCTAGATAACGAAGTGCTAGATAACGAAGTGCTAGATAACGGCTCACACCGGCGGTTCTGCACACGGCGGTCGAGACGCTGGACCTCCGAACCTGAACCGGTTTATTTACTGAAGCTGATCCGGACTCTCAGATCTGCTCGCAGCTGCGCGCGCACAGGAAAAACGGAGCATATGCTGCAGAATCACCCCGCAGCTCCTACACTCCAGCCGCTCGCGCAGTCACTCTCACTGTAGTCACACTCACTGTAGTCACTCTTACTGTAGCCACTCTTACTGTAGTCACTCTCACTGTAGCCACTCTTACTGTAGCCACTCTTACTGTAGTCACTCTTACTGTAGTCACTCTTACTATAGTCACTCTTACTGTAGCCACTCTTTTACTGTAGCCACTCTTTTACTGTAGTCACTCTTACTGTAGCCACTCTTTCACTGTAGTCACTCTTACTGTAGCCACTCTTACTGTAGCCACTCTTTCACTGTAGTCACTCTTACTGTAGCCACTCTTTTACTGTAGCCACTCTTTTACTGTAGTCACTCTTACTATAGTCACTCTTACTGTAGCCACTCTTTTACTGTAGTCACTCTTACTGTAGTCACTCTTACTGTAGTCACTCTTACTGTAGTCACTCTTACTGTAGCCACTCTTTCACTGTAGTCACTCTTACTGTAGCCACTCTTTTACTGTAGCCACTCTTTTACTGTAGTCACTCTTACTATAGTCACTCTTACTGTAGCCACTCTTTTACTGTAGTCACTCTTACTGTAGTCACTCTTACTGTAGCCACTCTTTTACTGTAGTCACTCTTACTGTAGCCACTCTTTTACTGTAGCCACTCTTACTATAGTCACTCTTACTATAGTCACTCTTACTATAGTCACTCTTTTACCGTAGCCACTCTTACTATAGCCACTCTTACTGTAGCCACTCTTACTGTAGCCACTCTTACTGTAGCCACTCTTACTGTAGCCACTCTTTTACTATAGTCACTCTTTTACCGTAGCCACTCTTACTATAGTCACTCTTACTGTAGCCACTCTTACTATAGTCACTCTTACTATAGTCACTCTTTTACCGTAGCTACTCTTACTATAGTCCCTCTTACTATAGTCCCTCTTACTGTAGCCACTCTTACTGTAGTCACTCTTTTACTGTAGTCACTCTTTTACTGTAGCCACTCTTACTGTAGTCACTCTTACTATAGTCACTCTTACTGTAGCTACTCTTTTACTGTAGTCACTCTCACTGTAGTCACTCTCACTGTAGTCACTCTCACTGTAGTCACTCTCACTGTAGTCACTCTTTTACTGTAGTCACTCTTACTGTAGTCACTCTTACTATAGTCACTCTTACTGTAGTCACTCTTACTGTAGCCACTCTTTTACTGTAGTCACTCTTACTGTAGCCACTCTTTTACTGTAGCCACTCTTTTACTGTAGCCACTCTTACTGTAGCCACTCTTACTGTAGCCACTCTTACTGTAGCCACTCTTACTATAGTCACTCTTTTACCGTAGCCACTCTTACTATAGCCACTCTTACTGTAGCCACTCTTACTGTAGCCACTCTTACTGTAGCCACTCTTTTACTATAGTCACTCTTTTACCGTAGCCACTCTTACTATAGTCACTCTTTTACTGTAGCCACTCTTACTGTAGCCACTCTTACTATAGTCACTCTTACTATAGTCACTCTTACTGTAGTCACTCTTTTACTGTAGTCACTCTTTTACTGTAGCCGCTCTTACTGTAGCCGCTCTTACTGTAGCCACTCTTTTACTGTAGCCACTCTTTTACTGTAGCCACTCTTACTATAGTCACTCTTACTATAGTCACTCTTACTGTAGTCACTCTTTTACTGTAGTCACTCTTTTACTGTAGCCACTCTTACTATAGTCACTCTTACTGTAGTCACTCTTACTGTAGTCACTCTTTTACTGTAGCCACTCTTACTGTAGCCACTCTTACTGTAGCCACTCTTACTATAGTCACTCTTTTACTGTAGCCACTCTTACTGTAGTCACTCTTTTACTGTAGCCACTCTTTTACTGTAGCCACTCTTACTGTAGCCACTCTTACTGTAGCCACTCTTACTGTAGTCACTCTTACTATAGTCACTCTTTTACTGTAGCCACTCTCACTGTAGCCACTCTTACTGTAGTCACTCTTTTACTGTAGCCACTCTTACTGTAGCCACTCTTACTGTAGCCGCTCTTACTGTAGCCACTCTTACTGTAGCCACTCTTACTGTAGCCGCTCTTACTGTAGTCACTCTTACTGTAGTCACTCTTACTATAGTCACTCTTTTACTGTAGCCACTCTCACTGTAGCCACTCTTACTGTAGTCACTCTTTTACTGTAGCCACTCTTACTGTAGCCACTCTTACTGTAGCCACTCTTACTGTAGCCGCTCTTACTGTAGCCGTTCTTACTATAGTCACTTTGTAAGTCCTGGTTCCTCCCAAGGTTTCTTCCTCCAGCTCTGAGGGAGTTTTTCTTTGCCACAGTGGTCTTTGGCTGCTCACTGGGGGTCTTAAGTTTTCATGTCTTCTTATGTTGTTGATTTCTTGTCTTTTTACTAATTACTGATTATCTAAACCTGCTTTATAACAGCTGTACAAATAAAACGCAAAATATCACGATGACCTTCTTCCTTTCTTCTTCCTTCCAGAAATGAACAGCATCGTGCCGCAGGTCGTCTTCTGCCGGTGGCATCCGGGTTCCGACCGAGGCTGAATTCACGCAGAAAGATTAAACACAAGAAGAAGATGGAGTCCAGAACAACCTCAGACACTCGGCATACGTCCCCTGGGCCTCTGCACCCGAAAACGGGCAAGGATAAGCCTCACCACTGCGCAGAGTGTGGGAGGAGTTTTACTCTGGAGAGTGCCCTCCGAACACACCAGCGCGTTCACACCGGGGAGAAGCTGTTTTGCTGCTCGGAGTGCGGGAAGAGCTTTTCCACACAGAGCATCCTCTGTCGACACCAGCGCATTCACACCGGGGTGAAGCCGTATCGGTGCCCAGACTGCGGGAAGAGCTTCACCCAGCACAGTCATCTCCAGCGGCACCTGCGCAGCCACACCGGAGAGAAGCCGTACCACTGCTCCGACTGCGGGAAGAATTTTAACCAGCAGAGCCATCTGCAGATTCACCAGCGCATTCACACAGGAGAGAAGCCCTATCAGTGCTCAGAGTGCGGCCAGAGCTTTAGCGTACACAGTACTCTCCAAACGCACCTGCGCGTTCACACCGGAGAGAAACCGTATTACTGCCCGGAGTGCGGGAAGAGCTTCACTCGGCAGACCCATCTCCAGCACCACCTGCTGGGTCACACCGGCGTCAAACTGTTCCAGTGCTCCGAGTGTGGGAGGGGGTTCAACCATCGGAGTAATCTCCAGCAGCACCAGCGCATTCACACCGGGGAGAAGCTGTATTACTGCTCGGTGTGCGGACAGAGCTTCAACAGTCAGAGTCATCTCCAGAGACATCTGCGCATTCACACCGGAGAGAGGCCCTTTCAGTGCTCCGTCTGCGGACAGAGCTTTAACCAGCAGAGTCCTCTCCAGCAACACCAGCGCATTCACACCGGGGAGAAACCGTACCACTGCTCACAGTGCGGCAAGAGCTTCACCCGGCAGAGTAACCTCCAACACCACCAGCGCATTCACACTGGAGAAAAGCCATATCACTGCACCGAGTGCGGGAAGAACTTCCGGCATTCCCAAAATCTCAAGATACACAAGTGCTCCAAGTCCAGAGCGCCATTCCAGGAGTAGCAGCTGCTTTCAGATGGCACGTATTTCAGCCCCGTGCTGTTTGTATGGGCTCGGATCCCTCCTCCGCATGCCACCCTCCATGCACTTCCATGCATGGAGGGGAAGCTAGGGTAATTCCTTGGGCCTGTGATTGACAGGGGACCTAAAAATGCATTAATTGAGTAATTGAGTTGTGGGGCCCAGAGTAATATCCTGGCTGTGCCCCTGGCTCTGAGCTTCCCATAAGTCTATATTCAATTCACCCTATCAGGCACCCAGGGGCCATGTCTGCACCGTCCCGATGGATGGTCTGAATTACCCATGTATTGAAATGATGGCTGTCCATGATGGTCCATGACGAATGCCTTGCCTTGCCTAGACTAGACCGAGTCCTATTTATCTGCACTCTGTGTGGTCCTGTGAGATGTGCTGCTGCTTGATTGGTCCAGTGTATTCAACCTGGAGCTCAAATCGGGCCCAAAAAATCAAGCCCGACCCAACCAGAGCGTGTGCATGTTTTCTGTCCGAGCCTGAACCCAACCCGACCCGCCACTTAAGCGGTCATTAAGAGCCAGGAACAGTGCAGTCAGTTATTTAAGAAAGGAACTCCAACAATGTGAGCAATGATCCACAGGCCTAGTGACTTTTCTCTCTACCCTTAATATCTAATATAATATTAATCATCTTAATAATCTACTATAATTAGTCAATAAGGCTATGGATCATTCAACTGCAATAGGTCAACAACAATCTCATAATTTACATGCAAAATAAACATCTGATATTCTGTAAATAATAAAGGCCTGTAATAGCCTATCAAGCTAACTGTAGTCTAATCAAAATGAATTAATTAGGCTACAGGCCAGAGCCATTTAGCATTTAGGAAACAATATCAGATGATAAATTCATTATGAACGAGGCGAGAAACGTTTAGCAGGCTGAAGGATTCCAGGCCCGGCCCCCCGACAACACACACCGCTGCAGGTCAAGCCTAATGCGGACAGGTGGAGAGGAGCTCAGGTGTGATTATAACTATAACGATCACACCATAGCTTCAGATCAAATTGAAATAGTGTTAATAAACATAGGCAAACAACACAGATCATTTTCTTGAGCCCGACCCGAAGGGGCCTGAGAAAAGTGGTGGGAGATCTCGACCCGGGTTCAGGTTGGGCATCGGCTCAGGTTCGGACAGAGAATCTGAACTAATACAAGTTACAGTTGTGTTCAAAATAATAGCAGTGTGTTTAAAAACATTAGTAAAGCTGAAAATCTTTATAGTAGTTTTTATTTCCATGCATTGGGAACATTGCATACTGTTTTCCAAATCAAAACATGAAGAAATGTTTAATTTTTAACTACTTTACAGAAAATAACATTCAATTTTTAGGATTTAGCATTCCTGTGAATCACTAACCTAATATTTAGTTGAATAACCACAGTTTTTTTAGAACTGCTTCACATCTGTGTTGCATAAAGTCAACCAACTTCTGGCACCCGTCAACTGGTATTCCAGCCCAGGATGCTTTGACTACATCCCACAATTCATTTGCATTTCTTGGTTTTGCTTCAGAAACGGCATCTTTGATGTCACCCCACAAGCTTTCTATGGGATTAAGGTTAAGGAGATTGGGCTGGCCACTCCATAACCTCAATTTTGTTGGACTGGAACCAAGATTTTGCTCGTTTACTGGTGTGTTTGAGGTCATTGTCTTGTTGAAACACCCATTTCAAGGGCATTTCCTCTTCAGCGTAAGGCAACATGACCTGTTCAAGTATTCTGATATATGCAAACTGGTCCATGATCCCTGGTATGCGGTAAATAGGCCCATATCATGATGCTTGCACCACCACGCTTTACTGTCTTCAGAGCGTACTGTGGCTTGAATTCAGAGCTTGGGGGTCGTCTGACACACTGTCTGCGGCCCTTGGACCCAAAAAGAACAATTTTACTTTCCTCAGTCCACAATATGTTTCTCCATTTCTCTTTAGGCCTCTTTAGGCCTCTCTTTGGGACTTTGCGGGGACTTCTTGCTAACAGATGAGCTTCACACAGGCGTCTTCTAACTGTCCCAGTACTCACAGGTAACTTGAGACTGTCTTTGATCATCCTGGAGCTGATCATTGGTTGAGCCTTTGCCATTCGGGCTATTCTTCGATCCATTCGAATGGTAGTCTTGCGTTTTCTTCCACGTCTCTCTGGTTCTGCTCTCCATTTTAAAGCACTGGAGATCATTTTGGCTGAACAGCTTATTATTGTCTGCACTTCTTTATGAGTCTTACCCTCTCCAATCAACTTTTGAATCAGAGTTCGCTGTTCTTCTGAACAGTGTCTCGAACGACCCATATTTCTCAGGCTTTCAAGGAGAAATGCATGCACAGCATGTGCTGGCTTCACCCTTAAATAAGGGCTGCCTGATTGACACCTGTTTCCTCACAGAATGATTGACCTCACTAATTGATCTCCACGCTGCTATTGTTTTGAACACACCCCTTTCAATTAATTATTCAAATACACAGACTCAAGAGCAGGCATGTCATGAATGCTGAGTCTGTGGGTTTTCTAAGAATCTACTGCACCAACTGGTACATTGTTTGTCATGTGGTGATATAATTTATACCAAAAACAGTGATGATCTGCTATGATTTTGAACACTACTGTACATTAAGGAATGTTGCTTGTTACTTGTTGTCATTCAGGCCTGTTCAGAGCCTCTGTAGTCGTGCCTAAATATCAGTGAACTAACTAGCTAGCCTTTTTAGCATTGTGCATTAAGACACTGGTGAGACAGCGCTAACTCACTGCTTCCTGTGGCTCACTGTACAGAAGTGTACATATTGTCTGAATATGCATAATTAATGACTTCTATCTCGAGTTCAAACTGACCGTGATCATTATAGATATTTGTGTTTATCTCGTCATATTTATTACCCACACTTCTGGTTTTGCTCAGTGCTGCTATTTGCACTTCTGGTAGATGGTATCTGCATTTCACTGACCTGTACTCAATAAATACACGCCAATAAAGTGAAAATCTATATGTTATACACCTGTCTGTCTGTCTGTCCAGCAAAATAGCAGAGCAGCTGATTAACACATATTGGTTGTCCACATATTTATGGATATACAAGCATGCTAGCCTAACGCTAATCTAACACCGCCATGAAGTGTTAGTGGATATACAAGCATGTTAATCTAATGCTAATCTAATGAGCTGTGTGAATACGGAGTAAACGGGGGTCAAAGCTGAAGTGCATCTAATCCAACAGGGGGCAGACTACTCTCACTCTCCTCACTCTTAACACTCCGATTCCCAACACATGCTACTGAATTAGCGTGTAAAGGACCCAGGACCCCACATTACTGCGATTCTGGAGCTATTTGGGTTGATCAGACTGCTCATTAAAACATCCTCTGTTTGTCAGATCAGCTCATGCCTGTAATGCAGAACCACAGCCAGTACACAAAGGCAGTCTGTGTGTAGACCGGTCATCCAGCTGTGCTCAGACAGTCTTCCGGTCACAATCCTATCTAGGTTTTAAGAAGACCAACAACATCGGTGGCAACTGAAGCCCTGGTGATCATTTCCGGGCTCCAGGATGTCTCCTCCCGGCTCTGTGGACGGGGAACTCCGCAGATTTTTCAGTGTAATTGGATTATTAGGGTCGTTAAAGGCTTTGAGAGCGGGTTTGATGTGAAGTTCTCTGGTCTGGAAACGTACAGAGTCGGAATTGTTCACAGTGGTGGAGAACGAATGAAGCTGGAGGTCTAGAAGTTCCCTCACAGGAAGTTATTACCCTACATGGTTATGAACACTCTGGTCGACTCCTGAGACGCTGGTTAAGTGTTCGGATTTTAGGTTTTGAAGAACAATGAGCATTTAAAATCGATTCAGGGTGAAGATGTTCATGCAGGCTGTGGCGTTCCTGCACTAGAAACAATGGAGTGACTACTCCAAGAACCTAGAGGCTCCTCCAAGAGCGTCCCGTGTTGCTAAGATGTCACTAGGTGGTTGCTGGGGCCAATCCTCTTTAGTAAGACAGACGTAGGGGAGTTTAGCCTGAGCACACCTGACGTTCAGGGAGTTTCTGAAAGTTTGTAGTTTGAGTCTTCTGCAGATGTCTCAACTCCCCTCGAGTGACCTCAACAGGACCCCCACTTTTACAAAGAGCAGCAACAGTCCTGAATTGTCTCCATACGTGGAAGGTCTGTCTAACCATGGCTTGATGTACTCCCAGGTCTTTAGCAATGCAGGATCTCCTGAGGGCTTCAGAGAGTTGTTTGCATCGAGGCATGGGTTACACTAAGCAGTCTTCCTCTTGTAAAAAGGGGCCATTGAAACTCAATTTAATCAATAAGAAGTGATTCACTTACTTTTTCTAGCCTGCACTACGGACATTTGCTCAATGTCTGAAAGAAGAGACATCAACAGTGCAAGCCCATATTTCAGCGATCTTGAGGCGAGCCGTCTACTGTACAGCTCGATTTAGGGCGTGTCGGTGTGTCTTTGCTATAGTAACGATGGGAAAAGTTCGCCTTGCGCCTCAAAACTCACAAACTTCATGTATTAAGTGTCTTAATTAATCATGGGTGTGTTTTTTTTTGGGCGTAACAAGCAATAATAAACCCATCAGCGTGTTTCTCGACATTCCCTGCCAGAGAGCCAGGTGTGGTCTGACTAGCCAGGTGGGCGGATTGCTAGTTCAGTGGTCTGGGGAGACATGCTGAAGTGGTGGAGCTCCTCGCCTCCAGAACACGGGGGTACGAGCGTCGGGCTGCACGTGCCTTTGTTGACAATTCACTGCCAAGATAGCAACGAGCACAGACGGGAGACGGGGTGGAAGATGGCAATGGGCGTCGCGACGCCCCTTATGCAGGGTACTAGTACTTAATACAGAAATCCATGTAATTCCAAAGGGGTCACTTCCGCTTTCTAGCCACTGTATATTTTTGCTACTATTCTAAGACCCCAACTCACTTTGGGGGTCACCTTTTAAACACGTTCTCCAGTCACCCCCCCCTCCTCACCCGCAACAGCCCATAACTGACATAGAAACAGTCACCTGCATAGAAACACAGCCAGAAGTGACAGAAATACTGAAGAATTAGCTTTATTGGTGTTTACATGCAGCTGTACACTACACACACACACACACGCACACACACACACATACACACACACACACGCTGATCTTACTTGAGAACTATGGCTGACCCAATGTTAACATCCTGGATACCAGGCCAATAGTATTACGAACAGGAACGAGAAGGCACAGTGGATCATTAAGTTGAAATGGCACATTATCTGAGGGAGCTAGATAAATAAAAAAGTGAGCATCTTAAGACCACCATCTTCACCTACACGCCATGCAGAGCTTAGCCTGATAAGTAATATGAAGCCACTAATCAATATTGCATATGAATTACTGAGCTTTCAAATACATGTACAGAGCAACTGATGCGTACTACGTCTGCCGAAAGCTCACCTGATATCACAGATGTGTTGCACTAAATAGTCTTTAACTTGCACAAATCAAGCAAACACACAAATCAGACAGAGATGCTTCATTATCCAGTACAGAGGCTGCTTAGATAAGCCAGGAGTTACACTCACCGAGCAACTTATTAGGACCACCTGAACACCTGCAGATGCAGATACAGTCCGGATGTTTCGGAATTGGTGGTTTGAGAGTTTCTCAAACTGCTGATCTTCTGAGATGTTCATCACAACAGTCCCGAGAGTTCCTCAGAATGGTGTAATAAAGAAACTACATCCAGTAAGATGAAGATCTGCAGGCGGAAACACCTTGTTGAGGAGAGTGGTCAATAACAGAGAACGGTCAGACTGGTTGGAGCTGACAGAAAGGCTACAGTAGCTCCGATAACCACTCTGTACAACGGTGGAGAGCAGGAAAGCTTCTCAGAATGAACACCAACACCTCCAACCTTGAGGTGAATGAGCTACAATCAGGTTCCAAAGCAAGAACACAGCCTGGTCTGATGGGTCTGGAGTTCTGCTGAGGAACAGGTCAGAATTTGGCACCAACAGCAGGAATCCCAAGCATGGACCCAGCCCGCTGTGGCTCAGCAGTCCAGGCTGGTGGGGGTGGTTTGTTTGGTACACTTTGGGACGTTAAAACCAATCGATCATCTCTTGGAGGCCACAGACTATCTGAGTATCATTGCTGACCATGTGCATCGCTTCATGACCACAGTTTACCATCTTCTAATGGCTACTTGGTCCAGCATGAGGACGATGCACCAGCTCACAAAGCAAAATCTCTGGTTTCACGAACATGAGAACAGGGAGTTCAGCGTTCTTCAGTGCTGGCTCGTCCCCGTCACTGGGCCTGAACCCAGTAGAACACCTTCGGGATGTGGTACACTGGTAAAAGTATGAGGAATTTGAGGAACTTTGGGAGGTTCTTCAGTTTGAACCTGTGGAGGAACCTCTTAAGGTGCTTTGAGGAGCCGTCAACTGACTTTTTCTTGAAGGTTCCTCGGGTTCCTCCACAGGTTCTACTTTTAACAGTGTAGAACGGGAGATTTCGGGTGCTCCCGAAAGATCTGCAGGAACTGAGTGATGCCGTCTTGTCAACATGGAGCAGAATCTCAAAGGAGGAGGCTTTCCAACATCTTCTGGAATCCACGGCATGAAGAATTGAGGCAGAATTTTGAGAGCAAAAAGTTTTAGTGACCGACCCAGTTTTAGTGTAGTGTTCCTATTAAAGTGCTTGGTGAGTGTAGATATCACTGGGTAACTGTTCTAGGAATACTCTTGTAATTATAACACTATCAAACAGCTTATTTCAATGCATGGTCATGTGCTGAAAGCTGAAATAGCGCACATCTCAGGCCTCCAAGTGGAGAGCGGGGCAGCTCAAAGCACGATCAAGTAGCAACACCTGCTGTTTAAAGGCACATACACCTCTACGCATAATGCTACATTAACAACACTGCAGGACGTGGTGCTTTGGGTGGGATTAGACCGGGGTCCAACTCCCGATGTTAGCAAAGCAAATTGAGTGGATGCTCTTTCACTAGCAACGTAAAGGCTGTGTTCACCATTAGGATCATCATTATTATCATCATAGGACCATGCTTAATACACACCACCTGTGTAATAGATTAGTGGAGCTGCTCATTTACAAATTAATAACAATAAAAACATAATAAAGCATAATAAGGAATGACTATACTTCATACACAATGTAGTGTGGTAAGCTTGTTATACAGGAACGTACATGGGAGGAGGCGGCAATACACTTAAAGCTGCAGATTTGGTCAGAAAACTGATAAGCTCAAGAAATAAGGTCCAGTTCTGAAGGAGATGCCCTCGCGCTTCTCTCCGTCCTTCAGCCAAAACGAACAAAAGCTCAAAAGACATCTAAGCACTGGCTATAAAACATTACTTCATATCAAATTCACAAAGGTTTTCACAATAGCTCCGTATTAGTATCAGTCATCGAGGCTCGAGAAATGAAGGAATTCCACTATTACGATTTAAGCGTTAAGCTTCACCCATAAGCCAATTAGTGTTGCATCTCCACTCCCGCCTCAAAGCCACCGGCCGGAGTCAGAACAGGCAACAGAAACTCACAAACCCACCTTCTGAGCTCATTTTCTCGTAAATAAATAGACATTATTAAGAATCCCAGACAAAGAAATGCTAATTCCCCCAAATTCTCCATATTCACTCCACTCCCTGTTAAAACCACGTCACCTCAGACAGGAGGGGGGACCTGCTGTTGAGGACCAGGGTGGGGTGGACTGGTTAGGAAGCCCATCGTAGTCTAGCAATGACTTCTAAAAGGGTCTAAAGGGTGGTTAGAGGAGGTCAGAGTGAGTCCAGGAGAAGCCTTGAGGATATGAGAGGAAATGTGAGGGTTTATGGTCCAGTTATTCATCTTCAATGTGCAAGCTGCTTGTGGGACACAGGAGAGGCTGGCTGGAGCAGTTCGTGCTCTGAGTGATCAGACTCTCCATCGAGCCGGATGAACCTGTGAAGAGGAAGAGGAAGGTCACAAGCAAGTCCGCAGGAAGGGATGCACCAAAGGCCATCCGTGAAGCAGACAGGAACAAGCAGGTACAAGTAGTTTTTTTCGTGATACTGCTGAATAACAGGGTGTATAAAAAATAATCAATATATCAATTATCAATTAATATATCAAAGAATCACGATTTTACGATTTGCAGTACTGTAGCGATTCTCAGAAACAGGGTTGATTATTGATAAACTGTTGTATGGTGTACGGATTGGTTTCAGACAGCGGTTCATTTAGTGTTATGTTAAAAAAGCCTGACCACTAGATGGCAGTGCTGTGCTCGGTCTTCGGATCCCGACTGTTCTGATTGGATAAAAAAAAAATCAACTTTCCTTTTATAGTGTTTATATTCTAAAATACTTTAATATTAATATTATAATTATTAATAATAATTAGAATTATTATAAATAATGTTAATCAACAGCATACTTTCTTGCTTAAAGTATCGCAATATACTAAATCGGAACCCCTGTATCATGATACTCAGCGTATCGCCAGGTTCACAGTACAGCCTGCTCCAGTATACTGGTACTGGCGGCACACTGGTTAGAAGATACTGATGGACGACAAAAGCTTAACAGTAATGTACCTCGTTTGCTGGGTGCTTTCAACTTTTAACGAGGGGTTACCATGTCAACAAGCCCCCAGTGACCGTGAAAGCTCATTTCCTGCCCTGGCTGAAGCTGCTCAGCGCTGCAGACTGCTGATGATGCCCATATATACACATACCTATGGTACAGTTGACACCTCGAGGCAGGTTTTATACATCACTAAAAACGGCTGAGAGTCAAAAGTAAGCATTTCTACACACACAGTTGAACTACGTTGTATGCAAAAGTTTGGACACCCTTAACCAAGTGACACCGTTATTTTAACTGATTAGTAATGGTGGTGCCAGACAGTGGTTCATTTAGTGTTGTGTTAAAAAAGCCCGATCACTAGATGGCAGCGCTGTGCTCAGTCTTCAGATCCCCACTGATCTGATTGGATAAAGCGTCAACTTTTCCTAATCAGTGAGTCTGTGCTAAAGTTTGAGCACCTTGCAGAGTCTGAACTTGGGAACTCCCTCTTTGGCAGAAATCAGAGCTTGTAGCTTCATGTCTTCCTGGAGATTTCACTCACACTTGTTTTCAGACGGCCTCCAGCTCCGAGATGTTCTTGGTGGGTCTTACTGCACAGCACGTTTAAGGTCTATCCACTCATTCTATATGATGTTTTGGTCAGGGATCTGCGAGGGCCATCTCAAAGGCTTCAGTTTGTATATTGAGATAGTCCTTGGTGGATTTGAGGTGTGTTTTGGATCATTCTCCTGCTGTGCTTACTCTACATATTCTAAAGCATAATTTAAGGTGTTTAAAAATGAAGGAGTCATTACTTTTGCACACTTGCAACTCTTCAGTTGTTTAGTCATTTTTTTCAATGTTGCATTCAGTAATTAAATAGAAAGCCATGTTCAGCTCCTCCTCCTCCTCTGCTGCGTTCTCTCTTCACTGGCTTCCTGTAGCTGCTGCCCAGGTCATCAGATTCAGACCCCTGACACTGGCCTACAAAGTCAAGACTGGACCAGTCAGCTCCTCCGTACTTGATGGCGATGGTCAAAAGCCGATCCGCACCAAGAGCCCTTCCAGCTTCAAGTACGGCTCGGCTCGACCCGCCATCCTTTGAGATCCACGGAAGACGAGCGTCCAGACTTTTTACTGTCCTGCACCGAAGTGGTGGAACGAACTTCCCCTGGGTGTCCGAACAGCAGAGTCCAACGCTCGCTGTCCTCAAACCCAGACTGAAGACCCTCCTCTTCTAAAAGGATTGTGTCTCCAGACTGACTTCTGTATTTAGTAGTATAGAGGGATTAGCTTTGAGGGATCTTCTGGGTATTTTCTTAGTAAACAGTGAAGAGCTGCAAAAATACTACATTCAAAGTCTGATTCATAAAGAGGATTTGTTTACGTATTTACACTGATCAGGAGTGCCTAAACTTTTGCACAAGACTGTGTGTAGACCAGGAGTGAGGAACCGAGGGCTGGAGTCTAGCACAGACTTTTGATGATTTTCCTGCTCCTAAGGCTGGTCATTAGCAGGTAAGATGAAACAGGTGTGCTTGACAAGGAAAGCCCAACCCAGGTTCACCCGTAACTGACTGTAGTGCACTGTGTAGGGCTGAGGAGAAGAACTTGGAAGACAGAGACAGAGCAGCCTACATACCAGAGTTACTCTTCCATACCGATAGAGCAGGAATCAGGACCTAGAGCTGCAGGTCCAAGAGCAAGAAGCAGATGGTAGCCAAGAGAAGTCAGAAAGAGAGAACAGACCACACAGGTTAGACTGCAAAGCTGACAAAAGCCAGTTAAAGAGATGCAGAGCGGCTGCTAGAAAAAACACAGAGGACTGCCAACACCAACAAAGTACACTATATATGGACAAAAGTATTGGGACACCTGTTTATTCACTGATTCTTCTGAAATTAAGGGTATTAAAGAGTTGATTCTGCTTTTGTTGGAGTAACTGTCTCTACTGGTCAGGGATGAAGGCTTTCTACTAGATTTTGGAGTAGAATTGCTGTGAGAATTTGATTGCATTCAGCAACAAAAGCTTTAGTGAGGTCAAGATGTTGGAAGATCATCACCCTAACTCCTCAACTCATCCCAAACGTACTGGATGGAACTCCACCATCCATCATTCCAGAGAACACAGTTCTTCCACTGCTCCACAGCTCAATGCTGGGGGGCTTTATACCCCTCTACTAGCCCACGCCTGGCATTATTAGGCAGCATGGTGCCAATAGGGTCATGTTTATTTATCTGCTCCAGAGAGTCCTATTCTACAGGGACTAGACAAGCTGTGTATGTGTACATTTGCACATGTGTGTCAGCAATGGGTGCGACTTAAAGTAGCTGAATGCATCTATTGGAAGGGGTGTCCACAAACATTTGGACATATAGTGTACAAAGGAACAGCGAACATCACAAAAAGACTCTACATGTCTGGTAGAAAACCGACCATGTAGCTGGTAATTAAAAAGGCCACTCACCAGGTGGGTCACTCTCAGTTTTGGTGAGACTGCTGTGCTCACTGCTGCAGTCTGGCAAAATGTCGCCCTCAGAGTTCAGTCGGTCCTCTGTACACACACACACACAGACACAGACACAGACACAGACAGACAGATAAAGCAGGTGATCATAAATCCAGTAAAACGGAGAAACAAGAGCTTCTCATTCTGAAGAAAGAAAGTAGTGAGATCTTGTCGGTGAGCTAGTCTGAAGAACAGAGCTTGGTCGGTTCCTCCAGGGTTCTCCTGGACGCCCCAGTCCAGCCAGCACAGCGTGGAGGATGTGTTCAACTCCAGCAGCAGCAGCATTAAGCCCTGATTTACCTCCAAACCAGGTGTTGATCTGAGGAGAACTCTAAATAATACTAGACTCCATGAGGAGAACTTGAGATGTTCTAATGATGTTCTAGCATAGTGATGGAGAACCACCACTACTTGTGTCACAGGGGACTAAACTTTGCACAGGACTGTGGAACCTCTGGAGTAGACTAAAATAATATGGACATAAAGTCGGGTCCAGGGTTGGGTCTAAAGACTGACTGAATCAAATGGATTACTGTGAATTGGGCACTTACCATCTTCAGGAGACAGAGAGTCAGGAGCATCCTCACCAGCAGTGCCCTAAAGGTGAGGCAGGTGGGAAAGTGTGAGTGTATGAGAGCATTATAGAGTCACAGTAGAGTCGAGTGTTACTTGGACAGCGAGGCAGACCTCAGTAGGAGCAGGGCTGCTAGACAGCAGGGTGTGGGCCTGTGCATCAGACATCTCTGACAGCTTCTCCTCATCCTCCTCCTGGATTGGTGATGATGGCGAGCGCAGGGTGCTGTGGAGAGATCACAGAACAGCACAGGTTGGATCCAGATACACACTATGTGGACAAAAGTATTGGGACGCCTGCTCATTCACTGTTTCTTCTGAAATCAAGGGTATTAAAAAGAGCTGATCCTGCGTTTAATTGGATGAACTGTCTCTACTGTACAGGGAAGGCGGCTTTCTACTAGATTTTGGAGGAAAATTGCTGTTAGGATTTCACTGCATTCAGCAACAACATCGTTAGTGAGGTCAAACGCCCCAGCTGATCTCAAAAGTTTTGGATTGGATACAGTTCCACTGCATCCTCCTCTGGTCCACTTAGTCTGGCATTAGGCAGCATGTTTCCAATAGGTCCAAGATGTTCACCTGCTCCAGAGCATCTTATTCTATTGGCAGTACATCTCTACAGGGACATTTGCACATCTGTGGCAGCAACAGGTGCAGCTCAAAATAGCTTAGATTAGGTGTCCGCAAAGATTTGTCCATATAGTGTATCTTGCACCTCCTCCGAACACCACAACAGTCTGTATCCTATTCTAGATTTGGCTGAGGACCTGCTGACTCTCACAGACAGCTCAGGCCCTTTGCTGGGTACAAGAGGAGGCCATGACCTCTGGTGCAGTGCTCCCTTGTGCAGGGATCAGCGTGATGGTGTGGACCAGGTCCTGGGTCAGGACCAGGGTCAGGCCAAACATTATTCAACACCATCAGTAGGACGCCAGAGAGAACTCCCCCAATGACACTGACCTCTCTGATGTCCACTCAGCAAAGCAGCTTATCCAATTTAAGGGAGTAACGATCTCTACTGTCCAGGAATGAAGGCTCTCCACTAGATTTTGGCAGGGGGGGGGCATTGCTGTGAGTATTTGACTGCATTCAGCAACAAAAAGCATTAGTGAGGTCAGGATGTTGGAAGGTTATCACTACCCCACCTCATCATCCTCAACTCATCCCAGAAGTACTGGATGGAGCTCTACCACCATCATTCCAGAGAACACAGTTCCTCCACTGCTCCACAGCTCAATGCTGGGGGGCTTTATATTTAAATGTAAGGGAGTATTTCACCCTGAAATGCTGGACAAGGACTGCTGATTTAATTAAATTCTGTTTGTATGAGCTAGAATCCAGAGATGCCTCAAGCTTAGATACGGCCAAATACTGAAGTCAGTGCGCTAACATAGAAACAGAAGATGAACAATACTCAGCATCTACCAGGGCTGGGCGATATGGTAAAAAATACTATATCATGATATTTAAATAAAAAAATATCCCGACATGAAATTTATTACATCAGTACATTGAATGCATTGAATTTATCAATACATCAGTAGCTAAACATTTATGACGTAACGATAGATTCTTAAAAACTACTATTCAGATACTTTCCTGTACTGAATACAGTCAGTTATCTTAATTAACCTAATTAAACCAGTCTAATTACACTGTTCTTAATGAAACCTGCAGCTAAAGTAGGCATTCTACTAGATTTTGGAGTAGTATGGCTGTGAGGATTTGATTGCATTCAACAAGAGCGTTAGTGAGGTCAGGATGCTGGATGTTAACCATCCGCCCAGCCCCAACGTGCTGTATGTAGCTCCACCACCCATCCTTCCAGAGAACACAGTCCATTTCCATGGGCTAGAGAGTGTGGGCTTCATACTCACACTGATGGCAAATCTGCAAACGCACATTCACCGCTTGAGGCGTATTGCCAATAGAATAGGACTCTCCTACTGGCACCATGCCTCCTAATGCCAGGCGTGGGCTAGAGAGGCAGCTACAGGAAGCCAGCAATAGAGGAGTTTGTTTACCTGTCAGGTGACTTGCTGACTTTGCTCTTCTGCAGGCCGTTGTCCCCGGAGTGCTCGGGAGAACTGAGCTGCCGGCTGTCCCCACTCAGACTGCCTGAAAAGTTGATGTCGTCGTAGAGAGGGGCGGATGGGACGGCAGGGGACACAGCAGTGAGACCGTTCAGAGCTTCCAACAGGGAGATGGGCTCAAAGCCGGGAGGAACAGAATCAGTGCTCTGAGGGTAAAGACAGGTCAGCCCAGTTAGTCACACACACTAGATGACAAACACACAGAGGAGCATATCTTTGCTCTAACGCATAAATAAAAGAAAACACTAACAATTTTGGCCCTTAAATGTATAAAAGCAGTTCTGGCAGTCAAATAAACTCATGGTTATGTTCCTAAAAGCAGCTTGAGAGACTTCCGCTCGGTGAGACGCTGCATCGTCATGCTGGAAATAGCCGCTAGAAGACGGCAAACTGTGGTCATGAAGGGATTCACATGGTCAGCAACTGTACTATATATATATATATATATATATATATATATATATATACACACACATATACACACACACACACACACACACACACACACACACACACACACACTGCTTGTTGTGTCATTGGTTTGGGGGACTTTAGTGGGAGTCATTCTCCAAATAAGATGGAACAAATAAATCTATTCACTTTAATTTATTTTATTTAATATATAATTATTTTAATATAATCAATATTAAAAAGACATCTGTGTAAGAACAACTGGTTTGCACCACTGTGTTAGAAAGTGCAGTTTTCCTGAGGTATGAAATAAATTTTATTTTTTTCAATATTTATTTTAAAATTCTATTAAATTATGATACCAGACAAACAGAAAATTAGAATTAAACCCTCTAGTGTAAGATTTTAATGGTATAAAACCTAGGAAAGACTCCTCCTTGCTCACTGGGGTCTCAGATTTTTCATGTCTATTTATGTTATTTATTTTATCTTTTTTTCTGTCTGTCTGATTACTGATTGTGTAAAGCTGCTTTGTGACAACAGTTGTAAAAAGCTATACAAATAAATATGACTTGACTCCTCATAGCCTTGTAATGCAAGGCTGGCAATGAGAAATAAAGAGTCAGACAGAGAAGTACTGGGTAGCTGTATTAAAGATCATGTCTTGGTTCATCTGTATTCGTTACCCTCTATATCAGTAGCTACACTAGCAGTCAGGGACGCATGGTGAATTTCTAATTACTGTATAATGTATGCTGGGGTGCATGATGGGTATTGTAGTGAGAAAGCACTTAAAAAGAAAAAGGATACAGAATATTAAATAACAAATATATACTATGAAAGCTGAGGGCCAGAACATTGACAGTGATTCTGACTGATCTAGGACTGTGCATTAGGAGCGTGCAGTAAAGTGATACAGCAGGGAGGAAGAGACGTACAGAGTGCTCGTCATGGTCCATGCTCTGAGCCAGCACAGGGCTGAATGATACAGGAGAGAGCGCCCCGGGCTTCTTCCTCACGGCTCTGATCTGCAGCAGGGCTCGAAACGCTGCACGCGCACGCGCACGCGCACACACACACACACACACACACACACACACAGAGAAACAAATGAACATTTACTTCACCACAGTGATACCATCTGACCTCAACCATGGTCACGTTACGCCATAAAAAAGAAATGATGTGGAGGACACCCCATGAAAACCTGTCTTCATATTTAAACATCTGGATGTTTGATCATGTGAACGACACAGAGAGAGAGAGAGAGGGGCGATCTAATTAAACTCACACACCTGAAGAAACGTCTTTATTAGGTGGACTACGGTGCTGCCACTGCCGGGTCATGCTGCCTGCCATCAGCAGCAGCAGCACAATTGGCCTTGATCTCTGTGGGTCGGTCTCTCCCTGTCTCTCTCTCAATCTGGAATTTGATCTTTTTCGACCCCTCTCTATCCCCTTCTCTCTCTCTCGACCCCTCTCTATCTCCTTCTCTCTCTCGACCCCTCTCTATCTCCTTCTCTCTCTCGACCTCAAACTTGATCTCTCTCGACCCCTCTCTCGACCCCTCTCTCTCTCTCTCTCTCTCTCAATCTCTCTCAATCTCTCTCTTGGACTTGATCTCTCTCTCTCTCTCTCGGACTTGATCTCTCTCAGCCCCTCTCCATCCAATCTCACTCTCACTCTCTCAATCTCTCTCTCTCGACCGCCCTCCTTGGAACTTGATCTCTCTCGACCTCTCTCCATCTCGATCTCTCAATCTCTCTCTCCATCTTGATCTCTCAATCTCTCTCTCTCGGACTTGATCTCTCTCAGCCCCTCTCCATCACAATCTCACTCTCTCTCTCTCTCTCAATCTCTCTCTCGACCGCTCTCCCTGGAACTTGATCTCTCTCGACCCCTTTCCATCTCGATCTCTCTCTCTCTCTCTCTCGACCGCTCTCCCTGGAACTTGATCTCTCTCGACCCCTCTCCATCTCGATCTCTCTCTCTCTCTCTCTCTCTCGACCGCTCTCCCTGGAACTTGATCTCTCTCGACCCCTCTCCATCTCGATCTCTCAATCTCTCTTTCTCCTTCAAACTTGATCTCTCCCTCTAACTTGATCACTCTTGACCTCTCTCTCAATCTCGCGCTCTCTCTCTCTCTCTCTCGATCTCTCGGATACCTCTCTCCCGCCAGCACAGGCATCTGCTAGCCAAGTAAGTAGTGCTTTCTTCAGAGGGCACTGGTTGGCCGGTGATGTTGCACTGGCAGCAGATTAAAAAGAGGTAGTGGCTGGTTGAGCATGTGACGGAGGAGGCATGGGTCAGTCCTCACGTTACATGTGATTGGGGAGAGTACTAACGAGATGTTTAAATAAATAAAAAAGGTTTAATGGGGGTGTCCTCACTTTTTCACGTGACTGAGCATAAATAGTCCTGCTGTACGTACGCAGTCTGCAGATGGGGCAGTTATTGGCCTGGTAGCGCAGCGTGTCTGCACAGGAGTTGCACAGGCACAGGTGTCGACAGGGCAGGATGAGGGTGTCCCGCAGGTCCGACAGACACACCACACACTCGTTGCTGTTGTCACTGTTCTCATCATCAGATGGCTGCAGGGGGGAGAACACACTAAATTAGGCTACACAGGATCGGACTCTGGCTTTCTTGCTCCTGGCCTGGCCCCTATAGTCTGGTAGTGAAATTTGTGCTTTGAGCCACACCCTAAAAGGCTCCAACGGGCTGTTTACATGCATTTCTGGACAAGCTGAGAGCTCCAGAAGCAGCATCTGAAGGTAGAGAAGCATGTGGACTGAGGCGGTAGAGCAATACTACAGGATATTACACACCAGAGTTACCTAGTGCAGGTTCTGGTGTGCCAAGGCCAGAGCTGCAATGATAGCTGCGTTACTCTCCTACCGGCTACCTTCGCCAGCGTCTCACCTCTTGAAGGAACGTCAATCATGAAGTTGCTGCATTCAAATAAATTATTTATTTGAATTTATCTTCTCAAGTCGGACTCCTCTCCTAAACTTGGTTCTAAAATTTGGCTCTTGGTTAAAGAAAAACCAACAAACTGGGTTAAAAATACAGACTCTCCAGGTTGGTTATACCATGAAGTATTATGTTTTACTTCACTGCATATCCTGGATGAGTTTAATACTTTTACTCCGTTACATTGTTTGTTTATGAGCTTCATCGTTACTCGCTACAATTATAAAAACAGTACGAATCATTTCAGACCCACATTATCACCTCCAGAGCACTATATGGCGCCGTCACAGGGTTCGAATTAGCCGCCTCAGCACTGATCAGAACAGGCGATCGAGCCACGATCTTCCTCTCACTCCGCTGCTGCAGTGAGGACACGAATGCTAGAGCTCTGTTAGTTTATCTCCAGAAGAAACTCTGTCTTCATCGCCTGCAAATACTCGTATGTGTCTGAACGGCCTGAGATCTTTCAGCTGTAGTTGAGTTTACAGAGAGTGAAGCTCAGGGGTTTGAGCTGCTCCTCACTGGTTTTACAGGTGAAACTCTTGTATGTGTCAGCTCTCTCTCTCTCTTTTTTGGGCGAGTTTGTTTAGAGAGTGAACTGAAGACTCGTGGTCATGAACTCTGTCTTCTACAGTCCTGTCCTTCTACTACAGCCAGAGGAACTGAGACAGGCCTTAAGTCTGAGCATCTGAACTACTAGAAACACTGATACCCAAACTTTTGACTGCTCTCTGTAAGAACTACAGAACACAGTACTGTACTTTAGATGTTGAGCAATTTCTACTCAACATCTGCTGCTCTTCATCTAACGAACCCAGTCTAATTACACGGTTAGTAATGAAACCCGCAGCTCGTCAGTGTTTATTACACTAACAGTATGTCTTATGGCCCAAGTCTACGCAAAACTCATAACACACCACGTAATACTGGCAATGCTGTTGATATTCACCTTAGTCTCTTGGTTGTTCTTGTTCTCAATGCCGTAGATCTCCTGGAGCAGGTAACTAACCCGATCCACCTGTACAGAGTGAGCAGTGATATCAGTGACCTACCAGACGCGCCGCTCTCCTGTAACTTACCCTCCCCATATAATCATTAATCCAGTCAGACGTCTTTACCAAGTCAACGAGGGATTAAGAGCGGGGAAGTAGGACTTACGATCTGCTTCTGCTTTAAGGGCTTCACAGAGAAGCTTCCATCAACATGCTTTCAAAAGAGAAAATTACAGTTAGTTAATAGCAGCTCTAAAATTCATGTGTCTCAAGAATAACATGCTGAAGTCAAGAGTGTCACAGACATTCAGCTGCCCTAATGTTAGCTGAGTCAATTATGTGTGTGTGTGTGTGTGTGTGTGTGTGTGTATTCACATACTCTCTCAAAGGCAGCCAGCAGCACATGTGCATGTCCCAAGCAATCTGCAAGAACAACAGCTCACTTAACAACCAGTGCAGGACTGGTGGCTTTCCTAACACACTGGCCTCCGTTAAGATGTAGCACACAACACGGATAATACGATTTAGCCACGCAGTTAAATATAGAAGAGTTCTTATCCGAGTCACATGACCAACTTGGCTACGTACCGTCTCCTTCGTCCACCACAGCCTGGATGACCATAGGGAAAACGCCTCTGTCCAAGTCAAAGTTCAGCTGAAACGACATTTGGCCGGGTTGAATACTCTACTATATGTGCACAAACATATATAAATAAATATATATAAATATATAAAACATATAAATAAATATTAAAGCTCAATATTATGCTGTAGACAAACACAAAAATTCCACAATAATTCCCTAATTAATAATAATACGAATAACAATAATAATAATACATCTATGTATTTGTCAAACATACAAGAGTGTGTTTTTGTTTACATCAAAAAAGCAACAAAAACATAAAAGACATGAAATGATAAATGTTGACATATTTAGTATGTTTTTTAAACATATAATACAGAGTTATGAAGTGCATCAGACAGTCCACATTTTCTATATGGGGGTTCTCTGAGGACTGGCTTTAAATGTGGGATAACTGGGATGGATTTGTGTATTTCTAAGTAATACAGACCATATATGACCAATTGGTAACTTTATATGAGAAGACAAATATAATATGTAATGTAAATTAGTGAAATATTATGCATGATTTATAAAATGTAATCCTAATTGAAAATTCTGTAAATACATTTATTTCTAGTCCTTCTGTGAATCATGTTTACACTCTTCTTCCTTTCCATTACTAATTATCTAAAATATAATATTTATATACACATCTAGGGCTGTGCAAAGGCACCTGGGAATTATCTAGGCAGTAGATAATTACAAATAATATTAATGACAAATTTTACTTATTAATGAAAAACTCTCCTCATGCAGTCTAGTATTATTTAGAGTTCTCCTCAGATCAACACCTGGTTTGGTGGTAAATCAGGGCTTAATGATGGTGAATCAGGTGAGCTGCTGCTGCTGCTGCTGCTGATGGAGTTGAACACATCCTCCACGCTGTGCTGGTTGGACTGGGAGGGGGGCGTCCAGGAGAACCCTGGAGGAACCGACCGAGCTCTGTTCTTCAGACTAGCTCACCGACAAGATCTCACTACTTTCTTTCTTCAGAATGAGAAGCTCTTGTTTCTCCTTTTTACTGGATTTATGTTCACCTGCTTTATCTGATCTGATGGATCTGGAGCTTCTATAGTAAAACTCTCTCACTGCTGAGAGACACGACTTATAATAATGGGATTAGGACCTAAATGATGAATGATGAACACAAATGACATAAAAAAGCTCCTTCAGCTGGGCTGGCAGTACTCACATCTTCCTCTTTCCATTCAGAAAAATCGATCTTGAAGGAGGGTAAGGAGAACTGCTGGCTCACCCCTCGCTTACAGTGCACCGTTTCAGACACCAGAGCAGGACTCTTGGGACTGTAACTTCAGAGGGATAAAAACACAACAGACATCAATTAATCCATCTATCTATCTACCCATCAATCAATCCATCTATCTACCCATCAATCAACCATCAATCAATCCATCTATCTACCCATCAATCAACCCATCTATCTACCTATCTTTCTATCAACCAAGCCATCCATTTATCCACCTATCAACCCATCACTTAATCAATCTACCCAATCCATCCATCCACCCATCAATCAATCCACCCATTTATCCACCTATCAATCAATCCACCCATTTATCCACCTATCAATCAATCCACCCATTTATCCACCCATCAATCGATTGTGACATTTGGAGCCTTATAAAACTATATTTAATATTCTTAGTCAAAAGACTAAAACATAATCGAATTATTGACTGATTATAGTTCTGATTATTGACTGATTATAGTTCTGATTATTGACTGATACTCTGCGCTCTCTCATTTTCTGATTACTGAAGCGACCGTAAACATGCTGAACTGATTACTGCCAGTTATCTGCAGGTATCAGATTAGTATGCGCATGTAAACACTCCCGCTGTGTGGATTAGAGACAATCTCAACATAAACTCACTGCTCATAACTGAAGGTCAATCTTCTGCAGTGTGGGATTTAAAAGAGGAGCCTCTGAATTAATGCAGATGTGAAGGAAATGAGAAACTAAGAGGCCAATTAATCAACTGCATGATGAGAGTACAGACTCCTGCTACGCACAGCCCTTCTTTCCTTCGGTCCAAACGTGCTGTGTAGCCATAGAAACACGCTGTTGCTAAGGGCTCTGAATCAGTCTCTCTGTTCTTCTCACACCTTTATTGAGTACTCATTTTAAGCCTGAGGCAAAAATCTGCCACATTTTACCACAACAACAAACCGGATTCCTTTAGTACTACTGAACATAATCAGGAATGCAGACACTGCCTCTGTAAGAGAGACTAAGAGTGGCCGTAATGATGGTGACAGCTCATTTCCCTCAGTGGTGCGCAGTACATTATTAATTTATTTATTTTTAACACGGTGTATGAAACCAGTCTGACTCATTAAGCAGATATAAGAGCTGACTGGTTCTCTCGTGTCTGGGGATGAGGATAAACGTGCATTAGTACACCCATGCCTATAGAGGTCATATACACAGCTGGCCTTACACTGCCATTCCATTGGAGAATTCCTCAAAGGCCTGGCAGTAGATAGTGATGGCCACGCGAGCGTCTGAGTCAAAGGTGAACTCCACTCCATATAAAACCTTAGGCTTCTCCCCTTCGTCGGTGGGTGTGTCAGCGTCATCCTTGTACCTATAAATTACACAGGGTTTCACAGCAGAATTTAGAAGCATGCAGGGCATCAAAACAGATATAAATATTTGATTTAATTTAATTTAATACATATTTGAATATTTTCATTGTTTCACTAAACTTCTATCTAATGTTTTGTAGTTTTTCACTTTTTGACAAAATATGAATTTGGCCTTTTTTGACAGCTGACTTGACCTTGTGTAAACATTTCATGATGTTTGGAGCAATAGAAATGATCATTTTTACATTGAATCCTGTTAATCCACTGAAAGTTAAGAAGTCTATTTTTGGCCATTGCCATTTTTGGAGATAAGAACCTAGGATAGGATACGAGGTTTTGTGCAAAAGCAACAAATAAATAAATAAGTAAATATATAAATAATTTTATATATATATATATATATATAAAAATAAGAGAGTCATATCTATAGATTTGGGAACGCTTGGTCAAACTACATGCATAATAACTGTTTAGTAGCTTAGTAGTAATATAATAAATAAAGACAGTGGTGGCTCAGTGGTTGGAGCTCCGGGCTATCGACAACAGGGTTGTGGGTTCGATTCCTGGGCTTGGCAAGCTGCCACTGTTGGGCCCTTGAGCAAGGCCCTTTACTCTCTCTGCTTCCTGGGCGCTGGAGTTGGCTGCCCACCGCTCTGGGTGTGTGTGTACTTACTGGCCCTAGTTCACTAGTGTGTGTTCACTACCACAGATGGGTTAAATGCGGAGGACACGTTTCGCTGTACAGTGACAAATACTAATACTAATAATTAATTAAATACATTATTATTTTTTTTTTTTATCTGTTACATTTGGTAAATACACAGGAACCAGAACTCTCTCTCTTTACCGTCTCCAAATAAACAGTCGCCCGCTCATCTGGCCTGACTTATTAGAAGACTGACCGCTGGATTCCCTCTACCTGCGTCAGACCAGCTGCCACCCACCAGTCCGACCACCACCCGCGCCAGACCAGCTGCACACCCTCCCACCACTGCTACCTGTCTAATGACCATGTTCAAACCTAAATGGACTCTTAACTATCTGCACTATTAATATCACCACTATTAACTATCATTACTCTGACCGTCACTGCCATGACTATATTAGTTTATTATGATGATTATTATATTATATTATGACATCTGAGCAGTAGAACAGTCTTATGCGGTGGTTTGGTGACTTTTATCAATAATTAATAAATAGTTCTGATCTGAGGAGGATGGTTGGGTCTCACTTGTGAGTCTTGGTTCCTCCCAAGGTTTCTTCCTCCAGCTCTGAGGGAGTTTTTCCTTGCCACTGTGGTCTTTGGCTGCTCACTGGGGGTCTTAGATTTTTAATGTATTCTTATGTTGATTCCTGACTGTGTAAAGCTGCTTTGTGACAACACCAGTTGTAAAAAGCTATACAAATCAATTTGACTTGAATCTTGCTGTAAAATATTCAGCTATTTTTACACTAATAAGGATTTGTTTACTTATTTAAGCTTCAGAGTTATCAGCATAATTCCCAAACTAGTCCAGAAGACCGTATTCAGTATATCCGTATACATTAGATAACGAGAAGAGGGGCAGCCCTCTTTGTTTTGTGAGGCACCACATAAATCATATCCACAGACGTCCACAGAAGAGGACCAGAGCTTCTGGTACAACTGAGCCGTTCTCCAGATACGGACGTTCGGGTGTTGGTTTCTCCTCCACAAGGTGGTAAGAGCAAATGGACAGATGTTTGGGTGGGAGTAAAGTCTTCAACCATAGACGCAGGTCTGCTGCTTGGGCTATGGTGGACAAAAAAACGCAGAGCTTCGATCTTTCTGCGTAACGTTGGAAAGCTAGTTAGCTCTGCTCTACATTGCATTAGATAGCCTGTTGGAAGGCTGGTTAGCACAGCTAGCTACTTCACTATCAGCGTCCAGAGCAGCAGCCTCCTTCAGACTGTCCTCTCTCTGAATACAATACGACCATAAAGCATTTGAGACTAAATGACCCCTTGAAAGTGAACGTGGTCAGATACGGTGGATATCTGGGCTGAGACCTCAGTTCCAGAGATCAGAACCTCAGTAAACCCTAAAGATCGTAGTGATGGAGATCGATCAGCCTCGCACGTTCATTTGAATCTGAGGACCACGCCCTGAGGGCCGTCCACGTCTGGATTTTGGAGGAGCGTTTCATCAGACTTCTGCTTCGTGTTTTCCAGCTAAACGTCTTATTCTGAGAACAAGCATTCAGACACTTCCACACCTGACGAGTCGCAACGAGTCCTTCCTGATGTTGACGAGACTTCTCAGGGTCTTCACTGGCTCGTGTGGTGCCGGGGTCACGTACGGAAACTGGGGACACACATGAACAGAGACAGAGAGACAGAGAGCAGCTCAGAAGTGGGATGACTTACAATAGACCTCCGAGAAACGGGACACTGGCTACGGCTAGAGAAGATCACCACATGCTGTGCAGGACGCAGCCCTCGGCCCTACCTGCACTGGACGGTTGCCTAGAAAATTGAGGTCCATGTTCTCCCCAAACAGGTAACCTTCGGGGTGGGGGGTGTCAAACTTCTCCCCTCCCATGAAGAAGTGGCTAGCAAAGTAATTCCCTGTGAGGAGAAGAGGAAACAATGGGCCTGAAGAAGACAAACAACAATAACAACAACAACAACAACAACAAGCTACAGTCTATTGTAAAAGTCTTATTGGAGACTTTTGGAGACCCTGAGGTGAACAAACACACACATGTCCTTCAGTTACTGTCCCACAACACTCACAGGGCATGTTTATCTGCTCCAGAGTGTCCTAATCTTTTGGCAGTACGTCTCTACAGGGACTAGACAAGCTCTGGGTGCGCGCATTTGCGCATTTGGGCATTTGCGCATTTGGGCATTTGCGCATTTGCGCATCTGGCTACGGCCAACGAGCACAACTTAAAGTAAGCTAGGGTGTCCACAAACATTAGGCCACAGTGTATGCTATCTTCAGTAGCATAGCTAGCTACATAGACACGCCTGGTAGCCAAATAAACACTACAGACAGGCGGCTGCGGCGGCGCTCACACTAACCCAGCATAGAGAATACCGCAGCTAGCTACGTTAACTACGTTAGCTACGTTAGCTCGTCAATTCACCAAAACTTACCCGATTTGGGTGGAAATCTGTACGCAGAATTGGCCTGAATGTCGATGTCCTCCACTCCGGCGATCCGTCGACCAAGAACCGAGCCCATATTTCGACGATTTCGCTATAAACCCAACAGAACCTCCGCGCTGGAATTAAACGCCCGTACGCAAGCTAGCTAGCCCCGGAGCTAGCGCAGCGGCCTCCCCGGTTCCCGACCTTCAGCCCAACAAACACTCAATCTTTAAACATGTCAGAGCCGGTTCCGACTGCCCTTCACTCGGATTCGTGACTGTGCCCGGCTGACAGAGTTCTGCTGCCTCGCTATTCAGGCTCAATGGTCCGACCCGGTTTGTTTATTAGGTAGCAGAGGCGGCTAGCTAGCGAGCTAACGAGCTAACGCGGCTTCCGGGTGAGCATTAGCTCCTAGCTCCCTGTCTGATACCGAGTCCGGTCAGTCGGAGTGTTTTCAGACCGGCTGGTCAATATCTCCGGTTCTGTGGCTGTTTTCTGACACCGAGGCTACTTTAAGATAACGGCCAGGCTAAAAACACCAGCGGAGAGTAGCAGCGACTTCCACCGCAGGACGGGATTGGGTTCTGCTGTGGGGACAAACCGGCCCGCCTGCACAGCGCCTCACTGTGTCAACAGCCAGAACTGCAGCCCTGCAGGGCTCATACTGCTCATATTCCACATAACACCACATTTATATATTTATTTATTTATACATACATATAATTATTATTATTATTATTATATATTAAATATTTTCTTTAAAAAAAGAGCATCAAAAAAGTCTAACACCCAACCAACTACACAGGGCACCACAGCAACCATCATAGAAAAGACCTGGAATACCTTAGCAACCACATAAATGCACTTATATTCTACGTAATTTACATTATTTATAATCTACACTAATTGCATAAAATATTGCAAAACAGTCTATAATCCTTAAAATGTTCTAAAACATATAGCTATATTATTAGAACAAATATTTATGCTATATATATATATATATAGTTAGCATTGTGTTCTTCATAAACTAATTATGAAAATATGATAAAATATGGTAAATAATGTGTTTAAACCACACACACACACACACACATATATATATATAATATTTTCTTTTAAAAAAGAGCATCAAAAAAGCTCAACAGTCAGAGCACCACAGCATCCACCATAGAAAAGACCTGGAATACCTTAGCAACCACTTAAACTGCACTGTGCTCTTCAGACTTCATGCTTGTAATATTCTATAAATATATATATAAATATATATAACACTATATAACAGGGATAAAACACTGGGAACGCCCAGCCAAACACGGCAGCCATATAAAATACCATAACAACTGCCATAGTAACCACCTGAAACACTTTAGCAACCACCAAGAAACACCTTGGCAACACCATGGCAGCAGCTTAGCAACACTACAGCAACCACCTGAAATACTACAGTAACCGCCACAGTAACCACCTGAAACACTTTAGACAACCACAGAGAAACACCTTGGTAACACCATGGCAACCACTTAGCAACACCGTAGAAACCACCTGAAATACTACAGCAACTGCCACAGTAACCACCTGGAACACTTTAGACAACCACCGAGAAACACCTTGGAAACACCATGGCAGCCGCTTAGCAACATCATAGCAACCACCTGAAATACTACAGCAACTGCCAAAGTAACCACCTGTAACACTTTGGCAACCACCGAGAAACACCTTGGCAACACTATGGCAGCCGCTTAGCAACATCATAGCAACCACCTGAAATACTACAGCAACCGCCACACTAACCACCTGGAACACTTTGGCAACCACCGAGAAACACCTTGACAACACCATGGCAGCAGCTTAGCAACACTACAGCAACCACCTGAAATACTACAGTAACCGCCACAGTAACCACCTGAAACACTTTAGACAACCACAGAGAAACACCTTGGTAACACCATGGCAACCACTTAGCAACACCGTAGAAACCACCTGAAATACTACAGCAACTGCCACAGTAACCACCTGGAACACTTTAGACAACCACCGAGAAACACCTTGGTAACACCATGGCAGCCGCTTAGCAACATCATAGCAACCACCTGAAATACTACAGCAACTGCCAAAGTAACCACCTGTAACACTTTGGCAACCACCGAGAAACACCTTGGCAACACTATGGCAGCCGCTTAGCAACATCATAGCAACCACCTGAAATACTACAGCAACCGCCACACTAACCACCTGGAACACTTTGGCAACCACCGAGAAACACCTTGACAACACCATGGCAGCTGCTTAGCAACATCATAGCAACCACCTGAAATACCACAGCAACCGCCACACTAACCACCTGGAACACTTTAGACAACCACCGAGAAACACCTTGGTAACACCATGGCAACCACTTAGCAACACCGTAGAAACCACCTGAAATACTACAGCAACTGCCACACTAACCACCTGGAACACTTTAGACAACCACCAAGAAACACCTTGGAAACACCATGGCAGCCGCTTAGCAACATCATAGCAACCACCTGAAATACCACAGCAACCGCCACACTAACCACCTGGAACACTTTAGACAACCACCGAGAAACACCTTGGTAACACCATGGCAACCACTTAGCAACACCGTAGAAACCACCTGAAATACTACAGCAACTGCCACACTAACCACCTGGAACACTTTAGACAACCACCGAGAAACACCTTGGCAACACCATGGCAGCGGCTTAGCAACATCATAGCAACCACCTGAAATACTGCAGCGCAACCATCTGGGACACCACAGCAATCACCAACCTTAACGCCCACAGGTGTTACCATAGCAACCACCCTAGCAACCACCTGAACCACTTGGAAGCCACTTGAACTGCGCGGCCTTCTTCACACCGGTTTATTAATACTGCAATTAATCAAATTAATTTAAATTCAATTAAATTAAAACTTTTTACGTTTTAACAGAACTAAACAAGACAAATGCAGCGTGAAACAGCAACAGCAGAAGGAAGAGGAGGAAGAGGAGGAGGAGGAAGAGGAGGAGGAGGAGGAGGAGGTCCTGCGTGTACAGGAAAGAGGTTAGGCTGCACTGCGGCGGTCTCTCCACCAGTGGGCGCTGTAAACACCGCAGGCGGGCAGGCAGGCGGGCAGGCAGGCGGGCAGGCAGGCGGGCAGGCA
Organism: Salminus brasiliensis; assembly: GCF_030463535.1. Lineage (NCBI taxonomy): Eukaryota > Metazoa > Chordata > Actinopteri > Characiformes > Bryconidae > Salminus > Salminus brasiliensis. The sequence continues at coordinate 48,634,219 of NC_132880.1, read as the reverse complement.
GGCAGCTCGGGGATGAGCGACTACGCGGAGTTTGAAGGAGTCGAAGGAGAGACGTTAACCCGGGTCGGCAGAATGGACGAGCTGAAGCACCAGGTCATGATAAACCAGTTTGTTCTGACCGCCGGATGCGCCTCGGACCAGGCGGAGCAGCTTCTGCAGGCGGCGCACTGGCAGTTCGAGGTAGGACCGACCGCCGTGTGTTTACTAAGCGCGCTAGAGCAGCGGCGTGGCAGCGGCTGGACACACACCGAGCCCTGTAGCCCCTCCAGCGCTGCCGGACCAGCAGAGGATGAGGAAGAGGAAGAGGAAGAGGACGGGTTGAGGGAGCTCGTTAGTTACTTTAAACGCTGATTATAGTGAATTATAAATGTAAAAGTAAAAGTAAAGATCTTTAAGTGTTTAGGTGAGAATATCGAGGCTGGTCAGGTTGTCTGGACTTTAACCATTAAGATTAACCTGCTTCCCCACTTTTCCGTCCTCAGACAGCCCTCAGTGCCTTCTTTCAGGAGGCCAGCCTCCCCTACAGCCATCAGATGGTGAGTTTACACTGGAATATGGTGTGGAATGGCTCTGTGTGTGTGTGTGTGTGTGTGTGTGTGTGTATACAGTATGTATGTGTGTATACAGTGTGTGTGTGTGTGTGTATACAGTGTGTGTGTGTCTTCCGCCATGTTGTGCGAGTCAGACCAAAATAAACACACACACACACACATACATATATATATATATATATATATATATATATATCATCCACCCCCCCCACCCCACCCCCCTGCAGCAGAGATGGGGGTCGTCCCGTCCGGCCTGAGGGTCCCGACTGAGCGTTTTTATTCTATAACAAGTTCATTTTGTGTAAACGTGTCCTAAGTCGTGGGGGAGGGTGATTCCAGGAAAAAGAGAGAACAGCTCTGTTTACAGCGTCACACACACACACACACACACACACACACACCCAACACACACACCCAGCCTCCATGCTGCACTCTTTACAAAATACAAATGCGTCTCAAGTGGAACATTTAATTAAATTCAGTAAAACCTCAAAACATCCAAAATATCCTTATGATCTTAATATCTATCTGTAATCTTACATTTATGGAAATTAATACATTTACATTTATGATATTCATCTGATGCTCTTATCCAGAGCGGCTTACAAGGCTACTCATATTACAGAGGTGGGCCAGTGTAGTGTTAGGAGTCTGGCCCAAGGACTCGTGGCCCAAGGAGTCACCCAGACTGGGAATCGAACCCCCAGTGGTGGTGTCTGTTGCACCACCCTGACCACCTTCAGTGCCGTGTCCTGTATACTGGAGATGTAGCCTAGCAGCTCTGTCAGCGTTTATGTGGATCAACAACTAACTGACTGTCCAATCAGTCTGATTACAGTTCAGCATTTTTAGCAGTAATTATTAATTTATTTGTTTATAAATAATAAATACTTTAAATAATTAATAAATAATTGAGAAAAGTTGTAAATAAAACAGAAAGCTTTAATAAAATCTAAATAAATAAATAAAATAGCTTAATAACTGACGTGTGTGTGTGTGTGTGTGTGTGTGTGTCGCTCACTCGAGTCAATGCACAGATCTGATTGGCTGAGTTGAGTCCCCTGTGATATTTACAGCACTTGTGATTGGTCTGTGAGTTTACAGGGATGCTAAACCGGGACAGAATGTCCAATCCGGACAGCACCTACAACCAATAAGCTATTGAGAGATGTTTGATTCTTCTCCCAGACTTGACCGTCCCGGGTTCGGACCTGGACCTGGACCGCGGCCCACCTGTTATATACACTTGATCCCCTGAAGAACCATGTTTGTTATAGAGACGTGTAGAGTGTGAAGAACCTTCACTTGGTATGAAGGATATTTACCAGTTTGAAGGTTCCTCACACTCACACACCCTTTCACCTACAGTACAGTTGTATTCAAAAGTTTAGACACCCCTGTGTTTTTAGATTTTGTCAGTAGAAAAAAGTCACATTGGCTACAGAGACACACTTCTGCACATTGTACAGCACCACTACAGTGCATTTACTGAATAATATTAAATAAAGTGGGTAAATATGTATTATACAATATTTTCCTAATACTTTAATTATATATTCTAATACTTCAAGCTTTTTATGTAAAAAAAAAAAAAGATGTTGTGCTCTAAATCGTGCAGAACAATAAAGAAATAATATTAATATATTGGTCACACACACACACACACACACACACATATATATATATATATATATATATATATATATATATATATATATATATTGAGAACATCAGCAGAATGTGTCATTTGACCAGGGGCGTCCAAACTATTGCACAGGACTGTAAAACAGTGTCCATGTCTATTTCGTGTAATAGCTTTATATGATGCAGCATTAGAGACAGTAAGTGTTCTGGATATCTGGTCCCTCTCACCTCTATATTGAACGGTTCTGACCCAGAGTGGAGCGTCCGACCCCTCTCAAAGGCTTTGCTTCCTCTTAGTCAGTTAGTTATGCCTAAATGTGGTGATATGAGAGGTCAGGGCTGGGTATGAACATTCAACCCCTTTATCACTGGGCCCAGTTTGTGTTGGGAGGCTAGGAGACGCCATCTCCCCAGGCCTCCCCAGGCCTCCCCTTATTAAGTTAACTGGTAACCCACATAAAATGTGTCTGCAGTTTAGAGTAACATACAAGTTTTTGTCTCGTTGTCGCAACATCTCATCTAGGAGATCAGATATATCTGAGAATGGCTTTTACCAGAGCTAAAAAATGGGTATACCCACAGTTCATAACCACTCTTATTTCCTGTTATTAAAAAAATATGAAATTAAATTAAGTAATTAAAAGTAAAGAAAATTAAATAGTAATTAATTTATTAATTTTTCAGTTCAGCCACTGACGTCCACAGCCTCTTTAACACTCACTACCTGAGACGTTACAGGACTGGCTCTGCCGGTAATATGTAGGCCTCGTCATTCAGACACCCTTAAGACCTTAAGCAGTGTTTTACTGGAGCGTACGTGTTGGAACTTGCGGTGAAAGTCCTGGTGAAATTAGAGTGAGATTCTCAGCCAACAGCGTACCTGGATCACGTACGATGTTAAAGCGTACCTGGATCACGTACGATGTTAAAGCGTACCTGGATCGCGTACGATGTTAAAGCGCACCTGGATCACGTACGATGTTAAAGCGTACCTGGATCACGTACGATGTTAAAGTGTACCTGGATCACGTACGATGTTAAAGCGTACCTGGATCACGTACGATGTTAAAGCGTACCTGGATCACGTACGATGTTAAAGTGTACCTGGATCACGTACGATGTTAAAGCGCACCTGGATCACGTACGATGTTAAAGCGTACCTGGATCATGTACGATGTTAAAGCGTACCTGGATCACGTATGTTATGGATAACTTTGGCGATTAATCCTCCAGATTACAGCTGGCGAGTTGTGCTACCCATCGATATGTGCTACTTCGCTGCTCTGCGAGGAAGTCTAGAACCTTCAAGGTTCCTCAAAGAACCTTAAGAGGTTTCTCCACAGTTTCAAACTGAAGAACCCATAATAAAACCACTCAGAAATGTTTGCTTTGAACTTTGCTGGTGAAGTTTCAAGTTGTGCTAAAAGCTCCCAACAGAAGTATAGGCAGGATATTTAGATAGCCTAGATCACTGTAGCAGAAGGTAAAGAGAAGCTCCTTGAAGGTTCTAGACTTCCTCGCAGAGCAGCGAAGTAGCACAACTCGCCAGCTGTAATCCAGAGGATTAATCGCCAAAGTTTAACCATAACAGTGTGGGGTACAGTTTTCCTTGAGGAACTTTTGGAGGTTCTTCAGTTTGAAACTGTGGAGAAACCTCTTCTGGTGCTTTAAGGAACCTTTGAAGGTTCTTCAGTTCAAAGAACCTTTGAAGGTTCTAGACTTCCTCGCAGAGCAGCGAAGTATCACAGATGGATGGGTAGCACAACTCGCCAGCTGTAATCCAGAGGATTAATAGCCAAAGTTTAACCATAACAGTGTGGGGTACAGTTTTCCTTGAGGAACTTTTGAAGGTTCTTCAGTTTGAAACTGTGCAGAAACCTCTTCATATCGATGGGTAGCACAACTCGGCAGAGCACCAGCTGTAATCCAGAGGCTTCCGGTAGTTACCCGGGTCATGGTGCTTGGTGATTTGGTCTCCGACTTGTGGTGGTTGGAGCACATTGGATTTGTGAGTGTAAAGAACCTTTACATCAAGTGAAATTTCTTAGACCTTTAAAAGGTTCTCCACACTGTTAGATGAAGTCATCACAGAAACTTTCCACTCTGCCAGCTGAAATCCAGATTGTCAGTGCTATTCACTTCAAACCCTCTGTGGTTTTAATGTTATGGCTGATTGTTGTAGTTAGCTATTAGATGATGATTAGGGTTTAATTTAGTTTGGTTCAGTATCAGTCAGTTTAAACCCCAGTTTGCTTTCCGGAAATCTGTTGTCTGTAAAGGTGTGAAAAGTATTCCCATTCATCACTCAGGTAGAAGTGAGTGGAGATACGAGGGTTTAAAAGACTTCTATAGAAGCTGAAGTATCAACTGAAGCTTTTTACTCCAGTAAAAGTGTAAAAGTACTGGTTTCAGAACGACTTCAAGTAGAAAAGTAAAAGTAATGGAATGAAAACAAAGGCTGAAAGCTTAGGCCGCTCCACAGGGGTCTACAGTGCACATTTATCTGGAGAGGGTTTTTATTGATGACGAGCCGGAATGAAAACAAAGGGAAATGAAATAGGAGGAACGAGGCTGATTTTAAAATTTAAGGAGGAGAAAGTTTAGATAATTGGGGGAAAATGTGAGAAGTAGAAGTAAAAAGTCTGAAAAATAAAGAATTACTGCAGTAAAGTTTAGAGAACCAACATTTCTACTGTAGTAAGATAACGAAGTGTAAAAAAAAGGCCCGTCTGGTGTCATTTGAAGAGAATACAACCGAGCAGCTCAATGAAAACCAGCTGTGTTGGGTTTGTAGGACAGTACTTCCACACAGAGCAGCAGTATTCAGGGGTCACGAGGTCATTAAGTGTACGAATGCTGATCCAGCGCCGCTTCTGGACCTCTTTCTTCATCTCAGCCCAGTGAAATCCTCTCTGCACTCGTGTGTTTATGTCAGGAAGTCATGAGAATATTTGGAGGACGGCGCTGCGCTAAATCTGTCTGGGGTTTCCCGGACATGCCTGCCACGACCCAGCATGGGAAGCTGAGCTGAGGCCCTCTGACCACAGCGGCCAGCAGAAACGGTGCAGTGTTCGCCAGTTTGAGCCAGCTGACACAGAATCAGACTGGTCGAGTGTGGCCTTCCACATCGTCAAGAACCTTGTATCTCCAAAACACAGAAGTAAAAGATTTGATTCCAGGTCATGTTGGAGCATTTCTATTGGTCCGTTCGTCAGGAAATTCAGATACAGTATAAAGTACAACTGTCAGATTCACACTATGGAGGAAAATGAGGAACGTCAAAAATGGAGATGCAAGGTTTCCGCCTGACAGCGACAGTGTGCTCTTGTCCATGTTGTAATCAAGGCGGTAACTCTGTCAGCTGACCCTTTAGCCCTCAGTCGTATGAGCACTCGTGATGCAATGACATGTTTTGTTGATTATCTGTAAAAAAGAAGTTATATTTAACCTCCAAACAGCAGATTTCTGCAAATCTGAACACAGTTACAGTTTAGTTGCTTAATTTAATATATTAGGAAAATGATAAAATAGTAAATTAAAGAACATGAAATAAATACAATAATAAATGAACAGAAATATTTGATTCCTGGGCTGCGCTAAACCAATAAGAGTCCTTGGGTAAGACTCCTAACACTACATTGGCCCAACTCTGTAATACGAGTAACCTTGTAAGTCGCTCCGGATAAGAGCATCAGCTAAATACCATAAATGTAAATGTTCCCTCTGGAGGACAGGGCAAGTACCTAACCACCCAGTGGCCTCTTCCTCCCCTGGGAGCGTCCTGCTGGCTTTTCTACTTGCTCCCTAATATATCCACCCCTTGACTGGAGCCACTTCACTTCACCTGTCAGTGGTTTTAATGTTATGGCTGATTGGTATAAATGTTTGTAGGTCTATATTTGTCCGATGTATCATCACATGCTGTGTAAATCTTTCTGTAGAAGCATCAGCATCTGTTTCTTCGCTCTAAAAAAGGACCAGGAAGCCGTAAGACAGTCCCAGAATTCAGTTAGGGTGGAGTGACCTGAAAACCCTAATGCTAAAATGCTAAGCTCTGCAGCTTATGTCCTTTAGAGTGCGTTACATCCTAATTCCATATTCTCTCCTCTTTCCATAGATGTGCACACCAGCCAACACCCCAGCGACGCCCCCCAACTTCCCAGACGCTCTCGCCATGTTTTCCCGCCTCCGGGCCTCCGAAAGCTTCGGCAGCGGCAGCCCCATGGCATCCATGGCCACCTCCCCGCCTCCTTACATCAACTGGGCTGTGAGTCCAACGGCCGCCACCGGCCAGCAAGGCCTTTGGACGGCCGCACAGCTCCCTTCGCAGACGGCCGCTCCGAACTGGCCAGCGGCCGTCACCCAGCAGGCCTCGTCCGAGCAGCCCAGCCTGGCCATGGAGGCCGAGAGATGAGGAGCCGCCCCCGTCGGCCCTTGGACCACACGGGAGGAGGAGCACGGACTGCCCTGCTGATGAGTCTTACTGTGCGGCGCGGCCTGGAGGAGAAGCGAGCTGGGTGGATGTGATGTGACTGAACGCTGCAGGACTGAGTAACTCCGAGGACGGGCGCTCGAGAGACGTGCCTCTCGGATGGGAGACTTAAGACTCTAAAGTTATTTTTTTTCTCATGATTTTTTTAAGTTTCGCAGATGAAATTGAGAAAACTGAAGATGCATGGGTGTGTGAGGCTGGCTCACTTTCTTTCCTGTCCCTTATCTGAGAAGCTTTGTCATCCAGGAGCCATTTTTCTATTTACTGTTTGTTTATCTCTACAATGAATCAGAGCCTCTGTCTGTATGAGAGCTGCGGCTGAAAGCAGCTGGAACCATGACATTGGACTGGGCGGGACTCCAGAAGAACAGCGTGGTTTAGGTCTGCGAATAAGATTAAAACCCTGCTAATTTGATCAGACAGTCCTTTTTTATTAAGAGTGCCCCCAGTCCTTCAGACAAGAAGGACAGGAAACTAATTCCAGCCAAACCAGCAATTTTCTACTCAATATTATTTATTTTCTGGAGATTTTCTTTTCTGGCATATCTGCAGTTGGTAGCGGTCAGTAGCAAATAAATGTTAAGCCTAATCTCAGACTCCTTCTGGTTTTCTTTTGCCTAACCTTAATTTATTAAATAATAATAATAAAAAAGGTCAGCTCAGAGATTCTCTCATTCTGTGTGTTTTAAAAAGTTTGTCACACTCGCACACATTAGTTAGTTTTCCTTTGAGAACTCACTGGTCACTCCTTCTACAGAAGCTGGAAGCCTTGGTGTACAACAATAGCTTTGTACAACAACCAGAGAATTCGACCCTTCCTCTCTAGAGAGTCACCCAGGTGCTCGTTCAGTCTCACGTCACTTCGAGACTTGACCACTGCAGCTCTCTCCTGGCTGGTCTCCCTTTACGCACCATCAGACCCCTGCAGCTTATCCAAAACACAGCGGCACAGGTCGTCTTCAGCGTCTCTAAGTTCAGCCATGTTCAGCTCCTCATCTGCTGCGTTCTCTCTTTACTGGCCTCCTGTAGCTGCTGCCCAGGTCATCAGATTCAGACCCCTGATTCTGGCCTACAAAGCCAAGACTGGACCAGCCAGCCCCTCCGTACTTGATGGCGATGGTCAATAGCCGATCTGCACCAAGAGCCCTTCCAGCTTCAAGTACGGCTCGGCTCGACCCACCATCCTTTAAGATCCACGGAAGACGAGCGTCCAGACTTTTTACTGTCCTGTACCGAAGTGGTGGAACGAGCTTCCCCTGGGTGTCCGAGCAGCAGAGTCCAACACTCTCTGTCCTCAAACCCAGACTGAAGACCCTCCACTTCTAAAAGTACTTGGGTGGTGTTCAGAGCGCCATCTGGTGTCCTCGAGGAGCCATTAACAGACACTATAGCCCAGCCGGCTGCAGCAGCAGCAGTGTGGACGTTCTCAGAAGGTAAATAGAGGAGTTGAGGTTCTGCAGTATGGAGCTATTTTACAGTGGAACCTGAAAACAGACCATAATATCTGACCCTTTATAAAACCCTCACTGAAACACTCTGTTTTACCAGCGGGAGAACCGGAGAACCGGCACTCGCCTTTCTCTGTTTATAAACCAGCAATGAAGAACCCATTCAGAACCAAGTGGAGGCTAATGCTAATGCTAACACACATACACTAACTATAGAAACCCTAATCACACACACAGCACATTCACCCACTATAAACCAGTTACTACACCAGTAGACCAACAACCACAGATACCAGTGCAGAGTGTGTACCACTACACACACACACACACACACACACACACAGGAAGTGATCAGACTGCAGTGTTGTAAAGGAGCTGGGAGCTGATTGGTCAGGGAGGAGAGTCAGACTGGATTATCAGATATTAAACACTATAAAACGTCATTTTAAGATTTTAGTCTCGACTAAACTAAATCAGTCAGTCCAGAAAGTCTGATTATAGAAACTGATACTAAAATAAAGAGATTTACTGAACCCGTTAATCAGCAGCTCGTCTGATCTAAACTGTGGGCTGGATTATTATTTATACACTCACCGAGATCAGACCAGCTTGGATACTCAGCATTAAGAGACTCAGATAAGGCCCACATCAGACCGGCTTGGATACTCAGCATTAAGAGACTCAGATAAGGCCCACATCAGACCGGCTTGGATACTCAGCATTAAGAGACTCAGATAAGGCCCACATCAGACCGGCTTGGATACTCAGCATTAAGAGACTCAGATAAGGCCCACATCAGACCGGCTTGGATACTCAGCATTAAGAGACTCAGATAAGGCCCACATCAGACCGGCTTGGATACTCAGCATTAAGAGACTCAGATAAGGCCCACATCAGACCGGCTTGGATACTCAGCATTAAGAGACTCAGATAAGGCCCACATCAGACCGGCTTGGATACTCAGCATTAAGAGACTCAGATAAGGCCCACATCAGACCGGCTTGGATACTCAGCATTAAGAGACTCAGATAAGGCCCACATCAGACCGGCTTGGATACTCAGCATTAAGAGACTCAGATAAGGCCCACATCAGACCGGCTTGGATACTCAGCATTAAGAGACTCAGATAAGGCCCACATCAGACCGGCTTGGATACTCAGCATTAAGAGACTCAGATAAGGCCCACATCGTGGGCCTTATCTGAGTCTCTTAATGCTGAGTATCCAAGACGTTCTGATCTCTGTGTATGTATAAATAGTGGGTGAATGTGCTGTGTGTGTGATTGGGGTTTCTATAGCTCGCGTATGTGTGTTAGCATTAGCGTTAGCCTCCACTCGGTTCTGAATATAATAATGGATACTCAGCATTAAGAGACTGTGATAAGGCCCACAGATCTGACTCCCTCTATCACTTGCAATGCTCCCCCGACACTAGGAGGCTTTCACCCACCCAGAGGGCCAGTTGTGCCCTCTCAGGCTCCAGCTGCTGATGGCAAATCAGCATGGCTTGGGTCCAGGTCTCATCTTGACCTTCTCAGTTTCTGTGGTTTCTATCTAACAGTCTGCGCTGTAGAGGCAGCTGAAACTGAAAACACTGCAGAGCTTAAGTGACTTTCGTTTTCAGGTCTTTTCAGACAGTACTAATAACTAGCTTCAGCTGACTGCTCTTTCTTACCGTTGGTGACAGGCCTCAGGCCTGGTTTACTGCTAGCTTTACTAGTCGGACAAATCTTTGAGCTGGACACCCAGGACACGCACAGTAAATCCAGGAGGTCACTGAGGTCAGCTGCAGGATATGATGCAATTCACAATCACCAGGAAATTTCTGACTAAGATCTGGAGTCTGTTTGTGCCAAAACCCCAGAGTCTGAGAGCCAAGTCAAAACATGGCCCAGTCACTTCCTTCTCGCATGCTTTGTTTTCCTCACTGCTGCCTGTTTTTCTGTACTAGTGATCTTCCTCCGGGTCTTTTGTTTGAGCTCATCTCACCTCATTTGACCCCCCTGTTCCTCCATTTACCAACAATTTTATAAATATTCATATAAAAAGAGAAAAACTGAATAATTATAATGAAATCTTAATAATAATAATAACATATATATATATATATATATATATATATATATATATATATATATATATATATGTGTGTGTGTGTGTGTGTGTGTGTGTGTGTTTCATGTAGTTTGAACAGCATCACTGCACCTATGTTCGAAGCTCTAGTCTATGGAAAGCCGCATTAGCCTAAAATGGCACCAGCGACGCATGCCGTAACTCAATGTTTACGTAAAAATAAAAGTCAAAAGTCTTGAATGAAATAAAACTATTCTTTAAATTTTTATTAATAGTTAAAAATTGTAATTTCAGACATCTACACTGTAATTCTCACTAGAACAAATGCTAATTCCAGATCTCGAATTATGCAGTAAATATCTATATAATGTCGTTTTAGATATCTACAATTTTTAATCGTCAGAAAAACATTTTACTAATATATACCCCTTCTAATGAATACATTTAGCTACTTTATTCAGCTCCCAATAGAATAGGACTCTCTGGAGCAGATAAACCAACAAGAACCTATGGGCACCATGCTGCCTAACACCAGGCGTGGGCTAGAGGACGGGTATAAAGCCCCCCAGCATTGAGGAGCTGTGGAGCAGTGGAAGAGCTGTGTTCTCTGGAATGATGGTGGTGGAGCTCCATCCAGTACTTCTAGGATGAGTTGGGGAGTGGTGGGGTGGCGATCGTCCAGGTAAACATTTTGACCTCGCTAACGTTCTTGGTTGCTGTATGCAATCAAATCCTCACAGCAATGCTCCTCCTCCAAAATCTAGTAGAACATCTTCTTCCGTGGTCAGTAGAGACAGTTACTCCAACAGAAGCAGGATCAACTCTTTTTTAATAGCCTTGATTTCAGAAGAAACAGTGAATCAGCAGGTGTCCCAATACTTTTGTCCATACAGTGTATTGTTAATTGGAGTTTTTGTGACTAGTCAGAATTGCAGTACGGATATGTCGCTCTGGCAGTGTGACTAGTCTGGTGGCTTCATAGATCTGCAGATTTGATGGCACACGTTGGAAGTGTGTTCTCGAAGCCAGCACAGGTTCCATGTGACTGAGGCCAGAACTAGGCCAGAACTAGGCCAGACCGGCCAGCCCGCGGCTGCTATGAGTCAGAAGTCACTGAGGTCACACAGCACGATCCAAACATTGCATGTGCGGCTGTGTGTTAAAGGCCTCCATAAATTGAACTGCCTCACCCAGGACCTGACCTTGTTTCCCCAGCTGCCTGTTGTTTATATGCTCTGCTGTCTGTCCCACTCTCCTGGGCTCAGCGTGGGATGGGTTCTGCGTTCTGCTGGGTGTGATATGAGCACCAGGCGGCTTCCAGGTGGTTTTGTAGAGAGCTTGGAGATTGACTTATAAAATGCACAGAACTGACCGACTGCTTCATTGTCTTCATGATTCAGGCATTTACTGACCAGCCATAACATTAGTACCTAATATATGCTCTGACATGTGAAGGCCTGACCTCCACAAGACCTCTGAAGGCTTCCTGTGGCCTGACGTCCTTTAAGTAAGCTGTGAAGTGGGACCTCCATGAGCATCAGTGACCCCCAAAGCCAGTTCACTGGTTGTCCTTCCTTATAGCCCTTGTGATAGGGGTACTCACCTCTGCACTCCAGGAACACCCCCACAAGACCCACCTGATGCTTTGGAGATGTTCTGATGTGACCCAGACGTCTAGAACATCACAGTTTGGTTCTTGTCAAAGTTTTGTTTCTCTTGCTGCCTAATTTATCCAGCGCTTGAAGAGTACCAAACCTGAAGAGTAGCCGGAGGTGATGCAGATGTTTCGGCAAATTCTGCTAAAATGAAAAGAGTAATTCTTCAATAAGGTGCAAATTTAGGGAGATATTTATTTATTTATTTATTTATTTATTTATTTATTTTATTTATTATCTTTTTTATTCAACCAAGCAAGTTATTATTTGTTTACAAATGCAGCCTAGCGAGCAGCAGATAAACACAAAAGGGAAGAACAAGAATAAAGAAAGCAAGATCAAAAAGATAAAACAAACAAACAAACAAACAAATAAACAAACAACAACAACAACAAAAATGGTGGCCGGACAGGCTCAGGAGTCTAATGCGCTGCCAATATGGCCCAGGGGTCATGAGCTGGAATCCCATGCCATGCCTCCTTGCCATCAGCAGCCGGAGTCCAAAACAGCACAACTGGCCGTGCCAGGTAAAATGTTCAATACAGTGAGAAAAATGTATTAATCATTTCTAATATATATGAATATAAAGAATATATAGAAAGTATGCATATAAATATAATAAAATATGCAGCTTAAGTAGAAAAATGTATTAAAATAAAGATACTGGTTACTGGTTGTTCTGCCTTGGGCCTGCTTCTGTTGTTTTCCTGTGCTTATCAGAGTCCTTATGATATTTTTGCCTTGTCATGCAGCTATATTAATTTTCCATAATTTTTTTCACAATTATTTCTTTCTTTCAGCCTCTAAAAGTATAGATTTTTAATATTCCCAAACTTATCTGAGCCTAGCCAGTACAGATATAACACTGTTTGTACGCCAGGCTGGAATTAAATTGAGAGGGACTCCCTCTGGCTTTTGTTACGTAACAGAAGCTGCAATCCCCCCCAGTACTGACCCCCTCCTCAGGGCCAGTACACAACGTTCTGATGTAACTGTGCAGACATGCCGTAGCAGAGGCGTGAGATTTACCATTGTTACAGTGCCCCCCTCCGGCCCCCGTCCATCCATACGCCTCACCCAAACTCCACTACACTGAACTGGTACACATATGGCCGCTGGGAAGGGGGAGGTGGAGCAAAGCATCAGCAGATTTATGTAACCACTGCTGCTTTTGGCCAAAACAGAAAAAAACAAAAACAAAACAAAACAAAAGCAGGCCAACGTCCAATCAGCTTTCCCCAGAGAGACAGACCTGGAGTGTTTTTCGGAAAACTGTGTGCCAAGATACCAAACACTGGATTAACTCTGATCCTAGCGGTCAGATGTGTGGGTAAGTCTGGCCTGTGGCCTGTGCATGACGACATGCCTCCAAATATACAGTACGTGCTCCAAACAGCCTCGAGTTCGGTCATGAAGAACTGCAGATTACGTCAGGGCTCTAGCCAACGTCTAGGCCTTTGGTGCAGGCTTGTGGTAAGAACTGGGCAAGTCTGATTGAGGCTGTCCAGTCCGAGGCAGACAGGGGTCATTATTTACAGTGTGGTTTGTAAAGAGCTGGGCAGTAAACACCCCTCTGACAGAGGTATTGGATCAGTGCTGGGAGGGGTAGGGGGGCTTTATTTGGCAGTACTTGCTGTGTGTACATGTGTGCATCTGTGTCAGCAATATGTGCTACTTAAAGTAGTTAAAGAAAAGGTGTCCACAAACATTTGGACATACAGTGTGTCTCCATGTGCTGTAGGCCTTGTAGTGCATGTTTGACGCCTCCCGGTGGCAAACTGAAGAACTGCCTTAAAGATGAATAGGCAGTTAAATCAGTGATCTCATCCTTAAAGAACTGCGAAGTACTGCGGCATTCAAATGTTTGGACACCCTGGCCAAAATGTTTGTGATGGTGAACAGTTAAGTGAGTAGAAGATGAACTGGTCTCCAAATTTTATGAAGTTAAAGAGGAAGCATTCTTTCAAAGATTATAAACTTCCAAGATTGTTATTTTTCTTATTTATGTATGTATTTATTTATGCATGTATGTATGTATGTATGTATGTATGTATTTATTTATGTATTTGTTTATTTGTCTATTTATTTATTTAGTGCAATTTAAGAGTGAAAAATTAAAGAAGCACAAGCAAAAGTTTGAGCGTCCCAATAGATCTGAACTCGGCTTCGGCTTGTTCACAGTCATCGTTAGACAATGATCAGTTGACGCTTAATAAAAACTCTAAGCAGCTGCCGAACGCTCTGAACATCAACATAACTGATGCTCACAAAGCAGGAGATTAATATAAAAAGGTTGCTTTTGTGTTGCTAGGTGGTTGCTAGGGTGTTGCTAAGTGGTTGCTATGGTGTTGCTAATTTGGGTACTAAGTGGTTGCTATGGTATGCGAGGTGGTTGTGGTGATGTTGATAGGTGTTTACTAAGTGATTGATATAGTATCCCAGTTGGTTGCTATGCTGCTGCTAAGTGGTTGCTAGAAGGTTAATATGGTGTTTCTAGGGGGTGGCTATCGTACCCCAGGTGGTGCTATGATATTTATAGGTGGTTGCTGCAGTATCCCAGTTGGTTACTATGCTGCTGCTAAGCGATTGCTATGGTGTTGAAAGGTGGTTGCTAAGATATTGCTAAGTGGTTGCTATGATGTTGATACGTGGTTACTAGGATATTGCTGCAGTATCTCAGTTGGTTACTATGCTGCTAAGTGATTGCTATGGTGTTGAAAGGTAGTTGCTATGATATTGCTAAGTGGCTGCTATGATGTTGATAGATGGTTACTATAGAGGTTGCTATAGTATCCCAGTTGGTTGCTGTGCTGCTGCTAAGTGGCTGCTTGGTTGTTCCAAGTTGGTTGGTATGGGGTTGTTGTAATGGTATCCCAGGTGGTTGCTTTGGTGTTGCTAAGTTGGTTGCTATGGTATGCGAGGTGGTTGTGGTGATGTTGATAGGTGTTTACTAAGTGGTTGATATAGTATCCCAGTTGGTTGCTATGCTGCTGCTAAGTGGTTGCTAGAAGGTTAATGTGGTGTTTCTAGGGGGTTGCTATCATACCCCAGGTGGTTACTATAATATTTATAGGTGGTTGCTGCAGTATCCCAGTTGGTTACTATGCTGCTTCTAAGTGATTGCTATGGTGTTGAAAGGTGGTTGCTAAGATATTGCTAAGTGGTTGCTATGATGTTGATAGGTGGTTACTAAGTGGTTGCTGCAGTATTCTAGTTGGTTACTATGCTGCTGCTAAGTGATTGCTATGGTGTTGAAAGGTGGTTGCTAAGATATTGTTAAGTGGTTGCTATGATGTTGATAGGTGGTTACTAAGTGGTTGCTGCAGTATTTTAGTTGGTTACTATGCTGCTGCTAAGTGATTGCTATGGTGTTAAAAGGTGGTTGCTAAGTGGTTGCTGCAGTATTTTAGTTGGTTACTATGCTGCTGCTAAGTGATTGCTATGGTGTTAAAAGGTGGTTGCTAAGTGGTTGCTGCAGTATTTTAGTTGGTTACTATGCTGCTGCTAAGTGATTGCTATGGTGTTGAAAGGTGGTTGCTTTGATGTTGCTAAGTGGTTGCCAGGTTGTTGCTGAGTTGTTGCTAGGTGGTTCTTATGGTATCCCAGGCTATGGTGCTATGGTGTTGGTAAGATGGGTGCTACTGCGTGGCAATGTGACTGCTGTGGTATATCAGGCAGTTGCCATTATGTTGCTTAGTGATTGCTCCGGTGTTGCTAGGTGGTGGCTAGGCAGTTGCTATGATGTCTCAGGTGGTGCAGAAGTGGTTGCTGTGGTACCCTTTGTTGAGGGTTCGGTGTTATGAGTGGATTTGTACCATGGTTACATTTTGCAGCCCATTCATTCCTATGGGGAAAAAGAGATCTGCAGAATCCGTTGCTACGCGGAAACCATGTGTCCAATCAAAAATCCGATCACACAGTCGGACAGAATGACCTGGAGTGTTGATAAATCCGGCAGAAAATTAATAATGAGAAGAAAACAGTGGACCAAGTAATTTAACCGTGACTGAGACCAGTGGCATGTTGCTCACCCCCACTGTCCTGAATGCCGGGCCTTCTGAGATGATGGATGCTGATCTAGGTGTAGGGCTCATATTTAATATCCTCCTGAAGTAAACGGGTGAGCATCAGCTCCAGCATCAGGACTCTGCTCTCTCTCTGACTCTTCTGATAAATATAATAAACACGGGGGCTTGTTCTTTCCGCCAATGTGAGGATTTGGTTCTACGTCAGGAGCTGTTTTGGATCATGACTTGGAAGCGTTGTGCTTTGTCTATGCAAAACCCAGAAGGTCAATCTACTGAATGCATTCAGCCACCGTGCTTACAGCTACTGTATGCCTATAGCCTCATAATAACCTAAAAAGACACCGGCTGCATTACTTATGTTCATATTTGTCCAAACTTTACACATGTTTTAATAATATCTCGAACAGTCCCATCAGCACCGCAACAGCCTGTGATTCCTGTAAGGGCGTTTTAAAGGGAACAGGTCGTGTTTATGTCATGGAAACGAAGACTGACAGGGGCGCCCATGTCAGCCATCAGAGAAAAGTGGCATTTTAATATCCGCAAAAGTGAGGAATTTAATCATGCTGTCCTCCTGAACATGGAGAAGATTTCTGCAGCATCATTACCGTTTATATCGTTATGCAAATATTCATAATTGAACATTATTAATGTGTAGTAGAGCAGTGGCTGTAGAGTAGTTTTGGGAAATCCATGACCCAGAGACCTTTTCCTGGCGAAAGTGAGAATGGTCATTACTGCCACACATCAAAACTGGCTGTGACGGTAATGACCCTTGAATGAATTCATATATTTATTGCACCAGTAAAAATAACGCACCAAAAAAATGATTGATTTCCTGTTATATTACACACATATATACATGTGTGTATAATTATATATATATATATACACATGTATGTCTCTATAGTTTTCAGCTCCAATAAAATTTATAATAGAAATTTATAATAACCTTAAAAATATATATTACGCAAATATTTCACAAGTGAGAATATTTACATGTATAGTAGCTGTAGAGAAGAGATAGGACCCAGGCCTGCAACACTTCAATGCCGACACACAACGGTAAAAAGACCTTTAGCAACTGAAGCATTACATATATTATTCACTGCACCTTCAAAAAATTGAGCACTAAAATCATTATGATTTCCTGTTTTATTTATTTATATTTATATATAATATGAGATGCAGCGCGCTGACTCACCAGCCTTGAACACGTATCAGAAAATAAAAGATCTTGACTCCAAACTTTTCTCTGGGGTTTGTTTCTTTACTATGACCTTAAAATCATACCAAACAAAAAAAGATGAATTCCTGACTCTTAAATTGAGCAACCTGACGGTCAAAAGACTGTGATGCTCCGAGGCTCGAGGCTTCTGCTGTCCTCCTTTTACTAAACTCAGCAGCCAATCAAATTACATCACATTAAAGCCAATTCCTGCATTCTTACATACCCGAATGCAAAAGTTACAAATATTAATGAAGAATTTCATCCCAATTTACAACATACATTTTCAATTAAAACACAAAAATGGTTCTAACACACACACACACACACACACACACACACACACACACACACACATACACACATATATATATATATATAGGTGTTTGTGTAACATATGTATATGTTTTATACATCAGTACTTTGCTATTGTGGTTTGTCTTCTATGCTCATTCTCTGCTTCTTTGTGATCAATTTATTATTATGTGTGTTTTTATAATAATGTACAAAGACACAGGATGTAGTCATTCTGTTCATATCTGTCCAAGTTTGTCATATTTATGAACAATATATATATATATATATATATATATATATATATATATATATATATATATATTTATATATTGCAGTCATTACTGCAACAGCCTCTGATCTCTGTAAGGGAAGATAAAGGTTGTTTTTATGTCGTAACCATGGAAACAAAGGCTGACAGGGAGCACGTTAGCTGTTATGTATTTCTTCAGATCATGGAGCAGATTTATTCTGCACCATTACTGTTTATACCTTATGTCACCTAAACAAGCACAAATATGAATATTGACATTATTTATGTGTATTTATTATTACTATCATAATAATAATAATAATAATAATAACACGTTATATATCTTATGCTAGCTGTTGACCTATGCCCACGTCCTTTTTCTTGCATAAACATTACCACCATGAATGCAGACGTGCTGGTGATGCTGGTGATGACACCTGGTGACGGTAATGACAGGTTTCAGTTTCACCATCAGTATATTTTTAACTGTTCTGAAATGAAAGCAATTCAAATTAAATGCAAACTACATTTCCTAAACTAGTGAGTCAGTGTAGCTTCAATAGCAGGGCTGCTCAGTCCTGGTCCTGGAGATCTACCACCCTACCACCCGAATCTAACACACCTGATCCAGGTAATGAAGGCCTTCAGGGTGGTAGGTCTCCAGGACCAGGATTGAGCAGCCCTGTTCTAGAGAATGCCGGGAAGAGTAAAGTGTGAAAAAGTAAACGAACCCTCTAAAAGGACTTGGGTTTCTGCTTGTTGCGACTTGCTGTACATAAATATGAATTATTGTGGGGCTATTCTTTAGTAACAGACAATTTCGGCCCGTCTGCGGCCCACAGGCTGTGTAAAGGGTTAAAACATGTAAACACTGTACTGACATAATTCAACTAAATGATACTAATTATATATTTTTCAGTCAGTATACACATACACACATTTAACTAGCCTATAACCATGTTATAACCGCTTTTATTTTATTTTTTATTTTATTTTTTATGTAACAGTAATATCACATGACTGCATACATAGAATTTACATTATTAACATGTGTGCTTGTGTTCTCAGTACCCTTTCACAACCGACAGAGGGAGTATTATTACAGTTATCACCTAGTATTACAGTTATTACAGTTATCACATATTACAGTTATTACAGTTATCACCTAGTATTACAGTTATTACAGTTATCACATATTACAGTTATTACAGTTATCACCTAGTATTACAGTTATCACATATTATCAAAAATCAAAATCAAAATCAAATCAAATTTTATTTGTCACATACACAGTAATACACAGTATAACTTGCAGTGAAATGCTTTTTTGACAGTCTGCCCACATCAAAGCTATTCAATAAAGATCTAAATTTAAACTAAAACTAAACCTTAACTTAATGAAATAAAGAATAAAAAATAAATAAATAAATAAAATAAAAGTTACATTTAAGTTATACATTAAGATTAAGATATAAAAATATGAAAATATAGAAATATAGAAATAAAAGAAGCAAGAAAATATACAGATGGAATACTGCGTATATATATATATATATATATATATATATATATATATATATATGTATATGTATACATATTTATCTGTATGATAAATTACAGTTATTACAGTTATCACATATTATTACAGTTAATACAGTTATCATATATTATTAGTTATTACAATTATCACATATTATTACAGTTATTACAGTTATTACAGTTATCATGTATTATTAGTTATTACAACTGTAATAACTGTATTTTTTTTAATAATATGTGATAACTGTATTACAGTTATTACAGTTATCACATATTATTAAAAAAAATACAGTTATTACAGTTAAACTTATTACAGTTATTACAGTCCTTTCAGTTTGCTGTTACACATTGCCTCATGTATATACACACACACACACACACACACACACACACACACACACATCTCTCAGTGATGATACAGGGTGTGCCCTCATGAATAAAGCATGACCTACTCGTGGTGGGGAAGCTAACACGCTAACAGATAGACTTTAAATGGATTATAAACGTTTCTGGAGGAGATAAGCGGATTTCAGAGATCATTTCTTACCTACTGTACTGGAAGAGCAGGAGAGAGAGAAAGCCTCCAGTTTACTCTGGAACACTCCTCTGAACCCTTTAAACACATCACATGTCATATTTGATATTAAATTTGATTTTATATCTTATTCATATTTTATATAAGGAAATGTGTAGACAGTGTAACTACAAATCAAATTTTACATATAAAAAACTGCCAATATAAACATAATTTTAGAGAAGCTGTCAAATTAAGAATGTAAAATAAAAAATAAACATGAACAAAAATAAAAAATACAAAATATTATACACTAAATAAAAGCTACTTGAAAAAGTTATATTATTAGCAAGAAATATTGGCAATTAATATTAGCAAGAAATGGAAATAAATTCAGAGAAATCATGACAAGTAATGTGGAACTTTAAAATGATTTTCTGAA
This sequence comes from Salminus brasiliensis, assembly GCF_030463535.1. NCBI lineage: Eukaryota > Metazoa > Chordata > Actinopteri > Characiformes > Bryconidae > Salminus > Salminus brasiliensis. The sequence continues at coordinate 48,614,059 of NC_132880.1, read as the reverse complement.
AATAAACGAAAAGAAAAACTACAAACAGTTTTAGTGTTAAAGTAAAAATAATTCAGAAAACGATAAAGACAACATGAAAGAGAAATAATATTAGTAAGCAGATAAAATGTCAAATCAGAGAAATCATTTTACAGGTAATCTCAGATGTTAGGTCGTCCATTTCTTTTGTGCTTAAAAAACAAGCCGCTGCTTCCCCTCTTCTCCTATTTGACGCCCCTGCAACATCAGTGTGAATATCAAACAATTCATCATCTTATATAATCATTAAATAATCTATAACTAACAACAATAATACATCATAAATAAATAAATAAACAAAACGCGCATAATAAAGAAATGTGTGGATTACCTGTGCACTGCAGACACCAGAAAAATACATACAGATTCCTAAACCTCAAATGACTTGAGTCGGGTTTTAAAGGCAGCTCAGCGTACAGGGGGTTAATTAGTTTAGGTTTAATATGTTCATATTTAAAACCTGTTCTTGATGTATCAAACATCTGATTACAGGACGATTATTTTCTTCATCAATGCTGGCTTTTTTTTGTTGTTGCAATTTTTAACAATTTTTTAAGATGCTACAAAATAAAAGTCATATGCAAAGCGTTACTTAATTTTATTTATTGTTTTTAATAATTGCTCAGAGGGTCAACTAAACATTTGTTTTGTGATTTATTGGCGATTAATTGATTGTTTTGGCTTTGAAGGGTTAATGACTTTTTTTTATCTATGGGTAAATACTATATAAATGTATGCATATTTATATTTATTATTTTTTCAGCTTCATTACGTTATATTTTATAGTACTTATAGCTACAGTAAGATCACACACACTCACACACACACACACACACACACACACTCACTAAAGTAGGCCCCTCGCCATCATTACGTCAAATCCTTCCCGTCAGCGGATGTTATTGGAGAGGTGGGAGGCTGCAGCAGCGCTGGCCGCTGGTCCTGAGAAGTTCCCGGAGTTTCTCCAGCTCTCATTCGGCCTGGACGATCCCCATTTAACAGGTAACCGACCGCCCTCGTCGTTTATATTTGGCTTTGGGAGATAACTGCACATTTAGCCCGGGTTTGCTGACAGGCTGCTCGGCTCGGCTCTGTGGCCTCTGAGGTCGGCTAGGGTCGGCTAGGGTAGCCGGGTTAGCCCTCTGCCTCTCGCCGCTCAGAAGAAGCCAACTCTCCGGTCTGTAGCCTCCATATAAGACGCCCGTATGTGTTAATATCGTCGTTATAATCGTGTTAAGACTGTTAACTACCAGAAGGAGCAGAAACGGTGCCAGTCTCGCCACCTTTCCGCGGTAACGGGGCGTCTTTTGTTTACACGCCTCCTCCGGTAAGTTGGGTGAGCTAGCTAGCTATGCTAGGTGCTAATCTGGCTAACTTTAGCACTGCTAATGAAGATAACGGCCACAAATACTGTCCTACAGACCAGCTGAGCCGTGTGTGTGTGTGTGTGAGTGTGTGTTCAGTGTTATGTCACTTCAGTGAAGCGACTGTTAAATCAGTAGCTAGCTAGATATCTAGCATAGCTACCGTTAGCTTGCTAGCTTGCTAGCTGAGTTTTGGGGCTTTCACATCGACTTCTGCGACTAAATCGCTTCCAGGCAGGATCTGTAATTCTACAGGGCTTCATTAGGTCTCCCAGGCTTTGAATAAACGTTAAAAGGGCGACTGGCAGAGATCTGGAAGAGCAGACGTCCATTGAAAACATGTCCAAATACTTCTGGACACCCTTTCTAATCAGCTGGCAGCTCATTTTACGGGGCGCCCGTTGCTGACACAGCTGAGCACATGAGCCTGTTGGCACCATGCTGCCTAATGCCACATGGATGGGTGGGCTAGATAGAGAGAGGGATAGAAAGCCCCCCCCCTCCAGCGTTGAGGAGCTGTGGAGGAACCTGTGGATCTCTGGAATGATGGACGGACGGATGGATGGATGGGTGGATGGGTGGATGGTGGAGCTCCATCATCCGGTACTTCTGAGAGGGATGAGTGGGGAAGGTGGGGATGATCATCCAACACCCTGACCTCACTAACACTTATGTCGATGGATGCTTTTGTATTGTTCTTACTCTTGATTTCGGAAGACACCATGCATAAGCAGGTGTCCCAATACTTTTGTCCGTGTAGTGTAACTAAATAATATGGATTTGTACATGGATGGAGAGTCTCTCTGTCTTATTTAAACCTCAGATGTTTAGTCTGGTCTGCTCTTGATGGTGGTTGAAGTGAGGGGTGAAGATCATCACCATCATGGCCAGATCCAGAGAGCTCTCTGAGGCCTTCAGAAAGAAGGCTGTAGATGCAGGTGAGTCTGGGAGGAGGGGGTTAGAAAGTCCTAAAATCCCTCAGGACTCATCCCGGAGTCCTGCCCGGATGTGTGTGGCTGTCTCTTCTGTCATTGAGAGCTCAACCTTGCCAGACAGTGCCTAATAATTCACTTTTATTATGTGAACAGTTCAGATTGAGAGTAGATCAGTGCTCCAGGGAAACGGGGAAGCTGTCCTGGCGTGAACCAGCAGACGGCCTCGGCCGAATCATTAGCGAGGTCGGATGTGCTTTGTGGGCAAATGTATTTCTTCACTGATCTTTAAAATGTAATGATTTTCAGTGGTTTCATTTGACAGCTGCTTATTGAACCTCCTCACTAGTGTACGCCGACCAGCCACAACATTACCAACACCACCTGTCTAATATTGAGTAGGTCCCCCTTGTGAAGACCTCTGAAAGCATCCTTCCTACTGTGGTATTTGGCACCAGGACTAATGTTAGCAGGGACGCCCATGACCCGGTCACTGGTTCACTGGTTACCGGGACCACTGCATACTGGGAACACCCCACAAGACCTGCTTTCTGACGTTCTGGAGATGTTCTGATGGTTCTTCTCAGAGTGTCTCAGATTCTGAGGCTTGTCCATTTGTCCTGCTTCAGCACCTTCAGCACCTTCATCACCTTCAGGAACTGACTGTCCACCTGCTGCCTAATATGTAGAACCAACCCTTGACGGGAGCCACTGGAACCAGATCATCTGTTTTATTGAATTAATCGATCAATCAGTTGATCTGTAGGAACATCCAGGTTGTTTTATTGTAGTATACTTATTCACCACTTTCCAGAACCTGAGCTCCAGGCTTATTGCCTGTTTGTCACGACCGCAAGCCGATGCCCCGAGACTCAACCCGACAGTCGACTGACCTTCACACTTTTTGTCATTTGAGTCATTGACAAACATTAGACACGGAGACAACGTCCAGCCCTACACACTCAACCTGATTACGAGATACTGTAACTCTTATGTAAGCAGGAAAAACAGGGCTGCTGATAATATCCCAGCAATTTGAATTGTGTAAATGTTTGTCTGGTCATGGTAGCAGACCTTTCCTCCCAGCGCTGAAGCTCCAGAGTGAGGAATGGCGTTGCATAGCATGGGCTGTGGGTCCTGCACTTACCAGACTGTCCTGCTGTCCTGTTTCACCCCTGATTTTATGGGAAACCTCCACCAATTTGATGTCATTAAAAACTCTGTTTATGACCTTCCTATCTATGGAATTGTACACTCTAAGTGGACGAAAGTATTGGGACATCTGTTTATTCATTCTTTCTTCTGAAATCAAGGGTATTGAACAGAGTTGATCCTGCTTAAATTGGAGCAACTGTCTCTACTGTCCAGGGAAAAAGACTTTCTACTAGATTTTACTAGAAGTACGAGAGCATTCGTGAGGGCAGGATGTTGGATGATGATGATCACCTCCCCACCTCATCCCATCCAGAAGTATTGGATGGAGCTCCACCATCCTTCATTCCAGAGAAATAAGAGGTTTAAATAAGACAGACTTCTACAGAATCCAGAATATTTAGTTACACAATACAGAAAAAAAGTATTGGGACACCTGCTCATTCACTGTTTCTTCTCCACCCTACCTCATCATCCCCAACTTCCCCCCCAATCCTTTCCAGAAGTACTGGATGGAGCTCCACCATTCATCATTCCATAGAACACAGCTCTTCCACTTCACCACAGCTCAATGCTGGGGGGCTTTATGCTATTCTATCTTGACTAGGGGAACTTTAGTTGGTTGAATCCCTTTATTTAGAATACCAGCAGTTTTAACCCCCAAGGCTTTGGGCGACTGCTGGGTGAACCTTCCTGTTGACGTCCTGAGTCGTAATCAGCTGATATTCGCTGATACAGCTAATATTAATCGGCTTGGATTTGGGTAGTTCACCTCACAGGGAACTGTTGGGATGATGGGAATGCACCTTAGCTGTTTGACCCCCCCCTCCCATGTATTACTCCTTTAAATGTGTAGAATTAGAATCAGCTGCAGATGATCAGAACATTGTTGGAGAGGATTCTGGAGGAGTCATATTTAAAGCCCATGTCTATTGGTTTTAGTCCTCCCCAACTTGAATCTAACAGGTGGAAGTAGATGCTGGGCAATATGACAGTATTTTATTGTATTGTGAATAATTTTGTGCACAGTATACTTTTATGAGTGTATCGTGGATATCATCATCATCGCTTAAAGAGCACTGATTAACTGCATGTTTTATTACAGAGAGTGTATTCAGTCTTATTTAATTTAACGCAGTGAAGCATATTTTGGGTAAAAAGCTCAGTACGTGAGAGTACTTTAATTGTAGTTTTTGTTGTAGTTCTGTTGGTGCATTTTGCCTACATGATAAAATATTATGATAAATATCACATATCACCAAGAATATCTTTAAATATTGGGATGGAAATATGGTCTAGGTGGAAGCTATGGAAACATGGTTAGAAAAATCTCTTCACAGAAAAGACCAGCATTGTTTCCTCTCTGCCAGTGCAGAGTAAATTCGTCTTAACGCAGTAGATAATGAAAATGAATAGACAGGAGATTTAAACCTCAGACATTTAGATATTTGGTTTGCTCTTGATTTTTCTTGATGGTCTCTGAGGCCTTCAGAAAGAAGAGCTCTGGTGAGGGGGTTAACTGTGATGTAAACAAAGTCCTTCCGATGTGAAATGGTGCGTGATGGAGCAACTTACCAGGAACCTGAGGTTCCAAAACAGAGCTGAGCTTATATATATATATATATATACACAAATAAGGTGCATGTATTTGTCACTGTACTACGTATTTGATCCATCTGTGGTAGTGAACACACACACACTAGTGAACTAGGGGCAGTGAGCACACAGCATCCAACTCCAGCACCCGGGGAGCAGAGAGGGTGAAGGGCTTTGCTCTAGGGCCCAACAGGGGCAGTTTGCTGAGCCCGGCTATCGAACCCAGAACCCTGTCATCAATAGCCCAGAGCTCCAACTGCTGAGCACCACTGCCCCTGGTAACTTTGAGGATGGGGCTCGTCCGGGATTTGAACCCAGGAATTATACCCGTAGACCAACGAGCCACAACGTGTTTGGTTCCTCTCACCTTCCTATCTATGGAATTGTACACTCTAAGTGGACGAAAGTATTTGGACATCTGTTTATTCATGAAAACATGGTTAGAAAAATCTCTTCACAGAAAAGACCAGCATTGTTTCCTCTCTGCCAGTGCAGAGGAAATTCGTCTTAACGCAGTAGATAATGAAAATGAATAGACAGGAGATTTAAACCTCAGACATTTGGATAAATTTTGTTATGATGATAACAATAAGCTTCTCTAATCATATGGAGGAGGCTGTTAGTGTAATAAACACTGATCAGCTGCAGGTTTCTAACATTACTAACAGTGTAATTAGACTGAAGGGTTCATTAGATGAAGAGCAGCAGATGCTGAGTAGAAATCACTGTATTCAGTACAGGAGAGGATCTGAATAGTAGTTTATAAGAATCTGTTGCTACTGATGTTTTTAGTCTGTGATTATATGTGTAATGATAAATATCGTGAATTGCGAAAAAACTCTTTAAATATCGTGAAATAGAACTTTTACCATATCGCCCAGCCCTAATCCAACACCACCAAGCTCAATAGGGAGCCTACACAATATTAGTTGGGTGGTTTTAATGTTATGGCTGATCACCCACCCAATATTTCAGTCTTCAGGTTCCAAACAGATCTGACCTGTTGAGGCAGGAACTCCACAAGACCTCTGAAGGCGTCCTGCTGTGGTATCTAGCACCAAGACTAACATTAGCAGCAGATCCTTGTGAGGTGGGCGAGGCCTCCATGAGCATCAGTGAGCCTTGGGTGCTGGTTCAGTGGTTGTTGCCCTTCCTTGAAGCACTTTTGGTAGGTACTGACCACTGCATACTAGGAACACCCCACAAGACCTGATGCCAGATGTTTTGGTGGAGATGTTCTGACCCGGTCGTCTAGGACTTGAATCTTTTAGCTCCGTTCATCAACACTGTAAACAGTTCTGAGAATTTTGCACCAACCCACCCGGAATGACTTTGCTTACATCTTCATCATTAAAGTGAGCTTTTGGTTTGAATGCGTATCAGAACAGAGTGCAGACAGCTCTTAGATGTGCAGTTTTGTGGCCCTCAAAGGCTTATGTGTCTGATGCACTTGATGATTCCATGAGTTTGTATTTGAGGTTTTTATTTATTTATTTATTTATTTTTGGCATCTGGTGCTTTCCCCAGAACCATGGGTTCTTTTTTCCTCTTGCACAACAACTGTTGCTTTGCATTGCAAAAGTTACTGTTATGTGTCCTTTCCACAACTGTAGTGAAGCATGGCTTATGATTTTTATCACTTTCTGCTCTTTCAGGTTCCCCTGCTATTTGGTAAAAGACAAAACTTCAAAGGTTCGTTGGGGGAAAACGCAGTTCATCTTCCAGGTACTGTACTTTCCATCATCCCGAGAAAAGAGCTCCTCATCTTTCTGGTCGTTCAACTTTTGGATGTTTGTTAGACAGGTCACTGATAAGAGGGTCGGAGGGGTGTTGAAGTCCATTAGTCCATTATAAGTGTCATTTACTCTTTTATACCCTAATAGTCATGCAAAACCCTTTTTTAGTTTTTGATATAACTTAAATCTGGCAGTCGTTCTTTACATTGTGTCCAAATTTAATGATAAACGGATCAATAGAAATGTACCAAAATGACTTGAAATAAAATATTTAACATTGACTTTCAAAGGGAGTTTTTTTTTTTTTTTTGGTGAAAAGCTGCTTTTTATATAAATACTTTTATTGATTTTATAAACAAACAATTATATATATATTTAATGTATGTAAATTAAATACAATACAGCGCTCTTTACATACCACTACGTTACATGCATTATAAAAACACTCCACAATACAAACCCCATGCCTGCCCCCCTAAAACCCTGAGACCTCATCATCTGTATTACAAAATATTCATATTAAATTTAAACATTTATACATGCATACCAACATACATGGGGCTGGGCGATATGGGGAAAAATATTGTATCACAATATTTAAAGACGTTTACACTAGTGTTGCACCAATACTGATACTGTACCAGCACTTACACACAGTATCACTATTGGCAATAGTAGTAACAGTTTTTTTTTTTTTTTTTTTTTTTTTTTTTTATAATAGAAAATTTGGTGGTTTGCAACTTTATAAAACCAAATGTTTAAACAACCAGTAAAAGCCAGGCATAAATAGTTTTCACCATTAAACAGACATTTAATGAACGTTTAGCTCTTTTTCTTTTCATGTGGTGTTTATTTGGTTCGAAAACTAAAAGTTTAAGAGTTTAAGCAGCTTGCTTCTTTTTAAGGAGTATCAGGATTTAGAGCCGTCTATCCAGTATTTATATCAGTTGGTATCGGTATCAGTAAGAAATGGTGGTATCGGTGCGTCCCTAATTTTCACGATACACAATATTCATCAAGACAGACGTGATTGCAGACAAAATGCATTATGTTTTTAAAAAAATTACCATCCAAACACTCCCATATTTAGTACAGTGATTTGTATTGAAATGTGCTGCACGTTATCCAGTTAAACTGTATTGAAACCATATCCTCCATATGCTTAAAATATAGATAAGGAAGAAAATTGATCACAATATGATTAAATATTGTCATACTGCCCAGCTTTAGACATACATAGGAAATCTATATATCTATCTATCTATCTATCTATCTATCCCTTAGGCTGTGGGGTAAGTCAGTCAGTAATGGGGGGGCCAAATCTCATCCAAGTAGCATAATTTCTCCTTAGTCTTGCAGAGGTGACCCCAACTGTGTGGATCTGTTATGTATGTTTGTGATAATTTGGTTGAACGCAACACCTCAGAGCGAAGTGTGGGTTGAAACAGAACTGTTTGTGCTTACCCAGGGACCCCGAGAGAGTCTGTAGGAGGGCTGTGAGCGGAGCTCCCGTCCGAGGCCTCCTTCCAAAGAAGCAGCATGTCCAGCGACCCTCCTCCTCCTTACCCAGGGGGCCCCAGTGCCCCGCTCATTGAGGAGAAGAATGGGCAACCTCCAGTCTCTGGTACATCTATATGTTTACCTTTTTTATAGCCTCATATTTGAGGCGTCACCATTGCATTTCATGCAGAATAGCTGCTAGTCAAGAAACAGCCTCTCTGTTTAACCTCATAGAAACGGTCATTAGCAGTCATCCGGTGCTGAATTACAGGCTTGGCGAAAGCCAGGAGGAAACCAAGGAGACCTGAAGGGAAAGGCAGCCATGCTTGTTAATGAGTATTGTTGATGTCCCAAGCCTTTAAGTCTCAAAGATAAAGGAAGAGTGGCATGTTTTGACTAGTTAGCCCTCTTCTATTGCGTTAGGCAGCACTGTGTCCTCGGGTTTAGAGACGATTCACAAAGCTGTAGCATGCTGTAGTCCTGTAAATAAATGCAAGTACTGTATCATTACAACAGGCTCACTAGCCTCAATAGCTACCTTACCTCAGTCCCATCCTACTCCTCCTCCAGCAGGCCCAGCTCCAGTAACGACCGGACCCCCAGTGGGACAGCCTATGCCACCGGAGTACGGCCCTCCACCTTACGAAGCCACAATGCAACCGGGTTTCGTCCCCCCGCACGTCCCAGGCGAGGGCCCTATGCCCATGCCCATGCCTCACCCACATGGTAAGCTCATCACTGACGATTATCCCTCAATGCCTAATGCTGCCGTGTTACATTTGCCATGCCTGATCGTGCTTTTTCAGGTGGCTACTACCCCCCTCCTGGTCACTTCCCCCACCACATGCCAGGGCAGTTTGGTCCAGGGCCCAGTCACTATGGCCCAGCTCCAGGTCACACAGCGACAGTGATTGCCCCACCAGGGGCTGCCACCACAGTGACCGTGCTGCAGGGTGAGATGTTCCAGTCGGCGCCAGTGCAGACGGTGTGTCCGCATTGCCAGCAGGCCATCATCACCCGCATCAGCCATGACGTGGGCCTCATGAACACCCTCTTCTGTCTCTTCTGTTTCTTTGTGGGGTAGGTATTTGGTATTTGTGTGAGTGTGTGTGAGTGTGTGTATAGAACACGATGAACAAAGAAATAGAGAAAGGATAAAAATAACACACACTATATGGACAAAAGTATTGGGACACCTGCTAATGCATAGGTTCCTCTGAAACAAGGGTATTAAAAAAGTTGATCCTGCTTTTGTTGGAGTAACTTTCTCTACTGTCCAGAGCAGAAGGCTTTTTGGAGCAATTCTATTGGTCCATTCATCATGGGTCTTTATGTATTTTAAAAAAACAACTGCCGGATTCGAACTGTCGAAGTGAAAAACGACAGAAATGAAGATTCACAGTATATAATACTATAGGAACAAAACCTAGCATCTCAATTTGGTCTTTTTGACATAATCTAATGCTACCTATTACAGTGGTCCAATAGACCAAGTCATGATTTATTTTTTCTCCCTATATAAGGTAAAATTGTGAAGATTTGTAATGCAACTCTAACGTGACTAATATAGTAAAACTGCTTGGTAACATATGAAGTTCTGCAGTGGCCTATACAGTATGTAGATTTACATACTTAATCATGTACATTTACATTTATGGTATTTAGCAGATGCTCTTATCCAGAGCGACTTACAAGGTTACTCGTATTACAGAGGTGGGCCAGTGTAGTGTTCGGAGTCTTGCCCAAGGACTCTTATTGGTGTAGCAAAGCACCCACAGTCACCCAGACCTGGAATCAAACCTCAGCCTCTCACATGGTGTAGTAGCTCACTGGCCAGTACTGGTGTTTTCTGTCTTTGCCTCTTAAAGTCAAGGTTTCTAGTAGAAATAGAAACGCTCCAACCTTTTCTGTTCCGATACGATACATAAACTTGGTGAATCGGCCGATCCCTGATCTGATACCATTGTTGAATTACTAAACCATGTACCTCCCCATGTGGGAGAGACTTAAGCCATCAGGATTGACAGGAATGACTGTTTATTTCTCACTAAAATTAATAATGGTGCTGTACCTTGGCATAGTGTAGTCTGGGCTCGGGACTTTTATTGTGAAATTGTGAGACCAAAGAAGAGCGAGCAGCTGTGTTGCTCTTGATTAAACTATGTGTGTATGTATGTGTGTGGTGTGTGGTGTGTGGTGTGTGGTGTGTGTGTGTGTGTGTGTGTGTGTTTTTCCGAGCTAGATAAGTCACTGATAGTTGATGGCGGGTCGGGGGCACTGGCATGGGTTCGGTAGACCAAGTCTTGCTGTGTGTTACTCAGATCCTGAGTTATGAAGCCTAGAAATCTGGCAGTGCAGGAATCTGGTTCATTGACTGGATCGGCCTAATCATTCGATACCTGCTCCGGCTAATTTTGTTAGTATCTGGGCCGATTTCTGATCCTAGTATCGTATCGGTGCATCCCTAGTTTCCAGCTACCTGTTCCTCTACAAAGCCACTTATCCTAGTTGTTGCCATCACTTCATGGCCTCTAAGTGACTCTGCTTCTTTCTCCTCCTTGTCTCACAGCTGTGACCTGGGCTGCTGCTTGATCCCGTGTCTGATCGACGACCTCAAGGATGTGACTCACACCTGCCCCAACTGCAAGGGCTACATCTACACATACAAGCGTATATGCTAACAGCGTCCACCCACCCCTGTGGCACCACCCCCGGCGGTTGCACCTTGTCCCAGTAGCTCACTGGCGTGGGTTCTGATCCCGTTTTCATTTTTCCGCTCCGTGTGCCGTGCTTCGTTTAGCCCCGGCTGGTTTCCCAGGTTTTCTGTTTTTCACTAGGTGTCTGTCCATTGCTCACTGTATATAACTACTGACTCTCTATTTAACTATGTACAGGACGCAAGGTTAGACGTTGACGCCGCAAACGAACGAAGGAGAGAAATGAAAAGAGGAAAGTAGCGAACCTCACAGAAGAAGGGATGACGAGGCGGTACGCCGGATGTGCACAGTGCAGGCGTTTATAAATAGCGACTAGTGGAAGTACTATTAGGAGTATTTTGTATTGATGAAGCTGCGTAGGTTAGCGGAAGGCGAGTCTGTGAAAAAGGTCACTTTATAAGTCCCTTATGTGAACTTTGCTGAGTAGCATTACTGAAGGATAAAGTCCATTTCAGGGTCAGTGTTATTTTTAATTGTGATTATTTAACGTTATTATTTTGTGTGTATCGTTTTAACCTGTTAGTACGGAGGCCTGTGACGGCTGTGTCTGGTTTTGGAAAACCGTCACAGCAGTTTCTCAGACTCATGCTGTTCCTTTAACATGTGAACACTTTTGCGCCTGTATATTCATTCTGTATAGTCTTCTGGGGTGGTTCGGATTGTTTTTGAGACTCTATATGCTCATTGATGGCTGTAACCCGCCCACACACACAGTCATGTGGAGAGAAAAAAATAGGACACCCCATGAACGTATTTAAACATCTGGAGGTCTGATGTTCATGCTATTAGCACTGAGAGATGGAGGTCATCTAACTAAACTCACACACCTGAAGAACGAAACATCTTTAATCATCATTAATAAAACGGAATTAATAGAAAGTTAATTTTCCTGTGAGAGGAAATGCCTCAATAGCTAAATATGGTATTTCCCTCTTTGGCTGGAATAACCTCCATTAGTTGTCCCGGCTCTTCACTCGTAAATGATTTAGCAGACGGTGGAACGTCTGACTTCTAATAGATCTTTTTTTACCCCCCTTCCCAGACTCCCCTGCATCTACAGCCTTCTTTCTGAAGGCCTCAGAGAGCTCTCTGGATCTGGCCATGATGGTGATGATCTTCACCCCTCACTTCAACCACCATCAAGAGCAAACCAAGCTACATTTTATTTATTCAGTATCAAAGCCTCCAAGGAGTTGAGGAAGCTTAGGCCAACATGTAGATGTACTCTCGTCATTTCCAGCGTCCCAAGTGAGGAAGCGCAAGTGTCACCTGTTGGAAAGCAGCTGGACCTGACTGAACTTGAGGCCTAATCGGACCTCTGATAGGTCTGCTTGGCTCGTATCGCCAGCTTAAATAAGACGGGCTCCACCAGAATCCTCTCAGAATCTTCTCCTTATCTGCTGCACCTGATTCTTGATTCCTGACTCTAATCGACACATTAGAAGTAGGGTTTAAACTTTTTTCCCCTCATAAGAAAATGACATTTCTTTCAATTCCATTTTAGAAATGATGACTAAAGACGTTTCTTCAGGTGTGTTAGGTGAGCTTAGTTAGATTACCTCCATCTCTCAGTGCTGATCACATGAAGATCAGACCTCCTGTTTGAATATGGTAAACAAAATACCAAGGTTCAATGGAGTGTCCTAATTATTCACATGACTATAAAAACAAACACACACGCACACATAAACACATACATACACACACTCTCTTTCTCTCTTGTGTAGATTTGTGCAATTTTACATGAACATTTCTTAAGCTGACAGCAAGTGTTGATGCAAAGTGTCCATATTTATCCGCTCCTTTGTAATAACAAAGAAATAGTAGACGGGTCCTGCATCTTATTTTTCATGGCTGTCCGTCATTCCCAATCCCGTTTGTAGCTCTCGTGGTCCGTCCGTCTGTCCGTCCGTCGCTGCATTTGCTGTCCTATTGAACTGTGAATCAAACAAATAGCTTTGATGCTCCTCAGCTATTCTCAGTGTTCTTCGTTCTTCTGCATCGTCCGTGAGCTCCGTCAGGCTCTTGCTGCAAGCCGTTTGGGTTCTATTAGGCCTAGCCATTTCATGAATGTCAAAATAGGGACCTAGAAATGAGTAAGCTAAGCAAGGGAAGAACATAGACCTTACTTTTTATGCACCTTTTAAATAATGCACTCTGATAAGGACTAGGACGTTGGGGAAGAACCGCTGTATTGGGTTTGGATGGGCCCTGTCCATCAGCACAGGCGCCAAAGCAAAGCTGCTTTGTCAGAGGACGCGATCAACACGCAGCGTGACCTCGCGCTAATCCCGCACAGGACTCTCTCTCTCTCCACAGCCAAATGTCCCATCTGTGCTGGGAGCTCGCTGGACCGGGCCTCTGAACCCAAAGCAGATTAACCAGTCGTACTGCATCGTAGAGCGTCTGCTCACAGGGGTTGAAGGGTAGGGGTCTGGAAAAACAAGCCCACCTGCTGATCTTCTGGATCTCCAGAGCTCGTACTCCAGCTTGTCCGAGTGCTTTCTTATTGCCAGCCTAACCCGAACATCACGTTGATTCTCTAAAGCCAGCAAATAGTAGTCATCGTCTGTTTTTCCGTTTGTGTTGATGGTCAGTTATATGCACCGCTTCAGTCAATCAAAGGAACGCGGTCGATCACGGACCCCCGGATTCAGCCAATCAGCCGAGACAGGCTAGAGATCCGTCATGTGCTTCGGGGGCAGTTCTGGTTCCTGGAGGGCCGGATACATCCTCTGTTATTCCCCAGGTTTAGTGGGACTGTTAGAGCAGGGAACTCAGCTAATTTAGCTGGACTCCAGCCTCTGTTGCCCACCTCCTGACCTTGACCATCAAAACCAGCAGAAACCAGTTCAGCAGAAACTCAAGAACCTGCTTATTCACAATCTCTTCTAAAATCAGGGGTATTAAAAGAGCGGATCCTGCTTTTGTTGGAGAAACTGTCTCTACTGTCCAGAGAAGAAGACTTTCTACTAGATTTTGCTGTGAGGATTTGATTGCATTCAGCGACAAGAGTGTTAATGAGATCACCATCCCACCTCATATCATACCCAACTCATCCTAAAAGTACTGGATGGAGCTCCACCACCATCATTCCAGAGAACAAAGTTGTTCCACTGCTCCACAGCTCCTCAATGCTGGGGGGCTTTATACCCCTCTAGCCCACGCCTGGCATTATTAGGCAGCATGGAGCCAGTAGGCTCATGTTAGTTTATCTGCTCCAGAGAGTCCTATTCTACAGTACTTCTTCCTTACAAGGACTAGACAAGCTGTGTGTGCACATCTAGAAGGAAGGCGTGTCCGTAAATATTTGGACACTGAGTATATTATGATATTTAGTACTCTGGTGTTCAGCCCAACCTCATCAAGTTGTCTGCGGCAAACAAACGAAGCTCTGGAAGAGATGACATTGGTGACAGTCCAAGTCCAGTGACTATTAGTAACATTAGCCTAGCATCTCCTGTTGTAAACTGAAGAAGCACGTGTCGGATGCCAAACATGTCTTGGCGGATTGGCTGCGTCTGGGCTTAGAGATCAACCACATTCGTTCGATTCGGCAGCAAACTGGTCCTTTAAGTCTGGGATCAGCAGCCCGGATTCTCAGTCAGTTCCCAGTTGATTTGAGCAGCTGTGCCGAACATCTGCAATCCAGGGCCAGAATGAAATGATTGACCCCTGATGGAAGCGAGGCCAGTTCTGTCTGCAGTCTTTAACACTCAAACATCCTGGTTTTCTTTTATGCAAAAACAACAAAAAGAGATACACCTGGTTTAGAAGCTTTACTCCTACAAACGATGCATGTTCTTCTAATATGCACCAAAAAATACCTTAAAAGCGAAGCTCAGAAAAGGGAACGGATTGAACTTTGTAATAAAGACCATCTTTACTCCGTTATTTGCTGGATTTTTAGCACCGAACCTCATTTGATTCTCTAAAGACGCAAAAACACCTCCACATCTTTAGAAGCCAGCATGAACCTACTGTACATAAGGAAACACGTGGATGCCTCTCAGCGAAGAAAAAACAATCCGACGCGAAAACACTAAGTATGCATGCTCCTCTGGATTTCTGACTACTTGCACAATCTGAGCTGACTCCCTTTAATCAAACATGCTTCTGAACCCCGTAGGCCTGCAGTGCTTTGTAAAGTGGCTTGACGCTGTGGAAGACAGAGTAGATGTAAAGCTTTGTGTTGCAGGAATGCATCAACTTTAGATCAACGACTGCAGGTAGTCTGTGGCAGAATATATGTTGCCATTCTAAACCGGAATTGTCATACGTATGTAAAGCAAAACAAACTGACTGTGTACAATTATTATTTTAAAAATAATAATAATAATAAAAATAATGAAAACAATCTTCTGAGTTGTCTTTTTATTCATTTATTCAACATAAGAGTTTGTTAATCCACCAAAGCAATTCACTCTTGAAAATGTAAGGGTTCTTGTAGTGATGCAACTGAAGAACCTCCTTTGGTTCCATAATGAACCATGCCTATATATATATAAAATAATAATAATAATAATAGTCTTTACACTTTTAAAAGATCTTTACACTCTTCTAGATCCCCGGTCTTCAAATCAGGGCCTCGAATCCAGCCTCCAGTCCTGGATTTCGATCCCTCTGGACGTTAAGGGACGAGTTCATGACAATGACTGGCCATGCAGTGTCACACCTGCCAAGGATTACAAAGCCCAAGACTGGACACTGGACTCAAGGATTTGAAGACCTCTGTTTCGTGGCATCTCCAAAAACAAAACCCCCAAAACCCCACAGGACCTTTATTTTAAAGTGTGCTGAAGAATCCATCTACTCAACCCCGATAGGTTACCTCTAAACCCTCCATTTCTCAGGTTCTCAGAGTCAGAGAAGCTGTGAGCTGTTCTTCACAGCGTCCATAAATAACCAGTCCATTCAGAGGTACCGCCCCCACTCAGTCTCTCCAGCGATGGCCACACTGTGGACTGCAGCACTTGTAGAAAGTGGTCATGGGTTCGTCTGCAGACCTGGTCTGTATCTGCATGAAGTAAGCTCTTGGGTGCTCACACTTCGGACAGGTTTCTGAGGGTAAACAGACAGGAAGGGTGATGCGGGCACTTTTTTTTTTTTTTGTCACTGAAATATGTCCATTTGACCCATCTGGGTAGTGAATACAAACACACACACACTATTGAACTAGGGGCAGTGAGCACACACACACCCAGAGCGGTGGGCAGCCAACTCCAGCGCCCGGGGAGCAGAGAGGGTGAAGGGCCTTGCTCAAGGGCCCAACAGTGGCAGCTTGCTGAGCCCGGGTATCGAACCCACAACCCTGTTATCAACAGCCTGGAGCTCTAACCGCTGAGCACCACTGCCCCTGTTCTACTCATCTGGAATTTATATTTAGAAATGAATCACCAGTTGAAAATATTAGTCAGATCTGAATGTCTGTCTAATAACTGCTCTCAATACAGAAATCTGATAAACGGCCATATAGAGATGTCAGACTAGCCCATAGTAGAATTTATGGAATTCCCTTATATCCAAATAAAGTGAAACATATCCGACATAAAAGCCAATGTAGTTGAAAAAGGGCATTTTCATATTTACACTTAATAGACAAAAGTATATGGACGCCTTGCTGTGAGGATTTGATTGCGTGCAATCCTTATGATATATTTGATATATCTCTTATGCCCAATATTATATGTTGTGTGTGTGTATATATATGGCCATATATTAGATGTCTGTAAGGGTAACAATACAAAAGCATTCAGCTGTCTCTTATATATAAAATATAAAAATTCACACGGAGCTGCGGAGCTTTACTGTTACAGCCTGCACCCAAACAGTTTGCTCACCGACAGCAGCGTCCAAATGAGAGAGAGCCAGAATAGTGTTTCATATGTTCCCATGTTTGATCAGTGCTGAATTTGTTAACCTCTTAATTTAAACGTATATTTATTTTTTTACCTGGTGTGGAATCCACATTCTCCCAAGCAGCAGCTCCACCAAGAACATCATCCACCTCCTTCAGTTTGGGGTACTTTCTGTTGTTGACCTGAGAAGACCAGATAAATTAAAAACATCAAGATTAGTGACTGAAATATGATCCAGTGTTCATAGAGATTTACAAATGTAGTGAAATGAATAAAATGTTATTGCTATGCTCTTCAGGAATTCAATATATTTATCATTAAATATGTTTTTAAGATAAAGGTAAAGTTGCACATATGTGTAACTGTACAGCGAAATGTGTCCTCCGCATTTAACCCATCTGTGGTAGTGAACACACACACACACACACTAGTGAACTAGGGGCAGTGAGTGTACACACACACACACACACACACACACACACACACACACCCAGAGTGGTGGGCAGCCAACTCCAGCGCCCGGGGAGCAGAGAGGGTAAAGGGCCTTGCTCAAGGGCCCAACAGTGGCAGCTTGCCGAGCCCGGGAATCGAACTCACAACCCTGTTATCGATATCCCGGCGCTCTAACCGCTGAGCCACCACTGCCCAACCGCTGAGCCACCACTGCCCCCAGACCTCCAGACTCCAGTCTGATAATTAAATATTTCATATATATATATATATATATATATATATATATATATATATATATATATATATATAAAAGATAAATAATAATAATAAACAAATATATATAATGCTACATGAATGAATTAATAATGAATGATGAAATGAATTAATTAATTAAAAAAAAATAATAAAATAATCATAAAACATCCAGATAAAAAAAGAATTGATTTGTTTTCTGGTTGATTATCTGTGAACACCAGAAAACAACAACAACAACAACAACAACATACTGATACGGCTGAAAGTCTATGTTTAACATGACTTAATTAATATTAATTAGTATAATTAAGAGAACTCAGAGGAGAAGAAGGGGTTAAACTATTCTGTTCTATATGTTTTAGTTTGGTTTCAGAAGCTTGAGGACAAAACAACACTCATTAAACAGTATTATTTCATTTATTTTTCTAAATTATAGCTCAGAATGTTAAATAAACACTCAGGTTTAAAGGGATACATTTTCCCCAGCAAGTATTTAAAGGTTCAGGCTTTTAAGGGCTTTAAATGTTGGTGAAATCTAAACATGTGTCTGATTACTGTGCAGCTTTACCAACAACCATACTACTGTAACAGTCTCTTTATTACTGTCTTTGCCATTCATCTTAACAAGAGGTGCGATTATGCTCATTTTAATATTAAATATTATTTTAGATTAATATTAATGTGATATTAATAAAAATGACATTGTTTAATAAAAAAATCCATTGTTTACAAATGAAATCAAATAAATAAAATGCATAATGTTATTTAGTAAGTGAGTAAGATCTAATAATGTTACTGATTATTATCTAATTATTAATATTAATTAAATCTTACCTTCCTCGTGATGTTGTGAACATACGGACATGTGTTACAGGCGAACCGGTAGCAGCGCTGCCCCTCCTCCACTATTAACACGTTTCCACAGGTCGGACAGAACAGCAGCATCTCCTGTCTGTGTGTTTACAGCTTTAATCTCCTTCTGCAGACGATTTAAATCCTCAGTTTTCAGCAGAAAGTTGAATATTTTGACCTGTTAGCTTCCTCCTGCTAACTGCAGCTAACGAGCTACACGCGCCACCCTGGTAATGAGTCCGGCTGGAAACAAACAGAAACTGCAACGATTACGCGACACTGTCGAATTACCGTCAAATTTAAGTTAATCGGTCAAGTTAAATTAAGTTGTGTGAGCATTTAAAACATCTTCAGGTTCAGGTTTTGTGTAAATTGTGCTGTAATTGTGTGTTTTATGTGTCAGAGTCTTTGCTTTAGGGATCTAGCGAGTATTTTTGGTTCCCCCGACGCTATAACGGGGGACACGGTGAGTGCTGTGTTTACGGTGTGGCTCTTTTCTGCTTTTAACTCGTTTTTAAAGGATATATTTAAGATGTAAGGGTTTGATTGGTGTCAATAATTTAAGTATATATTTTTTTAAGTCATTTAAAAGCAGAAAAACAAAAATAATAGACTCTGGCACATAAAACACACAATTCGTTTTTTGTACAATAAACGATTAAACAAAACATCTGAAGACGTTTTAAATACTCACACAACTTAATTTAACTTTACCGATTAAATTTGACGGTTATTCGACAGTGTCGCGTAATCGTTGCAGTTTCTGTTTGTTTCCAGCCGGACTCATTACCAGGGTGGCTGCGTGTAGCTCGTTAGCTGCAGTTAGCAGGAGGAAGCTAACAGGTCAAAATATTCAACTTTCTGCTGTTTAAAGCTGTAAATAATAATAACAGCAGCTCTACCAGCTGACTAACGTGGGTATTTAATGTACTGTGCCCTTAGTTTTCTGACAGGTTGGTCATAAACACATGTTTACTCAGTAAAAGTAAATATTTACATCCATTTATTAAGAAAGTGTCTCTATTTTAACAGTTAAACCCATTTATTCATGTGTAAAATTGCAGAAGTAGATCCCAGCATGTGTTAAAATGTGTAATCTGTAATAACATCATCATGCATTATGATCAATAAGCATCATCTTCCCTCTCTAACATGATCTGCTGTGTTTGCTGTCAATCTGTCCTCAGGTGACCAGAGCAGGACCAGCCGGACCAGCCGGCCCCGGAGAGACGGTCCAGAATGGAAGAGGAGGTAAAGGTAGAGCCGCAGACAGAAAAGATCAATGAGACGGAAATAAAAGCAAGTGTAGCTGAAGAAACCTTGAAAGAGGAAGAGCAAGAAGAGGAAGACGAGGAGGCGTTACCCCATTCTGAGTTTTTGGACATCTTTGAGGAGGGACTGGCTATGATGGTGCAGGACCCTCTGCTTTGTGACCTGCCGATCCAGGTCTGTGGTTCATTTTTCACACATAGAAAAATGAATGGAGCCGAGGACGGCAGTGGTGCTCAGCAGTTAGAGCTCCGGGCTATCAACGACAGGGTTGTGGGTTCGATACCCGGGCTCGGCAAGCTGTCGCTGTTGGGCCCTTGGGATCCCGACCATTGGTTGGGCCCTTGGAATCCCAACAGATCCCAACAGATAACACCACTACCTGCCACTGAGCTACCACACCATGTGGGAGACTGGGGTTCGATTCCCGGTCTGGGTGACTGTGGGTGCTGTGCTACACCAGTAAGAGTCCTTGGGCCAGACTCCTAACACTACACTGACCCGCCTCTGTAATACGAGTAACCTTGTAAGTCGCTCTGGATAAGAGCGTCTGCTAAATGCTGTAAATGTAAATGTACATCCATTTGGGATGAGTTGGGGATGATGATGATGATGATGAGGTGGGGTGGTGATCATCCTCCAACATCCTGACCTCACTAACACAGATATTTTGCTGAATGCAATTCAATCCTCGTCCAGAATCTAATGGAAAGTCTTCTTCTCTGGACAGTAGAGACAGTCGACTTCAGAAGAAACAATGAATGAACAGGTGTCCCAATACTTTTGCCCATCTTAGTATGAGCATATCCTTTAAGCGTTATCCTTTCTCAGTGCTGGGCTACAGTCTGAGCACCTCACTCACTTTAGGATAATTTAAGTATATATTTTAAAGTCATTTAAAACTGTAATTCTACTGTCCAGAGGAGAAGACTTTCTACTAGATTCTGGAGGAGGAGCATTGCTGTGAGGATTTGATTGCATTCAGCAAAATAGCTGCGTTAGTGAGGTCAGGATGTTGGAGGATGATCACCACCCCACCTCATTATCATCATCATCATCATCCCCAACTCATCCCAAAAGGGATCCCAACAGTGGCAGCTTGCCGAGCCCCGGGTATCGAACCCACAACCCTGTCATTGATAGCCCGGAGCTCTAACTGCTGAGCACCACTGCCGTCCTCGGCTCTATTCTAAGTCTGTTGCTCAGTAACAAAGAGACTTTGCTACCCTGTTTTTAGAAATTTCAAGTGCATTGTGGGAGATTGTAGCGCCCTCAAAATCACACTCCAATTCCACTTTGTGATTCAGACACTCGCAGAAAAATGGCTGACGTTCCCAGTAGTGCCCTGCAGTGTAAATAGGGAGCTAGTGGGGTCCCAGCCTGCTTTCATGGCTAATTTGCAACTTGACAGCCTTCCTAAAAAGCCGTTGTCTTATACTAGCCGAAAAACAGGAGACTGGCCACCTCCAGGAGCAGCTCTGAAACCACTGAGACTCTCATTTTTGAATTTTACTGGAAAAAATATGTATGTATGTATAAATAAATAAATTACATATATTAATGTTAAATATGGTATCAAGTCCCCATGTGTGTA
Source organism: Salminus brasiliensis (assembly GCF_030463535.1). NCBI lineage: Eukaryota > Metazoa > Chordata > Actinopteri > Characiformes > Bryconidae > Salminus > Salminus brasiliensis. The sequence continues at coordinate 48,592,763 of NC_132880.1, read as the reverse complement.
AAAAACGAGGTGAGGTGTGTAATACGCTCTATTAATTTTATTAACATTAATAATTTACTATAATCTAGGAATCCTGATCAATCTGTTAAATTTCATTGATTTTATTTGTTGTTATTTTCATCCTCTCTCATGTAGGTCACTCTGGAGGAGGTCAACTCTCAAGTGGCTCTGGAGTACGGCCAGGCCATGACTGTCCGTGTGTGTAAGGCTGACGGAGAGATCATGCGTGAGTTGATGTTTTTTTAACAGAACCTGTTTAATCAGAGCTTAATCATTTACAAGCCTTCTGCCAGCACAGTCATTTATTACCCAGCTTTAACTGATACTGTCTGCAGGGCACCCGTGGTCAAATTACAGGCGTTGTTACATTTTCTAAGTCTAAAAACAATATGTGGACAAAAGTATTGGGACACTTGCTCATGCACTGTTTCTTGGGATATCAAGGCTATTAAAGTGTTGATCCTGCTTTTGTTGGAGTAATTGTCTTAAAAGGCTTTCTACTAGATTTTGGAGGAGGAGCATTGCTGTAAAGATTTGATTGTGTTTCGTTACAAGAGCGTTAGTATAGTTAGGATGTTGCAGGATGATGATCACCACCCCACCTCATCATCCCCAACTCCCCAACACATCCCAAAAGTACTGGATGGAGCTCCACCACCATCATTCCAGAGAACACAGCTCTTCCACTGCTCCACAGCTCCTCAGTGCTGGGGGGCTTAATACCCCTCTAGGACTCCAGAGAGTCCTATTCTAATGGCAGTACTTCTCTACAGGGACTAGACAAGCTGTGTGTGCATTTGCGCATGTGTGTCAGCAATGAGTGCAACTTAAAGTAGCTGAATGCGCTTGTTAAACGGGGTGTCCACAAATATTTGGACGTGGTAGTGAAGGTCACATCATCTGCAGACACACATTCTAAAACAGATTTACTGATTATTTACTACATTTAACATCTAAAAAATAAAAATAAATAAATGTGGTGTGTGCAAAAGTGACAACACATCACTTTTAGTTTTTTTTGCTTCCGATCTGATATATTGATTAATAAATACAGTATGTAAAGTATTTGTTTACTATGTTTATATTTAAACAACGTGTGTCATTGAGCCGGGGGTGGCTAAACTTTTGCATAAAAATTCTGTCAGTGTCATTTGGTTACTGGGCCTGCAGTGACAGTGAAAGCAGATGTAATCAGCTGTTCTGTGTTATGTTGCAGTAGAGGCACTCTTCCAAATAAAGGTGCTACACAGGGTTCTTTAGGTGATGACGTAGAAGAACCACTTTTGGTATCATAAAGAACCCTGTTTGGTTCTTTATGGATCTAAAACACCCCCTTCTAATGAATGCATTCAGCTACTTCAAGCTGCACCCATTGCTGATGCAGATGTGCAAATGCACACTAAACAAACACACACAGCTGGTCTAGACCCTGTAGAGAAGTACTGCCAATACAGTAGGACTCTCTGGAGCAGATAAATCAACATGAACCTATTGGCACCATGCTGCCTAATGCCAGGCGTGGGCTAGTAGAGGGGTAGAAAGACCCCGAGCACTGAGCTGTGGAGCAGTGGATCCCAGTACTTTTGGGGGTGATCATCCAACATCCTGACCTCACAAATCAAATGCTCCTCCAAAATCTAGTAGAAAGCCTTCCTTCCTGGACAGTAGAGACAGTTACTCCAACAAAAGCAGGATCAGCTCTTTTTTAATAGCCTTGATTTCAGAAGAAACAATGCATGAGCAGGTGTCCCAATACTTTTGTCCATACAATGTATTTCATGCAGACTGGACTGCTTAAACATGCTTAACATCGTTCTCATGGTTCTCTGGAACTCGAGACGCTTTTGCTTAGACCTGTGGAGGGCTCATGGTTCATGGTTGCAAAATTCCTGGAATTTAGAAAGTCTGGGAATTAACGGGAATTATGGGAATAAAATATTTGAAGCTAAAGGTAAAAACTTACTATCTACTGATGATAATTTTGGCTTAAATAATTAGATTTGAAAACAAAACAATTGAATAGCAAAGCTGCTCCTCAATCCCAGACACATTCCACACTGCTGGGCTATTGAGAAGACCACACCCCCTGCACCCACTGTTCACTCCTCCATCACAGGTACAGCACATGTCCAGATGATTTCTAAAAACCGGACCCTCACCACTACTGAAAGCACACATTTGGACCAAAGGACTGCGTGAAGTCAAGTTTTGAGGAGGTTGATATCTTTATTGACAGTAACAGCGCTGAAGCACTTAAGCAGCTGTTCAATCAAGCTGGAATCTGTTTTTTTAGAAAAGCTTAATGAGCAATTTCATTTCAGACTAGCTTACCAAGTCTAGCGTAGGGTAGATACCCATATTTTTTTGCCTCAATGGGTTTCTGTAACCAAGAATCAATACTTATTATTTATTTAACATTTTGAAGACAATTAGAATGCTATTTTGATTTGTTTTTTTTGAACTTTTGGTTGTTAAATTAAATAATTAAGCATTTCTGCTTGCTATATAACTATATAACTATGTCGTAGTTATTATTTGTATTATACCTTCATGTCTGCTGTTGCCAAAAAAACAAAACAAAAACAAAACAGTACACTGATGAAAGTGTTTGATGTGGTTTCTTTAAATCATCCAGAGACTGAATGGACACACTCCCTCACACACTCCCTCACACACTCCCTCACACACTCATTCACCCAGTATGTGAATCCCAGACAGTGTGAAAGCATTTTTGCACTAAATACTGCCTCACTGCATCATTGGACTCTTTTGCACATAGTCTCTGCACATTGCATTTTGCACAATTTCTTATTTATTAAAAGTAGCTGCTAGAGAACCTCACTAACCTGTGCTGCACTCTACTGTTTCCTGGCTGATTCTCCATAATAACATAATGTGCACATTTCTAATTGCACTGCAATCTCAATCGAAGCTCAGTCTATCTGATTGTCTGCACTGTCTGCATCGTGCTGTACTGTCTGTCTGCACTGTGTTGTGTTGTGTTGCACCATGGTCCTGGAGGAACGCTGTTTAGTCTCACGGTGTACTCTGAATATAGTTGAAATGACAATAAACCTCTTGACTTGACTTAATATTCCCTTTTAATTCCAATAAATTCCTCAACATTCCCAAAAGTTCCACGGAAAGTTTACATTTTGGAATATTCCCAAAGTTCCTGAACTAGAGTTGAAAGTTGAGAGCCATGGAAAGTAACCGGTAAATTACAGCCCTACTCCCTGCAAACTTAAATCTGAGGGTGTGAGAGCTTTTTCCTGGAGAGCAGCACGATTATGAAAGACCAGAGTGAAGAAAATGTAAGAAAAGGAAATGTAAGGCTTACAGAAATACTGCAGTAGGGCCGAGTGGCATGGCCAGAAGTGGTCATTTTTGAAAATCCTGGCGTTTATACGGTATATCTTGGCATTTCTTTCAGTGACTGGGACTTTCTAACGCTTTGCAGCTTATTTTTGTGGCGAGTACAAAGAATATAAAAAATAATCTTAATTTTATCATGAATAGAATGAAGGCTTTAGGTACCAAGAGCCCTTCCAGCTTCAAGTATGGCTCGGCTCGACCCGCCATTCTTTAAGATCCACAGAAGACGAGCGTCCAGACTTTTTACTGTCCTGCACCGAAGTGGTGGAACAAGCTTCCCCTGGGTGTCCGAACAGCAGAGTCCAACGCTCGCTGTCCTCAAACCCAGACTGAAGACCCTCCTCTTCTGAGAGTACTTAGTGTGCAGAGTGTAGAGTGTGTGGAGGACTGTGTCTCCAGACTGAGTAGAGTCTAAGATTAGAGGATCGTCTGGACTCTAGACAATACAAACTAGCTAAGTGAACAGGGAAGCTCTTCTGTAAGTCGCTCTGGAGAAGAACGTCAGCTAAATGTCCTTAATGTACTAGTTTGAACATCACAGCCCGAAGGCCTAGCACTGACATGCTTTTCTAGCGAACAATGACTGCAGGGCTGTTTTCACACCCGCCTGATTTGCTTGGCACCACAAAATGACACCATTTGTGAAGGGATCTGTCTGCAGTCCTAACTCTGAGGGTTACCAGTGGCTTATTTACCACAAATACACCTTTTTAACATCTGAATGTAGTCTGTAAAACACTGCTTTTGAAGGTTTATGAAATTTAAACTTTAGAAAGAATAGAAAACAGTGTGTAAGTGCAGCTCAACCCCAGAGAGAGAGAGTGCGAGAGGGAGAGAGAGAGTTGTTAGAATTGCTCTGTTGATGTTCGGTGTGGGTGAACACAGCTCTCCTCTCTGTACTTCGTTATCTGACTTCAGTAGAAATGCTGGTTCTCTAATCTTTACTGAGTTATTCTTTATTTTTCAGACTTTTTACTTCTATTTTTAAAATTTTAAAAACAGCCTCGTTCCTCCTATTTCATTTCCCTTTGTTTTCATTCTGGCTCTTCATCAATAAAAAGCCCATAAATTCCCATAAATTCCCAAAAGTTTCACGGAAAGTTTACATTTGGGAATATTCCCAAAGTTCCAGAGGAAAGTTGAAAGCTGAAAGCCATGGAAAGTTACCGGTAATTTACTGAGAATCTTTTGGGAATTGTAAGAAAATGTAAGAAAAGGAAATTTAATGCTAAAAAAGAAAGAAAACAGATTTTTACATTTTTACATTTTTAGATTATTACAGAAATACTGCAGCTGAACTGGCAGTATGGCCGAGCGGCATGGCCAGAAGTGGTCATTTTTGAAAATCCTGACGATTATACGGTATATCTTGGCATTTCTTTCAGTGACTGGGACTTTGCAGCTTATTTTTGTGTCGAGTACAAAGAATATATTTAAGAATATATGTACATTTTAATCATGAATAGAATGAAGGCTTGAACGTAACGTATACTGTGCAATTTCTCGCTAGCCATCGTGGTGGTGCAGTCTGCTACAGTGCTAGATCTCAAGAAGGCCATCCAGCGGTACATGGAGCTGAAGCAGCAGCGCGAGGGAGGGATCAAACACATCAGCTGGTAAGCCCATATTCAGCTCCAGTATTTTCCAGTATTGGCACAGTTAGCTGAGTGTCCACTGTCTCTCTTTTAAGGAAATATGTGTGGAGGACGTTTCACTTGGTCTTTAATGGAGAGCGACTAGAAGACGACAAGAGGAAGCTGAAGGAGTAAGTACACACAAATGCCCGTCATGAGGGCAGCCGGAAGGGAACTGCAGAATAGCTTACAGTGCTTCAATTGATCGGTTCGGAATCAGGAATTTGGGAAGTGGGAATGGGTTTCAGTGAGTTCCTGAATGAATTACATTTGAAGCTCCTTACAGCACTTTATCTTTATTTATTTTAACTCATGAAGTTCCCAAATGACATTTACTGAACATCCTGGATCAGTTGGGAATGTGTGTGTGTGTGTGATCTCATTGGTTAAGGCTTGAGAGAAGTGTATTTTTGCTTCTTAAAGTCCGTCCCAACCCATTTAACCATTCAGACGCTTTAATAAAACATCATATATTACATAGAACCAGTGACCCCAAGACCCCATTTGTAGAACCGCATGATAAAATAAATCGCTCATGCATCGCTCAAAGAACCCTTTGAAGCACCCTGATGTTTAAGTGTTTATACTTTCCTACATTTCTGTCCTCAGCTATGGGATCAGGAACAGAGACGATGTGACTTTCATGAAGAAGCTGGTGAAGAAATGAGGTAGGAAGGTGGACACTGTCTGCTGTTTGATCTGCTCTACAGTCTTACATCGAATACAAATTGTTCAGCAATTATGCACTATACAGAATACACTAGATGGACAAAAGTATTGGGACACCTACTTATTCACTGTTTCTTCTGAAATCGAGACTATTAAAAAAAAGAGTAACTATCTCAACTGTCCTGGGAAGAAGGTTTTCTATTAGATTTTGGCAGAGCATTGCTGTAAGGATTAGATTGCACTCAGCAACAAAAGGTGTTGGTGGTGTTAGGATGATGATCACCTCAAGTATTGGATGGAGAACACAGTTCTTCCACTGCTCCACAGCTCAATGCTGGGGGGCTTTATAACCCTCTAGCCTGGCATTAGGCAGCATGGAGCCAATAGGTTCATGATGTTGATCTGCTCCAGAGAGTCCTATTCTATTGGTAGTGCTTCTTTACAGGGACTAGACAAGCTGTGTCAATGTGTGCAACTCTTAGTAGCTGAATGCATGAATGCTCTTATGAGGTTGCTCATATTCCAGAGGTGGGCCAGTGTAGTGTTAGGGGTCTTGCCCAAAGTGTAGCGCAGGATAGTCACCCACCCGGGAATCAAACCCCAGTCTCCCACATGGTGTGGTAGCTCACTGGCAGGTAGTGGTGTTATCCATTGCACCACGTCAGCCACATTAGGAGGGGTGTCCACAAACATTTGGACATATAGCAGGCAACTGAGAATCTGAGAATCTGGTATCTGTCCAGTTTTTATATATATATTAAAACTGTCTTACTTATATATTAATATAGTCTTACTGCTGTCTGGGCTTTTGTTTTCAGATCCTCCGGCTTGTGGTGGGAATCTGTCTAGGTCCAGGAGGCTGGATCTAGGAATAAGCAGACTGCTATTCAGCCATACAGGCCACAGGCTTTACATATTCCCTCTGGTTCCTGGTGGTGTCTAATAAAATTCATTTCCTTGCTCTTGATAATACACTTCTGTTCCATGGACTACGGCCAGCATCGGGACCCTGTGGATTATATTTCTCATTGATTATGTGATTATAATTGTTCATATTAGTGCTATTATAATAATTGTAGATACATATTGCTTCCTTTTTGGAGTATGGACTGAACTGATGGCTCGTTTGAAGCTCCTCGGATCAAGTATCTGGTTTTATTTGTATTTTTGAATTATTTGGATTAAAACCTGATGCTTATTTTCACGTCAAGTCGAGAGGCTTTTATTGCGGAGCGAAATTATCAGACTTGGGTTAGGGTCCTGTGTAAGTACTGTGATCTGCCAATGCCACTGTTGTGAGCCTCCATGTTAGACACAGATCTTGATGTGATAATGTAATAATCCTCCTGCATGTGGTGAGAATCTGGAGTCCAGGTACATCTGTTAAGCCGTAGAAACCGCAGAGATGCAGCAAGGCTATTGATGAACAGGGCGATCTTCAGGGGCTGGAACAGTGAGAGAATAGGCTGGGATAGTTGGATAGATTGGACCGGCGCTCTTGTTTCCAACGGCGTTCAGCATGCCGTCAGCCGCGCAGAAACTGGAAGCGGTCTGCACTGAGCTGCAGGAGCTGTCGATGCGCAGACAGCAGCTCACGGACCGGCTGAATCTGTTGGCTACGCTGAAGGAGTTCCGGCAAAATGCTGGCTTCACAGAAGAAGGTGAGGATGAGCTGCCTCTTATTTATTTACAATTAATTTTAATTCATTAAAATGTAATTATTAATATTTTTTAATATTTTAAAGTGTGAAGCTCATATGGTCGAGTATCTGGCTTTATTTTTGTATTCTTTGTATTGAACCGTTGTTTCAATATTCGTTGTTTATATTCAAGTCGAGGGGCTTTTAATGAGGAGCGAAATGATCAGATCCTTTGTGCTGCTGTTTTTCCAGATACATCTTAAATTACACCACAGTGTTGAGACTCCATGATCTTCTCGAAGTGATTATTTAATTCAAATTATAATTTTAATATAAAAAAATCTATCTAAATCTAGTATATTAAAATAACTCAGTAAGCACAACTTATGTATTTGTATCCATTTACATACATCTGGCCTGGTCCAGTGACCTTTCCTTAATGGTCAATAAATGATTGCCAGGTCTTTATAAAATGCTTCAGTTTTATTGTTTAGCTGGTCAGTTTTCTAAGGGTTAGGGTTGGGGTTATACAGCTGGTTATACATCCGTTTTAGTGCAGAGCTCTTTAGCATATTTATTTTTGTTAATGTAGTCAATGAATGTAGTTAATAAATGGTTTAAATGTAAATAGATTTAATGATAATAAATGTAAATGTTATAAATTAAACATTTATTATTACATTAAATTTTAAGGTTATTTAATATTATTTAATTTTTATTTAATATTATTTAATATGAAATATTAAAGTACATCTCAATTGAAATAAATGGGTTAATGTAGTCAATAAAAGGTTGCCAGGTTTTTATAAAATGCTTTTTGTAAAAATGCAGTTTGATTGTTTAGCTGGTCAGTTTTGTAAGGGTTAGGGTTGGGGGTATACAGCTGGTTATATATATATATATATATATATATATATATATATATATATATATATATATATATATATATATAATTTTAGTGCAAGATTTATTTTTGTTAATGTAGTCAATAAATGTAGTCAATAACTGGTTTAAATGTAAATAAATGTAATGAAAATAAATTTTACTTTAATAAATTAAATATGTAATATTAAATTAAATATCAATAATATTATATATTATTATTTAATAATAAATATTGGAATTCATTTAAATTTAATTAAAAGGGTGAATAATCAATAAATGGTTGCCAGGTGTTTATAAAATGCTTCAGCTTTCAGTTTTACAGGTCAGTTGTTTTTTTTCTAAGGGACAGGGTTGGAATTATACAGCTGGTCATACATCCATTTTAGTGCAACACCCTTTTGGCTCTTAAGCATATTTATTGTCTAGGACTGACATTGCTGTAATTTCCAGAAGGCAGATTTCTGTGTGTACTGGAAAAGCCTTTCTATGAATCTCTCTATATATATTACATATTGCAAACCATTTGCAAAAGTTCTGCACTTTTGGGCATATCTAGGAGCAGTTCCTGCAGCTGAGCCCTTTGTAAAGCAGAGGGGTGCAGTTCAGATGCAGAGATAAAAAAAGCTTTGCGGAAATAATTAAGCAGCTGTGTTCCAAAGCCTAGGCTGCAGCCGAGGTAGGGTGTATCCTCGGTAGGACCGTCCTATGAAAACTCCTTCTTAGTAGCCTGTTGGTCACTCTAATGGAACAGTGTAACCAGGCTGCGTGGTGATGTCACCAAAAAGGTCCCACCTCACCTCAGCAGTGGGTCCCATCTAGGCTCCATGTTCAGTGTACATCACAGCTGGGGCCCATGTTCAACCCCTCCCGGTCCTATCACAGACCCTGGTGGGCATCCATCAGTGGATGTGGGTGTAGATTTAGATGTAGATGTAGATGTAGATGTATGTGTAGACGTAGATGTAGACATAGGTGTAGATGTAGACAGGTTTAGACGTAGGTGTAGATATAAATGTAGACAGGTGTAGATGTAGACGTAGGTGTAATGTAGACAGGTTTAGACGTAGGTGTAGATATAAATGTAGGTGTAGATGTAGACATAAGTTGTGTAGATGTAGATTTATAGACGTAGGTGTAGATGTAGGTTTAGACATGGGTGTAGATGTAAATTCGTAGGTGTAGATGTGTAGACGTAGGTTTAGATGTATGTGTAGACGTAGATGTAGACATAGGTGTAGATGTAGACAGGTTTAGACGTAGGTGTAGATATAAATGTAGACATAGGTGTAGATGTAGACGTAGGTGTAGATGTAGACAGGTTTAGACATAGGTGTAGATATAAATGTAGGTGTAGACGTAGACGTAAGTGTAGATGTGTAGATGTAGATTTATAGACGTAGGTGTAGATGTAGGTTTAGACATAGTTGTAGATGTAAATTCGTAGGTGTAGATATAAATGTAGGTGTAGATGTAGACATAAGTGTAGGTGTAGGTGTAGACATGTAGACGTAGGTATAGATGTGTAGGTGTAAATGTGTAGACAGGTCTAGATGTAGGTGTGTAGATGTAGGTGTAGATGTGTAGACGTAGGTATAGATGTAGGTGTAGATGTATGTGTAGATGTATGTGTAGATATAAATGTAGGTATAGATGTAGACATAAGTGTAGGTGTAGATGTGTAAGTGTAGATGTAGGTGTAGACGTAGATGTGTAGACGTAGGTATAGATGTGTAGGTGTAAATGTTTAGACATAGGTCTAGATGTAGGTGTGTAGACGTAGGTGTAGATGCAGGTGTAGACGTAGGTGTAGATGCGTATGTGTAAACGTGTAGACATGGGTCTAGATGTAGACGTAGGTGTAGATGTATGTGTAGATGTGGACAGGTTTAGATGTAGATATAAATGTAGGTGTAGATGTAGACATAAGTGTAGGTGTAGATGTGTAAGTGTAGATGTATAGGTGTAGATGTAGATGTAGGTGTGTGGATGTAGATGTGTAGACATAGGTATAGATGTAGGTGTGTGGATGTAGATATAGGTGTAGATGTGTAGATGTAGGTGTAGATGTGTAGATGTAGATGTAGGTGTAGATGTAGATGTATAGGTGTAGATGTGGATGTAGTGGATGGTCTAATTTAAGTCTGCAAACCTGTTGCCGATAGTGAACTCCAGTAACACGGGCGAGTGGGAAAAGATCAAGGAGGACCTCAAGAAACTTTCGGAAAGGAAGAGGGAACTACAGGCACAGAAAGACTTACTGGAAGGCAACAGGGTCCGATTTGCAGGTAACACACATTCTTACTGTTGCTGTGGGACAAAAACCTTGTATCTCCAAAACAACAACTTTACAGAAGGAGTGAAAAACCAACTGAACTTTCAATAGAAGTCAAAATAAAAAGGTTTGATTCCAGCTTTTCTATTGGTCCATTCATCTTAAGACTTGAACCCAGTGTGAAGAACAACTGCCAGATTCACATTATGGAGAAAAGTAGAAAACGTCAAAAATGGAGATGCAAGGTTTTCTGACTTGGGCTCATGTTCTCAGCTTTACCAGTGAGTTCGTGTGTTGCTGTGTGTGATAACATCTGCTGGCTTGGTTTTATAGGTGCTGATTTTGCCTCACTACCCATAGATGGACTGGACAAACCTCCCTCATTTGCTAATCAAATATATTTTGTGGATAAACCCCCATCTTACCCAGGTTAGAACACCTGACATCTTATTATGCAAATATATTCAGCAGTGTCTCAGTGAAGCAGCTCACCACTGTTCTGCACAGCACACTGGATTAGGCTGTCTAAATATTTATGGTAATAGTTATGGGGATCTGCGGTGGACAAAATTATACAAGCAAAAGACTAGAGGGTAAAGGGCACATCTTCCTAAACATTGGGTTTGTAGCATGCATCCATTTGGAACAGGGAAGAAGCTACACTACATTGACAAAAGTATTGGGACACCTGCTGGGTATTAAAAAGGAGCTGCTCCTGCTTTTGTTGGAGATAGTTTGTAACTATCTCTACTGTCCAGGGAAGAAGACTTTCTACTAGATTTTGGAGGAGCATTGCTGCATTGTGAGGATTTGGTTGCATTGTGTGACAAGACTGCTAGTGAGATCAGGATGTTGGATAGTGATGATCACCACCCCACCTCATCATCCCCAATTCCCCAACTCATTCCTTAAGTCTTGGATGGAGCTCCACCACCATCATTCCAGAGAACACAGTTCTTCCACTGCTCCACAGCTCCTCAATGCTGGGGGGCTTCATACCCCTCTAGCCCACGTCTGGCATTAGGCAGCATGGTGCAGATAGGGTCATGATGTTGATCTGCTCCTAGAGTCCTATTCTATTGGCAGTACTTCTTCTCTACAGGGACTAGACAAGCTGTGTGCATTTGTGTATGTATGTGTGCATTTGCACATCTGTGTCAGCAGTGGGTGCAGCTTAAAGTAGCTGAATACATTCATAAGAAGGAGTGTCCACAAACATTTGGACATATGGTCAGTGTACTTGTACACTAAACGGCCATAACATTATGTAAGTCTTCCTTGTGCCATCAAAACTGCTTTGATCCATCAAGGCATGGACCTTGATATCTGGAACCACCAAGACTCCCAGGGTGGGACCACCAAGTGCATCAGTGAGCCTTGGGCACCCATTATCCTGTCGCTAGTTCACCGATTGTCCTTTCAGGGAGCACTTTTGTGAGGTACTTTATCAGAACGTCTCCAAAACATCAGACGGATCTTGTGGGGTGGTCCCAGGCAGATCTTGTGGGGTGGTCCCGGTAGGTCAGTATTGCAGTGGTGGTCAGTACCTACCAAAGGTGCTTTGAGTAAGAACAACCGGTGAACCCAGTTAGACTGTTTCTGCAGTTCAGTCTCAGACGTTGGAGCATGTTCTGCCTTTAACCCTTCCAGTAGGCCCATTCACATTCAATGATGTTGAGATCTGGACTCTGGGCTGGTCAGTCCATTGCTCAGAGAACACCAGCAGATGATCCGGCTGTAGGTGCTGGTTATCTGATGGGGCCTGCTTTGGTGGTCTAGCGGGAATCCTCTCTAAGCACGATTGGAGCAGAACTAAAGAGTGTTCAGTCTTCCTCAAGGGTGTTCAGTGATGAGGAGTCTGGTGAAGTCGTGAACACCGTGCCAGTGGCCTTCTGCTTAACTCTGTATAGCTGGTAGATGTGATCCCTGGGTTCTGCTGCTTGTATGAATTTGTCCACCCTCCAGTCTTCTGCAGCCCACTAAATCCACGTCTCTCAGACCACAAACATTATGCTGTGCTCAGGGTGTGTATATATATATGTGTGTGTGTGTATGTGTGTGTTTCAGCTCCTCAGGTGATTCTGGATTTACAAAAACTGCCCCCACGCCCCACTCCAACACAATGCCCCCACTGTGCACAGTACGTAACTACAGAGGTCAGCGCAGTCGTTGGAGGCACGGCCTGGCTGGTGTGTATGGTGTGCACTTTTGTTTGGTGAGTTCAATTATTACAGTATATTACCTTGCATACACTACATGTCCATAAGTTTGTGGACACCCCTTCTAATGAATGCATTCTTTAAGTTGCACCCATCGCTGACACAGATGTGCAAATGCTCACACACACAGCTTGTCTAGTGCCTGTAGAGAAGTACTAGCAATAGAATAGGACTCCCTGGAGCAGATAAACCAACATAATCCTATTGGCACCATGCTGCCTAATGCCAGGCATGGGCTAGTAGAGGGGTATAAAGCCCCCCAACAGCATTGAGCTGTGGAGCAGTGGAAGAACTGTATTCTCTGGAATTATGGATGGTGGAGCTCCATCCAGTACTTTTGGGATGAATTGGGGAGTTAGTTAGTTAGGGGATGAAGTGGGTGGTACTTTACAGAGACTTATCACTTTAAGGCATTATCTGATGTATCTGAATGTTGTGATTCTTGCTAAGCTATACCTGTACCTGTACCTTACCTCTTTCCTGCTCCTTGTTTAGCTGTATAGCTGGCTGCTGCCTCATCCCCTTCTGCACTAACTCCTTCAAAGACATCGTGCACAAGTGCCCCAAGTGTCGCAGTCGAATACACACCTGCAAAAAGCTGTGAGAGTTGGAAGAGCTGGTCCTCCTGGAGGAGAGAACACTGGCGAGATCTTGTTTTCCAGCCTTCTGAGTGCACTTTATTGCTGCCCACAAGGATCTGCAAGCATCAGATGGACTAAAGCATAAGGCAGACACTGATCTGTAGTGGATAGAAGCTCCAGGTCCTGCTATGAAAGATGAAGCCTCAGTAAGTGAATGCAGACTTTAGGGTTTTCAGAGTTCAGGCTTTTAGATCTACCTGCTACTCGTCCTGGATTTACAGGAGTTCTGAAACTCACAACTCAGACAAGTGAGTTTGATCATGTCTGAGATCTGAGACCTTCTTTTACCTGAGCCCTGAATATTTAACCTTTGTCCATCCTTTTTGAAGCTGAATTTTGGTGCCTTAATGAGAACTCCCTGTGGTTTAAAGCAACATTATGTAGCAGTTCTACCTTAAATCAGCAGCTTCGGAATCATGTAGATGCTCCACTGCTTGTAACGGGGAGAATGGCATCTCTGTAACTCCTGTACTATTACTCTACCGCCTCAGTCCACATGCTTCTTCACCTTCAGATGCTACTTCTGGAGGTCCCGGCTTGTGTACAGCTGTCAATGAGGGTGTTCATGTTTTTATGATGGTGAAGTAAAGGTGAATTACGCTTCACAGCTGTAGGGGCAGCCAGGAGCAAAAACATACCTATTCTCACATAATGCTGCCCCCCACCCCCCACCCCCAGACTAGACAAGTGTGAAAGGTGCCTCAGACCAAAGCACCAAAATTTGCTCCGAGCAACAGAGGTGGTCTTTGTCTGGATCAAAGTGAACCAGGGTTTTTCTTTTGTTCTTTTTGGATGATTTGGACCAGGGCTGGCCCAAACCTTTATGGGACTCTAAGCAGATTTTCATTTGGGGCCCCCATACCACCACCTCAGCATTAGATGCTTCATCATTTCATTGGTAGAGAGATATTATGCAATACGCTGAGTCGCCCGGGCCTTTATTGACCGCCCATTTGCCCAACATTGGCAGCAGCCAACAGCAGAAATTGATTAATCTAGTATTGGTGTGCCAACTATGAAAAAAAAATTCATATAAACATCACTTTTACCTGTGTAATACCATGTCATTTTATTATTCAATGCTAATTTTAAAATATATATTTTTTATCATGATATTTTGGTGCTCTTGTGGGCCCCCTCGTGGGGGCCGCGTAATTGCATAATATGCCTTAGGCCGGCTCTGGTTCTGACTTTTAGACCAAGCAGACAGGAATGATTATATATCTGTTGCTGATGATGTAACTGCTGCAAGACGAGCTCGTTCATTTGGAGAATTGAAAGTATTCTCAAAGTGTGAGCTTGAAGTTGGTGCTGCTGGTTGTAGTGCTGTAATATCAGCAGTTTAGTGGAACCAAAGCAATCTGCTTATTCATTTTCTCCTGGGAAAGGCAACCTGTCGAACTGACAACACCAGACTCGCTCCCCTCTACAAACCGATCACTGTCAAGTATAGAGAGGTGTGTAGGTGTATCATGCAGCCGGTTCGGACCTTGATCCTGATATTCATGATTGAAAACGAAAAAGTTCTGCTGGTGGCATAGTCCAAACTTGCTCCAACAGTCCATAGTCCAAACAGATTTGTAGAGGGCCAGCGGTCTAAGGCACTGCCACTATGACCTGAGGACCACTGGTTCAAATCCCAGGTCAGGCTCCCTGCCATCAGGAGCTGGAGCCAGAGAGGGCACAGTTGACCTTGCCCTCCCCTGGTGGATAGATGGGAAGTGACGCTCTTCCCACATCACTTCAGTACCCTGCGCTGTCCTTCAAGCGGCAGTTAGAAAGGAGGCGGTGGCTGGTTGAGCTGGTTGACCCACCCAGTGTCAGGGGGCATTACATTTGATGGGGGTGGGGAGGAGGGTCTACTAATTAGTGGCTTGGGTAATTCCCCATCTAAAATCTGGGAGGAAAATTGGGTAAAAATTAAATTCTTCAAAACAAAATGACCACAGCGATGGTCAGAACTCTCACAGAAACAGAAAGTCTACTGAAGGCTTAAGTACACAAACAATTTTAATGGCACAAAAAAGGCTGTATATACAGTAATGATCTGTACAAAGGAAACTCCAAACATCATTATTTACAGCTGCACATGCGTGCTGCGTTTGTATAAAAGGAATAAATATTTACACTGTGCAGAAAGATGTGCTGTTACAATCTACAAGGAATTCCCTATTTTCCAGCATGTACTAGTCTTTACAGAAGGGGGGCAGCGTTTCCGACCCCTTTGGATGTGTTGGTTCGCTCAACAGCATGGCAGTTTTATTATGCACTCAGATTTATTGCAGAAGGTACTAGATGACCTCAAAGGCTGCTACAATCCTGGATAACTGTATTAAATATGACTCATGGGTTTATAGTGCATTGTCATCGCCGCTGTCCTGCAAAAACCTGGTCTCTCCATTTCTGTTGTTTTTCACTTTTTGACATAATGTAAATCTGGCAGTTGTTCTTTACATTGCATCAGAATTTGTAATGATGAGTGGACCAATAAAAATGCTCCAAAATGACTTGAAATTAAATCTTTTTACATTGACTTCCATTAAAAGTTAAGAAGGTTTTTTCCTTCTCTTGAGAAGTTGAAGGTTTGGAGATACAAGGTGTTTGTCTGACAGCAATGATACACAAGCCTGTTCTGATCTTCAGGTCTTAAACATGAATCATCTTCTGTTTCGGTTCCTATCAATTGTACTCCACTGTTGAATATTACACCATGGAAAAGCCTCAGTTTCTCTTTTGCTGTAGAAAACTCATTGAGCCGTTTGGGCTCGAGTCCACTGTCAAATATACCAATATTAATAAATGAGGTACAGCTTATTACTGTGCTTGTTAACCGCCTGTTGCTTCTGCATGAAGTTATTTCTTTAGGTTGAACCGACGACTGTAGAAAACATGGCTGCCTTCGTTTGATGGCCCTGACCCCTTCTCACAGACCAAGCCTTAGTATCTCAGACCGTCTTCACTGAGCTTCATTTGCAGTAGCAGAAAGGACGACTGGCCTCCTCCAGCCAAGCCTGTCAATCACTTCATTCCTAAGTGTAGCCCCGCCTTCTTACGATAGAGCAGAGTAAAGGTTAAAAACTGATTTCTGGAGGGAAAATAAAAAAGGTCCAAATAACTGCTGGAATTTGGAGACACTGGAGATGGTTTAGAGGAGGGAAATTAGATGGGGAGTTTTGTCATTGAAACATATGGGGATGGGTGGAGCTACATATCTAGCTAGACCTGTGTTTGCCTCACTTTTGAGAGACGTCGTGCTGTCCATGTTTTCTACAGCCACTGGCTTGAATGGATGGGCCACTTTTCAAAGTGTATGCTGATAGTCTGAAGGTGTCAAACCTGTGGATGACTTACTGGGATGCATTAGCAGATTTCCCACCAAAGGAATTCCAATTGAAAGGCTTTACATTTTCCATGAAGGTACATTCGAATAAAAGCTCCTCCTGCCTCACTGAGGACATCTGTCTTTGGCAAAAGTTGAAATATCTCAGATGTCTATAGGACACTTCATTCAGTACATTACATTCACTTTTGTCTGAAGGTGTGGTAATACATGGTGAACTGGGGTGAGTTTCCCAGAAGTACCTCATTAATTACTGCTTATAAATGTTCATTAATTTAATGAGTGATTTTTCAAAGGTGCTGAGAGGACGAGAAACCCACTGATACTGAGGCTGGATCTACTCTTGAGTAGAAAAGGTATAAAAGCTAAAGTAAAAGTCCATGTGCCATTATTTTCCATGAATTGGCTTCTCTTTAAATGGGCTTATTGCTTTTAATTAGGTGATTACTGTATTATTGACTTTGGGTTGTAAGGCAACCTTAAGTGTCATAAAAAGGCACCAATAAATAAAATGAACAAAATTATTATTACTATTATATTATATATAATTATATATATTATATTAGTATAAAAAGCTCAAGCCCAAATATCTCCAGCTGAAAGATCTCAGGGTTTCCTTCCTATTAATGTTCATTAATTAACAAGTGTTTCCCAAAGCCTTCTGTAATTAAAGTCCTAAGTGAACTCGAGAAATTAACAAATGAGTTTTTCCTGCAGTTCAGCGCCTAAAAGCCCAAAGCTTATTTATAAAGAAAAAATTAGAATACAATTAGAGTGGCCGGGCCCTGAGCGGTCCAGCGGACTACGGCGCGGTCACTGTGATCAGGGGATTGCTGGTTCGAATCCCGGTCATGCTGCAAGTCATCGGCAGTCAGGGCCCGAGAGAGCACAGGGTGGGTAGATGGCGCTCTCCCCCCACATCGCTTCAGTGTGGTGCTGGACATCACTGGCTTCTGCCATCTGATGCATTGGAGTCAGGTATGCGGCGCTTCCCTCCAGGCGTTGGGCGTTGGGGGTGTCCGGTGATGTCGCATCGGCGGCAGTTTGAAAAAGAGGCACTGGCTGGGGCGAGTGTTGGTCTTCAGCCTCACTAGTGTCGGAGGCATTGCATGCAATGAGGGGAGAGGAGGTACGGGTTGAGTAATTGGCGATTCAATTTGGGGAGAAAATCAAGGATAAATAAATAACTAAATATTTAGAAAAATATATATTCTGTAGCATTACTGATTTAGTTGACTGTGGTCGTATCTGTGTTTTTAAAGAATTTTCCAACATCCCTCAGCCAATAATAATAAAAATAAAAATATTAATTTTAATGAGTAAAAATAAAAGACTTTGTGTATCTGACTGAGTTACATCGATATTTGAGGTATGAGTGGGAGGAAGGCAACAAATACGTTCTTGAAGGCTTTCTCGAAGCTCCTCAGTTGAGTTTTGGTTTAAGAAGCTCTCTGGGAATCACTTGCAGAATTCACTGATTTGTTTGTTCGTTATTCACTAGGACTGATCATTCCGAGGAAACTCACCCCTGATTGTCAGAAAGTGCTACATTCTTGGCACCACTTGTAAAGCAACCCTTTCAGCGAGAGGGATAAAGTGGCCTTTCCAGATGGCCAGCGTGCTGCAAAGCTGCCTGGACAGCTGCCAAGCCAAATTAAGGCTAAATCCTAAATTACACACCGTATCTAAAAAGCGTGGTCTACTCCAGCACACACAGCTGCCAGTTCTCAGCACTGCCACTAGGTGTCACCGTGTCTTCATTTTTTAACAACATCATACATCATACACAACATTTAACATACCATAGCATGCCAAATCCAGAAAACTGGTGCCAATGGGCTACTAGAGAAGTGGTTCCCAAACTTGGTACTGAAGGACCTGAAGGTGGTCCTTAAAAGGGCTGTCCACAAACATTTGGACATATAGTGTACATACTCCTAGCACTTGTTAAATAGAGTGTTATGTCCTAAATAAACAGGTTTGTGCTGATAGATAACTCTGTTACTGCTCTAAACATGGCTAGTGCGCCCCCTAGTGGTCATAAATGTAGTCCTACTGCCTTTTTTTTTTAAGCGTCCTGGGTCAGCTCCATCACAAGCCCTTTTTGAGCTGAAGGTGGTGTTTTAGAGCAGGAAACCACTAAAATGTGCAGGACAGGAGGTTCTCTCTAGGTCCAGGGATGGGAACCAGTGCACCAGTGCATCAGCAGCCGCACTAATGCTGGTAAATATGGGCGTTGGTCATGCCACAGTGCCATGAATACTGCTTTCAGCTGGTCTGTGTGCTGGAGCCGAGTGCCCACAGCACCCGAAAAAAGGTAGAGGTTGGAGCGACACCGTTCTGTTTCCCTTTTGTTTGGGATGATAATGACCTGGCAGGTCCCTGGAGCCACAGAGCACTAGGCTATGTGCTTCTCTGTAGAGTGGCCCCATGCTGGCTTTGATAAACAAACTCACTATGACCCCTTCCCCTGTCCACACGCCGGCTTCCAGAAGGACGCTCTTGTTTGACTGTCTGACGAACCGAGGGTCACGTTGGCACAGATTTCTGCCTCTTTCGCTGCCATCTCTCTAAACTGCTACCAACCACAAGCTGATGGCCTTCACAGCAAAAGAAAGCTTTGGCAAGTCTCACTGTCAGGGTTCCCTTAAATATGCTATACAGACAAAAGTATTGGGACACCTTCTCATTCATTGTTTCTTCTGAAATCAAGGCTATTAATTATTGGAGTAACTGTCTCTACTGTCCAGGGATGAAGGCTTTCAGGAAAGAGGCCAGTATGTTGGATGATGATCACCATCCACCTCATCCCCAACCTATCAACAGTGCCGCTGCTCCACAGCTCCTCAATGCTAGGGGGCTTTATACCCCTCTAGCCCACGCCTGGCATTAAACAGCATGGTGCCAATAGGTTCATGTTTGTTTATCTGCTCTAGAGAGACCTATTCTACTGGCAACACTTCTCCTCAGGGACCAAACAAGCTGTGCGAGTGTGTGCTTTCACACATCTGTGTCAGCAGTAGGTGCAACTTAAAGTAAAGCTGAATGCATTCCTTAAAAGGGCTGTCCACAAACATTTGGACATATAGTGTACATACTCCTAGCACTTGTTAAATAGAGTGTTATGTCCAAAAAAAGCCGGTTTGTGCTGATAGATAACTCAGTTACTGCTCCAAACCTGGCTAGTGCGCCCCCTAGTGGTCTTAATGTAGTCCAACTACCTCTGTAACTCCGCCTCAATCGGGGATAAAACAGAGGGGATTTTTCAGTTGAAGCAGAAAAGCTTCTGATTGGCTGCTTTCTACCCTGCCTGCTCCTCATGAAGCCCCGCCTCCACGTTCTCACTGTCAACCCCGTAACGTGCACTTTTTTTTTTTAAGCGTCCCAAGGGGTGGGAGGTGGGGTGGGGGCAGCTGCCACTGTGAGGGTGGCTCTAGTCTTTAAAGCTAAATGCAGGACTACAACTACTCGAAGGTATGAATGCCAGTGTCCTCAGGGTTACTGTGCCGACCACGCCAGTGGTCAAGCCTAACCGGCAGGGTATTTGCCACGGTTTCTAAGAAAGGCACAGTAAATCTTGTGGCGTTTACTTCTAATCTCACTTCCTCCTCCTTCTTATAAAACAGTGATAGAATAGTGCCTGATATTTTAAAGGAAAGATGCCAAGGCGTAATTTAAACACATTCTAAAAGTCTAAAAGTCTGCAAACATTATAAGAAAGCTGCCGAAGCCACGTGAAAGACAGACAGACAGACAGTCAGACAGACAGAACTGTCTTGGGAAAATTGGAAAATAATGTACAAAAAGTCCCACATTCTTTCCTTGTCTTGAAAGATAGTCAGCGGTGCACAAGTTCGTAACCCCTAACTGCTGGTTATCAGGCCTCACATAGAGACCAGTCACGGCACCTTTCATCATCATCATCCACATCTGTGACTTACTGTCTTACAGAGATCCATGAACACTAAACACTGGTAGACCAAGGGTAGATTACCACCCCAGTGCTGGAGCCATATGAGCCCAGGCCAATGTTCCCCTCTCCCCTCCTTTGCTTTCATCTTCTCTCCCACAAGCTTTCCCTTCACAGTCTCTGAGACCTCCAAAGTTCGGCCTTTGCGTCTCAGCGTCCTCTCCAGAAGCCTCCTTTGCTGCTCTTATTTTTTTCAGTCCCAGTGCAAGTCATGAGAGTCCAAGAAATCCGAGGAGAAGACCCCAGCAGGGGCGGAAATCCCTGTAGGTCCTGGCGCGGTCAGGTCCAGCCACTCCATGTTGTTCAGATTGGTGTCGTGCAGGTGAAGGGAAGGGGGCGGTGAGTCGGGGAAGGCCAGCTCGCCCGTGTCCATAGGGGAATGAGGCCGTTCCAGCAGCTGGCTGTGCAGTTCCTCCATCAGGCGGAGGGCGCGAGGTTCGGCGTCAGCTGACAGCGTGCCCTCGAGCAGCGCCTCCAACTGGTGGTCCGTAGCCAGCGCCACAAGGCTGGGCAGAGGCTCAGGTGGGCGGGCTACCTGTACTTGCGGGGGAGGCCGGGACAGCGCAGTGTTAACAGGAAGCGTGGTGACGCTGGCCGTCACGGGCAGGAGCTTCTCCAGGGAGAGGGGATCCTGCCGGATCAGGGGGGAGATTTCTGGATAGGAACAGCAGATGTGAATGTGAATGAGTGGAGAATGTAGAAGCAAACGCTGACATCAAATCAATGAGAAATGCCCAAAAAGAGGGCGTGTCCAGGGGTTTACATGCACTTTGTAATCATAACTGGATTTCTGCAGTTATCTAATTATTTAAATGATCATGTAAACACTCGTTATTAGATCTGAATGAGGGCTAGAAGAGCTGGATTTTAGCCCAGTAATCAGATCATTAGTGCAGGTATACTCTTTACCTGGATTTCACTCTGATTTCCCAGTCTGTGCATGCCGGATACCGGAAATAAGTAAGAAACGTTTGAGAATTGTTATAATTTTTAGTAATTTTACCCCGTTTTCTACCCAATTTGGAAGGCCAATGATCTCCCCTTTCTCTAGCAATGCCCCAATCACTAGGAGGGTGACACAATAGAGCCAGTTGTGCTCTTTCTGACTCTGGCTGCTGATGGCAAGCAGCACAACCCAGGATTTGAGCCAGTAATCCTTGGATCATAGTGGCAGTGTTCTAGTCCGCTGGACCACTCAAGGGATTTCATTATTCCTCATCTTCCAGATTATGTGTGCTTATATTGTTCAATTGTCTTCAATGTTTTAAAATAATAAAGCCATGGCATGAAGTTTATTGGCTGGATAACCAATAGCAGAAACCCCTGGTAGACCTAATTTTCTCCTCATTGTCTGATTACTCAAGAGCATGATTGGATCACTGACCAAATCTGATGTTCTGATGCAGTTAACAGATCAAGAAGTGCACGTAAACACACTCACTGTTTCACGGCCAACAAACCTTACAAACCAAATATAATAACTGTTCTCACCTCCACTTTCAATCAGCACATCAAACAGGTCGTCCATGTGCTGGCTGGTCGCAGTGGGAACCTTAGAGGAACAAGGGTTTACAGCGTGAGATCCCAGATATACAGAAAGTCGCCAGGTGAACAGCAGCTCTGTGTGCTGAAGTATCTCCATACTACCTGAACAGTAGCCTGCAGTGCTCTGGTCTGTTTCACAGCCTCCTCGTAGCGAGGTGGGTCTTTGCTCTTGGGGCTGTGGTGGTTGGTGAATGTAGCTGGTGGGAGGATGTAGGCGGGCTGGCATGGAGATGGAGGCTGCTGTGGAGGAGAGGAGAAGCAGTAAGAACACTGTGTGCACAGCATTACACAGTACCTAGCCAGCTAACAGGTCAGTGTGGGGCCTGTATGCGTAGCCCAACTGGGAACCAGAACGTTTTGTCCTCAGGTTGCATGATGGCCTCACATATGGTGGATGCCCACCAGGGTCAGTGATGGGATGTAGAGGAGTTAAACATGGGCTCCATCTAGGTTGTACACTGTATACAGGGCCTAGATTGGGACCCATGTGAGACTAAGGTGGGCTATAACAACAGGGACCATTTGCAAAGCCCAGCTGGGTCCCAGTAAAAACGCACTTACAGACCCATTCAGAGCCCACCTAGAACCCACCTAGCATGGTGGCTGGGTACCATAGTTACCATAATGCAAAGATATAAGCTTAATAACACTTAAACGTCTATTTGAAGCTGTAATTTGTATTTACAGCAGTGGAGTAAACGCGAATTACACTCCACACCTGCCTCACTGTATGTAGTTTTTATAGGTCTGTGTTTTTATACCATACAAGTCTGCTGTATAAACTAGGAGTACAATTCCAGAACTGCACCCTGGGAACAACTGAACCAGTGAATTTTAGGGTTCTTACTTTGGGGGAGAGGCCGTTTGGGGCCGAATGTCTAGGAGAAACTCTGGGAGAGCTGGACTCCTGGGAGCTGTTGAAGAAACACTGGGGAACCTCAGTCATGGGCTGCCCCTGCTGAAAGCCTGAGCTGCTGCATAGGGGCATCACCTGGGAACAAGCACACAACGGTCAGTGTGTGTGTGTGTGTGTGTGTGTGTGTGTGTGTGCATAAGCAAGGCTAGTGAGCAAGATGCATGCTGAGAGACCAGAGTGTGCCATCTATTCATTTCCCTGCACCTGCCCGGCTCCCGTGCCTGACCAGCGCCAGTGATTGTGATGCTATTAGGAGAGGAATCCGTCAGATGACTTCAGCTGCCATTGCTTTGGCAGTGGAGGAGATGAGTGGGGAACGCAGGCCGACAGCAGCAGAGAAGCTTTCCATTTCTGCGCTCAGGCCAAGTCACTGAGAAATGGGACGGAGCTCTGTCACTGGGAGAGCACGCTGAACTGGATTTATGAAGTGTGGTGGAAATGCAGAGCAGGAGGAACGGTCGGGGAAAATCAAACTACAATAGAGCGTCATGCTGCAGCGCTGATTTGATGAGGGCTGTGTGTACTCCCGATTCCAGGAAACTAAATGTCAGAGCCGCATGTGCCAAAAAAATAAATCAAATAACAGTCATTTCACCCCGTGGTTTGCTGATGCTCACCTGTGGTGTAGCGTGAGTCTGATTTGCGTGCTGCTGAAAGGCCGAGCTCTCGGTTTTCAGGGGCTGCAGTAGTGGAGTTTTTATTTGGGCTGAGTCAGACACTGAGGTTTGGAGAACCGGCTGTGTCTGGACAGAAAAGAAAGGATTAGGATGGAGATAAAAGTAATGCAACAACCAAGGATTAGAAAAGCAGTGCAGGGAACGAACACTGTGATCAAAAACAGGAACGAAACTGAGGTAAAATGAACCCATTTGAAACGGTTCTGAAGCATTTCAGTTCGCAAAACAATTCCCCAGCACTTCCTTCCTCCCCAGATACAATCAAGTTCAAGTTTCAGGTTTATTTATGTAGTGTTTTTAACAGCAGACTGTTCCAACTGAGGAAAATATACTCATTTATTTATTTATTTAGTTGTTTATTAATAAACAAACAAACAAACAAATCAACAATACTTAATAATAATTCATAATCTAGTAAATGGAAGGTAGAGCTGATACTTGAATGGGTTACTAGCCAGTGGATGGTGGGGTCTTAACTCAAGGTTGGTTGACTGGCCATCTAACTGGTTGGTGACAGAGCTGTAGCACAGGGTTATTTGATAGGCCATCAAGCGTCTAATTGGTGGACACTAGAGCTGTAAAGAGCTGTTACCCAATTGAGTGTCTAATTAGTGGCCGGTAGGACCCGCAACCCAATGTTACCTGATTGTATGTTTAATTGGTGGATGGTAGAGCTGTAAGAGCTGTTATCGGATTAAACATCTAACTGGTGGATGGTCTAATTGGATGGTCTGATTGGATGCAAACCAAGGTTATTCGATTGTGTGTCTTGGTGGATGGTAGGGCAGTAATCCAAGGATAGCTGATTGGTGTCTAATTGGGGGATGGTAGAGCTGTAAGAGCTGTTATCGGATTAAATGTCTAATTGATGGATAGAAGAGCTGTACCCCGGGGTTACTGGATTGGCTGTCTAATTAGTGGATGGTAGGGCGGTGACCTAAGTTACCTGTTTGGCTGTGTAATTGGTGGATAGTAGAGCTGTAACCCTAGGTTACCTGGATATCTAATTGGTGGATGGTAGAGCTGTATCCCAGGGTTACTTGATTGGCTGTCTAATTGGTGGATGGTAGAGCTGTAAGAGCTGTTACTTGATTAAATGTCTAATTGGGTGATGGTAGGGCCTGCAACCCAATGTTGCGTGATTGTGTGTTTAATTGGTGGAGGGTAGAGCGATAACACATGGTTATTTGATTAAATGTCTTGTTGATAGAAAGTAGAGCGGTAACCCAAGTTTGTTTGATTAAGCATCTAATTGGATATTTGGAAAATGAACAGTTAATAAGGGTTTTTCCAATATAGCACTAAGTGTATGCTATATGGCCAATTATAGTAACAATAACATCACATTAATAAATTCATTAACCAGGTTGTAAGCTGTTGTAATTCTGATTATTATAGACCAAATCAGTATGTTTTTTTTAAACATGGTTTAAAGGTTTGCAGAACTTCTTAATGGACACCTCACATTCGATCAGCGAGTGAGCAGCTTGCTTTATGTAGTGCATGATATGAATAACACAGACTGAACCTAACCTGTTTTAACCAGCAGGGGGCGCTAGCACAGTAAAAGCTGCATGTATTATCTCTCAAATAACTTCATACCAAATCTTACTGTATCCATACAGAGCTCGATTGTATGTATTATTATTATTATGAACTGTTATCTGAGTCAGTAAGCCCTGATGGTGCAAATTCACCTGTGGTGTGGTGGACTTGTTGGTCAAGTGGATGGTGGTGGGCAGCAGGATATGGGGGCCTGACTGTGCATTGAGCTGTTGTGGAGGGCTGATGTAGAACTGCTGCAGCGGTGCTGCATGAACCTGGACCTGGGGTTCCTCCTGCTTCATCCCAGCCGGGGACGCTGCCATGGGGCCGTGCGCTGCCGAGCCACAGCTGGGAGAGGCGTCGCGCTCCTCTTTGACCCGGGCTGGAGGGCTGGGCTCACTCTGCTGTGCCGCCACTCCTTGCTGACTCCTCTTCTCCACCTCCAGCTGCATCTTCAGCTCCTCCACCAGACGCTGCTCCTGCTCCAGCTTGCGCATCAGCTCCTCGATCTGCCGCTCCTTCTCGTGGAGCCGCTGGTCCTTATCAGACACTTTGGTCTCCATGTCCTCCATCTTCAGGGGTGATGCGCCTGCCGCCGGCCAGGACGGAGACGGGGTACCTGCTGCTTTAGCACTGCCGTCTCCTACAGCTTCCTCCATGGGGGCAGTGGACACCTCCGACTGCACAGGAGACACTGGGGGAGTTGTGCTCATGCTTTCAAGCTGCTGGCTGGCTGGTGGAGAGACGGTGTCTGTGAGTGCAGCCGGCTGGATGCTGGTGGCAGCAGAGCTCTCCTGGTAGGGCTTCAGCCTCTCGATGAGGTCCGTCTTGGTGCCAGAGACGGGAAGGCCGCGCAGCTTCAGCTCCATCTTCAGCTCAGCCACCTGCAGGAATCCAGCACAACTGAATGAAGTTCTAGCTCAACCCTGATCCTGAATATCTGGATTTCAGGCAGGTTCGGCCATCTCAAATCTAACACACCTTCAGCTAATAAAGGGTTGAAGCTAATAAAAGAGCTGAATGGGGTTGGAGCTGCCTTCTACAGGGAGGTTTTCAGTCCTGATTGTAAGGAAAACATGGAAGTCCTAGCAGTAAGGACTGGAAGCCTGGATCCATTGGCAGGTTCTGTTCATTTAAGTTAAAGAGTTACACAGGGGACTAAACTCTTACTCTTAGTTTTTAATGATTATCTTGAAGCTTATCTTGCAGATTTTACTGCAGCTTAATCATATTCAGGTCACATTCAGGTACCCCTGAAGGCTTGATTATAGCTACATTATAATAAAGTGATAATACAACTTATAAAGTTACTAAATTATATATATTACATATACATTGTATATAAATAGTGGTTGGTGTGGCGCAACAGATAACACCACTACCTGCCAGTGAGCTACCACACCATGTGGAAAACTGGGGTTCGATTCCTGGTCTGGGTGACTGGGTGCTGCGCTACACCAATGAGTAGAGTCCTTGGGCAAGACTCCCAACACTACATTGCCTTACCTCCGTAATATGAGTAACCCTGGAAGTCGCTTCAGCTAAATGCCATAAATGTAAATATATATATTTTTATATATGTTACTAAAACATGTAAAGAAAATCTGTAAAAAAAAAAATGTATGTATACCCAAACAACCATTCTTTACTCTCAGAACTACATTACTGCCAGAATAAGCGTGAATTTCACAAACCCTAACAAAGAACCCTGTGGGACTCCACAAAATGTTCTAAACCATAAAATTAACAAGTAATTAATAATAATTTCTACATTAGGACTAATACCTGAACAGTCAATGTGTTCATTCTTTGAACTCTAGGTTTATTAATCCTAATGCAGAAACTACTGTGAATTATTTGGCAACCGATTGGTTTTGAGTACCATGTGGAGTCCCACAGGGTTCTATTTTAGGGCCTATTAAACTGATTAATAATAATTACGAGAGTGAATAGCTGTGTGAGATTACATACAGATACCTCCTTCTGTCATTAGATGGCTTCAAGAGACCCTAGGAAAGCTACAATACTGGGCAACGCACCTTCATTTCGTCCAGGTTGGCAGGCAGAGGGCCAGGTTTGCGGTTGTTGATGGCGTGGTTAGGGCGTGCAGGGGCAGCACTGGGTAGAGACACTACGATAGGAGCAGGCAGAGTCTGGCTGCTGCCCAGAACCATGTTAGGGCAGTTGCTCTGAGCCTCGGTCACAGGCCTGCGGTACAAACAGGAGAAAACAGGCTAGCAGGGTAGCAGAGGGGGAGGCTTCCAGTGAGAGGGGGAACTTCCTGTATCCTCATCATTTACAATCAACAAGCCACGTCTCAGACAATAGCAACAGAATTTCCTCTGGCACAAACAGGGGTTAGAGAGTGCAGGAATGTGAGGAACTGCCGTGCTCAGGATTGATAGGTGAGACTGTGGCATTCAGAGACGCATTAATCAGCACTCGGGGTGTTTGCTTTCCGCTCTGTGTTACGTAATGATTGTTGCTGAAATAATCATAAGATCAGAATAATCTCATTCCAAGGTCTTTAATCCGAGCGTCGAGTCTGACATGCCAGGATAGTGAGCAGTAGAAGGAGCTGAACCAAGATACAGTCAAATGAACATGGAACAGGGATGTCCTGATCCAATCCAGTGCTGATCCGGTTATCTTAACGAAGAGGGTATCGGCTATCAAGCCGCAAGCCTGATTCGGTTCCGATTCTTTGTTTTTACCACTGTGTTTAAGCAGCGCGCCGTCTGGTGTCTTCTAGGCCCCAGAACGGCTTCTTACACTCTTCGGACAAAAGTATTGGGACACTTATTGTTTCTTCTGAAATCAATGCTATTAAAAAAAAGAGATCCTGCTTTTGTTGGAGTAACTGTCTCTACTGTCCAGAGAAGAAGGCTTTTTAGATTTTGGAACAGCATTGCTGTGAGAATTTAATTGCATTCAGTGACAAAAGTGTAAGTGAGGTCACCTCATCATGCCCCAACTCCCCAACTCATCCCAAAAGTACTGGACAAAGCTCCACCACCATCATTCCAGAGAACACAGCTCTTCCACTGCTCCACAGCTCAATGCTGGGGGGCTTTATACCCTTCTACTAGCCCACGCCTGGCATTAGGCAGCATGGTGCAAATAGGTTCATGTTGCTGATCTGCTCCAGAGAGTCCTATTCTATTGGCAGTACTTCTGTGCCAGCTATGCGTGCAACTTCAAGTAGCTGAATGCATTCATTAGAAGGGGTGTCCAAAAATATTTGGACATGCAGTGTATATGAACTGTTACTAAAACAAGAGATTTGACTTCAGTATTAATTAGCAAGCAGATTGGTATCGGACGATATTCAGCATTTAGATACTCGGATTGGATCAGACAATAACTTTTATATATTCACAAATGAGACTTTGATCTTCACTTTCATCTATTGTTAGCCACTTAGCATTTACAGTAAGGTCTTCCTTTAAGCTAAATTAGAGCCCCATTTCAATACTGTTTCCAACATCCCCTCACTAACTAACTCACCCCTCGAGTGTGTGTCATGTCTAGGGTAGACAGCTGGCTACTCACAGTGCAAGGGAACACACTCACTCTTAGCTTGGTTAGCCGGAGTGCTAATCAGCTGGCCATGCAAACCTTGCAATGTTAAACACAAAGTCTGAACCTAAAGTACCACAAAAAAACGGTTGTAGCCTTTAGCTTGCTAACTAGCAAGCTGGCACAGTAAAATAATGTAGTACCAGCAGTCAGTAGTTAATAGGGATGCACCGATCCGATATTAGGATCGGGTATCGGCCCGATATTAACAAAATTAGCTGGATCGGGTATCGGAAAATTAGGCCGATCCATGGAACCGATCCTTTTACTTTAGTTTGTTGGTGTGAGACTGAACTAAATGTGCAAATAAATAAATGACAAATGACAATTTAGTACATTTAGATCTATATATCTGTGTTAATTTGTTTTATTATATAAAGTAATGTTGAAGTCAATCCTGATGCCTTAAGTCTCTCCCACATGGTGAGGTATACAGTTTATTAATTCAGCAATGGTACCAGACTGGTATCGGGTATCGACCGATATGCAAAGTTTACGTATTGGTATCGGTATCGGAACTGAAAAAGCTGGATCGGTGCATCCCTAGTAGTTAATAGGCTGTTGAAAAGCTGGGCCTCATTGCAGATGGAGAGATTTACAACCTAAAGCCTAGCAAATCAAAAGTTATATAGTTATATTTTTTAATATGAAGCATGTTAAAGTCAGCGCTTGTGTTTACTCTGTCCTTCCACTTTCAGAAGGCTCATATAACCATGAAGTGGGGACCGTAGGGACTGTCCACACACCTGAGAGGCGCAGGTAGGATGGTCTGGTAGTTGTAGTGCTGCTGCTGCTGGCTGAGGATCTGCAGGTGCAGGAACTGCTGTTGCTGCTGGAGCAGACGGGCATAGGCCGAGTCCATGGGGGCTTCGTTGGGCTCCTGCTTTTGGTCCGGTGGGATGTACTGGTGGTATTTGAGCTTCCTCACCCTCGGCTTGGGCTCCTTGCTCTTTTTGCTGCGGCTCCTCTCGCCGGGCAGCCTGGGCTGGCTTTGCTGAAAGAGGGGAAGAGGAGAGGGAGGGCAGGGGAGGGGAGGGTCAGTAAGGATGGACGCTACCCGAAGCACACCTGAAACCACACAGTTAACATGCTGCTGATCGGGAGCCAGCTGACCCGCAGCCCTCGACTGTGAGAGAGATCTGTGGGCGAAGCTGCACCGTTACAGTGCTGGCTGGTGAATAGGTGGGCCGCGAGTCGACACCCATCAAAAACGGCAGGATGGGGAAACAGGATGTATGGAAGTGGGGGGACGTGACCCTCATTGTTTTGGGAGCGCTCGGCTACAGGATGCACATGAAAATGGCTCTGGCATCTGAGGGAGGGCTGCGAAAGCCACCGAGCTGTAATAACGTCGTTTCAGGCTGGCTTAGGTGAACCGGGATGCTCGGATTCACTCAGCTCCCCAGGCAGGGAGGAAGGGAGGGAGGCTGGCTTCTCAGAACAAATATGCGGGATATGCTTTGAGGGTACGGATTATGATAAATGCACAAGTTATTGCCTCGCTCTTGGTTTGCGGGCCTGCACTTTCATCAGTCCTCCACTGTATAATGAGAGTGAGCATTTCACTTGACCTCCAATAGACACAAGGCAGCTGCTGCTGTCCCCTGATTTGCTGAGTCTTTTCAGCCTCTGCTTTGGCCTAAAGTACCCCGACAGGGACACGATCTCCCCCTGGAGCTGCTCTCAAGACGACAGGCTGTTAAGTATCAGCGTCCCCTGCTTCAGAGCCCCTCCTGGGACGTCTTACCACTGTTTGTCGAGCAGACCTGATCAAAGGAGGAGGCACATCATGAAAGGTGAGACTCATGGTTCGGATTATCTGGGGTTTCTTCTCTCAGGTTTCAGATTCAAATCTCTGCTAAACAGGAAAATTCATCATGAATTTGAGGCTCGGTCTAACGCTGGTAGGTCCATACATAAATGGACAAAAGTATTGGGACACCTGCTCATGTTACATTGTTTCTTCTGAATCAAAGGGGATTAAAAAGAGCTGATCCTGCTTTTGTTGGAGTAACTAGTCTCTACTGTCCAGGGAAGGAGAAGAAGGCTTTCTACTAGATTGTAGAAGGAGGACTGCTGTGAGGATTTGATTGCATTCAGCGACAAGAGCACTAATTAGTGGGGTCAGACTAATGAAGTATTGGATGGAGCTCCATCACCATCATCATTCTAGAGAACACAGTTCTTCCACTGCTCCACAGCTCCTCAATGCTCCTCAATCTAGTCCACGCCTGGCATTAGGCAGCATGGTCCCCATAGGTTCATGTTTATGATCTGCTCCAGGGGGTCCTATTCTATTGGCAGCACTTCTCTACAGGGAGACACAGCTGTGTTAGCAACGGGTGCAACTTAACATAGCTGAATGCATTGATTAGAAGAGGTGTCCACAAACATTTGGACACACAGTTTGGGTTTCTTGTGGTCGACGGTTAGCTAGCTAGCCTTGTAGATAATGACCACGCCATGTCTACCCACTCACATTCGGCTGACAAGGAGACCTACAGCAGGACAATAACACGCATCAATGTTGAGTCACTGACCACCGGCTGAGGACAGACAAACACTGGCAGGAAATGACCTCACCAAAGCATATGGCTCACCTTCAGAAGGGTGGGGCCAGGCTTAGCGGGGGCAGCGGTGGTGGCCGGCTGAGGAGCAGCTATGGGTTGAGCGCTTGCTTGATCTTCTGCTGATGTACGGCCGGGGAACTCTGAGCTCTGGGTCGTAGGTGGACAGAGCTGAGATAAAGGCAGACACAAACCACATGGCCAGGCCACTTCAAACACAAAGGAGGAGAAAGTGCAATAAATCTAGCTAACACCACACAGCCCTGAGAACATCGGCTGGATGGGAGCTGGGAGGAGATGATAAATGCATTGCACAGCTGCTCTGTAGAGCTGAAGTAGCTTCAAATTTGTCTCAAGGAAGAGAACAGCATGGTCCGAAGATGCTCCTAGATCAGAACTCTGCTGCTCAGGAAAGACAGCAGGGTTTTTATAACAGATCGTATAAGTTAGTGATGTTTAGCCAGGTGTAAAACAGCAGCACTGCAAACTGAGGTCTGAACATTTAACACTGGTATGGTTTTCTAGGGGCTACAAATGATGATGAATGGTATTAGACAGTATTTTACTAGGACTAAAAGTTAGACTCTAACTCTAAGTCTGATCTGAAGTCTTAGTTCCTTAAAGATTTATTTTAAAGAGTCTTTATTTATAGAGTGTTTATTTGATAGTGTTTATTTATAGTGTTTTTTTGATAGTTATTATCATATAGTGTTTATTGTGTTTATTTATAGAGTGTTTATTTTAGTGTTTATTTAGTGTTTATTTTATAGTGTTTATTTATTGTGTTTATTTTAGTGTTTATCGTATATAGTGTTTATAGTGTTTATTTTATAGTGTTTGTTTATAGTGTTTGTTGTATAGAGTGTTTATTTATAGTGTTTATAGTGTTTATTTTATAGTGTTTGTTTATAGTATTTATAGTGTTTCTTTTATAGTGTTTATTTATAGGATTTATAGTGTTTATTTTATAGTGTTTATTTTATAGTGTTTGTTTATAGTATTTATAGTGTTTATTTTATAGTGTTTGTTTATAGTGTTTATAGTGTTTATTGTATAGAGTGTTTATTTCATAGTGTTTATTCTTACATGAACGGTTGCAACTGTAACAACTGCAATTTCCCTCCTGGGGTCAATAAAGTGTTTCTGATTCTGATTCTGATTCTGATTATAATGACGGACCCCACTGTCCTCCTAAACTGGACAAATCCCAAAGAAAAGAACACTGGTGAACTTCAGAACCTTCAGTAAAAAATGGCGTACATGGGTTTTAAGAAAACATTTAATCTTAAAAAAGCTCAGTGAACTAGACCTGTTATTGTTTTTTCACTAGTGGACTTTCCACCATAGCAATAAATGCATGAAACCTCATCATCAGCTGAACACTCCCGCCTGCAGCACTAACACACAGAGAGAGTGAGCGCAGGCCTCACCTGTAGACTGGAACCAGGGCTTTGGGAAGCGGATGAGATCTCCGGGAGCTTAGCTTCTCTTGGGGATGGGACTGAGCACTGAGACTCCTGGCTGCCTGGGTCGTCTGGGGACAGAGCTTCACTGCTGTCCTCATCAAAGTTGTACACGTCCATGGTGTTCTGATAGCCCTCCTCATCTATCGTAACCAGCAGCACAAAACAAGGCACAAAGCCATGAACCTACAGCTTCAGGCTTCAGGATGACTGATCGGATCTGCTGTAGGGTTTCTTACCTGTGATGACCTCCTTAACACTGGAGTCCACAGGTAGGATGTTCTTCTCTACCAGCTCCATCGGGCCAGGCCGCTGGGCGATCTTCTCGTTGAGGTCGTCGGCCAGTCGAGCCCTCTTCAGCTTCATTTGGGTGGCCTGCAAAGAGGGCTCTGCCTGGGTCTCTGGAACACAGTGGCTCACTTAGTTCAGACACAGTGCCGGTCTTTATGGACTCTGATAAATAAGCAAAAGCATTTAAGAAAACTTTGCATTTATCAGGAACACATCACTCTATCTTCAAGCTCAACTTCTCAGAATATTCATGACAGCTTTTTATCACAGATAAAGCTTGGTGGTGTGGTTACCCTGCAGGATGTGCATGCGGACCAGCTCTGCACGCTCAGGCCTGCTGCGAATCTTGTGCTTCAGAAAGTTCTCAGTCTGGCCAAAGTGGAGGAGCAAAATGGGAGAAAAACAGACATGAAGGCCTTGGCAATGTAAGATTTCTACACCATTTAACAGCCATAACATTAAAACCACCTGGCAAAAAGCTGTTAGTTGTGAGATGGGGCCTCCACGAGGATCAATAATCAATAATCGCTAGATCACCGGTTGTCCTTTTGGTAGGTTCTGACCCCACAAGACATGCCTGACGTTTTGGAGATGTTCTGACCCAGTCATCTAGACCTGGTGCACCATCCACTTTTGGGATGCAACAACAATGCAATCAAATCCTAACCTACCATCATATCCTAACCCTAATCCTTAGATCTACCCTTGAATTAAGACTAAACCCTAACACTAACGTTAACTTTACCCTTAAATCAAGAATAAATACTAACCCTAACCTTACCCTGGAATCAAGACTAAACCATAACCTTAACCTTTTCCTTGAATTAAGACTAAATCCTAACCCAATCGTACCCTTAAATCAAGACTTAAACCTAACTTTAACTTTACCCTTGAATCAAGACTAAATCCTAACCCTAACCTTACCCTTACATCAAGATTAAACCCTAACCCTAACCTTATCCTTGAATCAAGACTTAAACCTAACCCTAACCTTAACTTTACCCTTGAATCAAGACTTAAACCTAACCTTAACTTTACCCTTGAATCAAGACTAAATCCTAACCCTAACCTTAACCTTACCCTTGAATCAAGACTAAATCCTAACCCCAATCTTACCCTTACATCAAGATTAAACCCTAACCCTAACCTTATCCTTGAATCAAGACTTAAACCTAACCCTAACCTTAACTTTACCCTTGAATCAAGACTAAACCCTAACCTTAACTTTACCCTGGAATCAAGACTAAAACCTAACCCTAACCTTAACTTTACCCTTGAATCAAGACTAAACCCTAACCTTAACTTTACCCTGGAATCAAGACTAAACCCTAACCTTAACTTTACCCTGGAATCAAGACTAAAACCTAACCCTAACCTTAACTTTACCCTGGAATCAAGACTAAAACCTAACCCTAACCTTAACTTTACCCTTAAATCAAGACTAAACCCTAACCTTAACTTTACCCTTAAATCAAGACTAAGCCCTAACCTTAACTTTACCCTGGAATCAAGACTAAAACCTAACCCTAACCTTAACTTTACCCTTAAATCAAGACTAAATCCTAACCCTAACTTTACCCTTAAATCAAGACTAAACCCTAACCTTAACTTTACCCTTAAATCAAGACTAAACCCTAACCTTAACCCTACCCTAAACCTTAAATCTAACCCTAAATCCTAATCTTAACCCTAACATTAACCACAAATCAATGCTAAACCTTAATCCTAACCCTAACCTTAACCTTACCCTCAAATCTAACCCTAAACCTAACCCTAAAAGGGTAAGGTTAAGGTTAGGGTCTGGGTTAGGTGTAGAGTCAGATTTAGGGGTATGGCTAAGGTTAAGGTTAGGGTCAGATTTAGGGGTAAGGCTAAGGTTAGGGTCAGATTTAGGGGTAAGGTTAAGGTTAAGGTTTGGGTCAGATCTAAGGTTAAGTTTAAGTTTTTAGGGTTACATCCAATACACAGTCATTAACACTGAGTTTAGAGTTCAGCTGCATTTAATACAGATTCAGCCGAATGTTGGATGAACGTCAGGTCAGCTACCATCTACAGCCGTCTACACTGGACCATCCAAGTAAGGTGAGACCCCATTCTCTGACTGTTAGCTCGGTATAAGTAGATGAAGTCCAGTTTAGGTTTCAGTTCTAAATCCTGATTGATGCTTTAGGATTTGTCTGCGAGACTCTCACCCTGGCTCTCTCCAGGCTTCGAATCTGCTCGTGAAAGGTAGCAGGAGTCTTCAGTGCTGGAGAGACAAATAAATCAGAAGTCATCACTCAGAAGGTACAGTCTGCTTACAGAAGGTCTTCCAGCTAATCCCTCTGAGCTAAACATCACGACCTGGCTGCCTCTGTGCTGATTGTAAGGGCAAATCTGTCCAAACCCTGCACACGGCAGGACCCGAGGGGGAAATCTCGGATTGATTTGTATCTGCAGAAGTGAAACCAGACACTTAGCAATCTGCCAGAGTAAGGAGATGTTCTTCTGAGAACACAAACACTTTGTCAAGATGAAAGGTTTCCTTCCTCTGGTTGGTTAGCCGAGTTCGCCTCTACGACTCACAGGAAGTGACTGTTCCATCCATTCATGACTGGAGGCCTGAGCAACCGGCTTGGTAAGAAGCAGTTACTCGACCTCCTTTTGGTGGTCTGGTAATGAGTCATTCCACTAAACCAACATCACCTTTCAAACAGAGCATTTCTGAAGCTCTGACTAGGAGCAGTCAGCCGCTAAAGAAGCCCTCGCAGCGTTCCTGGCACCGCTGAACAGTGGACGGGCATTGTTCCTTACGAG
Organism: Salminus brasiliensis; assembly: GCF_030463535.1. Classification (NCBI taxonomy): domain Eukaryota; kingdom Metazoa; phylum Chordata; class Actinopteri; order Characiformes; family Bryconidae; genus Salminus; species Salminus brasiliensis. Next base: position 48,556,739 of record NC_132880.1, on the reverse strand, counting down.
TGGCTGGGCTACGAGCAGGAGGTCTGGGTGCTGGGCCTGAGCTCGTCTGGAGCTTGAAGCTCTGCAGGTGTAGTGCTGGGTGAGCTCCTGCAGAGCCAGACAGACATCACTCACACCATTGTTCGCTCTGTGCTTTCTTATCAGCCTGTATCCTCCACAGACACGTTCTTTTATTAGAACTGCTCCTCTTAACACCACTCATGACACGCTCCACCCGCCATGGGACATGTTTGGGAGAGAACTGGGACTGTACTCTGGGTAATGTGCTCCACTTTGCACGAAGCAAGCGCCTTAAAGGAGTAGTTTGGTGCCAAATCTCATTTATGCAGTTTTGTTTTTCCCTTCGCAACAAACACAGTGAGTCAGCCATGGCGTGCTCGGCGTGGACGGGTCAGTTCCTTAGTTTTGCTCTAGAGCTATGAGGTCAGTGGAGGTTTTTAAACCACCAGCTGGTGTAGTGATGAATGCGGGCGTAAATTTAGCCTCAAACTGTGCCAGAATATCTTACGTGGCTTCTGACTATATTAGAACTGGGTGGTGTGAATGTTTATAGGGCTGGGCGATATGGTACAAATATGATAATTATATATTACATTACATTATACATATTATATTCCTTACCATATTTTAATACATTTGCACAACATCAGTGACAGATTTCTTTTTTAATCTGCTCTCAAAATACTTACACTATATGGACAAAAGTTTTGGGACACCTGCTCGTTCAATGTTTCTTCTGAAATCAAGGCTATTAAAACAGCTGATCCTGCTTTTGTTGGAGGAACTGTCTCTACTGTCCAGATTTTAGATTTAGATTTTAGGAGAATTCAAAAGGACTGCATTCAGCAACAAGAGCAAGGTTAGTGATGTCAGGATGTTGGACGATCATCACCACCCCACCTCATCATCCTCAACTCCACCACCCATCATTACAGAGAACACAGTTCTTCCACTGCTCCACAGCTCAATGCTGAGGGGGGGGGGTGCTTTATACCCCTCTACTCGCCCAGGCCTGGCATTATTAGGCAGCATGGTGCCAATAGGTTCACAATGTTAATCTGATCCAGAGAGTCCTATTCTATTGGCAGTCCTTCTCTACAGGGACTAGACAAGCTGTGTATATGTGTGCATTTTCAGCAATGGGTCCAACTTAAAGTTGCTGAATGCATTCATTAGAAGGGGTGTCCACAAACATTTGGCCATATAGTGTAGCATAGGAAAGGAAAAAAGGTATAGTGTTCTTATCATAATAAGTAAATTGATCATAATATGGTCAAATATTGTCATATTGCTCACCTCTAGATGTTTATTATGATACATCGCATCACAGTAAGTCACCACATGCTAGGACTGATGGACATCGTCAGTGTTTTTCATGTATCACACTGAGCACAAATCAGTCCATCAGTACTATAATTATAGTGTGTGACATGTTGACTGACAGCTATTCAGGTTTAACCTGCACTGGTTAGCATCGTATTGAGTAAAGGGGGGAGAGGGAGGGCCATCCTAGCCACCCAGAGGGAGCGAGGCCAATAGACCACTGATGTCATGTTGTTATTTTCTGCTGGTTCAGTTGATCTGAGCTGGTCAATGATGGTCAAAGTGTTTATAAAAAAACTTGACCATCAAACATGACAAATCTTGGTGGGTGTGGTGCAACAGATAACACCACTACCTGCCACTGAGCTACCACACCATGTGGGAGACTGGGGTTCAATTCCCGGTCTGGGTGGCCAATACGAGTCCTTGGGCAAGACTCCTAACACTACATTGGTCCACCTCTGTAATACGAGTAACCTTGTAAGTCTCTCTGGATAAGAGTGTCAGCTAAATGCCATAAATGTAAATGTAATGTAAATCTAGCTCAACACCAACATCTGCTGGTAACTGGTCTGAGCTGGTCATTGATGGTCAAGCTGCTCATCTAGGAGAAAACATGCCCTGCTTTTGAGCAAGCTGGCTGAGCAGTTTAGCTCTCGACCAGCACAGCATATGATTTCTTTGAGTTTGATGGTTTCGCTGGTCTACCAGTGCGAACAATGAGGTTGACCAGTTTGGTAATCAGCTGTTCCTCAAATTGACTTTGCTAATACCACTCGACTACCACACTGCTGGTCTGTGTGGTTGTTTAAAAATTCTGCAGTCTAGCGACGTCAGTCCAGTGCGCATTAGCATTAGCTTACATGTAGCGATATTTCCAATTCTCCTGACTCTTTACCGACCTCGTAATTCAGAGGATCCAGTGACGTACAGGAGAGAAATGTACATATAGGGTTCTGAACACACTTATTTACCCCAGACTGTGATGGAGGCCTATTATACCCTCTTGAATTCCTAGCTACAGATGGCTTTGGCATCAACAGGGCCTGGGATTTTATTAGAAATCCTGAGACTATGTGCAACTCTTCAGAAAAGAAGCTCTCAGAAGTTCTTAGATTACCAATAGCGAATTACATGTCATTAGCATGTGTTAGCGGAACAGGGACTGACTGACCAACCACAACTTTCTGTGCCTTGTCAAAGACAGCCTGGCCACTGACCGACTGACTAACACTACTTTTAACACTACATATAGACCCTGTTCATTACCGGCGTCAGTATTAAGTGTTGTGACCCTTTTTCAGACCCGTTTCGTTGGTCCTATCTTAGTGAGGTAGTAGTAAAAAATAAAAAAATACTGTACTGATGGACATTTATTAAACTTAAAGTGTATTAATATTAGTTTATGATTGACAGTAAAGACATTTATTAATGTCTTTACTGTACAATTAAAGTCCTGTCCTTCCCCATAATTGAGATTCTGATTGGTTCTGTTTGGTAGAGTCTGACCCAGTCCTCCAGTATGTGCCTATAGGTCAGTAGGCCCTATCCTTGACCCCCTGTGGTGTAGAGGCTTGTGCCACTCAGGAGCCCCATATTCATTGTTTTTTGATAGTATTTTATTTAAAATAGTGCCATTACTGGTTCTTTTATGTCTATTTATTTAACTTAATAGATACTGTGATGCTTTTCATGTATTATGAATGTATGATTTCTTGGGAGAGTTCCGATTTTATACCCTATTGCCCATCCCTACACTATTTGATTGACACTGTTATCTTTAAACTGGACATAGGTATGTTGCATAAGCTGATGTTTGTCTATGAACTGTTAAAAGTAGAAGATCCTTGAGGGACTTCTGGAGGTTCTTCAGTTTGAAACTGTGGAGGAACCTCTAAAATCTCCTGAGACCTGGACTTTTGCTTGGTGAGCATTTTTAATTTCTCCGATTTGGGATTAGTAGGACCTAACATCTTGCAAATGTCCTCATATGAGGCCAAAGGGTCAAGGTTTCATGGTGGGGAGAAGCAGACATGTCTGCAGGGTCTCAAGAGGTTTTGAGGAACCTTTAAGAGAAGGTTTTTAGAAGAAAAAGGTTCCTCAGAGCTAAAGAAGCTCTAAACGTTTCTCAAGGATCTTCTACTTCTAACAGTGTAGCATTGTAAGCACTGCTGTAAACAACAGCCCATCATGCAGTGTGAGATAACTCCAGTGCAAAACTCCAGAAGCAACCTTTTAAAGAGCAAACATGTCCTGGCTGATTTATTGCAGTTGGAGTAAAGGGATTACTGCGTGAATCTGATTCTTCTCCAAATGATCCCTTTAAGAGAGTCTTCCATAGCCAAGAACAGACTGTGATACTGCCTGCATCCCCAACAGTGGATTAACTGATAATCTTCACCCAAGGCCACGTTGGACTTTTAGCAAACTACAGCGATTTCTCTTCGCCAGCCTCCCTGCAGGAGCATAACTGGGTGGCACTTCACTGTCTCGTTTCCGGACAGGCCGGGTACTCACGTGGCATGATGCCCTGTTCCACAAGCTGCTCCCGAGTACGTCTCTGCTGGAGTCTGAGCTGCAGCACTGGAAGAGAGCAAAGACAGTGCGGTCAGCGTCTTTCAGCCATGCACTAAACTAAACCCTACACACTCTCTCTGTTTTCACCCCGTGCGGTGAGTGGCCCCTCGGTTGCGTACGGCCCGAGGTAGTGTAACTCTCTAAAGCAGGAACACGAGCCAGACACGTCAAGGTCACTTATTAACCCGCCGAGGCCAAAGCTAACAGAAAAACAGAGCATTCATCATTTTAATATATTTAATCCATAGCTTGCAAACCCACAGCCAAGACGATTCACTGCTCTCCCCCCCTGTTTTCAGAAGATTACGCTGATTCCAAAGTAATGAAAGAAGCAGGCGGGAAAAGGGATCGGAGGCACTGACCTCTAAGTTCGTATGTATGGCAAACATATGTTGCGAGCCACAGAGAGAGGCTGACATGAGAGACGGGCTTCTCGAGCGTGTTAGTGATGAAGGAAAGACTAATAAACATCCCGATGGTCAGATCAGCTGCTTCTCATGACGTCAGCCGAGCGCTGGCTGGACAGTGTCTCCCTCGCGAGTGCTGGGCCGTAAAAAGTGAAATGCTTAGTCTTGCTCTGGATGGGTACACACTGATCCATTAAGCTTTTGGAACATCAGAAAGGAGCGCAGCTCTGGGCACAAGAGCGAAACGTGGAGTATGACGCAGAGCTCATAAATCCCTGGACTGAGCTCGCTGTTATTTTTCCGTCATCAAAACTCGGAGCAGAGGCGCTCAGTTTAAACATTTATAAACACAGGAGGAAGAACGTGTTACTCGGCACAATAACCGCAGCTCCTCTACAAACATATCTGAGGAGAAAGGTAATGGTGGGCTGTGCCGAGTGATGGCGTGATGGCATGAGAAATGCTGTCCAGTAGAGCTGAGTGAAAATGGCCACACAGACCGGGTTCCTCACTACAGAATCAGCAGGTCTGAACTCAAGCTTGAACAACTGGTCATTCGGTAGCTGGTGATATGTGTCTTGCTAGAGAGGGAAGGTGAAGAAGTCAAACCGTGGCATATATTTCAAACATATGTACATATATATTGCCATATATATAAATCTATATATTATTGGTAGGTAAATACAAATATGTTGTATACATATGTAGTAAACATCTATGGAAATATTATAGTACAATTATAGAAGTATTTAATAAATGTATAATATACATCCTTACTGTCCTGCAAAAACCCTGTAACTCATCTCTCGAATTTCATGATAATTGGACCAATAGAAATGCTCTGGAACAAAATGGCTTGGATTACAATTTCTTTACATTGACTTCCATTGAAAGTTAGTAAGGTTTTATCCTTCTTCTGTAAAGTTGCCATTTTGGACATATAGGGTTTTTGCGTTTGTGTTGATATATGGCTGAATATGTCCCATATTTGAAAATGGTCGAGTTTAATATAGTAATATATTTTATATATATAAAAGTAGTTGAGTCAGATAGCTGTGCTTATATAAATATACATATTTACGTTTGCACATGTTTCATTTTCTGTCTTGATCATTTTATATATTACACAATACGCCTCTTAAAGTACAAATGAGTTTAAAATGCTATTTAGATCAAATGTTATATTAAACGTCCAGCAAAATCTGTATAAAAAAAAACTATGCAACAGAACTAAACAGCACAAGTGGGGAGAAATGAGCGAAACAGGCGCTACATATTATCAAAATGAATGAACGAGTGGACGGACAACAGACAAGCAGACAGCCAGGCAGGTCCAACTTTTAGTTCTGAGAAGCCTCTCGCTATGTTTTTCTGACTGGAATGGAGTGAAGCAATGGGGAACGTTTCATTTTGTTACAAAAGGAACAAAACACATCAGCATTGTGATTGAAGAAGGTGCTGCTTACACAAGCGGTACCGAAGTATAGGACCTTCTAGTTTACATTGAACAGGGTTACGTATATACCACCCACTTACTGGGACGTTATTCATAGGGCATATTTTGTACATATGTATTTCCCACGAGAGTAACGTAAAAAATAATGTATTATATTATATACATTAATGTATTATGATGAAATGCACATTGTCAATTTTATTTTTTTTAAGTTTTATATAATAACTTAAATCTGAAAGTAGTTTTTTTTTAGATTGTGGCAGAATTTCATGATGATTTGACCAACAGAAGTGCTTAGAAGATACTGTAGATTGGCCGTTTTTAAAATACCAGCAAACAATACTGCAAACACAATGTTTACTCATATCACCCATCCCTACTGTCCACGCACACCTGCACTCTTAGCTGGGCCTTCACGAGGATCATGGTGAGTTTGACTGGCCTCTGGTCTTGTGTGTTCCCAGGAGAGCTTCCACTATGTCTGAGTGGGGCTCTGACTCATCCTGGCGAAAATAAACCCAAATGCTGTGAGAACGAGGCCTGGGAACAGGCCGAGTCTGAATGTGAAGGCGAGGGTGAGGGCGGTACAGGGAGGCTGGGATCAACATGGACTCGTGCTCCCTGCAGACCTGCGAGACAGGGCGGTAGTAACGAGGGAACTGGATTCAGATCAGAACACTCTGTGCTTGTCCATGTTTTCCATTACGGCCAATGCCAGGGGCTACGTGGGTCCAGAAAGTAAAATTGCATGGGGTCTGTTTGTTCGGATGCAATATCAAAGCAGAAGGCCATTAAGAATCCAACGTTACGCCACATGGAAAGAGAAGCCTCTGACCACATGCCCTCCAGAACTGTGGAGCAATATCTGGAGCCTTATCTGAGCATCAGTGGTCTTGGGTCCACCTCACATTCTAAAAGCTGATGTCAGTGGTTGGTGATGGGCTTTCGCATGAACCCTGGCTGACCCATTGGTGATGCAAGCTGGCTTGGCTGCTTGCTCTCCGACTGTACAGTAAACAAAAGGTTTCCAGTCCATCTTGCCTCTAGTCAAGACCTAACAGCCTGATCTCCTGTCCGTCCGACCGACCGTCCGTCCGTTTGTCCATTCGTAAGTGGAGAGGCTGCAGCACTGGACGTTCTGCATATAAATAAAAGCGACTGGCTTTGTTATGGCTACCGAGCCCTTCTGGCTCTCTGACAGAATTCAGCATGTTTAACAGACTGACGCTGCGCTGGACTGTGTTGACATTACCTCCACAAAATAAATACCCCCTGCTCTCGAGATTACTGTATCTGCACAAGAGATTTACAGAAGAACAGGGGCTGGATGGTGGGCCGGTTTAAACAATATCTAAAGCCTGGAAGATGATTTATGGATGTAAGGTTGGGAAGAAAATGATAAATGGTCTTGAAGTTGAGGTTGATGGATGGTATTAGTGATGGTGGGCAGCGTCCCAATAGCTCAACTCGAACTGGCCATACATCAACAGAAGAGTGGACAGTGTTTTTTTTTTACATTGTGGCAGAACTTCATGATGATTTGACCAACAGAAGTGCTCTTAGAAGTCTTTATACTATAGATTGAGTATTTTTTAAAATACCAGCAACAACACAATAAGTATCAATTCTAAATTAACAAAAAAAAAACACTGCAAACACAATGTTTACTCATATCACCCATCCCTACTGTCCACACTGGGCCTTCACAAGGACTGCTGAGTTTGACTGGATATATGGTGGGCCGGTTTAAACAATATCTAGAGCCTGGAAGATGATTTATGGATGTAAGGTTGGGAAAAAGCTGATAAATGGTCTTGATGTTGAGGTTGATGGATGGTATTAGTGATGGTGGGCAGCGTCCCAACAGCCAATAGCTCACGTTAGAGCTACGCACTTCGTGCCACGCCGTACATCAACAGAAGAGTGGGCCCCTAGAAATATCCTCCATGTGCTTGAATGTACAATGGCAGTGGTGGAAAAACTAACCAAGAAGCTTTGAAGAAGATGAATGCCACACATTACGAAGAAAACACAGCAGCCAAGCCATCCATCAAACCTTTAGATGACATAGGGGTTCATGTTTAGTTGGTTAAGCAAGATCAGATAGGCTGCACAGTAATGGAAAAACACACACCACAACTCCTCAGGCAACCATTACAGGAAGGTCCATCATCAACATCATTATCACCATCATCTAAAATGACAGGAGCTTCAGGAACTAACGTGAGAAACGCTTCAAAAGAAGGCTTTTAGAATGGATTAGGAGTGCTACTACTACTACACACACACACACACACACACACACCACTACTACACACACACACTTCATTTAAGCAGCTTAACACAAACACACCCCTGAAGTTAGTTAGTTCACGTCAGCTCAACAAAACTGCAGCCAAGAACAAAAGCAGAGCAAGAGCCGTTACCCCTGCAGACGGTTGGGGCTTCAACCTCGAGGCAGGCCATGGAGCCAGGAGAGGGGGCCGACAGAGGCCGGGTCTGGAGTCCCATGGAGCGCGAGAGGACCGTTACCGAGTGCTGGGGTTTAGCAGGAGCAGCAACTCAGTGGAGTTAGTACGAAAAACCAGCTCAACTCGTTCCCTCACCCTCACTCCTTCCTTCCCTCCCTCCCTCACTCTCTTACTCTCTTACTCACTCACCCACGGACTGACACTCTCTCTCTCCTTCTCTCTCACACTTGCTCTCTTTCTCTCAAGCTCTTAGTGCCATGGCTCAGCCAATCAGCTGAAGCTGAGGGAGTGGCCAGCAGAGCACAGTCTGTTAACCCTGTCAACACTCAGTTCCCCTCAAAGAGAATCGCACACACACACACACACACACACACACACACACACACACACATGCACACATGCACACACACACACACACACACAAAATGGGACTGGACTGAATGTGACTGGATCTGAAATATCATAGCAGAGCTGCCATTGCAACCACTTGGAACACCTTAGAAACCACCTGAAATACCATAGTTACCACTTCAATTCAGTTTAAATTTATTCGCATAGAGCTTTTCACAAGCACTGTTTTCACAAGGAACTTAAAACACTTAGCAACTGCTATCACAACCACCTCAAAAAAAAACTGGCATACCATAGGGACCACCTAGAAACACCTTAGCAACAGCACAGCACCCTCTTTGCAGTACATCAGAAAGTACTTGACATAATTGACCATAGCAACCGCTGTAGAAACCACCTGAGAACACATTTGCAACTGTCCTAGCAACCACATGGGATACCATGGCAACCACCTAGCAACACCTTAGCATCCACCACCTGAAATTACAATAGCAACTGTCCTAGCAACCACTTGGGATACAACTCACCCACGGACTGACACTCTCTCTCTCCTTCTCTCTCACACTTGCTCTCTTTCTCTCAAGCTCTTAGTGCCATGGCTCAGCCAATCAGCTGAAGCTGAGGGAGTGGCCAGCAGAGCACAGTCTGTTAACCCTGTCAACACTCAGTTCCCCTCAAAGAGAATCGCACACACACACACACACACACACACACACACACATATATATATAAACACACAAAATGGGACTGGACTTTAATACAGAGCAACTCTATGTGAAAGAAGAAGGCCGGGGACTAGATCAGCCAAGTTCCACTTCCCTTTTTTCCACGTTAATGTATTTTCTGTACGGGTTCCAGCTCATCCCGGGAGAGAACCGTGCAAGCTCGCCCCGTCCAAACATGTCACGGGGCAAAAATGACAAAAACAAACACCCCCCGTCACACGGGACTGCAGTGTTTATCTCTGGAAACACATACTGAGTGACATCCAGCTTTTTTTAATGTTATTTTCTTGTTTTTTACTCTCATTTTTCTGTCAGAGCTTTGTTGTCTAACTCTTCCCACAGTTTGCAGGATATCAACATCGCCCCAGCTCCAGATTGTTGGGTCCAATTGCGTAACACAGGCTTATTTACAGCTCTCTGATTGGACATCAAGTTTCCACATAGCAACACATTTTTTGCTCAATCTCTATTCTCTCATAGGAATAAATGGGGTGCAAATGTAACACCCTACCAACCACACAGTACCACACCAACCACCTGAGACATCAGAGCAACTACTTGTAACACCTTAGCAGCAACCCCAGCAACCACATGACATACTTTAGCAAATGATTTAGCAAGCACCTAGAAACACATTGGCAACACAACAGCACCCAATCAACACCTTAACAACCACCTGGAACACCTTAGAAACACCATAGTGGACACTGGGGCAACCACCTGAAATACCTAAGCATTCTTAGCATTGCATAAGAACCACCCACAAAGCCACCTTAGCAACAAAACAGCACCCACTTAGCAGTACCTAGCAGTTGACATACATAGCCATAGCAACTACCCTAGAAAGCACCTGGAACACCTTAGCAACAACCCCAGCAGCCACATGACATACTTTAGCAAATGATTTAGCAACCACCTAGAAAAAGCCCTGGCAAAACAACAACACCAACTTATCAACACCTTAACAACCACCTGGAACACCTTAGAAACGCCATAGCGGACACTGGGGCAACCACCTGAAATACCTAAGCATTCTTGGCATTGCACAAGAACCACCCACAAAAACACCTTAGCAACAACACAGCACCCACTTAGCAGTACCTCAGAAACTATTTGACATACACCATAGCAAACACCCTAGATACCACCTGGAACACCTTAGAAACTGCCCCAGCAACCACCTGGGATACCACAGCAACCACCTAGCAACACCTTAGCAATCCCCATCTGAACACTTTAGCAACTGCCCCAGCAACCACCTGGGATACCATAGCAACCATCTAGCAACACCTTAGCAATCCCCATCTGAAATATCATAGCAAAGCTGCCATTGCAACCACTTGGAACACCTTAGAAACCACCTAAAATACCATAGTTACCACTTCAACTCAATTCAAATTTCTTTGTATAGAGCTTTTCACAAGCACTGTTTTCACAAGGAACTTAAAACACTTAGCAACTGCTATCACAACCACCTCAAAAAAACCTGGCATACCATAGGGACCACCTAGAAACACCTTAGCAACAGCACAGCACCCACTTTGCAGTACCTCAGAAACTACTTGACATACTTCACTATAGCAACCGCTGTAGAAACCACCTGAGAACACATTTGCAACTGTCCTAGCAACCACATGGGATACCATGGCAACCACCTAGCAACACCTTAGCAACCACCACCTGAAATTACAATAGCAACTGTCCTAGCAACCACTTGAAAACAACTTCAAATACTTAAGCAGCCACTTTCCACAAACAGCTGTGCCAGTTTTATGCTCGTTTCTCAGGAAATGCACTTTTTTTTAGCTTAAATGTCAAATATTCAACAAAAAAAAGCACAAATGGCAACAAAATAGCATCATATTTTAATTTGATCAGCTGCTAGAACAGATAGTTATTCCAAAAAAGCAGAAACTCAACATGTACTGGGATCATTTCCACATCATTCTTATGCAACACATTTTTTTGGGGTTTCCATGGGGAAAAAGGCCGTACCAAAGGGCAATCAAGAACACTGAAAAAGAAAAAAAGAGTACGCAGAGTGATAAAGGGTGAAGAGGTTGACATTTCCAGCCAGTTACTGGTCACTGATAATGAGTCAGTGCTGAGAAGACTAGGCTGCGATGTCTACAGCCTCGACTCTCGACTATTCTGCCCTTTGGAGTTAAACAAATCAATGCAAATCAAATATCGGCCACATTTCAGCTTAACTGTACCTCTTCATTTACATGAGGAGTGTTGCATAGGAGTGTACGGTGTGTATGGTTCATATCACCAAACCTATAATCACATGATCACAAAAGTTAGAGTGCATTTTATGCTAGAGATTTATCAGATTTACTGATAAACAGTAATAATAAATATACAAAAAATAACTTACCCTGACAACTACTGATATATGCTACATGGACAAAAGTATTGGGACACCATTCATCGTTACTTCTGAAATCAAGGCTATTAAAAAAACAAGTTAATCCTGCTTTTGTTGGAGTAACCGTCCCTCTAACCGTCCAGGGAAGATGAAAGCATTGCTGTGAGGATTTGATTGCATTCAGCGACAAGAGAGTTAGTGAGGTTTTGATGTTGGATGATGATCGCCACCCCACCTCATCATCCCCAAACTCCCCAACTCATCCCAAAAGTATTGGATGGAGCTCCACCCTCCATCATTCCAGAGAACACAGTTCTTCCACTGCTCCACAGTCTCTACAAGTACTACACTTCACCTCACTTCACATCTGTGTCAGCAATGGGTGCAATTTAAAGTAGCCGAATGCATTCCTTAGAAGAACCGTTAAGTTGGGGAAGTCATCATCCAACACCCTGACCTCACGAATGCTCTTTTAGTACTCTAGATTTCAAAAGAAACAGGCATCCCTATACTTTTGTCCAAATAGTGTCTCTGTACGTTTATCCATCGCTTTTTTAATCAGGCAACGTCTCTTTATGACACACAATCAAACACATCCTGTTAAAGTCTTCTGTCCGTGTGAAGGGGGAACAGGGCGGAGCTTCAATACTGTAATCTGATGGAAATATAAGTCATGTTTGATATGATCTTTGTGAAAACTATGAACTAGTTAATGTGATAAACCACGCTGACAGATAACTGGGTCGGTTTCACACATACTGTGCCTGCATGGTGTGAGTGTTGCTGCTTCTGCTTACACATGTTGGTCTGTACGGTCTAGAGACAAGCAGGTTCTAGATATATTCTTACTTCTTATTTCTAAGAGAATAAACAGTCAAATCCGTCATTTTACTTTCCTAACTCAGTATTTCCTAACCTAGTATCAGAAATGGTGTTTTTGCTCCCGGGCTCCCCCTACTGCTGTGAAGTGTAACTGTATTCTACTCCACTGCTGTCCATACAAATCACACTTAGAGCTCCCCTCATGGACAGCTGTACACATGCATTTCTGGACAAGCTGTCACTGCAGGGTAAAGAAGCATGTGGACTGAGGCGGCAGAGTCATATTACAGGGGTTTTACACTAATATGACCCAGGTTACGCAGCATTCCACAGTTCTGCAGCTGCTGTTTTAACCCCTTATGCTCTGTGAATTTTATTAAGACCCGCCTTTTAACAAAATGAGCCAACCAGCTTGCTAGTTACGCTGCGAGCCCCCAAGACGTGGAGATCTGAGCAAGCGCAGTAGCCAGAACAAGCCAAAAATCAGGGACTTCGTGCATTATTGAGCCAAACGCTACAAACTATTCATACATTTTTCTACATGGAAGGCCAATTACCCTATCCCTGTTCATGTGAACTCCCCACATCAGCTAACAGCTAACACTGGTGCCGACCAACATCACTTAGTTGGCTGCCCACCGCTCTGGGTGTGTGTGTGTACTCACTGCCCCTAACACGTGTGTGTGTGTGAGTGTGTGTTCACTACCAGATGGGTTAAATGCGGAGGACACATTTTGCTGTACAGTGTACACTGTACAATGACAAATACGTGCACCTTTAAGAAGGAGACAGTGCCATCTAGCCACCTGGAGAAAACACGGCCAATTGTGCTCTCTCTGGCTCCGGCTGCTGATGGCAAAGCAGCATGCTTTGGGATTTGAACCCGTGACCCCCAGGCCATAGTGGCAGCGCATTACACTGAGCTACTTTTATTTTAGCTACGTTTTTTTTGCTGATTTAATCAGTAAAATCTCACCTTCTTTTGGCCTATTTTGTTGTCTATGACTGGAAATATCAGCCTGTGGTGCTGCAAAGATAGCCACAGAGTGAACACACTTGCCTATAAGCAATGCAGACTGGCTGAGCTGTTCCAGCTGGGAAAAAAGCCAGGAACCACCAGTAGTTCTGAGGAGTTTAAAGAGGTTTAGGAAAGTATTAATAAAGGAGAATATGTATGGCGTCAGATTTGTGCTTTTGTCGGACACTCTTCAAGCCTGCAGATCTAACCGAAAGCATGTGTGCAGAACGTTCGCTTTTTTTTCAGACCGAAGCTTTGTTTCATTTTCACTGTGTTTTCACTGTGTTTCATTTCGTGTGTGTGTGTGTGTGTGGCAGGCTGTGTGAACGCCATAACCTGTTAACCGAGACATGATAAGCAAGTCGTTCCACTTCTCTCAAGTCATTTAGGGACAGCAGGTGTGAAACCAGCCTGTAAAATGGCTGTGATAGACTGCTGTTAACCACCATGTACATACTGTGCAGAGCAGCTCTTCTGCATGCCTGTCGTCTTAACTAGAGGATCTAAAGCCATCATTTCTTCATTTCTTCTTTTAATTAAGCAAAAAAATAAACAAAATATCGGCAATAAGCACAGCTGTGGGGACTGTATTATTGAAAGAGTGCTTACTGCCCCCGCTGGTCGTGTTGGTATTGCACCTCATAGACACGTTGCATTCATTTTCTGAGGACGTGCACACCCTACTCTACCTTTACATGTAGTGAAAAGTATACTGCAGCTCTGACAGTTACACAGATTGCACAGATTACTGGTTCTGTACTGTTTACTGGTTCTGCACCAGTTTCTTCTGATTAATTAGCATTGAGCCCTTATTAATCACGTTAGGATCAGATGTTTAGATATGCTCAAAAAGCAAAGTTTTAAGGTAAAGGCACAAGAATTTGACCCATCTTTGGAAGTGAACACACACACACACACACACACCCAGAGTGGTGGGCAGCCAACTCCAGCACCCGGGGAGCAGAGAGGATGAAGGGCCTTGCTCAACAGTGGCAGCTTGCCGAGCCTGGGTATCGAACCCACAACCCTGTCATCAATAGCCCGGAGCTCTAATAAGGGTGCCCTGAGTTTATACATGACTACATATTTATGCATTTAGGACAGTCTGAGTTTAATAATATTCACCCCCCCACCACCACCACCAATAGTTGAAATTCTCTCATAATGTCAAAGCTGACAAACTCCAGCAATATGTTCTCAAGGCTTGTGTGCCGTGTGAACATTATGATACCCCTCGTTATTTGGAACCCTTTCATTTGCCAGAGGTCGAGCCTTTTCAGTAATGATTAGTCGGACATGAACCAGCAAAAACAAACAAAGACATTCCTCCTTCGTTTCTGAGATAACGGCCTCAGTGAGTCACTCTTCCACTTGTATTTCTAGGGAGCTAGACTGAGCTGAGCTGGGTTGGACTGCGTCAGGCTGGGCTGGGCTGGGCTGGGCTCTTCTGGGCTGGGCCTGGAGCTGGAATGGGGTGGCATTATCTCCTCAAGTGGTCTGCTCTCAAACAGTGATGGCCACCGGGAGGATAACACACACTGCCCTGGTGGATCCCAGGGGCCGAGTGTATGTGAAAATGTCAGTAGCTAACGGGCCGCAGTTCAGTGCCAGCCTGCCCCTGGACCAGCCCCTCTGTGCCCTCTCATTACCGTTCACATGCCAGTAAAACATTTCCAGCCTGGAGCTTTGGCCACGATTGTGAGAACTGAGCGAAAGCGGCCACGGAGGTGACCGAGGGAACATAAAGTCACCGTGACCAAAGGTCTCAAGAACGCAGCGAAACTTTTCGCCAGGGAAGTCAAAGCAGCGACAAGGATCAGCAGGTCTGAGAGCCCTCAATATTGGTGGGGGGGGGTCTGGGGAACGAGGCTGATGGGAACATATATCATATTAGTTTACCAGTCGCGGACCCTGAAACCAGCCCAGAAACCTCTGGACTGGAGTTAAAGGGGCCGTTTAAGCCGTGATTATACGCTGGCGTCTGCATGCAATTCCAGCGTAATTCCCCCACTTCTCTCTCCACAAACAAATTTCTCAGCTGTCTGAAGGGGCTTATTTTCTCAGTGTCAAAACAAGGCTGGAGTTTAACAGATGATGACGAAGTAGAACGCAGAGTGGAGTGGTGTTGTCATTGCGGGCACTCGGCTCACCGTTCTTTCGCTCCTTGATGGGGGGAAGACCCAGGCTGGGCTGCAGCGACAGCTCCTCCAGGTCGTGGGTCACGGCTTCGCTCCTGGGGCTCGGAACCAGAACCCCCTGTTCCCCCCCTGCTCCCAGACTCCCCTGGGGCTCCATGTTTCCTCAGAGAGGGAGAAGCAAGGGTCTCCTTGGAAACAAGGAGGGGGAGGAGCCAGCAGACGGTGGGAACCTCAGAGCGTGGTCTGGAAAAGAGAAGCGAAAATACTGCATTGTTTTGGAATCATTACCATCATTAACAATCTGGGGCGGAGAGGCGGGAAGTAGTCATTAGGGCTCGATCATTAGTAGTCATTAGGGTTAGTTGGACGTGGATTACAGACATGCCTGATTTTCCTATGAATGAATGCACCAGAGTACAGGGAAACTATACTTACAGTACCGTGGAGTTATTATGCTCAGGAAGTACACTATATTGACAAAAGTATTGGGACACCTGCCCATTCCCTCTTTCTTCTGAAATCAAGGCTATTAAAAAAGAGTTGATCCTGCTTTTTTTAAAGTAACTGTCTCTACTGTCCAGAGAAGAAGATATTCTACTAGATTTTGGAGGAGCACTGCTGTCAGAATGTTGGACGATCATCACCACCCCACCTCTTCATCATCCCCAGCTCCCCAACCCATCCCAAAAGTACTGGATAGAGCTCCACCACCATCCATCATGCCAGAGAACACAGTTTTTCCACTGCTCCACAGCTCCTCAATGCTGGGGGGCTTTATACCCCTCAACTAGCCCACGCCTGGCATTAGGCAGCATGGTGTCAATAGGTTGATGTTGGTTTATCTGCTTCTGCAGAGAGTCCTATTCTATTGGCAGTACTTCTCTACAGGGACTAGACAAGCTGTGTGTGTCAGCAAAGGATGCTAAGAACTTAAAGTTAAAGCTAAATGCATTCAAAAAGCTAAATGGTGTCCACAAACATTCGGACATACCGTGTACCTACATTCTACATTTACCTACAAGTAAACGTAGATGCTCTGAGAAGTATTAAGAGATAGAAGTGAAATGTTCTCTTATACTGAGTAAAATTACAAGTATTTCATTACAATTATATCTGAGTACTTAGGAACAGTAAGGCAGTTTTATAACTGTTAATTCCCGGCCACTAGCTAGGACTTCCCCTATTACACAACACCACCAGCTGTGGGAGGGTAAAAGCTAACATGTGCTTCCTCTCAGGCGCAGGAAATCAGCCACAGCATGTTTTAAATCTGTTACTAACACAGGAGGAGGAGCTAATTCTGTTTACTAACCGAGGAAGGATGAAGAAGTTGTAGGCCCTTGGGCAAAAAACCTCCACAAGACCACCCTCAACACCACAATGGTCTCACACCGACTTGAAAACTTGGTAGAATACTCGAAATGTCCAGCCTATGGCAAATGCATGCTGGCCGAGGACCCCTAGTGGCTAGGGCAATTGGGCACATAGTAACCCATCCATGCAGGTACCATGTACCCATGTTGCTCTTAAGAGAATCAAGCTGCAAAAGGTTGACCAAAGGTCGTCGGTTTGATCCCCTGCATTGGTAAGAAGGGGGGGCTGGGGAAGTGGATGGAACAATGTCCAAATGTTTGTGGACACCCCTCCTAATGAATGCATTCAGGTACTTAAAGTTGCACCCATTGCTGATACAGATGTGCAAATGCACACACAGCAACATACACCTTGTCTAAACACAAGAACACAGCTTGTTTAGTCCCTGTAGAGAAGTACTGCCAATAGAATAGGACTCCCTCTTAACTGGATCAGATAAATAAACATGAACCTACTGGCACCATGCTGCCTAATGCCAGGCGTGGGCTAGTAGAGGGTTATAAAGAGACCCAGCATTGAGGAGCTGTGGAGCAGTGGAAGAACTGTGTTCTCTGGAATGATGGATGGTGGAGCTCCATCCAGTACTTTTCTATGAGATGCGTTAGGGAGTTGGGGATGAGGCGGGGTGTTGATCGTCCAATGTCCTGAACTCCAATCAAATCCTCACAGCAATGCTTCTCCACAATAAAATGGAAAGCCTTCTTCTTCTCTGGACAATAGAGACAGTTACTCCAACAAAAGCAGGATCAACTCCTTTGTTTTTAAAACCTATGATTTCTGAAGTAACGAGCAGGAATGAGCAGGTGTCCCAATACTTTTGTCCATATATACAGGACATGTGAAACAAGAGGAGATTCGTTCTGGTCCATGCTGGTGTTTCTGGACTGTGCTACTAACAAGCCTATCTAATCTGGAATAGAGAAGTAATGGACATGTGGCAATAAAAAAGGAAAGTCTGCAAACAGTGACCAAACGACTCCACCCACTCGCTATCTGTGTGTACTGAAGGTAGTGGCAGAAGACATAGTAAAATATGGAATATTGGAATATCATAACATTTGCATACAGGCAGTTCAGACAATTGGCCCAGGTCATTCTATCAGCTCCACCTTCCACACATGAGCACTGTGTAGTTCTGTAACTCCAGACTGTCTCCATCTGTTTCTCTGCAGACTCTGTTATCAGCCTCAATGCTCAGGACCCCACAGGACGGACCACCACAGATCAGACTGTAGTATTATTTGGGTGGTGGGTCAGTCATTCTCAGCACTGCAGTGACCATGGTGGTGGTGTTGAGTGTGTTAGTAGTATGTGTTGCGCTGCTGCTGGTGGTACGAGTAGTGGATCAGACACAGCAGTGCTGCTGGAGTGCTTAAACACTGTGTCTGTCTGATCACTGTCCACTCTCTATCAGACACTCCTACCTAGCTGGTCCAGCTTGTAGATGTGCAGTCAGATACGCGGCTGCCCACAGGACGCTGCTGGCTGGGTATATTTCTGGTTGGTGGACTGTTCTCAGTCCAGCAGCACTGCTATGTCTGATCCACTACTCGTACCACCAGCCCAACACACACTACTACCATACTCACACCACCAACACCACCAGGTCAGTCAGGGTCACTGCAGTGCTGAGAATGACTGACCCACCACCCAAATACTACAGTCTGATCTGTGGTGGTCTGTCTGATGGGGTCCTGAGCATTAAAGAATAGGGTGAGATGGAGCTACAGAACTACACAGCGCTCCTGTATGGGAGGTGGTGCTGATAGAGTGGGTGGAGTTAATTCTAAATATTTTAATAAGTGAAGATTTAATGTCAAGGCTGTTTTTAAAATGTAAGAAGTAAAAGTGAAATTCTGAAAAATAAAGAATTACTCCAGTAAAGTTTAGATAACCAACATTTCTACTGTAGTAAGATAATGAAGTATTTGTACTTCATTACATATGCATGGATGAGGTGCCCTTGAGCATGGTAACTAACCCCCCAACTGTTCCCCAGGTTCCCCACTGTTCTGAGGTGGTTCCCCTCTGATCCGGGGTTATGATTACCTGCACAGATGGGTTAAATGCAGATGCTACATACATTTACATTTACGGCATTTAGCTGACGCTCTTATCCAGAGCGACTTACAGGGTTACTTGTATTACACAGGTGGGCCAATGCAGTGTTAGGAGTCTGGCCCAAGGACTCTTATTGGTGTAGTGCAGCGAAGTCACCCAGGCCGGAAATTGAACCCCAGTCTCCCACACAGTGTGGTAGCTCAGTGCCAGGTAGTGGTGTTATCTGTTGTGCCACACCAATATACTGCTGCACTGCTGTGCAAAAGCTATAAATTCAAATCCCAGTTCACTTCACACACCGGTGGGAATTCTACCAATGAATTCTGTAATAGGAAATGCCTCACAGTAACAGTTTAGTGCTCAAACACAAAGAAAAGCTCCTCATCATTCCAGCGTGGCTGGAATGACCGGAGTTAATTAGTTGTTGCAAAGTTGCAGTGATGTATTGAACTTTGCTTCGACCAAGGAAACAAATAGTGCTTTCCACTGGCTTCGAGTTGCTTTAAAGGAAGTTTCAAATTCACATTCGCTCATCAAACCTTTAACGTTAGCCTCGGTCGGATCGCGGCGTGCCAGGAAATTTCAATTTGAAAAGAAACTAAACATTAGTCATTCAGCACAACACTCAACTGCATCCTTTCAGCGGAATTATTTTATGAATTTATGATCACTGAGCTCAGCTTATGAAAAATATCAACAACAACCCTTCTGCAGTTTTCCAAAAGCCTCAACCGACACATTCATAATCCCTGATTCATTCCAGTCCAGTCAAGGTTTATTTGTCATTTGCACGACATATCTGAAGATTCAGCATTGATACGCTTGTGGAGAAACTCTACAGCTGGATAGCAATTACTGTATATTCTATATATTACTATACAATACACAACATACATAGTAAAAATACTGAAATATATAAAGGGAAATATACTAAATATAAGTAAACATACTAAGCATACTGAAAAACACAACATAAATGTACTATAAAAATGAAATACTAAAATATATAGAGTAAAATATACTAAATGTAAGTAAAATACTAAATATACTGAAATAAACAACATAAATGTACTATAGAAATAAAACACTAAAATATATAGAGTAAAATAAACTAAATGTAAGTAAAAAATACTAAGTATACTGAAATACACTACATAAATGTACTATAGAAATGAAATACTAAAATATATAGAGTAAAATATACTAAATGTAAGTAAAAATACTAAGTATACTGAAATACACTACATAAATGTACCATAGAAATATACTAAGTAAATATACAGAAATCTATTAAATATATAAAAATATACTATGTATACAGACCCAAATACACCAAATAAATGGAAATGTACAAAAATATACAAAAATATACCAAATACATAGAACTAAATATAATAAATATGGTAGCATGTGCTAAATATATAGAAATATACTTCGTATACTGAAGGAACTAAATATACATGCCCTAAATATAGGGAAATATAATAAATATATAAATATAGTATATAAGTATATAAATAATTATATACTACATTATATACTACATATACAGAAATAAATAGGGCTTGGCAATTTGGTAAACATATTCTATCACAATATTTAAAGACGTTTTCACGATACATAATATTTATATACATATAATAGCAGACAAAATGCATCAGTAGATTCTATTCAAAAACTCTCATATACTTAATACAGGGATTTATATTCAGAATGAGCTGCACTTTCTTTATTTAATCCAGTCTAATTACACTGTTTTTTAATTAAACATGCAGTTGATCAGGGTTTTTTAGGCACGGAACTAAATATACTGAACATAGGAAAATATGCTAAATATACAGAATATACTAAATAAACAGAAATAAACTAAATTAACAGAAATCTACTAAATATATAGAACTAATTATAATAAATATAGGAAATATATATATTAAATATAAAAAACTAAATATACAAAATATAGGAAAATATATTAAATATAAATAACTAAGTATACAGAATATAGGAAAACATGATACATATAAAGTACTAAATATACTAAATAGGGGAAAATATCCATTATTATATACTAAATAAACAGAAATAAACTAAATCTGCAGAAATCTACAAAATATACAGAACTCATAATAAATATAAGAAAATATATTAAATATAAAAACGAAATATACTGAATAGAGGAATTATATAGAGGAATATTTATAAAATATATAAATAAATAGATATATAAATAGTATATAGATATACAGAATATACTAAATAAACAGAAGGAAACTAAATATACAGAAATCTACTAAATATACAGAACTAAATATAATACAAATAGGAAAATATATCTGTATATATAGTATTTAGTATCGTTCTAAATATACTAAATATTTATAAATATGTTCATATACAGAAGTAAATGTACTACACAAGAGTACATAAGTACAGAACTCTAAACTACACACAAAGACACAATGTATATTTACATTATATACACACAAACTACATGGATCAAAGCAGCAGATGTGTTACTATAGTAACACTCAAACCCTGCTTCACACAGAGCACAAAATGATGAGGTTTCAGATCTCAACCAACTAATTGATACAGTCAATCTCCCAGCTCTCCGAAGCAGCAAGACGAATTCCTCAGCCTGCCAGCAACAACAGCCCCAAAACCACTCGCTAAGTACCCAAACTGGATGAGGTTCCCAGACTGCATTTCTACTCAGAGGGTGCAATTCAAGTTGGCCTTCTCTGGCCACCTCGGCTTATGGTGTAACTGAACTCAGATGAGGAAGACATGCAGCCTGACGTCTGCTGTGAAACAGAAGCCGCTTCTCACCTGGAGGGATTAAAAGGGTGGAAATCAAAGAGGCCTTCTGACAGGATGAGACAGACTTGCCGGTGGGAGTTGGAGCTAGGTTGGAGTAGTTTGTTCCTGTCAGAACTGAGCCTGTGTTTGGCTGGAGCGGTCATTCCTGCCAAGCTGAAGACAGCTGAAGTTACTGGGCTCTGGCACAAGCAGAACCGTGCTTATCCGGCTCTGACCAAGATCTATGTCGGCCTTGGTAGAACAGTGAATACTTCAAATGCGTTGCTTTTTGTGGCGTCAGCCAATCCATCATCCAGTCCCAATCCATAAAACTGGACTGATGTGAGAGATTGGGAATAAGGGAATAATTTCCCCTTATTGGGAATAAGGGAAAAACTCAGAAATGGCAACTTTACAGGAAAAGGGAAAAACCTTCTTAACTTTCAATGGAAGTCTATGTAAACAGATTTAGTTCAGTGTCATTTTGGAGCATTTCTATTGGTCCGTTCATCATGAAATTCTGAGCCAACGTAAAGAACAGCGGCCAGATTCACATTATGCCGAAAAGTGAAAAACGACAAGTCATGAGATTCAACACTGAAATGGTGTCTTCTAAATAAAACAGCAAATTCGACAGCCGCCTAGGTTTAGAATTCATCAGCTGCTCAGCTCTCCGAGTTTCTTACAGACCTGTTTTTTTTTTTTAGGAAAAACAAGTCATCGAATGCCTACTTAATAACACTGCGCTATTTCTCCCTTTCACGCTGGGGTATCCCAAATAACACCAACCTCCTCCTCCGCTTCATTAACGTCTCTCTGGGGCCTCATTCTTCGCTGGGCGGAGGGTGGGAAAGCGGGGAGGGTGCAGAGGCAGAACCCTGTAGGCCATGGCCCTTTGAAGCTACGCAGCCCACAGCTGCCTAAGAGTGGCTAACACAGTGCTAGAGGGTCCACCCGTAGCGTAGCAGTGTGGGAGTATCTGACTCTGCATTGGATGCTGCTGTGCTAGCTGTGGAGAAGCAGCATAATCATCGGACAGCCACGTTTATGCCTGAAGCCCCTCCTCCCAAATCGTACGTCCTCCGAATTCCATCCCTACCTTGTTCACGTGTCTACAACAAAGTCTCCGCAACCCTCCGCCACCCCGTCACCTCTCTTTAACCCCGTCATCTATCATTCCTGGCTCCACTTAGCAGAGGGGGGACTGGCTTTCCACCACAATGCAGAAGCCACCTGAACTCCAGCCAGCCCAAAGTCCTCAGAGTTCTGTCTCTTCTCCTACAGCCTTCTCCCAAATCATCAGAAGCCGAAGGCCTGGTCCGAACTAGCAAAACGGACCTAAAAGATGTTCTGAAAAACCTTCTGACTGTGATTATGACCAGTAGATGGCGTCGTAACCCTCTATTGGACTAAGAACATCAGGATAGTTCTCATGCAGCCCATAATTCAGTGCTTGTCATAGCTGGAGTGATATTTACAAGCCCCTGTCCTCTAACACAGCACAGACCCTCAAATACTTAAGAACAGGGTTACGGGGTTCTTAATCCCCATGACCTGGAGTGTGTGAAGTCCATAAAAACAGGTTGCAATATTACCTGTTTCAGAAGCAGCATAGAGGGAGATCCTGCTGTTCGATGCTGTGGAAGCTCACTAGGGTCATTGTGAGTCTGAAACAGATGAAGATAAGAGATGTTAATTAAAAGCAGCAGCATATATTTAGGATTGTAGGGACGATTCGTGGCGGAAAAATTACTGCCTACAACTTCAGAATTCTTCAGAGGACTTTTAATTTGGGAATATGGATACAGGACGTGGGAGGGAGATATAGAGTCAGGGAGAGGAGAGAAGGGAGGAAAGTGGATGACTAGCTAACTAGCTAGCGTTAAGTTAGAGAGGTTTTATAGGTGAAAACAACGGAAAATCGCAATGGAAAGCCGTTGCAGACCAGACGCACCATACCGCGTCGCGTCCAAAAAATTCTTTGTAATGGAGGCCTGCACACGTGTGACCTAAAATGTACACAGAGAATGGCAGCCACATGCTAGTTTCCACCGTTCGTTTGTTGCTATCTTGGCAGTGAATTGTCAACATAGGCATGTGCAGCCCGACACTCATACACCACCCCACCCCTCTGCCCCCACGCTTTACACCACTGAAATAGCAACCCGCCAAGGTCAGACTGAACGCACCCGGCTCTTAAAAGGGAGCGGCGAGAGACACGCTGATTGGTTTATTACTGCATGTTACGCCCAAAACAAACACACCCATGATTGACAACATGACGTTTACATGTTTTGAGCATTGCAAGGCAAACCTTTGCTATGGTAACCTGGCGTTACAATAGCAAAGATACACCAACATGCTCTAAATCAAGCTGCACAGTGTATTTTAGATTCCTAAAATAAGGCCCATAGTCCCAACAGCTACCATGCTAGCCCTGTACAGCTCGTATCCTTCACACTGGGGGAAAGATGCCGTATGTATAAATGGATTTAAATAAAGTTTACAAAGTCTAGTTTCACTGTATTTCATCTCTTCATATGTCCTATTTCCTCATTTTAGTGCCTTTTCTCAGTGTTCTGTGAGATAGAACGACCAACTACAGGGTTCTGATGGAACGGCTGAGTACGATGGTAGCCACAGTAGCACATGTTGTAGCATACAGCCCTCTTCTCTAGTTCAGTGTGCACAGTTGCTCTAAAAACAGCCACCCTGATATGCACATAAGACTATTAAAGATGATCTGTGTTGTAGGGGTGTCACGGAACACGTATTTGCGCTGAGAATACACAGTACACGTCATTAGGGTAAATACAGTCATTTTACACGTGTAAGTGCCACTCAGAAACCAAAAGCTGTAAATTGTTGGTTTTGCATGGTACTGTGGGAACTGTAGGGGATTAGGAGTCTTGCTATGGTAGCTGTAGTCTTGTTTGCCCCTCCTAACCCTCCTCCTTCTCTCTCTCAGACCCAGGTGCTGTTTTTACCTCTCTGTATTCGTTATCTCTCTCTGTTTTCAAATAAACAAGTATTTCACTCAAATTCCGGCCTTAGCATCTTATTTTTACTCATGAAATCACAGTGTTTTTGTGCAGAAACACATTGAACATGCTAATGTTTACACTGTACTGCTTAATTAACCCACTACAGGCTGTATTAACTAACTGGGGGGGGGGGCGCTATACAGCACTAGACGGAACAAACTGTAACTTGCATGACTGTCTGTTTAAATGACATGAAAAGAAACCTGGTTAGTCTTTATTTTTTTGTTTTTTCTTCCTGTAGTAACAAACTCGTACCTAACCGTGAGTTCCATACTGGTTTATGAACCAAACCTTTTTGACTTTTGCGTACCGTTACACCCCTAGTTTGTTGAGAAATAAGTCCATCATGTTTAATGTAAGTAGTCTAACATAAGTCTAACATGTCTAAATAAGTCTATCAAAGTTTAGCGACTTTTTGAATTTGATTTATTTTATTATTCATTTATTTATTTTGATAATTTAATTATTCAGTTATTAATGAATGAATAATTTATTTATTTGTTTATTCAGTACTACAAGTCAAGTCAAGTGACTTTTATTGTCATTTCAGCTCTGTATACAGTGAAATTAAATTATGTTTTTTCCAGAACATGGAACATAACGAGAACAAAAACAATACAGTACAGACAAAAACTAAAAAACTAAATTTCACCAATATAACACCACTTTGTCTTATATTACTGAATAAGGAGTAACAACTAAAGAGCAGGGATTCTCCGATTAGCATCCAGGACAATATTTTGATCTGATATTTGTCATTTCAACCCGTTTACTCGCAACTAAAAAGCTTTTTCAATGTGACAAATGCATTTCCACAAAGTACACTGAGTTTTAAAGCATTGACACAAACACTAGAGATCTAGTGGTCCCAATCCAGAACACAGTGGTAAAAAAAAGGACCTGAGCTGGATAAGGCTTAAAATAGCCAATAGTCTATCCATTAAAATATCCCTGGATCAGCCCAAATCACTAATACTCAGGATCAGATCGGGACATCCCTAATTTACACACTTTTCTTAGAAGTCAGACTTCATTTATGAAGGTCACAAAAAACATCTGGCTAATTTTATTTGTGTATCATATTAAAGGATGATTGGCCTGCACATCTCACTGCTTTTACACCACAGTAAAACAAGACATTTTAACCACTTATGATTTTTTAACTACATTTATATTTTTTAATTACATGAAAACCAATCAAGAAAGAATGTCTGTTTCATATTTCTACTTTAAGATCAATATAATAAACAACAGACCCTTTTCATACATGTTTTGCTCAGCTTTACTAACTACCAGCTGTCACACAAGACCAGGGGGTTTGGGATCCAGATGCAGGTTTATTGCAGCTTACAGTAGATTCAGTCCAACAACAACCAAAGCCAGAGACTGAAACCAAGACTCTGAGCCGTGATACAGGAAGAAAGCCGTAAACCACAACCAGGACATAACACAGGAGATAACGCTTTAAAAACGCTGACAGAGGAAACAACAAGCTAAGACGTCGAATGTGCGATTGAAAACAGGTGAGTTAGAACACCCACAATTGAGGTGAGAGCGAGGAGGAACACCAGCCATGTAGTAATGTCACGACTGGTGTAGTGAGGTGGGTAACGATCCCACCTTCCCTGTGGTAGACAGACACCAGACAGGGTTTGATTTCCAGACTGGACAAGCTGGAGATGGCAAGATCTTGCCATCTCCGTTGAGAACTTACTGGTCACTCCATCTACAGAAGCTCGAAGCCTTGGTACGTCATGGATGATCAGTTATCGTTCTCAAGTCATGTTGCAAATGTAACTCGGTCATGCAGATTTCTCCTGTACAACATCCAGAGAATTCGACCCTTCCTCTCTAGAGAGTCGCCCAGGTGCTCGTTCAATCTTGTTACTTCAAGACTTGACCACTGCAGCTCTCTTCTGGCTGGTCTCCCTCTGGGCACCATCAGACCCCTGCAGCTGATCCAGAACACAGCGGCATGGGTCATCTTCAACGTTTCTAAATTCAGCCATGTCACTCCACTGCTGTGTTCTCTTCACTGGCTTCCTGTAGCTGCTGCCCAGGTCATCAGATTCAAAACCCTGATGCTGGCCTACAAAGCCAAGACTGGACCAGCCAGCCCCTCCGTACTTGATGGCAATGGTCTAAGCAATGGTCTAAGCTTAGAGGTATCTTTTCAGCCTATTCTAACTAGCTGAGGTTATTCTTAAGTAAATAGCAAAGCACTTTTGTAAGTCTCTCTGGGTAAGAGCGTCTGCTAAATGCCATAAATGTAAATGTAAATGCAATACTCTACATCAACAAGAGTCCTTGGGCAAGACTCTCAACTTGATTTGCTTCAGAAAATGCTGTAAATGCTCAAAATGTAGGAACCCTAAGAGCTGATTCACAGCCGTCAGACCGGCAGGAGTTTGAATGATAGAGAATTCAGCGCAATTCTGGACGCATTTTACCAACTGCGCCAAACTGCGGAGTGGAGTGTAGTATAATTACCATGTCTACCGTTTACCAGGGCCTCAGGGTAAAAGGCTTCAGAGTTAAACAGTGAAGGAAGTTTTCCCCACCCACTAAAATTAAGAACCGCATTGACCCATTCACGTCAACAACAGTCCAGCTTCTATATTTACAGCCACGGCAATGACCAAACCTCCGAACCTCACCTACAGCTTCCTTCAACTGTGGCGCTCTGAAAGCGCCCCCTCCCCCTTTGCTCACTAAACAAATTAGCATCTAAACAGGGTCGCAACATAGAAGAGTTGTTTGTCTCTAATCAAACGCAGTTGCCATGGCGACTGTAATCTGGTTATGTACTGATAAGTTGGGCTAAACAATAGTGGGACAGATATTTATGGATGAGGGCCTCTCCATTGAAGAGCCCATTTACAGATATGGAAAACAAGCTCATGGAAGCCCTCCCCTGCACTATCAGAGAGTATCCTTCATGCTCCGGTCCTCACTTAGACACAACCTTCTCACAAAGGCAGGCTTAAATATTCATTAAAGGACACTTGCACACTATTATTCTGCTAATGCTGTCAGGTCCTCTACATCAGCTTATATCAGCTACTCACTCTATGCGACTACGTAGCCCCTGAGCAGTCCAGCAGACCAGCAAACTCAGAGGTGTGAAGTAATGAAGTGCAAATACTTCGTTATATTACTTAAGTAGAAATGGAGTAATTATTTTTTCGCCAACTTTTTACTTCTACTTCTTAAATTTTCACCCAATTGTCTGAATTTTCATATTACCAATTTCCTAGCTAGGCTGAGTTGCAAGTGTAACCTTCAGATTGCTAGATTACTTCTTACATATTAAGATATGAGCTAGTGTATGTATTGAATAGCTTTAGCTACAGCTATCTCGATGGGTAGCTAACATTGCATTTTACTGTAACATGTAAACGAGGCTCTAATTGAATGGATGAGCATATTTGTCCATGTTTTATTTAGCACAGTAAACTTGATTATACTCTAGTTCTATTGTCTAGAATTACCCTAACTGGGCAAGTCAACTGGCTGGTTGATTTGCGTATCCACTTCCTGAATGGGTCAACTGAAAAAAAAGGGGAAAGTTGCTAAAATAGGATCCAGGAACACAATTTTACCAAAAAATACCAAATATATATATATATATATATATATATATATATATATATATATACAGTCATGCCCGAAAGTATTCATACCCCTGGCAAAGTTTGACTTAAATTTACTTTTATTTAACCAGAAGTTATATTTTTGCCTTGAAACGACACAGGCATCTCCCAGGAGATAACACGATGATGTACAAGAGGCATCATTGTGGGAAAAAGTATTTCTCAGCTTTTATACACATTTGAACAAAAAGTGGCATGTCCAAAATTATTCATACCCTTTGAAAACTGTCACAGTATATGGGAAAATCCAAAGTTCTATACCATTCCAAATAGTCCAAGCTGTTTTAAAGCATCCTAATTACCCTGATTCATTGGGAACAGCTGTTTTAATCAACTCAACAGGAGAAAAACAGCAGCTCTCTGCAGTTGGTTTGTGGACAGTCATGGCTAAGACAAAGGAGCTCACTAAGGACCTGCGGCTGTGCATTGTGGCCGCTCACAAGTCAGGAAAGGGCTATAAAGCCATATCAAAATGTTTTCAAGTTCCAGTGGCTACAGTGCAAAGTAATATTAAAAAATACAAGAAGTTCCGCACTGTGGAAAATCTCAGAAGATGTGGTCGGAAGCCAAAAGTGACACCTGTGCTGGCCAGGAGAATAGTGAGAGAGGTGAAGAAAAATCCAAGGATCACCACCAAGGCCATCCTGGTGAATCTGGACTCTGCTGGTGGCGACATCTCAAGGCAGACAGTTCAACGGACACTGCACACTGCTGGGTTCCACGGACGCAGGCCAAGGAGGACACCACTTCTCCAGAAAAGGCACACAAAAGCCCGCTTGACCTTTGCAAATGCTCATCTGGACAAAGAAGAAGACTTCTGGTGTTCTGTTTTATGGTCAGATGAAACAAAAATTGAATTGTTTGGCCACAATGATGTGTGCACCATTTGGCGTAAAAAAGGAGAAGCCTTCAACCCTAAGAACACCATCCCCACTGTCAAACATGGTGGTGGGAACCTAATGTTTTGGGGGTGTTTTTCAGCCAATGGACCAGGGAACTTGATCGCAGTAAATGGCACCATGAAAAAAGAGCAATACATCAAGATTCTCAACAACAACATCAGGCAGTCTGCAGAGAAACTTGGCCTTGGGAACCGGTGGACATTTCAGCACGACAACGACCCAAAACACACAGCCAAAGTGGTAAAGAAATGGTTAGCAGACAAAAACATTAATGTTTTGCAGTGGCCCAGCCAGAGTCCTGACTTGAATCCAATTGAGAATCTGTGGAGGGAGCTAAAGATCAGGGTGATGGCAAGGAGACCCTCGAACCTCAAAGAGTTGGAGCTCATCACTAAAGATGAATGGGCAAAAATACCAGTGGAGACATGCAAAAAGCTGGTCAGCAATTACAGGAAGCGTTTGATTGCTGTAATAGCCAATAAAGGCTTTTCTATTAATTATTGAGAAGGGTATGAATAATTTTGGACATGCCACTTTTTGTTCAAATGTGTATAAAAGCTGAGAAATATTTTTTCCCACAATGATGCCTCTTGTACATCATTGTGTTATCTCCTGGGAGATGCCTGGGTCATTTCCAGGCAAAAATATAATTTCTGGTTAAATAAAAGTAAATTTAAGTCAAACTTTGACAGGGGTATGAATACTTTCGGGCATGACTGTATATATATACCCAATACTAATACCAATAATATATCTTTGTTTCTATAGAAAAGAGTGTAAAGAACCGTTTAAAGAACAAAAATGGTTCTTTATGGAACCAAAAGCGGTTCTTCTATGGCATCACTCAAAGAAGAAAGAGTGTACTGGGGCTTGGTCTTCCTGAAGCGTCATTTCTCGACCTCAAATTTCAACAAGATCGTATTGTTGTTAGTCCAGAACTATCTGCAGTCTCATCACCAGCAGTCTAAGCTCAGGCTGGACCGAGAGTGGAGGCCCTGCTGCACCTCAGCTTGTTCTGGCAAGCTGGTGAAAGATGCATCCGGGCTCCACCTAGAACAGGAAGGTCAAGTGCTCAGTGTTAACTGTGCCCACTTCCCTGAGGAGACCAAGAAGAGTCAGATGAAGGATGATGGTTATGACGAGAACTGGCATCAGAATCAGGTTTTATACGCAAACATTTTTGCAGCACACAACACTCCTCACAACAGACAGAAAGGCTAGCTAGTTTAACAAGCTGAGTCCATGTAAACATTAACAACATTAGCCAGCGCCTGCAACACCACAGCTAGTAAAGAGACACAGCATCGTATGTCTGCATTAAACTACTGACCAAGACCCGGCGCTGGGGGCTCTGACCCGGCACTGAAGGCTCTGACCCGGGCGCTAAGGGATCTGACCAGACACTGAGGGGTCAGAGGGGTCAGAGGCCACTGTTGGGCCTTTGAGCAAGGCCCTTTACCCTCTCTGCTCCCCGGGCGCTGGAGTTGGCTGCCCACCGCTCTGGGTGTGTGTGTACTCACTGCCCCTAACACGTGTGAGTGTGTGTTCACTACCAGATGGGTTAAATGGACACATTTCGCTGTACAGTGTACAGTGACAAATATGTGCACCTTTACCTTTACCCAACACTGAGGGGTCTGACCCGGCATTGAGGGATCTGACCCGGCATTGAGAGGTCTTACCCGGTCCTGAGGGGTCTGACCCGGCACTGAAGGGTGTGACCCGGCACTGAGGGATCTTACCCGGCACTGAGGGCTCTATTGCTTAAGGGTTTTAACCAAACCTTGCTGAAACAGTTCAGCCCTTCGGATTACCCCTTGTTATATTGGTCACCACATTAAAATTTCAGCTGGAGTTGAGCATGGTTAAACTGGACAGAGTGGACACACTGGTCAGTGTGTTTGGGTGAATTATGGGTATGGGTATGGGTATTCAAGTATCTGCCGATACCGTTACCAACTCTGACAGACAGCTCTTAATTAAATCAATGACCATTTTCATAACCTTACAATTACATCCCATAGGTTCTCTTACATACAAGCAAATGTTTAAACCCCTTTATAAACTATTTACTTTACATTCAATAGAAATAGACGTTACTTTTTCCATTACTGTATATAACTAACTTCGTCGCAAATTTAACGCAAATTCGCATCACACTGAAAAAATGCTAAAACAGCGTAAACATGCTACATAATACTATTACACTTTAATTACCAACTTTTTGCCTCTTCAAATGGGAGCTAAGAAATGTATAAAGCTTTCTGACGAATCTAAGAATCCAAGTCCTTTTTGCGGTCAAAACCAAAACAACCTGTAAGTCCATACGTCACATTAATAATAGAGGTCTCCTAAATATTAAACTGTAAATATAACAAACAAAATATACTAAATAAACTAAATAAATGATACAAATTCCTTTCAGATACTGTTTGGGGTTATTTACACTCGTGACACACCTATTCTAAAAATCTTTTTTTTTGAGAATTGATCCAGTATTGGAAAACATAACCCCCCCTAATAAACATCAGTCCTGCAGAGGGCACGGATGGGAAGAGTGTTTGGCCAGAACATGGAGTGGCTGCATTACAGCACCACTACTGGCTATGAAACTCACCCCACAACAAACATTCGACTGACTCACCCTCTGTAGAGCAGCGGGGGGTCAGCTGGGAGGCTAAATATATCCCAGAGACGAGCCAGAATAACAGCTGGAAAATACAAAAAAATCCCTTTCTGTGTGTGTGTGTGTGTGTGTGTGTGTGTGTGTGTGTGTGTGTGTATAGGAAACGCAGAGAGATTGAGAGTCAGCACAAAGACAACAGTGTGAGACTCGCTTGAGTGGCTTGAGAGACGGCGAGGGAGGGGGAGGGGAGAAGAGGGGAGGTGGGGGGGAATTCTTCAACCGTTCCCAAAACTGATCTCACATTTTGAAACAACTTTCCCAGAAAGCCAGCTAACTCCCCAGGGGGTGTCGCAGGGCCCGGGTGCACACATGGCCTCTGCCCCGCCCACTTCCCCCCTGGCTGGTCTGGTGGGCAGATATCAGTGGGGGGTTGCTCACGATGGGGGCCAGGCCACAGCCTGAAATAGCCTCCCGCCTGTCCTCGGGAAGTCCGAACAGTTGGATGTGAGTTTTGGAAGAGAAAGAATCCCACCGCAGTCCGATGGAGCCTTCCCCGAGCCTTCAGAGTGATGTAGTAGTGATTCATAAGACGGACGTTCTGCCCCGAGAGGAGCATCAACAGCGCTTTCACAATGTCAACAGTTTGTCCCTTCATGCGCAGGAACTACGTGTGCAGACAGCATTCCCGATGACTTCCTTCAGTTCCTTATTACTAGAAATCTGCAGGCAATCAGCACGGCTCATGATGACGTGTTTCCAGCAAAATCAGAGACAAACAGTCTTGTAAACAGTGATCTAGTCCTGTTTATAGCCAGCTCGCAAACACACACACATCTCATGTGTTATACATCTCAACAACCATCTTAACGTCTGATTATAGGGTTAAAGGGGTCTTTGATAAAGGCTCAACGGTTCAACATAGAACTATGACACCTAACCCTTCAGATGCCTTTTGTAGAAAATACACTATGCATCCAAAAAAGTTTGTGGACACCTCTTCTATCAAATGCATTCATGCTACTTTAGGTTGCTCCCATAGATGTCTAGTCCCTGTGGAGAGGCACTGCCCATAGAATAGGACTAACATATTGACCCTATCGGCACCATGCTGCCTAATGCCAGGCGTGGGCTAGAGGGGTATTGAGCTGTAGAGCAGTGGAAGAACTGTGTTTTCTGGAATGATGGTGGTGGAGCTTCATCCAGTAATTTAGGGATGAGTCAGGGATGGGGAATCTTGACCTCACTAACGATCTTTTCACTGAATGCAATCAAATCCTCACAGCAATGCTCCTCCAAAATCTAGTAGTCTCTTTTTAATACCCTTGATTTCAGAAAATACAAAAAATGAGCAAGTGTCCCAATACTTTTGTCAGTATAGTATAGTTTAGGTATGATATACTTAGGTCTATAAACAATCTATAATCTTGGTTTATACTTTTCTACAGTGGTGGTGCAGCAATTTAGAATATTGTCTAAATAAGGTTTTATAACTAGTAAAGCCTTTCCTGTAAATATTAAAGACTAACAAACTCTATTTATTATTATTTGAACTTTTTGAACTTAATTTACAGTGGTAGTGTTTCAATCAAACAATCAACAAACAAATTAAAAAAATACACAAACATAACACAAGCAAATACAAACTGCTGTTTTTAATTTAAAAACTAGGTTTGGGGTAAAATCCAAACCTACATGGCCCTGTGTGAAAAAGTGATTGCCCCCCATGTTAAAACTTAGATGAACTGTGGTTTATCACATCTTTGGAAAGCTGAGTATAATTTCTCTAGCCACACCCAGGCCTGATTACTGCCACACCTGTTCTCAATCAACAAATCAGGACCTGCCTAACAAAGTGAAGTAGACCAAAAATTCCTTAAAAGCTAGAAATCATGGTGCGATCCAAATAAATTCAGGAACAAATGAGATACAAAGTAGATCTATCTGTCTGGAAAAGATTATAAAGTCATTTTTAAAGCTTTGGGACTCCAGCGAACAACAGTGAGAGTAGGCCTGTCACGATAACAAAATTTCCTGGACGATTAATCGTCTCCTAATTATCGCGATAAACGATAATATTGTAACATGCAGAGTAAAATGCGATGTCTTTTATCTCCTTCAGAATGCCGTCTTTCACTTCATTATATAAAGCTGGAATGGCAGTTTGAGAGATGTATGTTTTCTTTGGCAATTCGTACTGCCTACGTTTTCAGCATGTTTTTGAATGCTGTTTTTTCCACCGTATTTAACGGCAGCATCTCTTTGGCTATATAGTGAGTTACACTGTTTGTAATCGTGCGCCGTTTCACGCCATCACGTTTATATTTACACTGTCGAGCAAAGGTATCCGTGATGGTCACCTGCTTGGACGCCCCCTCTCCAAGCAGGTTCTTTGTTTCCAGCTCGGTAAATTGAACTGGATGGTTGTGCTTTAAATGGGCTCTTAGGTTAGTTGTATTACCACCTTTTGTTGCCACTGTTTTTAGACAAAGATGACATACCGCCTCGTTAAAGCTGATGGGCTCTCCGCGCTCATTTGTCTTAAAGCCAAAGTGATCCCACACTGGAGCAGTGCAATGTGGCTTTGAAACCAAGTCCATCTTGAATTACTTCTCCAAACTTCTCTTTCTGGATCCTATTAGCCTCGAATATGTTCGCCAGCCAACACGCCTCCACCTGCGTCTGCCTCCTCTGTGTGCAACGCACGCGTTTCCTAACCGATAGATGGCGCTGTCTGGCCCAGACATGTCATCGCCTTAGACAGGGAGCCGGCGAGAGAGCAGCACCGCGCACCCTGCAGAAATCTGGCTGTGTTTTTTTCTAATGTAAACAAACTCGCGCGAAAACCAATTGGCTATTATCGCCGTCTGCTAAACTTATCGTGGACATGTCCATTTATCGTACGATAAGTCGATAATGTAATTATCGCGGCAGGCCTAAGTGAGAGCCATTATCCACAAATGATGAAAACATGGAATAGTGGTGAACCTTCCCAAGAGTGGCAGCCCGGCCAAATTTCCCCCTAGAGTGCAGCGACGACTGTGGGGTCACTAAAGACCCCACAACAACATCCAAAGAACGTCAGGCCTCACCTGCCTTAGTTAAGGTCAGCGTTCATGCCTCCACCATAAGTAAAAGATTGGGCAAAAATGGCCTGCATGGTTCCAAGACGGAAACCAATACTGAGCAAAAAGACCGAAAAAGTTCATCTCAGTTTTGCCAGAAAACATCTTGATGATCTTGAAGACTTTTGGGGAAATACTGACGAGACAAAAGCTGAACTTTTTGGAAGGCACATGTCCCGTTACATCTGCCTTAAAAGTAACACAGCATTTTAGAAAAGGGACATCATACCAAAAGTAAAACATGGTGGTGGTAGTATGATTGTCTGGGGCTGTTTTGCTGCTTCAGGTCCTGAAAGACTTGTTGTGGTAAATGGAACCATTGATTCTGTGTCTACCAAAAAATCCTAAAGGAGAATGTCCGGCCATCTTTTCGAGACCTTAAGCTGAAGCGGACTTGGGTTCTGCAGCAGGACAATGATCCAAAACACACCAGCAAGTCCACCTCTGAATGGCTTAAGAAACACAAAATGAAAACTTTGGAGTGGCCTAGTCAAAGTCCTGACCTGAATCCGATTGAGATGCTGTGGCATGACCTTAAATAAAACCCTCCAATGTGGCCGAATTACAAGAATTCTGCAAAGATGATTGGGCCAAAGTTCCTCCACTGCGCTGTAAAAGCGCTTGATTGCAGTAGTTGCTGCTAAGGGTGGCCCAACCAGTTATTAGGTTTAGGGGGCAATCACTTTTTCACACAGGTCCATGTAGGTTTGGATTTTCTTTTCCTCTTAATAATAAAAGCCAAAATTTAAAAACTGTATTTTGTGTTTACTTGTGTTAGCTTTAATGACTTGTGTAATATTTAAATTTGTTGATTTGATGATCTGAAACATTTAAGTGCGACAAACATGCAAAAAAAAAAAGATATCAGGAAGGGGGCAAACACTTTTTCACACTACTGTATAACTTTCATTAGGTTAAAATAAAATAAAAAATCAGTCGATTAACAGAGAAAATAATCAGCAGATCAAGCCATGATGAAAAATTATTACACATTTAAAATAAAATAATTACACATTTTATATTTACTTCCACTAATAAGCTGTAAAGCTTTTGTTCAACCAAAAAAATACAGGTTTCATTCCTTAAAGGGTCAGATCAACAACAACAACAACAACAACAACAATAAAGTGTCGCAATAAGGCGCTATAAGACGCATGCCTACAACAGCCATGCTGGAAGTGCTACTCCTTAGCGGCCCACTCTGGGAAATCTGTGGATTCTAAGCAGTTTCACAGTGAATTAGAACAGACACAGTGGGATTACTCACATGTACAGTGTGGATTCTGTCTGAATGGAGTTGTCTGGATTGGTGAGCACTTATTATTTTTCTTTTAAGTCAGAGAAATGATACTTAGCATAGGAATGTCTGTCAAATACCAACTATATAAGAAATGCCAGATTTGACATCTTAGCAGCTCAGCACTGTATGAATCAACTAATCCAAGTTGGTTAAGCAAATACACCAAAATTAAAGGTTAAGATGACTACAGAAGCAGCTGTTGAGAAAAGAGCTAAAATCCTAATGCATCAAGTTGCCTTGACTTTTTGACGTCCACCTTCTTTCAGTGGAGTTTGCTAACAGTAGGCCATGGCTGCCGCGCAACATGATGGTCCAAGACTATTCCAATGAACAGCATGATGTTTTTACAACGATAAGAATACTATGTCAATCCCTGTAGCTTCCGTACAATCTCCTCCTGCCTTATTATTTTAAAACCCGAAAAATTACCAAAATTGGATACTCACGGATTTGGTGAGAAAATCAGATTTGGGCCTCTTTACCTGCTGTGTGAATCTAGCCGAAGTGTCTCAGATTCTTGCGCCTGTCCAGTTTCACTGTTTCCAACACAATAACTTCAGGAACCGACTGTTCACAATGCACTGAAGTATTGCGACATACATTTGTTTACATGGCTTAGCCAATCAGCTTCTTACACGTGTATCATCGAGGGCTCTTCCTGAGCCATCATCCATCTGTGGCACACATGCTTGTTTCTTTATAGCATAGTAAATAAAACACATACAGCTTAAAGCAGCATCATGCAAAAATTGGTGTGCTTTCTTGCTCCTAGGCTCCCCCTATAGTCAGGAAGTGGAATTTGTGCTTTTCACATGACTTTCTGGACAAGCTGAAAGATACAGAAGCAGCTTCTGAAAGATGAGGATGCAGGAATTTACACAAATATGACTCAGGAGCCCGGCGTAGCAATGATAACAGCACTATTATCCCTAATACAAGTCAATGGAGCATCAGCATGACTGTGAAGCTGCTATTTAGGATTTTAAGGTACAATGCTGCATAGTGTTCCTTTAAAGCAAGGGGGAACTTCAAGAACCGACGGTTCACAATGCATTGATGTATTGCGACATCTCCAATGTTTACATGGCTTAGCCAATCAGCTTCCTACATGGCTTAGCCAATCAGATCAATCCAGAACCAACTCTTCTCCTGAAGTGGCCCTTCAAGGCAAGGTGAGGGACTATATACAAGCTACGTTGTACAGCACCACCCTGCCTGAGACACGCTGAAAGATCTTGGCTGGCCTCAGTCCCTCATTACTTATCCCTGTGTTTCCTTTGATCTGACCGACTTCTGGAGAGGGAAGATGATTCTGGTCCAGCCGAGTCAGGGCGTGTGAGACCCAGCTCTGAAAATCTCAAAAGAATGTTGATGTCGGAGGTGCGAGGAACGAGAACAAGTCGCTTGTCTGATATTCGAGCCAGACGTTTCACTTGAAGCTCCGAGAATGAACGCGGGAGAATGTTTATGTGGTGACATCATCGCATTAATGATCATAGAAAAACATACCCGGCTTGTTTTGTTCACGTTCTCGTCCAGAAAGGAGAGTTTTGAACGCGCTACAGCCCAACCACGGAAGATCAGCGCTCGGCGTTTACCCGCACAGTAACAGGTAACAATAACAGCCTCCCAGCCTCTGACTTCACGTCAAACAGGCAACACAGCAGGCTGAGAAAACAAAGTCCAGACCACCAGGGACTCCACATGCTTTTACACTGGCTATAAATACCGGGACCTCCAGAACCCCCCCCCCTCTCTCTCTCAGAGCACAGCTGTGGCCTATGCCCCTCGCTTAGAACTCCAACCCGGGGGACGCTTGGCTGTGAACCGGCCGATGGGAGACAAAATCAGAACGCCATTTCCCTCAATCATGCCCTGATTCACAGGAAGGGAGCAGTCCTAATCAGACATCCTTCTAGGCCAGTCGGTGATTTGTGGAGAGCTGAATGTGACTGTGTGTGTACTCTGCCCCAGGCTAGGGCGAGGAAACCTGGGATTGATGACCCTTGTGGTGGGGTAGGCCTACATTTGGAGTGTGTCATCGAGGGCTCTTCCTGAGCATCTGCAGCACACATGCTTGTTTCTTTATAGCATAGTAAATAAAACACATGCAG
Source organism: Salminus brasiliensis (assembly GCF_030463535.1). Taxonomy (NCBI): domain Eukaryota; kingdom Metazoa; phylum Chordata; class Actinopteri; order Characiformes; family Bryconidae; genus Salminus; species Salminus brasiliensis. The sequence continues at coordinate 48,518,085 of NC_132880.1, read as the reverse complement.
CTTAAAGCAGCATCATGCAAAACGTGGCGTTTCTTGCTCTTAGGCTCCCCCTATAGTCAGGAAGTGGAATTCGTGCTTTTCACATGCCTTTCTGGACAAGCTGAAAGATACAGAAGCAGCTTCTGAAAGGTGAGGATGCAGGAATTTACACAACCATAGCAACACTAGTATCCCTAATACAGGTCAGTGGAGCATCAGCATGATTGTGAAGCTGCTCTTTAGGATTTTTTAAGTGTTCCTTTAAAGCAAGACTTTGCTTTGTTTCTCCTGGGCGCCCCCTTCAGTTGCGGAGTCTAATTCACTTTTACTCCACTGCACTAAATCCAAATGATACTTAGATATGTATATCACTAATGGACAACTGTACACATGCATTTCTGGACAAGCTGATAGCTACAGAAGCAGCACCTGAAAAGTAAGGATGCAGGAATTTACACAAATATGAGCCCGAAGTAGCAGCACTAGCGGTACTATTATCCCTAATACAGGTCAATGGAGCATCAGCATGAGTGTGAAGCTGCTATTAAGGTTATAGTGTTACTTTAAGCAAGACTTGTTCACCTGAGGCATATTTAAGTGCTTCTGTCATTTAGAACAATGGGACTAATGTTGCTAACAGATAACTGAAACTAATCCCAAACAATTAGCACAGTGTAAACAGCATTCCTCAATCAGGAACCATTAATCACACTTGCCTCAAACTGTCTTGTTTCTCCTGGGCTTCCCCTACAGTTGGGGAGTTCATTCACTTTTACCCCACTGCAGTAAATACAAGTCATGTTGGGTTTGTACAGCCCTCATGGACAGCTGTGCCTGGACACATGCATTTCTGGACAAGCTGAGAGCTCCAGAAGCTTGATCTGAAGGTAGAGAAGCATGTGGGCTGAGGCAGCAGAGTAATACTACAGGATTTTACACTAATATGACTCTATGGGTTCTGCAGTGTTACACAGCAGTTCAGGAGAGAGGTTGTCTCTCCCCTCATCAATCTTTTTTTTTTAATTTTATTTCTATTTTACTCCATTTTATGCTCAATTTGGAAGGCCAATCACCCAATCCCGGTACAAGTGAACTCCCCCATCACTAGCAACATAACATCACCATGTCTCCTCCAACACATATGAAGCCAGCCACTGGCTCCTTTAGAACATCGCTAGGTAGCCAGAGCGCTCTGAGGAAAGCATGGCTCCCACAGCTAACCGACCCCTGTGCTGCTGACCAACATCCCACTAAGGGTGATGTGGGGAGGAAGTGCCATCAACCCACCCCTTAGAGAGCAGGGCCAATTGTGCTCTCTATGACTCCGGCTGCTGATGGCAAGCAGCACGACCCGGGACTCGAACCATCTCTTCATCACTTTTGTTGACTGGCAAGGGCATCTGTTAGCACATCTGCAAGCGTGGTGGAGCTGGGGACCCGGCACTTTCCGAGCATGCCGGCTGCCTGGCAATGCCACATTGACGGCAGTTTGCATGAGTCCTTACCCTCCTGGTGTCAGGAGCATTGCTAGTGGGAGCTAATTGACAGTACTGTGTTCTCTAGAATGATGGAGTGTGGAGCTCCATCCAATACTTTTGGGACGAGTCTGGTACTTGGGGATGATGAGGTGGGGTGGTGATCATCATCCAACATCCTGACCTCACTAACACTCTTGTCGCTGAATGCAATCAAATCCTCACAGCAGTGCTCCTCCAAAATATAGCATAAAGTCTTCTTCTCTGGACAGTAGAGACAGTTACTCCAACAAAAGCAGGATCAGCTCTTTTTAATACCCTTGATATCGGAAGAGACTGAGTGAATAAGCAGGTGTCCCAATACTTATGTCCATTAGTGTATTAGTGTAGTAAAGAACTATACATATGTTCTAGCATGGTGGAGATGGGGACCCGGCACTTTTTTCCGAGAATGTCTGCTGCGCCGGGATGGCACCAACACGTGAACTGTGGGATGTACGCTTAGCCTAGTAGCACCTTGATGAGGTATGCGGCAAAGGATGTATTTAGTGTGGTCTTGCACCCTGTAATTTAGCATGTTTGAGAAACGGGACACGCCTTAATATTTACTACAAAGCTCACAGATCACATGAAGGGAACTCTGGGCCTGACAGGGCCTTTTATTAATGCTGTTAAACTTTGGAGACACTTCAGAAACACGGAAAAACCCGCAGGCCGGGATATCAGCGCCAGAACTCCGCAGACGTGGAGGCCGGACGGGCGGTGGAAGCTTCCATGTATCTTCGCTAAACAAACAGGCGCAGCAATGCATTTGGTGAAATCCCACTGACAAGCGATGCTAAGCAGACAAACTGAAACCACCTCAGATAAACAGACAGAAGATATACAGCTCCTCCTGAACATTACTCTTAACACTCGCTCCATTTAGTCCCACACCTCAACCTGGCCGGCCGGACAGAGCACCAGAACAGCGCAGTAAAACTTGCGAGCAGCAGCAGCAGCAGTAGCTGGAGAAGAATGAAAGGCCTGTGTAGTCCAAGGTGGTCAGTGATCGCAGGGTACTATAGAGGGATGTGCATTTCCTATGGCCCCTGGCTACAGTGTTTCACATGTGGCCACTACAATTTTTAGAGGTGCTTTCACACCTACGCTCCTACACAATACGGACAAAAGTAAAGTTTGTGGACACCCTTTCTTCTAATGAATGCATTCAGCTACTTTAGGTTGCACCTATTGCTGACACTAATGTGCAAATGCATGCACACACACACGCACACAGCTATGCCAATAGAATAGGACTCTCTATTCTTTTCATCATGAACCTATTGGCACCATGCTGCCTAATGCCAGGCATGGGCTAGAGGGGGATAAAGCCCCCCAGCATTGAGGAGCTGTGGAGCAGTGGAAGAACTGTGTTCTCTGGAATGATGGTGGTGGAGCTCCATCATCCAGTAGTTTTGGGATGAGTTGGGGAGTTGGGGATGATGAGGTGGGGTGGTGATCATTATCATCCAACATCCTGACCTCACTAACACTCTTGTCGCTGAATGCAATCAAATCCTCACAGCAATGCTCCTCCAAAATCTAGTAGAAAGCCCAGCCTTCTTCCCTGGACAGCTGACAAAAGCAGGATCAGCTCTTCTTAATGCTCTTGATTTCAGAAGAGGTGCACGTATTCGTCACGTATTCGTCGTATTTCGTATTCGTATTCGTATTTTTTTTTTTAAGAGACAGTATTTATACAGCAGGTGTCCCAATACTTTTGTCCATATAGAAATAGAGGTTCTAAGTGTGCAGTGTTGAAGATGAGGATGAAGGTACGACGTGAAGCTGAGGTAGAAAGTGTACGTGTGCAACCCAATGCTGTGCAATATTGAGCAGGAGGTAGCAGTAGGATGTCCAGTGTACTGACCGATACTCTTTACTCTTAAATTCCACCTGGTTAGAGAATAGTGGTCAAACCAGAGTGGAGATGTTCTGATCTACCAGTGAAAGAACCACACTCCTTTCTTCGGTTCGAAACCAGCTCTGAACTGCACATTCAGAACCAAGGAGGAGGCTAATGCTAATGCTAATGCTCACATGCTAGGTGATCAGACTGGAGACTTGTAAAGGAGCTGGGAGCTGAATGGTCAGGTGGGTCAATCAGACTAGACTAATATGAAACTAAGATATTAAACACTATAGAGTTTAAAACAGTCGTTGATCAGATTAGAATTGAGTCTGATTTTAGGAACTGCTCCTAAAATAGTGATCTTACTGCTGTTGTGTGGATTAGCAGATCTTACTTAAGTTAAAATACAAAGATTGGATCAGATCTGATCAGTATCAGTATCGGCCAAGAGCATTAAGAGCCTCGGATTGGATCGGGGCATCCCTAGTTTAAAGATATTAGATATTAAACACAATAGAGTTTAAAACCAAGTTTAAAAAGCTGCTCCAAACAAAGAAGTTCAGATTAGAATTGAGTCTGATTTTAGAAACTGCCTCTAAAATAGTGATTGTACTGCTGTTCACTGTTGTATATGGAGCTTACCTAAGAAGTGGGGCTGTAGTATTATTTAGAGAAACATCGGATTGGCCCATTTTCAGCATTAAGGGACTCAAATCGGATCGGGGGGTAAAAATCCTTGTTTGGGACATTCTTATGCATATGTGACATATATGTTATATGCTATAATGTATGTAATATGGGAAATATATATTTCATTCAGTTAGCAGCACAATAGCCAATATATATATATATATATATATATATATATATATATATATATATATATATATATATAGCTCCAGGAAAAAAACAAAGATACTATCCTACATGATCAGTTTCTCTGTTTTTATAATTTATAGGCAGTGTGTTTTAATAAAAGTAAAATTAATAGTAACGTTGTATTTCATAAACCATGGACAACATTTTCCCTGAATTCCAAATAAAAATATTATTATTTAGAGCATTTATTTATTTGCAGAAATGACACTGCTCAAAATCAGCTGCTCAAATAATGCAAATAAATGATTATAATAATTATAATGTAAAGAAGTTATTATTCAGATTTAAACACAGTGCTAATATCTGAACTCTGAGAGCATTCAGAAATCACTATGCTGAAATAACCTCGACTGACCAATCACAGCTCTCATGTCTCGGCCAGCTCTCCACTAGTCTTTTACATTGCTGTTGGGACCTAATGCCGTTCATAGTCTGCAGATTCAGCTAACTCAGCTCTGTTAAGATGAAGAGAAGCTTAATTTCTTCCCAGAGCTGTATATATATATATACAGTTCTGGAAATATATATTTCATGTATAACACATATATTTGACAAAATGACAAAAGAGATCCCTAATCTCTAATCTCTGATCGCTAATCCCTAGCATTATTAATGACACATCAATTGAGGGAGTTAATTGCTACAAATACCAAATAGTACTGAAATTGATAACCAACTCAGATTTGAGATATGCACTACAACAATTACAACAGATGTTTTTTTCATAAGAGCTTAACTTTTTTCAGGTGGATTTTATTATTTTATTTGTTATAAATCGTTTTACAAAACAGTCCATCAGTTCTTTAGTCTGCATATTCAGAAATATGAGCAAACGAGCACAATAAATGACAGCGTCTGGTAAACACAGCCAGCAAAATTATCGGATGCAGTCAGACGTCAGTCACTCAGCTTTGGTCAGATCTTATTGTGAACAAAGCTGAGCAGATACTACAGATGCACTGATCCGATGTTAAGATCGGAAATTGCTGGATCTGGTACTGGAGAATTAGGCCGATCGATGGAACCAATCCTTCCACTTTAATTTGTTGGTGTAAGACTGCACTAAATGTTTACATGTTTACAGTGTTTGATTACTGCTTGAATGTTTGACCAAGTTACTGATTTATTCTCAGGTTCAGCTGCTTATTTTGAATTATGCTAAATATTTAAATAAGATTGATTACTGCTTGTGTGTTTTACAAAGTGAAGCTACTTATTTTCAGTTTTGGCTGATACATTTTATGTATTTTAATGTATTTTAAGAAGTTTGACTCCTTTTATATTTTGATTTTGAATGCTGTGTCAAGGTCCTGCACAAGTGTTTAATTTAGTGACAAAGAAAATAGCAATTCAGTACATTTATATCTATGAGTTCATTTGTCATATTCTGTTTTACAAAGTGAGTAAAGTAATGTTTAAGTCCATCCTGATTCCTTAAGTCTCTCCCACATGGTGAGGTATACGGTTTATTAATTCAACAATGCTATTTGATCGGTATCGGGTATCGACTGATATGCAAAGTTTATGTATCTGTATGGGTATTGGAACTGAAAAGGCCGGATCGGTGCATCCCTAGCAGACACATCGGGATCCTAGCCATCCTTTATACAGCAGCTTTCAATTCAGCAACTACGGCAACAGTAGGTTGCTGCAAAGGTCAATTAAAACCAAAAGTATACGTTTATAATTTCTTCTTTCTGCTATTAGACTTTATAATGAAAAACACAGGTCAAGATAATGAATTGAATTGTATTGTTCATTTTTGCAATATTGTTTTTCCTTTTTTATTGTTTAATATATTTATTTATCTATCTTATTGTTTATATTGGGGGGAGGGGGTGCCTACTTATATGTCTATGTCTATATGTGTCTTAAATGTGCTGCACTTTGACCAAACTAATTTCCCATTTTTGGGATAATAAAGGATACTTTGACTTTGAAAATTGTTGCAGTTAAACAAAATCTGTCAGTTTTCATTGGAAGTCTATATTGTGAAAACTGAACATCCCTTCACTGTAATGGCATATTCATAATGTATTTACAATAAACCTATTACTGTCACAGGATTCACTGCTACACCAGCTATCTGTGCCTGGTACTGTCATCGTATTGCACTAAACTCAAGACTGTTAAAAACAACAACAGGTAAACATGGCCTGTAGTAACACTGGTCCACTGGTACAGCTGTGCAATGCATTAATGCAGGTATTATAGGACCAGTATCTCCTGACAGCTTTAGTTTACCTTAAAAATCCCAGAACAACAGGATTACTGACATTATCACTGACAGCTATTACAGAGTGTGTGTAATTCTCCAGGCAGGTCACAGAGGTCGCAGTGAGCGCTTCACTATACTCTCAAACAGAAACTCCCATCAGGGGAGTGTGTGTGTGTGTGTGTGTGCATGTGTGCGTGTGTTTAACAAGATTATTACTGCACAAAGACTTTCAAATGAACCATGAAAATTCAATTAAGTCGATCACAGCAACGCAAGCTTTGACAACCTGGGTGGGAAAATCACACACTGTCTTCCTCTGATAGATTCCCCGTACACACACACACACACAGCGTAAATAAGACACTCGCTTGTACACGGATTTCAGCTTCACTGCTGCTTATTTACTGAATTTAACATATCTCAAAAAAAATTGTGTGCAAAAGTAATGGCTCCCTAAATCAGAAAATCTTTCCTTCAATTTGCTCAAATTCACAAATAGATTTTTTCATATATTTGTTTGTTTCCAGTAGATGATTTATTCACACATTGACACTCAGAACATCAACTAAATCTGATCAGGGGCGTTCAAAATGTTCCATTATACTGCTATATGTTCATACACTATATGGACAAAAGTATTGGGACACCTGCTCAATTACTGTTTCTTCTGAAATCAAGGCTATTAAAAAGAGCTGATGCTGCTTCTGTTGGAGTAACTGTCTCTACTGACCAGAGAAGAAGACTTTCTACTAGATTTAGGAGCATTTGGAAGATTGCTGTGAATATTTAATTGGATTCATCGACAAGAGAGTTGAGAGTGAGGTCAGGATGTTGAATGATGATCACCACCTCACCTCACCTCATCATTCCCAAAAGTACTGGATGGAGCGCCACCGTCCATCCATCAATCCAGAGAACACAGTTCTTCCACTGCTCTACAGCTCAATGCTGGGGGGCTTCATACCCCTCTAGCCCACGCTTGGCCTATGTGTGGATTTATACGCTCCAGAGAATCCTATTCTATTGGCAGTACTTCTCTACAGGGACTAGACAAGCTGTGTGTGTATGCATTGGCACATATGTGTCAGCAGTGGGTGCCACCTAAAGTAGCTGAATGCGTTCATTACGTTCTTTCGAAGGGGTGTCCACAAACATTTGGACATATAGTGCAAAGGTGGACTGAATACAATCAAACAATATAACCTTTACAAGAGGAGGAAACAAAACAACCTTCCGAACTAAGATTTTATCTCAGGTCACTTTGGAGCATTTCTATTGGTCCATTCATCATGAAATTCTGATACAATGTATACGAACAATATGTGCATATATATTTACTTATATTATTACTACATATATACATACATACATACATTTACATTTGCATTTAATTACCCATCAAAAATATAACATATGTTCCATATATTATGCATATGTGCCCAATATATGATACTTCCAAACATGTATACAGTATATATTTACTTATATATTTTTTGATATTCTATACTTTACTACCTCAGTACCTGCTGTGTTCCATATTTCATGTGCGTTATAAGCTGTTTGCATATGATGTCACAGCATGTTAAATATATATACATCGTATACTTAATACCTAATGAGTCGTGTTTATTGTATTTATTGTATTTACTGTACTGTCTTGCACGTCACATTTTCTGCAGTCCATTCTGTACTGTATTGCACACATCATTTCAGTTCACTGTGTACTCGTACAGAGCTGAAATGACAATAAAACTATATTGAATTAATACTATATATATTAGAGCTGGGTGATACGGTTAAAATATATAACTATATAACGATATTTAAGGACTTTTTATGAGTTACACAATATTTATCACAGACTAAAACATTGGTAACAACAGATTCTAATAAACTACTATTCAGATCCTCTCCTGTACTGAATACAGTGATTTCTACTCAACATCTGCTGCTCTTCATCTAATGAACCCTTCAGTCTAATTACACTGTTAGTAATGAAACCTGCAGCTGATCAGTGTTTATTAATCACCAACTAATAAAATATCATCATATTGTCCAGCTCTAATTAATATATATATATATATATATATATATATATATATATATATATATATATATATTAAAGCTGGGCAATATGACAATATTTTATCTATTTATTTTATACTCTCTGGAGCAGATAAATCAGGCGTGGGCTAGTAGAGGGGTATGAAGCCCCTCAGCATTGAGGAGCTGTGGAGCAGTGGAAGAACTGTGTTCTCTGGATTGATGGATGGACGGTGGCGCTCCATCCAGTACATTTGGGAATGATGAGGTGAGGTGAGGTGGTGATCATCATTCAACATCCTGACCTCACTCTCAACTCTCTTGTCGCTGAATCCAGTCAAATATCCACAGCAAATGCTCCAAAATCTAGTAGAAAGTCTTTTTCTTCTCTGGACAGTAGAGACAGTTACTCCAACAAAAGCAGCATCAGCTCTTTTTAATAGCCTTGATTTCAGAAGAAACAATGAATTAGCAAGTGTCCCAATACTTTTGTCTATATAGTGTTTGAAGATATAGCAGTGTAATGGAACATTCTGAACGCCCAAAATTTAGTTGATGTTCTGGTCAATGTGTGAATAAATCATCTACTGAAAACAAACAAATATATGAAAAAAAATTGAGCATATATATATATGGTCTTGCACTTCCAGACTGGAGCAGTCCCATGTCCATAACCCTACCCTGACCCTCCAACACTGACACCAACACTGACCCCATCACTGACAGGGGCATCACACCATCCACCCGCGAGTCGAGCAGCTGGCCAAACTCCAAGCTGAGTCCATTCCTACATTAGCTACAGATCCAGCCTCGCTCTCAGATGCACCTCCAGCACCTCCAGCAGCAGCAGCTCCATCTCGAGCCCTGAAAACTTACCATCTACAGAAGAGAACAAGAGAGCAGACGAGGGAAGTGACCGCCCTTACCGTTCAGGCTGACCGTCCCGGTTCTGATCTTCTGAACCATCTGACTGACAGACTGAGAGAAACCGAAACCCCCAGCAGGACACTTCTTTTTTTCACTTCTCTGGAACTGAAGTTGTTGCTCTTGGAAAATGGCAGAGGGCTGCTCCTCCTCTGGTTGGCTGCGATGATGTAATCAGAAGATTAACCCTTTATCTCCAAACACGAGATCTTTTTCCCCCTCTCACCTTCCCAGAACTTCCTGGAGGGATGTAAACACTGCTCAATTAAATAAATGGACCCCCTGTAGGAACCAGAGCTCAGATTTATTTATTGTTATTATTGGTTTGTTTTTGAAAAGAGAAAAGTGTTACCACCCTGTTATGTGGGATGTAGCTATAGTGTAGCAGCAGTGTAGCATAACTGACTGATATACTACTGAACCAGTAAATAAGGGAAAGAGCAGAGAGAAAAATAATAAAATCATATTACAAAAATGACTAAATACCATCAAATCTCCATAGAATCCAATGAACTGGACAGGGCACTGTACTGAACCTATCTTTGAGCCACACTGCCATCTGGTGTGCCACCTTTGCAGGTATCACATGATCCTAAAAAGATTAAAAATAAGATATTAATTTAAAGAGATGTAAAAACACTAGCCATAACATTAAAACCACTCACAGGTAAACAGAAGTGAATACAATTATACTGAGGATTTTCCTGAACCTGAATGTGAAGTATTCCCATTCATCACTCAGGTAGAAGTGAGTGGAGATACGAGGGGTTAAAAGACTTCTATAGAAGCTGAAGTATCAACTGAAGCTTTTTACTCCAGTAAAAGTGTAAAAGTACTGGTTTCAGAACGACTTCAAGTAGAAAAGTAAAAGTAATGGAAGGAAAACAAAGGCCGAAAGCATAGGCCGCTCCACAGGGGTCTATAGTGCACTACCCCCCCTCCCCAAAAACCTATTTCTCTAAAAGCCATAATGAGGAGAATGTTCTATTAAAATGTTGATGTTAAAAATGTTGGGCTGCACTAGGCTCCTGTTTCAGCTGCAGATCTGCCCATTGAAAATGAAGCATTTCAGTAATATCAGCTCTATTAAAGGAGCGTCTCTGTGCTCTACTGAGCATCAACATGAGCTTCATGGAGGAAAATATGAGGAGTCGTCGTCTAGAAGTTCTGTAAAGCTGCAGAAAGTCAGACTTCAGAGGCGTGTGATCAATAAGCTTTATTGGAATGTAAATGTGGGGCTCAGTCGGGACGTTTCACTGCAGCTCTCTTGAGTCTCTGCCACGGACACAGTCTTCATACTAGACTACAGACGTCTGCTGTGAGCTTGCTGAAGAGTGACAGACGTGTGCAGGTGTGATGATCTCTTATAAACCAATAGGGAGTCAGAATGGAGTCTGTTTATAAGAATCTGAGACAGTTCGACAAGACCCAAACCGTGATGTTCTAGACAATGACTGGGTCAGAACATCTCCAGAACCTGGTATACAGCGGTCAGAGTGGTTTTAATGTTATGCCTGATAGGGGTCTACTGTGGTCAAGCAACAGCAAGTGTTTGGGTGGTAGAGCATGGATACTGGTGCTTAGCTATGGTGAAATGAATAGTCTCTCAGGAAGAAGTAGGAGTTCCCTTCCTCCAAACATCAGGTCATCAGGTAGCAGCTCAAACACAAGGTTCCCCTTTTTGAGTTTTGGTTCCTCTCAAGATTGCTTATTTTGGGACTGAGGGAGTTTTTGGGTTTCCTGCCCCTTTGTCGGCGCTGGCTTGCTCGAAGGAGGTTCGGACCTGAGTCTCTGGAAAGCCATCGACTGGTGGGAAAGTGCTGTGTGAAACAACTTGAGCTAAATTGAATTGAATAGTAACTCGTACAACTGCAGTGCAACTTCTGAGCACATCCAGCATCTGTCAGCATTGGAGCTTCTCATTGGTTCACCCACTGCAAATGAAAAATGGGGAATAAAGAAGCAGCATCGAACACTTGAAAAAAGTTTTCTTTCGAAATGTTAAATATCACGACTGAGTTCCCTCTGAAGGAGTGGGCTTAAAGGAACAGTGACACTCCATCTGCAGAAGTGTGAAGCCTTGGTGTAGTTGTGGATGACCAGTTATAGTTCTCAGCTCAGTCATGCAGATTTCTCCTGTACAACATCCAGAGAATTCGACCCTTCCTCTCTAGAGAGTCGCCCAGGTGTTTGTTCAGTCTCTCCTCACTTCAAAACTTGACCACTGCAGCTCTCTTCTGGTTGGTCTTCCTCTGCTCACCATCAGGCCCCTGCAACTGATCCAGAATGCAGCAGCACGGGTCGAGTCGTCTTCAATGTTTCTAACTTCAGCCATGTTCAGCTCCTCCTCTGCTGCATTCTCTCCTCACTGGCTTCCTGTAGCTGCTGCCCAGGTCATCAGATTCAGACCCCTGACTCTGGCCTACAAAGCCAAGACTGGACCAGACAGCCCCTCCGTACTTGATGGCGATGGTCAAAAGCTGATCTGCACCAAGAGCCCTTCCAGCTTCAAGTACGGCTCGGCTCGACCCGCCATCCTTTAAGATCCACGGAAGACGAGCGTCCAGACTTTTTACTGTCCTGCACCGAAGTGGTGGAACGAACTTCCCCTGGGTGTCCGAACCCCAGGTTGCTACGTACCTTTAGAACTGCAGCTTGGTGGCTCAGCGGGGGCAGTGGTGGCTCAGCGGTTAGAGCGCCGGGATATCGATAACAGGGTTGTGGGTTCGATTCCCGGGCTCGGCAAGCTGCCACTGTTGGGTCCTTGAGCAAGGCCCTTTACCCTCTCTGCTCCCCGGGCGCTGGAGTCGGCTGCCCACCGCTCTGGGTGTGTGTGTGTACTCACTGCCCCTAACACGTGTGTGTGTGTGTGTGAGTGTGTGTTCACTACCAGATGGGTTAAATGCTATTCAAATTCAACAGATGCTGGTTTATACTGGTGTGGTGCTTGTTGACCAGTGCACCAGTGTTTACAAAACCAGTATACCAGTATTCAAATACAACAGATGCTGGTTTATACTGGTGTGATGCTTGTTGACCAGTGCACCAGTGTTTACAAAACCAGTATACCAGTATTCAAATACGACAGATGCTGGTTTATACTGGTGTGGTGCTTGTTGACCAGTGCACCAGTGTTTACAAAACCAGTATACCAGTATTCAAATACAACAGTTGCTGGTTTATACTGGGGTGGTGCTGGTGTGGTGCTTGTTGACCAGTGCACCAGTGTTTACAAAACCAGTATACCAGTATTCAAATTCAACAGATGCTGGTTTATACTGGTGTGGTGCTTGTTGACCAGTGCACCAGTGTTTACAAAACCAGTATACCAGTATTCAAATACGACAGATGCTGGTTTATACTGGTGTGGTGCTTGTTGACCAGTGCACCAGTGTTTACAAAACCAGTATACCAGTATTCAAATACAACAGATGCTGGTTTATACTGGGGTGGTGCTGGTGTGGTGCTTGTTGACCAGTGCACCAGTGTTTACAAAACCAGTATACCAGTATTCAAATACAACAGATGCTGGTTTATACTGGTGTGGTGCTGGTGTGGTGCTTGTTGACCAGTGCACCAGTGTTTACAAACCCAGTATACCAGTATTCAAATACAACAGATGCTGGTTTATACTGGTGTGGTGCTTGTGTGGTGCTTGTTGACCAGTGCACCAGTGTTTACAAAACCAGTATACCAGTATTCAAATACAACAGATGCTGGTTTACCAGTATACCAGTATACCAGTATTCAAATACAACAGATGCTGGTATATACTGGTGTGGTGCTTGTTGACCAGTGCACCAGTGTTTACAAAACCAGTATACCAGTATTCAAATACAACAGATGCTGGTTTATACTGGGGTGGTGCTGGTGTGGTGCTTGTTGACCAGTGCACCAGTGTTTACAAAACCAGTATACCAGTATTCAAATACAACAGATGCTGGTTTATACTGGTGTGGTGCTTGTTGACCAGTGCACCAGTGTTTACAAAACCAGTATACCAGTATTCAAATACAACAGATGCTGGTTTATACTGGTGTGGTGCTTGGGTGGTGTTTGTTGACCAGTGCACCAGTGTTTACAAAACCAGTATACCAGTATTCAAATACAACAGATGCTGGTTTATACTGGTTTGGTGCTGGTGTGGTGCTTGTTGACCAGTGCACCAGTGTTTACAAAACCAGTATACCAGTATTCAAATACAACAGATGCTGGTTTATACTGGTGTGGTCCTGGTGTGGTGCTTGTTGACCAGTGCACCAGTGTTTACAAAACCAGTATACCAGTATTCAAATACAACAGTTGCTGGTTTATACTGGTGTGGTGCTGGTGTGGTGCTTGTTGACCAGTGCACCAGTGTTTACAAAACCAGTATACCAGTATTCAAATACAACAGATGCTGGTTTATACTGGTGTGGTGCTTGGGTGGTGTTTGTTGACCAGTGCACCAGTGTTTACAAAACCAGTATACCAGTATTCAAATACAACAGATGCTGGTTTATACTGGTTTGGTGCTGGTGTGGTGCTTGTTGACCAGTGCACCAGTGTTTACAAAACCAGTATACCAGTATTCAAATACAACAGATGCTGGTTTATACTGGTGTGGTCCTGGTGTGGTGCTTGTTGACCAGTGCACCAGTGTTTACAAAACCAGTATACCAGTATTCAAATACAACAGTTGCTGGTTTATACTGGTGTGGTGCTGGTGTGGTGCTTGTTGACCAGTGCACCAGTGTTTACAAAACCAGTATACCAGTATTCAAATACAACAGATGCTGGTTTATACTGGTGTGATGCTTGTTGTCCAGTGCACCAGTGTTTACAAAACCAGTATACCAGTATTCAAATACAACAGATGCTGGTTTATACTGGTGTGGTGCTTGGGTGGTGTTTGTTGACCAGTGCACCAGTGTTTACAAAACCAGTATACCAGTATTCAAATACAACAGATGCTGGTTTATACTGGTGTGGTGCTGGTGTGGTGCTTGTTGACCAGTGCACCAGTGTTTACAAAACCAGTATACCAGTATTCAAATACAACAGATGCTGGTTTATACTGGGGTGGTGCTTGTTGACCAGTGCACCAGTGTTTACAAAACCAGTATACCAGTATTCAAATACAACAGATGCTGGTTTATACTGGTGTGGTGCTGGGGTGGTACTGTTTGACCAGTATGACAGTGTCTCATAATTCATCAATAGAATACATGATTGCTATCTTACAAAACTTGTATCTCCAGAACTTTACAGGAGACAGAAAATCCTTCTTAACCTTTAATGGAGGTCAGTGTAAAAGATTGGATTCCAGGTCAGTTTGGAGTGTTTCTATTGGTCCATTCATGATGGAATTCTGACACAATGTAAAGAGCAACTCCCAGATTCAACTTGTGTTATTTTGCGTGAGAGCGACAGAATTCTACGTCCAATAAACACATGAAACTGCTCGTGAAGGATATTTTAGAAATGCATATGAAATTTTTGGGAATTGTGTTTATTTGAATGTTGCTAATTAGGTGTGAATTAATATTCATTAGCCATTCTCTTTTTCTCTGCTTTCTCTGTGATGATTAATCTCATTATGCCCTTGGATTTAAACCATAGACTCATCTAGGCAGATTGTGGCCTAATGCTTCCCGTCCCTACTGTTACTGAACCGCCTCACTAGAGTGCACTACAGCCCCACCTAACCATGCTGAAGTGGCTACAGCCTGCACAGAGATGATGAAATCTACAGGGTCTTAGATTAACACACACTCTTTCTAATGGGAAATGCTAATGAGAACAGCTGCTGCTGATGATGATGATGGTGGTGGTGATGGTGATGATGATGATGATGATTATTATTATTAGTTGTTATTATTATTGTACATTTAATGTACATGAATCACTGTTCGTTTGCTTAATGCTGGTTTGTACTGGTCTGGTTGACCAACATTGTGTTCAAAACACAACAAATTCTGCTTCATACTGGATTATACTGGTCTGGTGCTGGTCTGGCACTGGTTGACTATTATACCAGTGTTTAAAACCCAACTGGATTATACTGGTCAGGTGCTGGTCTGGCACTGGTTAACTATTATACCAGTGTTTAAAACCCAACTGGATTATACTGGTCAGGTGCTGGTCTGGCACTGGTTGACTATTATGCCAGTGTTTAAAACCCAACTGGATTATACTGGTCAGGTGCTGGTGTGGTACTGGTTGACTATTATACCAGTGTTTAAAACCCAACTGGATTATACTGGTCAGGTGCCGGTGTGTTACTGGTTGACAACTATACCAGAGTTTAAAACCCAACACACACTGGAGTATACTAATCTGGTACTGGTGTGATACTGGCTGACCATTATACCAGTGTTAAGAACCCAACAAACTCTGGAGTATACTGGACTGGTATTGGTGTGATACTGGCTGACCATTATACCAGTGTTCAAGCACAACAAACACTGGAGTATACTGGACTGGTATTGCTGTGATACTGGTTGACAATTATACCAGTGTTTAAAACCCAGCAAACACTGGATTATACTGGGTGGTGCTGGTGTGGTACTGGCTGACCATTATACCAGTGTTAAGAACCCAACAAACTCTGGAGTATACTGGTCTGGTACTGGTGTGATACTGTCTGACCACTATACCAGTGTTTAAAACACAACAAACACTGGAGTATACTGGTCTGGTACTGCTTGACCATTATACCAGTGTTAAGAACCCAACAAACTCTGGAGTATACTGGTCTGGTACTGGTGTGGTACTGGCTGACCATTATACCAGTGTTAAGAACCCAACAAACACTGGAGTATACTGGTCTGGTACTGGTTGACCATTATACCAGTGTTCAAATACAACAGACACTGGAGTATACTGGTCTGGTACTGGTGTGGTACTGGTTGACCACTATACCAGTGTTTAAAACACAACAAACACTGGAGTATACTGGTCTGGTACTGGTTGACCATTATACCAGTGTTCAAATACAACAGACACTGGAGTATACTGGTCAACAAATGTTGGGTTATACTGGTCTGGTGTTCAGAATAAATGACTCACTGGTCATAGTTTCCGCAGCAGGCGTACAGTAGTTGTATTAGAAAGTCTATGGAGGTCATTTGTGTGGCTCGTTACTCTCCAGACACGCTTTGCATTTCAGCAACAGGAGAAAATGAAGGTGGAGGAAAACCATTGCACCAAGTCTTCACAATAAAGCATATCATATAATACATGCTGCTCTTACAACTAATTAACCTCATGGCTTTGCTATGCGTAGCCTACTGTGCTAATGGCCAACGTAGACACATCACACCTCCACAGAACAAATGCTCAGCTAGCGCAGCAAACAAAAGCATGTATTTAAGAGCACTCAGAGACAGAGTGAGTCATTAGAAGAGATGTCCTTTTCTCACTCTCTCTCTCCCTCTCTCTCTCACCCTCTCTCTGTGTCTTCGTTTCTTGAGCCATTGCCATTCCCACTCAGTTGGGTCCTGATGCTAATATCCCGCTAAGCCCCCACTCCTCTGCTGTTGGAGGTGCGAGGCCTAATCACAGCTCAGAACAGTGTGTGATTTCGGTAAGGGGAGGTGGTTTGGAGGAGGCAGACTCCAGGCTAGTTGCCAGTCCTGTTCAGAGAGAAGTAGCTGCGAACTGACTCATCCCAGCACGCTTAGCTTTTCCGGCATTCTCTCCCGCTCGCACGCAGATGGTGGGAGAGGGACAGTGAAGGGTCTGTAGGACGAGCCATCAACTATCCACAGTCACAAACGCCCTCTCCATCACACAAGCCCACTGCACAGAACACACAGACCTGTTGCTTGCTGGTGTCGTCCACTCTTATAAATACAGGTTTGTGAATTCCTCATTTCTAGGAATAGAAATTCTTGGATGTCCAGTTCTAGGGTTTGACCATTATACCAGTGTTCAAACACAACAAACAAAGGAGTATACTGGTCCAGCGCTGGTCTGGTACTGGTTGACCATTATACCAGTGTTTAAAACATGACACACACACTGGAGTATACTGGTGTGGTACTGGTTGACCACTATACCAGTGTTTAAAACACGACACACACTGGAGTATACTGGTCTGGTACTGGTTGACCACTATACCAGTATTTAAATCATGACTTACACTGGAGTATACTTTTCTGGTACTGGTGTGATACTGGTTGACCAGTTCTAGGAAAAAAAGCCTGTATTTAAGACATGTCAAACTGCGTCCTCAGCTCTGCAGAGATTAGCAAATTAAACTCGCAAAGGCCGTACTAATTAGCTAATGAGTGGAATTAGGTGTGTGTAATGAGTTGAAACACTGAGGTCTGCAGAGCAGAGTCTGAAACAAGCTCTGTCTGGAGTCTGATGAGGCGGTGGTGGCTCAGTGGTTAGAACATATGGTTGTGGGTTCAATACCTAAGTCTGCTAACCTGCCACTGATGAGCCAGAACACTGAAGTATGTGGTTGCTGTGACCCACAAAGTCCAATAAGGTAATGGTGGATCATGACCCACAAAGTCCAATAAGGTAATGGTGGATCATAGGGTGAAGGGCTTTGCTCAAGGGTCCAACAGTGGGAGCTTGCCGAGCCCGGGTATTGAACCCACAACCCTGTCATCAATAGCCTGGAGCTCTAATCGTTGAGCACCACTGCTATATGTATATATGTAGCATATATATATATATATAAATTGAAATTATTTGTATATAAAAATGTAAATAAATGTAAAATATTTTTATATAAATATATATAATTATTTTTTATAAACTTAATTTACATTTTAGTTTTTACCCCTCTGTCTTATCATTTACTATGTTCTCAAAGCATTTCTAGCTGTATCCTGTTTAACTGTAATACAAACATTTAATTAAATTAGATTTTTGATTTGAACTTTGTTGTACTTTATACATTTAATAACAATAAATATAATTTAATTCTAACTTAACTTTAAGAGCTTTTTATATTAAGTCTCTTTCAACCAAATATGTTAATTTATAAAAGTGGTTCTTAAAGGAACCCACCAAAAATTGGTTCCCATATGGCATCACTCCAAAAAAAAAACTTTTTTGGCATCGTTTCACTGAAAGACTGCAGTATTAGCACTGGAAATATGCATCAAATTAATAAAGAATTAACTCAGCTTTGCATGCAGATTAATATGGCCGGGATGTACGGGTGCCCCTAAGTAGTACATCGTTTGAGGCCCTGTAGGTGTTCAGAAATGGCCCTGTTTGTAATACTGTGTGAGACTCCCTTTGGTGCAATTTAAGGAGAAGCAGAGCAGATCAGAACAACCCAAACTAAACAAGCTGTTCCAGATTTGTGGGACATTGCTTTAGCACAGAGCGGCGGTGCTCAGGAACAGTTCATTAACCTTAGTAATGCAAACCTTAATGCCCTCTGACGCTGTGATATTCTGGTGTAGTCAGAAGATACTGGGAAGACCACGTTCTATACTCACTGCTGGACAGCCGAGGAGTGAGAGACACCTCACACTGACTTTCTTCTGTGTACAGACACACCTTCAGCCCTACAGAGGTTTCAGTCCCCTAATCCCGTTATTATAAGTCATAGTTTTTACTGTAGAAGCTCCAGATCTCATCAGAACTGATAAAGCAGGTGAACATAAAGGAGAAACAAGAGCTTCTCATTTTGAAGAAAGAAAGTAGTGAGATCTTGTCGGTAAGCTAGTCTGAAGAACAGAGCTCACTCGGTTTCTCCAGGTTTCTCCTGGACGCCCCCAGTCCAGCCAGCACAGCGTGGAGGATGTGTTCAACTCCATCAGCAGCAGCAGCAGCAGCTCACCTGATTTACCATCATTAAGCCCTGATTTACCACCAAACCAGGTGTTGATCTGAGGAGAACTCTAAATAATACTAGACTCCATGAGAGGAGAACTTTGGAGATGTTCTAATGATGAACCCAGTGATGGAGAACCACCACCTCCACTTTTTAATGTATTTCTATTTCTAATATTAGTCTTTTACTGAGCGAATGAATACTTACTGCCCAGAGAAGCAACTTTTCATACTAATTATAACAGGGGACTGAACTTTTGCACAGTATTTGCACTTATTTAGTTCATTAACACAGTATTTCTTTCTTGTCATTTAGTATTTAGTAGGACCAGATTGTAAAAAAAATATGTATAAATGTAAAGCGTTAACATAAAAATAAAACAGTTGCGTAGAAATATCAACACAATTCTTATAACAATATGATATTTTTATTATAATATATTTATTATATGTATTTATATGTATTTATTTGAATATCAAATGCTTAAATCTATGCACACTCTAAAACTGGAAGTGTGCACGTTGGGGTTATATTTAATATGTAATCATTATTAATTGTCTTATTCTTTATTAGCGACCCACGTAAAGACCCACATTCTTTACTGTATAGGCCAAGAAACTGCTGAAAAAGCAAGCTAAGCTTGCTTAAGATGACTCCCTATTGTCAATGCCTCTACCTGCAGGTCGCCACCAGGGGGCAGTATATCATTTCTCTGCTGCTCGGCCTTGGAAAGTAGTGCATTTCCTGTGAAATTACAAAATTAGACGTTGTGTTTTGGTCCATTAAATACCCAGAGCAAAATGATTTCAAGGGGAGGAAGAAGTCTTTGAATCTGAACACACACTGTCAGGGTCTGCAGAACTGGGTCAGATGCTCTATGAGGGGAGACAGGGTGTGTGTGTGTGTGTGTTAAAGAGATGGGATTATTCTTGGCCATTGTCAGTTTTCTCTAACACCCCCCGAAAGCAGAGCTGCGCTTTGTGGTCAGATTTCATTCATAACGTAGAGCACACACTCAAATACACCCAATCAGGTTATTAAGATCACAGTACAGCTTACAGAGTACAGAGTTAGCTGCACGTTTAAAGCAGCATTATGTAACTTTTTTGTACTTTAGAATAGCGGCGTCAGAGCCACATTGATGCTGCACTGACTCTAATGAGGAGATCAGGGTCATTGGTACGCCAAGCTGGAACTTGCCGCTAACTACACTATGTAGATTTGAAGAAGTGTCCACACAGAGAACAGTGTAGTGCTGCGTAACCCGAGTCACATTAGTGTAAAATCCTGTAATATCAGTCTACCGCCTCCGTCCACATGCTTCTCTACCTTATAGTGACGGTTCTGTAACTCTCAGAAGTCCATTTAGGGTCGCTCAGAGCAGAAATTCCACTTCCCGACTGAAGGGTAAGCCCAAGAGCAAGAAATACCAAATCTTGCATAATGCTGCTTTAACGTATCCATGGTGGTAAACACGTCCACTGACCACATCATTGTAAGATTTTTTGCGAAGTATGATCTGCTAAACTGGGAACACTGGCTGGTCTTCAAACTGTGAAATGGTTTATTGTCTCCAGAGCTTGAAGAACTTCCAGAAGGTCCACTAGGTCCACTATCAGAGGTGACCGCACAATATTGTTGGCCAGTCTGCTTTCTCCTTCAGTGCATCACATTTTACACATTTTTACAACACATTTTGCATTACATTATTTAGCTGAACTGGTATCCAGAGCCTATTAGCGTAGCTTAGAGTGCTGGTGCTGGCCTGGGAATGAAATGCTAGTCTGCCTAGTTGGGGAAGGTGGTGTCATTACCCACAACGCTACACCAAGAGATCCAAGAGACCATGACGGAGGTCTCTTCCAACAGATGTAAGAGGGTTTACAGCTAATATTGGTGTACTGAAAACATGGTTATTATATAGCATAGCAACATAGCATAGCAACATAACAGCCATTCACATCCTATGTGTTGTACTTTATGCATTTTATAGAAATTGTATTGTGTGTGTGTACCTATATGCCTACCAGAGTGAAAAGGCCTGTTTATTTTAGACATCAACCTGCCCTAATCAATGAATAATGAATTTATAATAATAAACTAATGAATAAGTGAATACAAGCAGTGAGAACATGCATCCAGAGCAATGGGCAGCCACCTCAGCACTCAGTGGAGAACAAATGGGGGTTACGAGCCTTGCTCAAGGCCACCTCAGCTGAAAGCACTGTTCCTTCAATCCCTCTGCCCCCCCCCCCCCCCACTTCCTGCCAGTCCAGGGGGTCGAAACGGCATCAGATCCGTCTAAACCTTTAGGCCATGGTGGGCCATTTGGAGCCATTCTTTAAGCAGACAGAGAATAATGCACAGCTTGGTCACCAGTCTGTCATTAGTCCAGGCAGGTGCAGTCAACACATTCTCTCAGGGTTTAAGTAAAAACACTGGGATGAGGAGAGGGAGCAAAGGGCAAGGGTGATTGAGGAAAATGAGGAGGAACTGGAGTTAATGGAGAGTGAATACGACAATGGAGGGTACTGGATTCAGGGTGGATGACAACCACCTTCTCAGGAGGAGCACTTCAGCTGATAGACCGAAAAGAGAACATGTTGTTGTTGTGGAGTAGAAGACGAAGACATCTTCTCGCACATACTGTAGATGTAGCACTTTTGATTCCCCACAGCAGTGGTTCTCAAACCTCCCCTGAGGGACCTCCAGATGGTCCAGACAGAACAAAAATGTGGACCATCTGGGTGGAGGATGGCTGTTTGAAGCAGCATGTTTCTATATGAGGTGTGGGAGTGCGAAGAACATTTTCAAGTGTAAAGAACCTCCACATCAGTTGTGTCCAGTTTCATCCAGCCACATGTTTTCCTTCCAAACTAGCTGGAGCACATCCGATTCTGCTTGATCAAACAGTTGGCCTTAGGTGGAAAGTGAAGAGGGAATAGGGTCACCTTATCAGGAGCAGCTCAAAGATTGAAAGAACGGGAATACTGTCAGTGTTGGAACAAAACGTCAGATCTTCGAAAAGGTCAATTTAAAAGAGAAGCAAAAAACAATCACGGGAATAAAATTGAATTTGGACCATTGGACCATTTCTGTTGGTCCAGTCATCATGCAATCCGTGTTGTCCGCCTACTCATGTAGGCGAGAAAGGTACATGACCAACCACATGGCATTCTTGGATCTGGAAAAGGTGTTCAATCGACTCCCATATGAGCTCATCTGGAGGGCACTCAGAAACCATAGTGTCCTGGAAGCCTGAGTCTGGTGGACGGAACTACTACACTGAAACGTCACAAGCACTGTCCAATGCCCAGCAGGGATCTCGCCACCCTTCCAGAGTACACCAATGATCCACCCTCTCACCCCTAATATTCATCCTGTGCATGGACTCAGCAACAGCAACACCCGTGGACAACAATGCTGTCCAAAGATATTGTGATGATGACTAACCAATCCCACAAGGACCTCGCAGACCAAGTGCAAAAATGGAAAGATAGGCTGGATGGAAATGGCATGGGACTCAACATCAAGAAGACAGAATACCTTGAATGGGGTCCACAGACCAGTGTCACCATTCAGATTGACAGCCAGGACCTTGTCAAAACAATCCAGTTCAAGTCCCTTGGCACTTGACACCTATGTAGATACCTGGACCTGTTTCAATGCTGCGTAGCTAAAACAGTGCCAAGCTAGTGGGGTCTTGTGCGATAAGAAGATACCAGTCCACCTCAAGGCGAAGATCTACAAGACTGTGGTTCTGCCAGTTGCACTCGAAGGGCCTGAATGCTGGCCTGCCTTCACCAAGCATCAACAAACCCTACATGGGATGAAGATGAAGATGCTGCACTGGTGATTGGGGCTCACATGGCTTGGAGAGGTCAGAAAGAAGATGGCGGTTGGGTCAATTGCAGAGAAGATGTGGGCGGCACACTCAGATATGACCCAGGCAGAAAGCGGCCATGAGGCCAACCAAAGAAACGGCGGTTCGATCAAATCACAGAAGACATGCAGTCGGTGGGTGTCGCCCCAGAAGATGCTCTTGACCGGACCCTGCACTAGTGCGGGAATAACGCTAGGAAAGCAGAAGACAGCAGTACTTCTCACACCAGTCCTGAGGGACCTGCAGAAGGTCCAGATTTTTTACTTCACCTCAACTCAACCTGGACCATCTGGGTGGAAGATCTACGGAAGGTCTGGTTTGAGAACCAATGTCTTGTACCACCTTTCAATGGATTTTCCACCCAAAGAAGGTTTTTCCTGGAACTCTCCACGTCCAAGAACTGCTGAGGAACCTTCTGATTAGTATCCAAGCAATTCTGCAATAAACGTACATTATATGCTGTAGGAATCCCATGTAGAGTCTCTTCATGCTCTTGGCGGCTCAGCTGTACAATGCTCACGTTCATGGATCTGTTTTCCCGTGGCTACCCTGGATGTAATGATCTGTGTATTAAATTCCCTGACAGTGGCCTGACAATTACAGCAGCACCCTAGACCTCTGGCCCTAATGATGACAGATGGATATGACTCAGGAGCTCTCTTACACACACACACATACACACACTCATACACACACTTCACTGGAAGATGGCTTATGGACTGAAGAAGCAGCTGCTGCCTGACAACATACATTAGAACGGGCAAGTATGGTGATGGGGTGGGTGGGTGGAGGGATGGTTGGGGAAATAAAAAAAAGCTTTATTTCTAGCATAATGAGCCCCTATTCAATAGATGGATGCCGAACATCTGCATCTAATTTATTGCTCCTCCTATCATGACGGAAGTGTGTAGCTGTTTATAGCTGAACTAATCCTGCCAGCCGTTCTGATGCAGAGACAGTGAGGGCTGCAGTCCTGCCAAAGCCACTTCACATCTTCACAGCATGCAAGAGGCCCCGCAATGACATCCCACTGCCACGCCAACTGAGATGCCGATGCACGAGGGTGCCACCTTTGCTGCACTTGTGAATTTGTGTATATTCAAATTTGAGAGAATTAAAGAGAGAGACACTGGGTCAGACCTCCCTTCGCTCTCAAAACTGCCTCAGGTCTTCCGTGAGATGTTGGAAATATCCCTTGTTCATGTTGACATGATTCTACTGGATTTAGAGACTGGGAAGGCCACTGAGGACCCCTGAACCCATTGTCATGTTCATGAAACCAGTCTGAGAGATGTTTGCTTTGTGAGATGGTGCATCACCAGGCTGGAAGTAGCCATTAGAGGATGGTACAATGTGATGTCGGAACACTCTCCACTTAATTACACCACCACCTCCACCAGCTGTGACTGCTCTACCAAGCCAGGTTGGGTCCATGGATTGGTCCACCAAGTTCAGCCCTTACAATTTGTGTGATGTTCCTCAGCAGAAATCCAAATGTATCCAGGCTACATTTCTCCAGTCTTCCACTGTCCAGTGTTGGTGAGCCTGTGCTGAGCCACTGCAGCCTCAGCTTTCTGTTTTTGGCTGAAAGAAGTGGAACCTGATTGAAGCCCATCCACCTCAAAGTTGGAGGTGTTGGTGTTCATTCTGACAAACCTTTCTGCTCTCCACCATTGTACAGAGTGGTTATCTGAGCTACTGTAGCCTTTCTGTCAGTTCCAACCAGTCTGACCATTCTCTGTTGACCTCCCTGTTTAAGGATGGTTGCTGACCATATGCATCCCTTTATGACCACATTCTACCATCTTCTAATGGCTACTTCCAGCCTGATGATGCACCATCTCACAAAGGAAACATCTCTCAGACTGGTTTCATGAGTGTCAATGGGCTTTAGGTGCCCATTACCCTGTTGGCCGGATCACCTGTCATTCTTTCTTGGAGCTCTTTTGGTAGGTACTGACCACTGCATACCAGGAACACCCCACAAGACCTGCCTAATATATCCACCCCTCGACAGACAGGGTCCACTGTAGATGAAGATAATCAATGTTTTTCTCCTCACCGGTCAGTGGTACTAATGTTGTGGTAGATTCAGTGCTTATCTGAGCTACTGTAGCCTTTCTGTCAGCTCCAACCAGTCTGACCGTTCTCTGTTATTGACCACTCTCCTCAACAAGGTGTTTCCGTCTGCTGGACTGCCGCTCACTGGATGTGTATTCTTTACTCCACCATTCTGAGCTCCAGAGACTGATGTGCTGAAAATCGCAGGAGATCAGAAGTTCTAGAAGTTCTCAAATCAGCAGGTCTGACACCAACAATCCCGCTACGCTCGTTTTTTTCTGTATCCTGATGGTTGATGTGAACATTACCTGGAGCTGCTGGCCGCTGGCTGCTGGTCTCTGCGTCATCCTATGTCACATTGCACTCCTGCCAGACTATTGGCTGATTAGATAATTGTGGGAATGATGAGGTGTACAGGCCTGCGAGCGTATATTATTCAGGTGGAAATGATGGGCTCATCTAAATCAGGCAAATTCGTCTCCTCACTTTTTTCAGTGCAGGAGTCTCATGGGAATTTTTTTTGAAATCATAGAGGTAAATTACCTGTTCCACAAAAGCAGCTATGTCATTTCTTCCTTCCTTCCTTCTCTCCTGCTGTCGGTAATTAGCTCTGCTTCCTGTGACAGGTGAGGGTGCATTTCACAAAGTACCTGTGACTTAGCACTCACATGGTGGAGAGATGGGTGCCTAAAAACACAGCTGTCATGTCTGCTTGGTGGAATGAGTGCGGATCCGAATGTGCAGTTCTAATTTACTTTAGTATGAATATCACTTCCTTCACCAATCTGCCACAACATTAGTACCACTGACAGGTGAGTACTAATGTGATTATCTTCATCTACAGTGGACCCTGTCTGTCTGTCTGGGGTGTTCCTGGTATGCAGTGGTCAGTACCTATCAAAAGAGCACCAAGAAAGAGCGACAGGTGATCCGGCCAACAGGGTAATGGGCACCTAAAGCCCCATTGACACTCATAAAACCAGTCTGAGAGATGTTTCCTTTGTGAGATGGTGCATCATCAGGCTGGAAGTAGCCATTAGAAGATGGTAAAATGTGGTCATGCATATGATCAGCAACAATCCACCTGCAATCCACATCCTGGGATGTGGGTTCAATACCCGGCCACTGTTGGGCCTTTGAGCAAGGCCCTTCACCCTCTCCCTATGAAATACTTTTCAATTTTCAAAAGTCAATTTTGGAGCATTTCTATTGGTCCATTCATCCAGAATTATTTAGGGAACAGGGCAGCTATAGGGTTCAAAGAATAGAGAAAATTAAAAACAGACAGAAAATGGAGATACATGTTTTTTTATTGACCAGCAGATACCTACACCGGACAACTTTCATACCTAACCACCTTATTTGCAAATATTGTTCAAGTGTCAGGTGTGAAGTAATGAAGTACGAATACTTCGTTATCTTACTTCAGTAGAAATGTTGGTTCTCTAAACTTTACTGGAGTAATTCTTTATTTTTCAGACTTTTTACTTCTACTTCTCACATTTTCCCCCAATTATCTGAACTTTCTCCTCCTTATATCTTAAAATCAGCCTCATTCCTCCTATTTCATTTCCCTTTGTCTTCATTCCGGCTTGTCATCAATAAAAAACCCTCTCCAGATAAATCTCTCCATCCGGAAAGTGAGAGTCTGATCCTGATTGGATGAGAAGTATAAACAGACTCCATTCTGACTCCCTATTGGTTTATAAGCGACCCATCACACCTGCACACGTCCCGTCACTCTCCAGCGAGCTCACAGCAGACGTCTGTAGTCTAGTATGAAGACTGTGTCCGTGGCAGAGACTCAAGAGAGCTGCAGTGAAACGTCCCGACTGAGCCCCACATTTACACTCCAATAAAGCTTATTGATCACACGCCTCTGAAGTCTGACTTTCTGCAGCTTTACAGAACTTCTAGACGACTCCTCATATTTTCCTCCATGAAGCTCATGTTGATGCTCAGTAGAGCACAGAGACGCTCCTTTAATAGAGCTGATATTACTGAAATGCTTCATTTTCAATGGGCAGATCTGCAGCTGAAACAGGAGCCTAGTGCAGCCCAACATTTTTAACATCAACATTTTAATAGAACATTCTCCTCATTATGGCTTTTAGAGAAATGTTTTTGTTTTTTGTTTTTTTTGGGGGGGGGGTAGTGCACCCCTGTGGCGTGGCCTAAGCTTTCAGCCTTTGTTTTCCTTCCATTACTTTTACTTTTCTACTTGAAGACGTTCTGAAATCAGTACTTTTACACTTTTACTGGAGTAAAAAGCTTCAGTTGATACTTCAGCTTCTATAGAAGTCTTTTAAAACCTAGTATCTCCACTCACTTCTACCTGAGTGATGCATTTCAATACTTTTCACACCTTTGTTGACCACTGTTCGTAGATAGATCCCCTGGTGAGCAATACGCAACATGCTATAGAATACCGCATAAAAATATTACATAACGCTATAGAATATGGCATAATTTTAAAGAATACTACATAACGCTGCCAAATACCACATAAGAATAATACATAATGTTATATAATACTAGATAATGTTATAGAATACTGCAAAATGCTTTAGAATGCAGCATACCGCTATAGAATACTGCGTAACGCTATAGAATACTACATACCACTATAGAATACTACATACCGCTATAGAATACTGCATGACGCTATAGAATACTACACACCACTATAGAATACTACATACCGCTATAGAATACTGCATGACGCTATAGAATACTACACACCACTATAGAATACTATATACCGCTATAAAGAAAACTGCATAAGGCTATAGAATACTACATACCGCTATAGAATACTACATACCGCTATAGAGAATACTGCAAAGTGCTATAGAATACTACATACCGCTATAGAATACTACATACCGCTATAGAATACTACACACCACTATAGAATACTATATACCGCTATAAAGAAAACTGCATAACGCTATAGAATACTACATACCTCTATAGAATACTACATACCGCTATAGAATACTGCATACCGCTATAGAATACTACATACCGCTATATAGAATACTGCATAATGCTATAGAATACTACATACCGCTATAGAATACTACATACCGCTATAGAATACTGCATGATGCTATAGAATACTACACACCACTATAGAATACTACATACCGCTATAGAATACTGCATACCACTATAGAATACTACATACCGCTATAGAATACTACATACCGCTATAGAATACTGCATACCACTATAGAATACTACATACCGCTGTGAAGAAAACTGCATAACGCTATAGAATACTACATACCGCTATAAAATACTACATACCACTATAAAATACTACATACCGCGATATAGAATACTGCATAACGCTATAGAATACTACATACTGCTACAGAATACTACATACCGCTATAGAATACTACATACCACTATAGAATACTACATAGTGCTATAGAATACTACATACCACTATAGAATACTACATACCGCTATATAGAATACTGCATAGTGCTATAGAATACTGCATAGTGCTATAGAATACTGCATAGTGCTATAGAATACTACATACCGCTATAGAATACTACATACCACTATAGAATACTACACACCACTATAGAATACTATATACCGCTATAAAGAAAACTGCATACCGCTATAGAATACTACATACCGCTATATAGAATACTACATACCGCTATAGAATACTACATACCACTATAGAATACTACACACGACTATAGAATACTACATACCGCTATAAAGAAAACTGCATAACGCTATAGAATACTACATACCGCTATAGAATACTACATACCACTATAAAATACTACATTCCGCTATATAGAATACTGCATAATGCTACAGAATACTACATACCGCTATAGAATACTACATACCGCTATAGAATACTGCATAATGCTATAGAATACTACATACTGCTACAGAATACTACATACCGCTATAGAATACTACATACCACTATAGAATACTGCATAATGCTATAGAATACTACATACCGCTTTAGAATGCTACATAATGCTATAGAATACTACATTCCACTATTTAAAATACTACACACCACTATAGAATACTGCATAACGATATAGAAAACTACATACTGCTATAGAATTCTGCATAACGCTATAGAATACTGCATAGTGCTATAGAATACTAAATACTGCTATAGAATACTACATACCGCTATAGAATACTGCATAATGCTATAGAATACTGCATAGTGCTATAGAATACTGCATAACGCAATAGAATACTACATACCGCTATAGAATACTGCATAACGCTATAGAATACTACATACCGCTATATAGAATACTACATACCACTATACAATACTACACACCACTATAGAATACTGCATAACGCTATAGAATACTGCATAACGCTACAGAATACTACATACTGCTATATAGATTACTACATACCACTATACAATACTACACACCACTATAGAATACTGCATAATGCTATAGAATACTGCATAACGCTATAGAATACTACATACCGCTATATAGAATACTACATACCACTATACAATACTACACACCACTATAGAATACTGCATAACGCTATAGAATACTGCATAACGCTACAGAATACTACATACTGCTATATAGATTACTACATACCGCTATACAATACTACACACCACTATAGAATACTGCATTACGCTATAGAAAACTACATAATGCTATAAAATACCACAAAACGCTATAGGATAAGATAATTTTTTAGTCCCACAGTGGTAAAACCCTGTAAAATAGTACAGAAGAATACTACATACCACTATAGAATCGTGTATAATGCTACAGAATACTGTATAATGCTACAGAATACTGTATAATGCTATAGAATAGTGTATAATGCTATAGAATACTGCATAACATGAGAAATAATAAATGCACAGGTTATGATGGAATGCCCGTCTGAATAACACTTTGATTTATAACCTGAGGACGCATCAAGCTGTTGTGTCACACCGGCCGTGTTTCCTCAGCACGCTACAACCCAACTGTAATTACGGCCATTGTGCTCCTCAAGCTGAAGCAAAGGAAGTGTAACTTGGTCACGGGTGACTCTTATCAGCCATGCTTGACGTTATCTTGGAGCTCTGGAGCCAGCGCTGAAGCACACCTTTGAGGTGTTGCAACAACAGAGCAACTGGAGCCACATGCCGGGCATTCTTGCTTCCCTCAGGTTAATGCGACGTAACAGCCATTCCTCCCTCTCCGAAAGAGCTTTTCAAGACCTTCACTGATTTCCCCATGAACAAGCAAGACAAGCAGCTGCATACTAAGCTCAGTCATTAGAATCAAAAGGAAATTATTCATGACATTAAATAGCCGCTGCACAACAACACCATTTTTTTTCAGAGGTGGAGAATTTATGGCCGCGATATAGACTGTTGTTTCTGCAAGTATAACAGGCTTGTCAGACCGGGGCAATATAACCTGAGAAATATTGTTTGCAGGCAGGAGCCGGGAGATATATGGCTGGGGAAAGTAAATTTACACGGAGAAGAAAATGGGAGGAAAACAAATAGACAACCACGGAGAGGTGAAATACTGCGCAGACGGGCGCTGTGTTCAAAATAAGGGCTAAAAAATCGCTCGAAATATAAATCAGGAGCACTGCCACTCTTGAGACAGATGGGGGGAATGGTTGACTATGCTGTCAATGGGTGACAGGAGGGCTGTTTTGAAATGTAGCGGTGGTGTCGCCACCTCATTAAAGCGACCCAAGACACCCAACAAGACGGAACGTAGCCATTTTTTATGAGACCCGAATTTCAAAGTCAAAACAAAGCCGTGACTGATGATGCCTGACCAAAGGCGAGACCTGGCCTTGATCTTCACCGCTGGTTGCGTAGAGGCATTTTGGAAGCTGTCGGTTTGCTGATGAAAGTGAGGAATCCTAGATGAAGGAATCATCAAAGTATACTAGCGTAACACTGGACCACAAGTTCTGCATTTGGTCTGGAGAAGACAATGTCCAATGGTTTCTACATGGTTTCTACAAAATGCCCAGATAGGGCCTTGTGTCACAAGTCCCAGATCCAGCTCTTCCTGGTAAGTGACATAAATGCTTGTTTAGGGCTCAATTGCCACTAGGGGGCGCCCTAACACATTGTTAATCACTAATAAAACCCCAAACTACGGTATTGTTGTTTATAGGTCATTCTTTTAGTAGCTAATCAGAGGATTAAGTATGCAGTCCAGCCCTCCAATCACAGCATGGATTTATCTTTAAGAGACAAGCGAATTCCAGTGCAGTTGTGTTCATTTTGTTAACAAAAACTTTTACGGAAAATATTCAAAACTAAGGAGAGCATGAGAATTACGATGAAATATTTTTTTCCGTACGTTCTTTCTATTAACTTTTCAAACCAGCCGATCCACGCATTTACATTTAGGGCAATTAGCAAACGCTCTTATCCAGAGCGACTTACAAAAGAGCTTCATTGTTTACTGAAAAAGAACCTCAGCTAGTTTAAATAGACAAAATTTCAGAGCTCCTCTAATCTTAGACTCTACTAAACACTAAGTCAATATGAAACCATAATACTCTTCTCTTCACCTGAGTACTCTCAGAAGAGGAGGGTCTTCAGTCTGGGTTTGAGGACAGTGAGTGTTGGACTCTGCTGTTCGGACACCCAGGGGAAGTTCGTTCCACCACTTCGGTGCAGGACAGAAAAAAGTCTGGACGCTCGTCTTCCGTGGATTTTAAAGGATAGCGGGTCGAGCCGAGCCGTACTTGAAGCTGGAAGGGCTCTTGGTGCAGATTGGCTTTTGACCATTGCCATCAAGTACGGAGGGGCTGGCTGGTCCAGTCTTGGCTTTGTAGGCCAGAGTCAGGGGTTTGACTCTGATGGCCTGGGCAGCAGCTACAGGAAGCCACACTGTATCCTGTATATGACTGGATATTCACATTTCACCCCTTAGGGGCAGCAGTGGCTCAGCACCGGTGGCTCCCCTGCCATTGGCGTCAGACCAGCTGCCCACCCTCCTGCCACTGCTATCTGCCTAAAGACTCTTACCTATGTTGGACTCTTAACTATTGCTGCTGCTATTATCCTTATTATTACCACCATTAATCATCATTACTCATCATTATTCTGACAAGCTCTACTATAGTTATATCAGTTGTAGTATATTATGACTATTTCAGCACACCTGAGCAGTAGAACAGTCTTATGCAGTGGCTCTGTGACTTTAATTAATAATTTATTTACAGGAGGAGGATGGGTCGGGTCTCACTTGTGAGACTTGGTTCCTCCCAAGGTTTCATGCCACTGTCATCTTTGGTTTACTCACCGGGGGTCTTATGTTTTATGATTTTTTGATCTTCTGGTCTCTTACTGATTTCCGTGAAGCTGCTTTGTGACAGCGCCAGATGTAAAATATACAAATATAAAAAAAACAAGAACTTTCAGAGATAAGGAGCCTGTTGGTGTTTGTCTTGAAACCTAAGAGATGTGAATATCTGCTGAATATCCAATATCAAACTAACTGAGCTCAAAAAATACGCCATTAAAATCACCAGAAAGAAAACCACAACAAACATCAGGAGACACATGAGAACCCACCATTCAGAAATGCATATAATGGTGAGATAGTGTTGCCGTCAGATTTATGGAGGCAGGTTGCGCAGCAACATAGGTTAACAATGTTTACTGTGACTTTAGATTGGTAGTGTTTTAGCCTTGTTTAGCATAGCCGCTCAATTGAACAAAACTCAGGGGCAACATAGAAAGATAAGATAATTGTTTATTAGTCCCACAGTGGGGAAATTCTCAGTGTCACAGCATAAAGAGATAGCAAGACACTCAGATGCAAAAATGTAGATAAATTACCAATATATACACAATATAAATAATAGAAGTAAAAAAAACAATAACAATATTATTTACAGATAATTGCAAATGACTCTTAATTGCACATGTGGGGAGGAAGGGGGGTATTGCACATTGAATTTGTATTATTTCCCTGAATATATGTGTGTAGTTAAGTGTGTGCGTATGTGGTCTGTTGGGAGCAGTGCTGGTTGTGGAGTCTAAGGGGCTCCAGCTACCAGCAACCAGCTAAGGAGCAACACAGGGCTACATCTAAACAGAGCTTATCTTAGTGCACCCTCAGTCACGGTGACACCGATGGGGCAGTGGTGGCTCAGCGGTTAGAGCGCCGGGATATTGATAACAGGGTTGTGGGTTTGATTCCCGGGCTCGGCAAGCTGCCACTGTTGGGCCCTTGAGCAAGGCCCTTTACCCTCTTTGCTCCCTGGGCGCTGGAGTTGGCTGTGTGTGTGTACTCACTGCCCCTAACACATGTGTGTGTGTGTTCACTACCAGATGGGTTAAATGCGGAGGACACATTTCACTGTACAGTGTACACTGCACAGTGACAAATACGTGCACCTTACCATACTGTATGTCCACACTGCACTGCATCTGTTAAATCTGTGAAATTATCAATATGTTAAAGTCGTAAAATGTATTAGAAGAAAATAGGGGGCATATTCCTCCCATAATTTTAATAATGGTAATTTGTCTTAAGTGTAATTTGTCTTTTAGAAAATCATTTTTAAGCTGCTGTTTAGAAATAATGTGACTAAAACTATATTTCTATTTTATAGTTAAATTATTTATTATTTTTATTTTTTTTTTTTCCTTTGTACTTGTATTTGATATATTAGACTTAAATGCCACTTATATTGCCAAAAATTATATATATTTATGCAATATGGAGTGTGCAAAATAATGGCACATTATTTACATATTTTTGTCCCCCACAGTGATGTTAAATTAAGCAAAATAATTTAAACTGTGATCTGAAATGTGCAGAGAAATGTCATATTTAAGAATCTGTTATAGATTTTGGAGGAACATTGTTGTAAGGATTTGATTGCATTCAGTTATTAGGGCATTAGTGAGGTCATGATGTTGGATGATGATCACCACCCCACCTCATCATCGCCAACTCCCCACCTCATCTCTTCTAAAAGTAGCAAATGGAGCTCCACAACCATCATTCCAGAGAACACAGTTCCTCCACTGCTCCACAGCTCCTCAATGCTGGGGGGCTTTATAACCCTTTAGCCCACGGCTGGCATTATTAGGCAGCATGGTGCCAATAGGTTCATGTTTATTATCTGCTCCAGAGAGTCCTATTCTATTGGCAGTGCTTCTCTACAGGGACTAGACAAGCTGTGTGTGTGTGTGTGCATCTGTGTCAGCAATGGGTGCAACTGAAAGTTGCTGAATGCATTCATTAGAAGGGGTGTCCACAAACATTTGGACATATAGTATAGCAGTCTCTGACTCTAGCCTACTTTGCTATACTAAGATGACACAGTGGATCAGATTCATAGAACTCAATGGTATGACTGGTAAGCTCACCTTGCTCACCTTTTCCTTGTTAATTTTATGTTAATTAACTTCGTAAAACTTTAAAGTTAATGCTTAAGCTTCTCCAAGAGAAACATCCATTCATACCCATCTACTGAAGCTCTACTCTACTACACTCCAGAGCGCTCTACTATCCTGGCCCTCCCATCACAAATACCCTCACACAGACCTCTGCTGAATCTCCTTTTGGGTCTGCGAGCCCTAAATAGCCCGGCGGATCGAACTGGCTGTGATTCGAATTACATGGCAAAAGAGACCCAAGTCTTCTGGCGCACCAGCGTTACCCAGCAATGCCCTCTAAGGGCGGCCAAAGGCTCGGCTCAGATGTCGTGGGGCAGTCTCTGGAGGGGAACGATTGACAGGCATACTACCTAATAAACTATAGCCTTTTTTTTTTTGCTTTGGAAAAAAACAGCCGGAGGCACTTTTTCAGAACATTCTGGTTGGATCCAATACACAGCATGACTCAATGCATTATGGTGCAAATGAGTGGAGGGTCAGCAAGTGCAGTATCGCTCTGAGGGTGTGCGGAGGGGGCTTTTTGTTCAACAAATGTTTAATAGAGGGACAGAGGAACACACAAGGCCTAATGAATGCTTGCATATGATTAATGCACTGACGTTCAGAGCCATCACTGCTGTCTTAGTGCACAGTTTAGATGTAATTACTTAATTCATTTACTACGTTTGTCTGTTTTGATTTAAAAATATAAAAGAAATATAAAATATAATATTATATAAATACAAAAACAGGAGTGTGCACGAATTCAGAACCTTTCAGATCCATCAAAAGTAGAGTGGCTGGATGGCAGCTTATCACCCCAAACTAAACCCCAGCAAGACTGAGCTGCTGTACATCCCTGAAATAGACTAGACTAGACCTCACCACAATCTGACCATTTCCTTCAAGAACTTACTGGTCGATCCATCTGCAGGAGTGTGAAGCCTTGGTGTAGTTGTGGATGAGCAGTTATAGTTCTCAGCTCAGTCATGCAGATTTCTCCTGTGCAACATCTGGAGAATTCGACCCTTCCTCTCTAGAGAGTCGCCCAGGTGCTCGTTCAGTCTCTCGTCACTTCAAGACTTGACTAATGCAGATCTCTTCTGGCTGGTCTTCCTCTGAGCACCATCAGGCCCCTACAACTACTCTCTTTACTGGCTTCCTGTAACTGCTGCCCAGGTCATCAGATTCAGACCCTGACTCTGGTCTACAAAGCCAAGACTGGACCAGCCAGCCCCTCCGTACTTGATGGCGATGGTCCAAAGCCGATCTTCACCGAGATCCCTTCCAGCTTCAAGTACGGCTCGGCTCGACCGGCCATTCCACGGAAGATGAGCGTTCAGACTTTTTTCTGTCCTGCACCGAAGTGGTGGAACGAGCTTCCCCTGGGTGTCCAAACAGCAGAGTCCATCGCTCGCTGTCCTCAAACCCAGACTGAAGACCCTCCTCTTCTGAGAGTACTTAGTGTGCAGAGTGTAGAGTGTGTGGAGGAGTCTAAGATTAGAGGATCTTCTGGACTCTAGTTGATATAAACTAAGTGTCTTTTCTGAGTGAACAGTAAAGCACTTTTTGTAAGTCACTCTGGAGAAGAACGTCTGCTAAATGTCTTTTAAAGACAAAGGTAAAGGTGCCATAGAGTGCATTTACTGCATATTTAATTAGTTGTTTGATGTATTACTAGTTGGAGTGAAAAACGCTCAGATGTCATTTAACAAGTCTATTTACCACCCTGTTATTTTACCTTAGAATGAAAATCACTTTTCCTTTATAAAACAATTAGCTTTGCTCTGATTGGCTGATTTAAGTCATAAATACAAGCTCATAGAATCTAAATATTGTAGCATAGTTTTAACACTGTAAAAAAAGTCTTCCCAGAAAATGCTGCTGTCCTCTCGCTGTTAGTAAGCTGAAGAGATTGTGGCTGGTTAGCTTTTAGCCTTGCCTCCACTCGCTTCCCTGGGTTTGTCTTTTCTCGAGTTTTACCGGTGCTTTCCCTTCTGATGCGAGTTTACCTCCAATTTGGTTCAGCTGAGGGAGATGAGGCTGAGGTTGGCTTCTTATTCACCAGCTTCTTAGGATTTTGCAGATAAATGGCAGTATTGGACCGATTCGCAAAATCAAGACATGCAGAAATGAGGGTGATGGGATGCTGGGTATGTTTGCTGGATCCAGAGGACCAGATCTCACGACACATTAAAATTACAGATCTTTAAAAGTGAGGATTCTAAGAAAAGGAACTGTGGTTTAACCTCTGTACATTACGTCTGTTTGTTTTTAAGGAAGAGAAGACTAGAGATTTAGCCTCGTATGGATACCCACTTGCTTCCTCGTCCTTTGCTTTGTACTTGCCCAGTTTGAGCTGCCCCTCTGCGAACACTGGCACAGGAAAAGCCACGGTCAGGAGCCCTGGTTCCCGTAGAAACCTGTATTCCCATAGCATGAGCTATTCTCATCACCATCATATTCTCCTGAAGCCGTAAGCGTGTTTTAACGTTTCTCCAGCTCTGAGTTAACACTTTCTACAGTGGGCGGGGTTTATGGAAATATAACGAGTATAGCCCATAAATATATAAAAATAGCGTTTTGGGGTTTTGGAATCTGCCTGTTTTCCAGCTCTGTTCTGGTTCTGCTGAATGTTCTTTAGAAGGAGGAACAGCAGTGTTTGAGATTCTCAACTCTCAAATAGAGCATTCCTAGGCCCCTATTTTAGCGATCTTTGGCGAGCCGTCAACGAGCTTGATTTAGGGGGTGTGTCGGGGTGTCTTTGCTATTGTAACGGCAGGAAAAGTTCACCTTGCGAGGCTCAAAACGCGTAAAAGGCATGTATTAAGTCTCTTAATGAATCATGGGTGTGTTTTTTTGGTCGTAACATACAATAAACCAATTGTTTGTCTATTACCATTCCCGTTAAGAGCCAGGTGTGGCCTGACTTTGGCGGATTGCTATTTTAGTGGAGTAAAGCGACTAATATTAAGACGCCGCCGAATGTTACCAATGACTTAAGTGTTTCATTATGATTCTAATAAAAATGGTCAGAATGAACAGTGACTACAGTGACCTCGGCACTTCAGAATCAGAATCAGAATATCTTTATTTCGCCAAGTCTGTTACATATACAACACATTTTACAAGGTGTGAGCAACACAAGTATGACATGTAACAAATAACAACAAAAAAAACTAAACGTAATACAGAGCTGTAAAAAAAACTATTAACTAACTAACAAAAAAACTATTATGTACAGATATAATGATATAAACATTTACAGAAAATTAACATTTGTACAGCTGTGCAATAATCATAGTGCAAATCATAGTTCTGCATGTTGTGTATCAGTACTGTGTTGCAGTGAAGTCACTTAGGTCTATGGAAAGACTTCAGTAATCAGGATTGGAAATAGTAGCTCTGAGCACACACCCATAGTGAGATGAGCAGCTGTTTGAATGTCTGAATGACTGATGATGTCAATGCAAGAACCACGTCCATCCATAACCACGAAAGCTCTTGTCCAGAGCAGGTTATTAAGAAGACCTATACAGCTTCTCATCCGTGCAGTTATCTGGACGCCCAACCTTGTAGCAGCAGTGCAGTGCATAAAGTCATGCAGATACAGGCCAGCAGCTTCATGGAGCTTGATCATTGATGCCACACATGCTGTTTTGAGTACATGATCTGTCCGAATGTTTGCGGACATCCCTTTTAGGATGAGTTGGGGATCCTAATATCCTGACCTCACTAATGCTCAATGCTCCTCCAAAATCTAGCAGAAAGCCTTCTTCCATGGACAGCAGAGACAGGTGGACAGTTGAAGACCGGAGACACATAGCCTGGTCTGATGAATCTGGATCCAACCTGCCTTGGTTCAACAGTCCAGGCTGGTGGAGGTGGTGTAATGGTAACACACACTATTTGGCATAGCCAATCCACCTACCTGCATGTTTTTTTTGTGAGGAAACCCATGCAAATGCCAAGAAAGCATATCAAACCAGGGGCCAGGAGCCTCAGAATCAGCATCTTCTCAAATATCATCTCTGGTGGTGTCCAGAAAGTTTAGAATATGTACTTTTAACAGAATTCCTGTGCTTGTTTCAGTGAGCTGCAGTGCACTGTTAACAGTCCAGAGGTCCAGGTTTAGAAGGTCAGCCCACACTGTGGAACACGCCATTTGTCTTTAGTCTCAGGTTGGCCGAACTGAGTGCCTGTTGAAGCCTCTGCTGCTCCTGTGAGTCATATTAGTCTGGGATGGGTGCCAGCACCCTGTCCTGTGTGTCAGCATCGTGCCCTGTCTGCCCGCCGCTCTCCAACACACACACAGACACACACACTCCACCAATGAGTCTCCGAAGTCTCCCACAGCCCCTGGAGCTTCTTCTTGTCTTGCACGGCTTCTGTTCTAATGCAATGCAGATGTGTTGCCACCAGGGAGAAGCTCAGGTTAGGCATGAATGACAGACGCGAGGAAACACCTGCAGGTGCCATTCTCTGCAAGGAGGAAGAAAGTCCATCAATATAGAAACGAATGCCAACGCCGGCGCTGCAAGTTCCCTTCTCGCACCACGTCTGTGTGAAAGTGAGGGGTGCATGCTTAAGTAGGACCTGCTCCACTTTCAGAAAGCTCTGAGATTCAGACGTTTTAGCACAAAGTGAAGGTTCTAATCTCAACAGTTCCCCTGGGCCTGATACGCTCTGGTTTTCCCTGACACTATGATCTGAGGCTAGCTGGTTCGTGCCTGCCATCAGCAGCCAGAGCCAGAGAGAGCACAACTGGCCTGGCTGGACTGATAAGCAGTTTACTGACCAGCTGTAGCCAGTTCCCTCATTATTTGAGCTTAGCGTACGTGAGTGTACTTCTTTCCCCCACACCAAAGAATAGAACTCTATTCCACATAAACCATATGGACAAAAGTATTGGGACACCTACACATTCCACCTACAGGAGCTTTTATGACCCCCCATTCTAAACCCATAGGCATTATTAATATGGAGCTGGCCCCCCTTTGCTCTAAGCTCTACCAGCAGCAGCAGGTCTGGAGCTCTGCTGCAGTTATTGAGTCAGTTGGAGGCTTTTCTGTACTCTGCTCTGAGCTCAGCACTCGGCCCTGACCCCGCTCTGTAACTTTACGTGGTCTGACAGACACTCGGTGGACACTGAGCTGCTCTCTGTGAGCTGTTCCTCCTAAACTCTTCCACTGTTCAATAATAACACCACTCACAGCTGATGGAGGAAGATCTAGGAGGGAGGAAATTTCACCAGCTGACTTGTCGATGTTGGTGCAGCGGTGTCTCCTATTACATACAGAACCACGCTGGAGTTCAGTGAGCTCTTTAGATCCTCCCAAGAAAGGCAGACTGCATGGCTAGGGGCTTGATTTGATACACCTGTGACAATGCGTGATGGCAATGTGTCCCAATACTTTTGTCCATACAGTGTAGATTGATAGATAAGGACATGGGGGGTGGGGGTGAGGTTAAACAGAGAAAACGAGGGAACAGCTCATCTCATATAGAGCTCAGTAAGTGTCATTCTCTTAGGCAGGTGGCTTTTTTGGCCTTCCTGACCCAGACTCACTGTAAAAATAAACCTGGACTTCCTTCCCTCAAGACCAAATAAAAAATGATAATTGCTACACTGCAGGTAGATCAGGTCAATGGAAGGTGACCACCGCCATGAGCATCGGTCAGAATGTTTCATTGTGTCCAAAAGAGAAACCATGATGGTTTCACAGAGCCGGCACTGAGAGGACTAAAAAAAGGTCATCTGTCCTTTCCCTCCTTAACGACCTGGAGACAGAGGATGTAGTGTCTTACAGACTAAAGGCTAGTTCATACCCAGTGTGGTTGTGCTGTTTGCTTGCTTTGAAAAATCAACATGACTGAAGACGCTGACTAAAAGGGGCAGGGCTGATTGACAGCCTTCGTTCATATTAATTTAACTGTCAGAAATCAAAGTATCAAAAACACTATATTGACAAAAGTATTGGGACATCTGCTCATTGCATTGTTTTTTTCTGAAATCAAGGCTATTACAAAGAGCTGATCCTGCTTTTGTTGGAGTAACTGTCTCAACTGTCCAGAGAAGAAGACTTTTAAGAGCATTAGTGAGGTCAGGATGTTGGATGATGATCACCACCCCACCTCATCATCCCCAACTCCCCAACTCATCCTAAAAGTACTGGATGGCGCTCCACCATCCATCATTCCAGAGAACACAGTTCTTCCACTGCTCCACAGCTCAATGCTGGGGGGCTTTATACCCCTCTATCTGGTCCACGCCTGGCATTAGGCAGCATGGTGCCAGTAGGCTCGTCTGAGAGTCCTATTCTATTGACAATTCTTCTCTACAGGGACAGGCAGACAAACTAGACAAGCTGTATTTGTTTGTTTGTGTCTGGGTGCTACTTAAAGTAGCTGAATACATTCTTGAGACAAGGTGTCCAAAAACATTAGAACACATAGTGTATATTCAATAGCAGTAGTTTGAGCTCCAGTGATCCTCGGCCATTATTCTGAATGATGGCCATTTGGGGACATGGAAAAACATGCTAATAATAATTTCATCTGTAGCTTCTTCACACAGGTCCCACTGTGCCGCAGCTGCCAGCATCTATGCTTTTAGACAAATCATCACTTCGTGCTCGTGATTCAAGCGTCCTTATGTTGCTTAAAGTAACACATCAAATGTATCAAAAGGAAGCAACACTAATATTAGCAGAGTTGCAGAATCTACAGTGCTGCCTCAGCCTCTGCCGCTGGCGTTGACAGATGCAGTGTGGCAGTTTCTCAACAAGCCTGAGCGCCCATTCACACTGGAGTTCAAATCAACAGCTTATTTTAGGACTTTTAGGTGTTCCAGGTATCTAGTGGCCATTACCAGCAGAGACAGAGTCAGAGTCAAGGCTCATTGATGTGCATAGGGAGTGAAGGATCTGCTGGTAAGATCTTGGAGTTTCTTCCACATCTTGGAGCACTTTTGAAAGGTACTGACCACCGCATACCGGGAACACCCCACAAGACCTGGCTGAGGTTATGGAGATGTTCTGACCCAGGGCTGTTTAATCCCGGTCCTGGAGATCTACCAACCTGAAGAGTTCAGATCCAACACAGCTGACTCTAATGTTCAGCTGCTCCTGAAGGCCTTCATTACCTGGATCAGGTGTATTAGAGCTAAACTCTACAGGGTGGTAGATCTCCAGGACCAGGACTAATATATCCACCCCTTGACAGGCAGGATACACTATAGATTAAGATCATCACTTAAAGGTAAAGGTGCACGTATTTGTCACTGTACAGTGTACAGCGAAATGTGTCCTCCGCATTTAACCCATCTGGTAGTGAACACACACTCACACATGTGTTAGGGGCAGTGAGTACACACACACCCAGAGCGGTGGGCAGCCAACTCCAGTGCCCGGGGAGCAGAGAGGGTAAAGGGCCTTGCTCAAGGGCCCAACAGTGGCAGCTTGCCGAGCCCGGGAATCGAACCCACAACCCTGTTATCGACAGCCCGGAGCTCTAACCGCTGAGCCACCACTGCCCCAGCCATCTGCCAGTGGTTTTAATGTTATGGCTGATCTGTGTATGTAGATGTCATTTCATCTGAAATAAGATTGGCTTTTTGAGCAGTGTACTTCAGAACACTGCACAGTTCATATGAATTTTCTACTGTCAGAAATCAAAGCATCAAATACACTATATTGACAAAAGTATTGGGACATCTGCTCATTGCATTGTTCTTCTGAAATCAAGGCTATTACAA
This sequence comes from Salminus brasiliensis, assembly GCF_030463535.1. NCBI lineage: Eukaryota > Metazoa > Chordata > Actinopteri > Characiformes > Bryconidae > Salminus > Salminus brasiliensis. The sequence goes on along the minus strand of NC_132880.1, from coordinate 48,475,777 downwards.
AGTGCTGATCCTGCTTTCGTTGGAGTAACTGTCTCTACTGTCCAGAGAAGAAGACTTTCCGCTAGATTTTGAGTAGAGCATTCCTGTGAGGATTTGATTGCATTCAGCAACAGGAGCATTAGTGAGATCAGGATGTTGGATGATGACCACCACCCCACCTCATCATCCCCAACTTCTGGTACTGGATGGAGCTCCACCATCCATCATTCCAGAGAACACAATTGTTCCACTGCTCCACAGCTCCTCAATGCTGGGGGGCTTTATACCCCTCTATCTAGTCCACGCCTGGCGTTAGGCAGCATGGTGCTGATAGGCTCGTCTGAGAACGAATTTCCCCTGGGTGTCCGAACACTCGCTGTCCTCAAACCCAGACTGAAGACCCTCCTCTTCTGAGAGTCCTGGGGTGAAGAGTAGAGCATTATGGTCTCCATACTGACTTGTGTTTAGTAGAGTCTAAACTTAGAGGATCTTTGAATTGTACTCTGTTTAAACTAGCTGAGGTTCTTCTTGAGGAAACAGTGAAGCTCTTCTGTAAGTTGTTCTGGAGAAGAGCGTCTGCTAAATGCCTTAAATGCCTTCCACACAACCGGGTTAAACTTCCTTCAGCACAATAACTCTTCATTTTTATCCCTCTTGCCGGTGACGTACAATGCCTAAAAAAAGGACCCATCTCATGATGAATCTGTCTGATGGAGGAATCATAGTGGGCAATAGCTAATCATCTTTAAGCTCTCTTGATTCAGAGCAGAATTAGATTTCTGAGTCAGAGTTTTGGAGGCATTCAGCTGCTCTTTCTGCTCAAACAATGGCTAAAACTACAACCCGTACAGGGCCCCCAGCTCTCAACCCCCTTCCTGACTGGGAATCCAGTCCAAATCCACTGCTCTCTCTCGGTGCTAAAAGGCTACTCTGATGTTTGGGGTGGGATAAAGCCGTGCGATAGCTCCCATCTCAGTTGTAATGAGAGAGAGGATGAATCACTCTGTCCACAGAGCATCACAGAGTGCCTGAAATCAGCGCTCTGTAAGACCGGCCCCTCTGCGGCTCGCCATGCAAACCTCCTTTTGGCTGGCTTTTGGAACGGTGCGAGACAATACCTTGTTTACTCTCCTAATGGTCTCTGTGCGCAGAAGTACAGGGGGGAGTATGGGTACTTTCAGTCGGATGCTGGGAAACAAGCAGTTGCTAAGGAAATATAGGTCATTCTGACAGCCCGGCTTTGAGACGTGCTCATGTTGTAGCGCTGTAGGTTTTGGAATATCAGCCTTTAGAGTTGGAACTGAAGGAATTCGGGTTCTTAAATGGTTCTTGAAGGCATTGATCATTTCTTTGTGCAAAGAGGTTTTAGGGAAACCCTGGACTGTTAGCAGTATCTCGTTGCTGTCACTCAAAACTACTGCATCGCTGACATCACGGGAGAAGGAAAATCTTTCTAACGTACAGTGGAAGTCATTTCTAACAGATTTGCTGAGGCTGTATTTGAATTGGCTCCTTTTTAGATGAAATAGACACTGATCAGACGTTCTGTAAAGTCTCAACAATGTCTCAACAACATCTCAGTGATGGAGCAGCAGTGAAGCGTCTCAACATTCAGGAGATGATCAGGAGCCATTCACTGAAAACGTCTACTGAATTCAGCTGTTCTTCACTTTATCTGGAGAGTCCGAGGTCAGATCTGTAGACGTTCAGCTGAGAATCACTGATCATCTAACAGGTGAGCAGCTGCAGTAGAGCTGCTGCTACTGACACCAGTCTGGAACTGGAGCTTAACTGGACTAAAATGGGATTTAGGGGGCAGGGTGGGGGTTGGGATGAGGTTTTGGGTTAGGCCCAGAGTTAGGATTAGGTTTTGGGTTGAGGTTAAGGTTAGGATTAGGCCCAGGGTTAAGAATAGGTTTTGGGTTGAGGTTAAGGTTAGGATTAGGTTTTGGGTTGAGGCGAAGGTTAGGATTAGGCCCAGGGTTAGGAATAGGTTTTGGGTTGAGGTTAAGATTAGGATTAGGCCCAGGGTTAGGATTAGGTTTTGGGTTGAGGTTAAGATTAGGATTAGGCCCAGGGTTAGGATTAGGTTTTGGGTTGTGGTTAAGGTTAGGATTAGGTTTTGGGTTGAGGTTAAGGTTAGGATTAGGCCCAGGGTTAGGATTATGTTTTGGGTTGAGGTTAAGGTTAGGATTTTGACCTGGCTGGTCCAGTCTTGGCTTTGTAGGCCAGAGTCAGGGGTCTGAATCTGATGACCTGGGCAGCAGCTACAGGAAGCCAGTGAAGAGAGAACACAGCAGAGGAGGAGCTGAACATGGCTGAATTTAGGAATGTTGAAGACGAGCCGTGTCGCTGTGTTCTGGAACAGCTGCAGGGGTCTGATGGTGCGTAAAGGGAGACCAGCCAGAAGAGAGCTGCAGTGGTCAAGTCTCGAAGTGACGAGAGACTGAATGAGCACCTGGGCAACTCTCTAGAGAGGAAGGATCGAATTCTCCGGATGGTGCTGTGATGTTATACAGAGTATCAGCGATGGCAGCGATATTCTCCCGCTTACAGTCAGTGGAGCATCAACATGATTTTGAAGCTGAGCTTGGATTATTTGGTGTAGACACACAGGATGGTTTATCTCTGGTCTTTATTTGAATATGTGGCCTTAAATGGATAAGCAATTAAAAAAAAAAAAAATCTATTTCTAAAAGCATCCCCCCCAACCCTGGAGGTCCACGGTGTGGTCTCTTGGTCCCTGTGTAGTTTAGACGAAGCAGTTTCTGTGTGAAAGCAGGTCACAGAATGCATTTCACAATGGGCTTTCCTGACACGGCCTTCTCGCTGATGGTCCTTTAGACCAGTTTCCAGACCGTCACCATGACAACCCCTCCTCATCTACCAGCCATATGAAGCTTCCATATAGAGAAGTAAAAAAAAAAAAGAAGAACTAGTAGCGGGATTAGTCGGCCAATAAACAGCTCACAGCCAAACGTTGGTCCAATCCCAATGTCCAGTTTGTCCAGTCATTTCTATGGGAACTAATGCACACACACTGCTCTGATAGACATCAGCTACAACTGGATCTCAAAGCTGATCGTCGAAAAGCCGCCAGCCCGTTCCCACACTCCTCCAAAAGCAAAGAGATGAACTTCCCATCACACGTCGTGATGAATCAGGACAGCAACAGCATCGATAAAGCTTTCTGAGCGAAGTAAGGATTAGTCTGCAGGCAAATTCCTGCGATGCTTCCGCTACGCTGCAGCGGCCTCTCCTGAATACCCAAGCCCACACCTTGTCGATGTTGTTAAGGAACTGCCTTCGCTGCAGCGTTAGTAAGGAGACAATTCAGCCTGTGGAAACAATGGGCGAGTGCTGTTGTTATCAAAGATCCCGGCACTCAGAGGAACAAAAGCCTGTTGCAGAGGCTCTCCACTCGCGGGGCCACGTGGGCCGAACACCCACTCACGCCCGGGATGTGTCACGCATGCTGAGCACCCATCTCTCAGCAGTCTCTTTAGCGAAACAGAGCAGTCGTCATCTCAATCATCCCCTACATACATGCGCGCCTGGCCCAGCCTCCTACTGCTCCAAAGCCTTGGATTGCGCAACAACAAAACATGCAGGAGCATACAAGCCCTCCAACGCCACCTCTCATTGTTAAACCAGCACTTTACAGCAGAACGCCAGCAAAGCTAACAACGCACAAATGCCAGCAGGATGAGGTTAGCATGATCTGATATGCTTGCTGCTCTTTGTGTTAGTTTTTTTCTCAAACCTGATCAGGTGTGACTTCTCAAAGGGGTACGTGTTCTAAATTCTCAGTGCATTTGAGCATCTGTCTGGCTACTACCTGTAACAGGTGTCTCTGCTTTGCCTTTTTACGTCCTGCTCTGTGTCTTATCTCCAGCTCAGATCAACATGGCTCTGTTTTGAGTTCTTGTCTCCGCCCCATCATTAGTGTTCCCACCTGTGTCTCCTTCATAGCCCTGCCCTCTTGTTAGCCTCCCCAGGTGTTCCAGGTGTTTGTGTCTTGGGCTCTTATACCCCTGTGTTTGCTCTGTTGCTTGTCTAGCATTGTCAATGTTGTATGTTTATGGTGCTGCACTGCGGTTTCCATGGTTTGTTGACCTCTGGGGTGTCTGGGGTGATATTAAAAGCCTGACTGAATGTGATTCATGTTTGCATCCTGCCTCAACCCCCCTGCCCCCTTGTTTGTTACGTTTTTATCTTATTTAATATATTTTATTTATCCAAGGACAAACATATAATTCTGAAAATAATAAAGGATATTTTTGCTGATATTTTAGATGCAAATGGGTCAAGATGGACGTGGTAATGGTCATGTAGTTATAAAAAAATACTATTATTCTTTAAGAAATAGTTCTTTCTCATATGCTATGCTAGCAAAAATATTAGAATCGGAAGCTGCTTTGGAAACCCTTTGGGATATTTTTTGTGCTTAATGAATCTCATCAAACCCTGGTCTGCCATGCGGAGGTTGGTGTCGTAACCTACTACACTATATTAAACCCCTCTTTAGGATTATACCTCCCCCTATCTGAGTATCTCCACGCACTAGGCTTACTGCCCTTATAGTAGCTAATGGGTTTCTGCAGGTCGGTAAGCTAACGCAGCAACCTGTTACCTCTGTGTTTTCAGATCTGCACTGAATTTATGCCCCTGGTTTATGCTACCAGACAAGCTGTGACTTTAAGCTGAATCGTCCTCGATTGCCAGCAGGAAAATGGAGCTGTCGCTCCCGGCCCTTTTCGGTTTCCGCTCTGGACGTAGGTTAAGCATTCTTGTTTCTTGCATGCCAACTTTCTGGAGAAATCATATGTTACCAAAGAAGTCATAACTGGCTGGCAGTAGTCCTGAATTCTGATATAGATATATTCATAGCAGGGGCTCATTATCATTTTAAAGTACAGGACTGTTTGAACATGGTTTTCTGACCAAAGCATTGAATTATGTTAACGTGGGATCACCTTTAGTCAACTCCCACAGAAATGTGATATATTGCAGTTTATAGATTAGAAACAGATTTTTACATTTTCTTACATCTAACACATATGTATATAACACAAACTGAAATATATGAGTGTATATGCTGAATTATTTGCAATGTGCCGTTTTCAAAATACAGGGCATATGTTTTAATCATACATTAACATCAATTATACAGTATATGCGAAACACATATTTAACTATATTTAGTGTGTATAATTCATGTATATATACATATATATATTTCTGTGTATATATATATATATATATATATATATACACATGGACAAAATTGTTGGTAATAGTAAATAAAATTTGAAAATAATAAAAACAAATGAAAATCCAACATTGAGTTTGAACCATGCTTCAACAGAATTATTTCAACAAATAAATTCATAAAACAGGCCTGGACAAAAATGATGGTACCCTTAACTTAATATTTTGTTGCACAACCTTTTGAGGCAATCGCTGCAATCAAATGATTCCTGTAACTGTCAATGAGACTTCTGCACCTCTCAGCAGGTATTGTGGCCCATGAGCTCATGAGCAAACTGCTCCAGTTGTCTCAGGTTTGAAGGGTATTTCCAGACAGCATGGAGATGGTCTTTATAACCATTACCTTTATCATGCTTGTCTATAATGTTCTTTCTAATCTCCTGAGACAACTCTTTCCTTCGCGTCCTCTGGTCCATGTTGAGTGTGGTACACACCATGTCACCAAAAAGCACAGTAACTACCTGTAGCCCTTTATATAGGCCCACTGACTGATTACAAGACTGTAGACACCTGTGATGCAGGCTACCATCATTTCTGTTATTTTTTTTTTTATAATTCTGCTGAAGCATAGTTCAAAATCAATGTTGAATTTTCATTTGTTTATTTTCATAGAAGTATTATTTATTATTTCTTTTGTCAGATTCAAGTTATTTCTGTGACCATTGTGGGTTTTTCTTTCATCAACCGAGGGGTACCAACAATTTTGTCCATGTGTGTGTATATGTATATATATATATTATTGGGACACCTCCACATTATACCTACAGGAGCTTTTATGACATCCCATTCTAAACCCATAGGCATTAATATGGAGTTGGTCCCCCTTACATGGTCTGAGACTCGGTGGCTGAGCTGCTCTCTGTGGTTCCTCCTAAACTCTTCCACTGTTCAATAATAACACCACTCACAGCTGATGGAGGAAGATCTAGGAGGGAGGAAATTTCACCAGCTGACTTGTTGTGGTTGGTGCAGCGGTGTCTCCTATTACATACAGAACCATGCTGGAGTTCAGTGAGCTCTTCAGAACCTCCCATTCTTTCACTAATTTGCTAGTTTCCTTAATCTTGATTTTGAAATGGTCTTAACTGGTAGAGAGAGTGTTCAGTGTGATGCTGGCTTGACCATTTGCCAAATGTCAAATGTTTGTGCTGAGATGCTTTTAGGAGACCCAGCCCATATCAGTCAGCTCAGAATAAGCTTAGACTCTACTAAATACAGAAGTCAGTCTGGAGACACAATCCTCCACACTCTCTTCACTCTGCACACTCAGTACTCTCAGAAGAGGAGGGTCTTCAGTCTGGGGTTGAAGACAGCGAGCGTTGGACTTTGCTGTTCGGACACCCAGGGGAAGTTCGTTCCACCACTTCGGTGCAGGACAGAAAAAAGCCTGGACGCTCGTCTTCTGTGGATCTTAAAGGATGGTGGTAGAGAGAGCATTCAGTGTGATGCTGGCTTGACCATTTGACAAATCATCTTTGTGCTGAGATGCTTTGGGGAAACTCAACCCAGAATGATTCATATTCCTATTATTATTTTTCTTTTTTTGTTCAATTTAAATTTCTGACAGCAAGGGAATAAGAATCCACAAATTCTAGGCTTTGTTGGATCACGTAAATGTAGCATCAGTCACGCATCGTGTTATTAGGATGATCTAATCACTTTTGCAGTGCGTGAGGAGCGCTCTGTGCTAAAAAGCATATCTTAATTAAAACAGAAAAGCCTCAGACAGCATTAGCTCGGTGAGGAGGATTTCGCTAAAGCACTTTTGGTAACTAGCTTTACGTCAGCAGCGTCAAGCGGAGGTTAAAAGGAAGCAGAATCTAATCTACGAGAACAACAGAGAGAGTCGACAGCTCGGACACACTCCCAGCCGTACGGCGGAGGATGACAGGCTGTATTAATATTACACCTGAATGGATTCAAGTTGTAATTCCGTTCCAGAACATTAACTCTTACGTCTCCACAGATGGAGGGAGTACAGAGAGGGAGACCATTCACAAACAGATTCATCTGGCCTGGATCCAGAAAGGAGGGTTTAGTTCCACAAGCACAGCTGGACTGCCAGGACGTCAGAGGATATAGTGGTGCCTTAAACATCTGGAACGATGTGTGTCTAATGTGTGATCTTCACTTTTTGTAAAGTACATTTACATTTAAGGCATTTAGCAGGTGCTCTTCTCCAAAGTGACTTACAAAAGTGCTTTACTATTTACCCAAGAAAAACCTCAGCTAGTTTAAATAGACTAATAATTCAAAGATACCTCTAATCTTTAGACTCTACTAAACTCAAATCAATAAGGTGACCACTCTGCTATTCGCCCAAGTACTCTCAGAAGAGGAGGGTCTTCAGTCTGGGGTTGAAGACAGCGAGCATTGGACTCTGCTGTTCGGACATCCAGGGGAAGTTCGTTCCACCACTTCTGTGAAGGACAGTAAAAAGTCTGGACGCTCATCTTCCGTGGATCTTAAAGGATGACGGGTCGAGCCGAGCCGTACTTGAAGCTGGAAGGGCTCTTGGTGCAGATCAGGCTTTTGACCATCGCCATCAAGTATGGAGGAGCTGGCTGGTCCAGTCTTGGCTTTGTAGACCAGAGTCAGGGGTTTAAATCTGATGACCTGGGCAGCAGCTACAGGAAGCCAGTGAAGAGAGAACGCAGCAGTGGAGAGACATGGCTGAATTTAGGGACATTGAAGACGACCCGTACCGCTGTGTTCTGGATGAGTTGCAGGGGTCTGATGGTGCGCAGAGGGAGACCAGCCAGGAGAGAGCTGCAGTGGTCAAGTCTTCAAGTGATGAGAGACTGAACGAGCACCTGGGCGACTCTCTAGAGAGGAAGGGTCAAATTCTCTGGATGTTGTACAGGAGAAATCTGCAGGACCGAGTTACGTTTGCAACATGACTTGAGAACGATAACTGATCATCCATGACTACACCAAGGCTTCGAGCTTCTGTAGAAGGAGTGACCAGTGAGTTCTCAAAGGAGATGGCAAGATCGTTTTTAGGTCCAGCAATTCCCGGGATGTACAGCAGCTCCGTCTTGCTGGGGTTGAGTTTGAGGTGGTGAGCTGCCATTCAAGAAGAGACGTCAGCGAGACACGCTGAGATGCGGGCAGAAACCTGTGTGTCAGACGGTGGGAAAGAGAGCATGAGTTGAGTAAGTAAGTAAGTAAGCACTTCCATGCACTCATGCCACTGTCTATGATATGGGTCAGCAGCTGCAGAGGGATCACATCCACCATCAGAATGGGGGGAAATATAGGATCTCTGTGACTTTAAGCATGGTATAATTGCTGGTGTGAGATAGGCCGGTTAGAGTGTTTCTAGAACTGCTGATTTTCTGGGGTTTCCTCTGGGGGGTTCTTCAGATCGGTGGAATACAGAAGTGGAACGCTTTCGGTCATGGCATGAAGGCCACAGACTATCATTAGAGTATCTTTGCTGACCGTGTGCATACCTTCATGACCACAGTTTACCATCTTCTAATAGCAACTTCCACGTAGTAACACCATAGCAACCACATGGGATACCATAGCAACTGCTTAGAATCACCATAGTGGCTACCTGAGATACTATGGCAACCACCTGGGATATCATAGCTAGTCAGAGATCGGTAGACATTAAGGGGCTTAATTGGTCAAAGCTGTTACATCAGAAACCACGTGGTCGAAATGGTCAAAAAACCCGTCTCGGCTGTTCTGGGATTAAAATCTCAAACACTGAAGATTCCACAGTTTCAGTCAGGCTTTAGAAGATGGACCTGTGGGCTAGGAGTTCTCTAAAAGATTACTTGGTATATCGTGACACTTCATCTGGCGAAGCGGCAGCGATAAGAAGGTCAACTGGGTGATCACAGGTGAAAGCAATTCCATCACCCCCCCCCACTATGATACTATCATTAGAGTATCATTGCTGACCGTGTGCATACCTTCATGACTACAGTTTACCATCTTCCAATAGCTACTTCCAGCAGGATGATCTCACGAAGCCGAAATCTCTCAAACTGGTCTCAGGAACATGAGAACAGTGAGTTCAGTGTTCTGCACTGGATCTGAATCCAATACAACACCTTTAGGATATAGGAGAACTGAAAGGATCTCAAAGGAGGACCATTTTCCAACATCTTGTGGAATCTCCATGCCACAAAGAACTGAGGCTGTGTTGAGACCAAAGGGAGGCCGGTCCCAGTATTAGCGTAGTCTGCCAAATACAGTGCTCAGCCAGTGTAGAGAAGGAGGCCTTCCACCATGCAGTGGAGAACGAGAAGGAAGGGGGATGACAGAGCTCAGACTTCTACACACATATTGCATGTTTTTCACAGTGGGTGTGCTGAGCTCAAAGAACAGCTTGTGTGCACAAGGAAATGGGCTTCAAAACCTGTTAATTTGCTTTTGCATTCCAGATTGCCTCATCACTTAATAGTCTTTAATTACAGTGCACTTTCTGAAATTAAAGAGAAAAAAACTCCTTTACAGCAATCCTGTTGATTCGACGATTCAGACAAGCAGGACGGACAGTGTGGTAAATACACTCCAAATACTACGGCGCATTCTCAGATTCATCTCAGAAAACAATTATTTTAATGTGCCGCAGTTGGTGAGTCAGCAGGAGATGCTGTGAGTGAAATCCATACAGTAGAAAATTGGCTAAGCAAACGTTTCAGATTGTGGGAAAATGATGCATCAGTGAAGATGTGAAGGTAACGATGCCTTATTTATTGTTTATGTCACTTTAAAAAATGTATTTAATTTTTTTTATTGAAAGTGATCGGGCAATAGTTCTTGACAACATATACAAATTTCAGGATGAACGGACCAATAGAAATGCTCCAGAATTACCTGGAATGAAATCGTTCTACATTGACTTCCATTGAAAGTTACGAGGGTTTTTTCCTCCTCCTGTAAAGTTGCCAGGTTTTGTGGGACGGCGATGATATCCTAATGCTGCTATAGGATCATCCATCAAACGGTTCCACTCAAAAATACGATAGCAACCACCTTAGACACCATAGCAACCACATGGCACCCTTTTAGCCATTTAGCAACACCATAGAAACCACCTGGGAGACTATAGCAACTGCCTTGCAATAACTTAAGTACCACTAAGCAACACCACAACCACCATCTGTGATACTACAACAACCACAAGTGATACCATGGCAACCACCTAGCAACCACTTAGAATCACCCTAGCAACCACTAAGCAACACCACAACAACCACCTGTGATACCACAGCAGCCACCTAGCAACATCAGAGCAACACCATAGCATCCACCTATGATACCATGGCAACCACTTAGTGACACCATAACACCCACTGGTATACTATAGCAACTGCCTAGCAATACCCTAACAGCCACTAAGCAACAACCCAGCAACCACCTAGCAACATCATAGCAGTGTTACAGCAACCACCTACTATTTCATAGCAACACCTCAGAAACTACTAAACAACTACTAAGCAGCCATGCTTCACACTGGTGACCACATAGCAACAGCATAGCAACTGCTTGGAAGTAGGAACAATTGAAGCTGTGCAACCATTCAGGGATGGTTCCAGTTTTTGAATAAATTCTTTAGAATAAAAGATCATCCAACAGTAACACCATAGCAACCTCATGGGATACCATAGCAACCACTTAGAATCACCATAGCGACTACCTGAGATCCTATAGCCACCACCTGGGATATCGTAGCTAGTCAGAGATCGGTAGACATTAAGGGGTTTAATTGGTCAAAGCTGTTACATCAAAAACCACGTGGTCGAAATGGTCAAAAAACCCGTCTTGGCTGTTCTGGGGTTAAAATCCCAAACACTGAAGATTCCACAGTTTCAGTCAGGCTTTAGAAGATGGACCTGTGGGCTAGGAGTTCTCTAAAAGATTACTTGGTATATCGTGATGAAGCCGTTTGTGGTTTTCCACAAACCCACTTGGCCACGCAACTCAAAGCAAACACACTTCATCTGGCGAAGCGGCGGCGATAAGAAGGTCAGGTGAATCCAAAGAGAAACAGGAAACAATTTCACGCGAGCGAATTGGAATATGAACTGGGTGATCACGGGTGAAAGCAATTCCATCACAACCACCCCCCACCCACCACCACCACCCCCACCCCACCCTTGCGATAACAGCCACTGGAGAGGGCTCACAAATGGCCGCCTCCAGGCCTTGGGTTTTGAGCGAGGATGAGCCTCCCACATCAGGCTTATATAAAATCCAGCGCTCCTGTCAGCGAAGGGGATCTCACGCTGCTAAATGAAATCTGAGGCTTCCATTACAGTGAGGAAATTAGCTCAGTGGGGCTAATTCCAGTCTCGCATAGCTACGGCTGTATCACTCCTGGCGTTACCAGGCTGCCGGTGCGTACGAGAATTCACTTGGGGGAAAAATGTAGGAGGTGATTCCTTTCGGCAAGTTTCCTGATTGATGCATGAGATTTGGCCATGAAAGGGAAGCGCCTGACCCTCGCTAGACAGCAAATCCATCACTGCCTCCTGATGTTAATAATCTGTCACAAAGCAAGAATCCCGTGATGAGCTCAGGAAGCAACACACTGAATAGGAGGTGTCACCAGCCAGTCCCTTCTCGCCCAATCCTGTGTCCTGCCAGACAAGACAGGTCCATTGTCGTAGTCGGAGGAGCCGGAAAGGTCAGCTAATGTGAGCGGCTTTGGGAGACTGAGGGGTGCGGTGGGTTGGTGGGTGGGTGTATGGATGGTGGCGCTATGGAGTGTCAGCGTGGGGGAGTAATCCTGGCCGAGTGAAAATACCACCGACATGTGAGAAGATGAACAGAGACAACATTTTGAGCCCCCCTCCCGCACCCCCCCCCCCTTTATTTTGTCGCCTCCTACTTGAAGTTTGGAGCGCTTGGCACAGCAGAGGCAGGGAGGGAAGGTGAGGTGAGGGAAACAGCATGACACAACATTTTTTCAGAGAAGCCAGGAAAGGAGAGAGAGGAGAGAGAAGAAGACGTTGAAGAAGGTGGAGAGATGGGGAGGAGAAGAAGAAGAGGCAGTGAAAAGGAGAGGGCTCTATATTGCCCTGAACCTTACATGTGAGATATGTGTGTTTTGAAGTGATAAAGATGCTGAATAATTAATAATTTAATATTATTAATAATAAAAAAGGGTGTGAATTTGGTCGCCTCAAAGGTTTCACACACTGTAACCACAGAATACCTTACTATGACCTGACTGTGGGTGCTGCGCTACACCAATACGAGTCCTTGGGCAAGATTCGTAACTCTACACTGGCCCACCTCTGTATCAGTAACCTTGTAAGTCGCTCTGGATAAGAGCGTCAGCTAAATACCATAAATGTAAATAAGGTCAGACTACAAGAGCTGAGTCATAGGGAATTCGGCAATGCTGTGTTTTACAGTCCTAAGCCCTATTCAGACGGGACTAGTTTTTCATGGGGAGGTGGGGTAATGTAAATTATGTATTAATTTTAATTAATGTAAGGAGGCCACTTTGCTATTCGCCCCAGTACTCTCAGAAGAGGAGGGTCTTCAGTCTGGGTTTGAGGACAGCGAGTGTTGGACTCTGCTGTTCGGACACCCAGGGGAAGCTCGTTCCACCACTTCGGTGCAGGACAGAAAAAAGTCTGGACGCTCGTCTTCCGTGGATCTTAAAGGATGGCGGGTCGAGCCGAGCCGTGCTTGAAGCTGGAAGGGCTCTCGGTGCAGATCAGGCTTTTGACCATCGCCATCAAGTATGGAGGAGCTGGCTGGTCCAGTCCTGGCTTTGTAGGCCAGAGTCAGGGGTCTGAATCTGATGACCTGGGCAGCAGCTACAGGAAGCCAGTGAAGAGAGAACACAGCAGAGGAGGAGCTGAACATGGCTGAATTTAAGAACATTGAAGACGACCCGACCCATGCTGCTGCATTCTGGATAAGTTGCAGGGGTCTGATGGTGCGCAGAGGGAGACCAGCCAGAAGAGAGCTGCAGTGGTCAAGTCTCAAAGTGATGAGAGACTGAACGAGCACCTGGGCGACTCTCTAGAGAGGAAGGGTCGAATTCTCCGGATGTTGTACAGCTATTCACATGTGGGTAAATATTGCATGATATCTGATGATGGAGCACTCTGAGGAAGCATGTAGTTTTGTTGTGCATGGCACAGATGCGCTGTATTGCCAAAAGTATTCGTTCACCTGCCTTCGCACGCATATGAACTTGAGTAACATCCCATATCGGGCCACCCTTTGCAGCTATAACAGCTTTAACTCTTCTGGGAAGCCTTTCCACAAGGTTTAAGAGTTTAGCGTTTATGGAAATTTTTGTCCGTTCTTCCAGTAGAGCATTTGTGAGGTCAGACACTGACGTTGGACGAGAAAGCCTGGCTCGCAGTCTCCGCCCTCTATTTCATCCCAAAGTTGATCTATCGGGTTGAGGTCGGGACTCTGTGCAGGCCAATCAGGTTCTTCAACACCAAACTCGCTCATCCATGTCTTTATGGACCTTGCTTTGTGCACTGGTGTGCAGGACAGGAAGGGGCTGTCTCCAAAATGTTCCCGCAAAGTTGGAAGCATGAAATTGATCAAAATCTTTTGGTCTGCTGAAGCATTAAGAGTTCATTTCACTGGGAATAAGGAGCCAAACCCAACACCTGAAAGACAACCCCACACCATGATCCCCCCTCCACCAAACTTTACACTAGTACCATTCTCCTGGCAACCGCCAAACCCAGACTCATCCAACGGATTGCCAGACAGAGAAGGGTGGTTAATCACTCCAGAGAACATGTCTATGCTGCTCTAGAGTCCAGTGGCGGCGAACTTTACACCACTGCATCCAACGCTTTGCATTGCGCTTGGTGATGTAAGGCTTGGATGCAGCTGCTCAGCCATGGAAACCCATATACCTATACACTCTGTTCCTGAGCTAATCTAAAGGCCACATGAAGTTTGGAGGTCTGTAGCGATTGCCGACCTCTGCGCACAATGGGCCATCCACTGACCCCACTAATTCATTTTACGTGGCATTTTACGAGTTGCTGTCATTCCCAATCGATTCCACTTTGTTATAATACCACTGACCGCTGACTGTGCAATATTTAGTAGGGAGGAAATTTTATGACTGGACTTGATGCACAAGTGTCACCCTATCATGGTACCACGCTGGAATTCACTGAGCTCCTGAGAGCGACCCATTCTTTCACAAATGTTTGTAGAAGCAGTCTGCATGCCTAGGTGCTCGGTTTTATACACCTGTGGTCATGGAACTGATTGGACATTACCTCAGGAGACATCCTGAAGGAGGAGGGAAGGAGAATACTTAAAATGATTTGTCTCCCATTGTTACAAAGCAAGCCAAGGTTGTCAGTGGCAAGGAAAAAAACCCTGGGGCTGGAGAAGGAAATTTTACAAATGTTTGTAGAAGCAGTCTGCATGCCTAGGTGCTCGGTTTTATACACCTGTGGCCATGGAATTGATTGGAACACCTGAATTCAATGATTTAGATGCGTGATTAAATACTTAGCAGTATAGTGTACCTCAGTTCTTTCAAGTCTGTGGCAAACCTTAAATCCAGAAGTTGAGCCAAAGGACTCCTCAGAGGCGTGATGCTGCTGGCAGCTTTAGGTAAGCCACTGTGTAGCATAGCCCATAGCCTACATATGTGTCATTTTACAGATGTCCTGTAGTAAAATGACATGAATCCACCTCCCCATGTACAACTAACCCCACCCAAATATGGACCACTATTCTATAGGATTATTCAATATCTAGTAGGTCAATATTGCACTGTAGAATCACGTCCACTTCATAAAATGACTAAAACAGTTTCACCTGAAACTTATTATTTTTAATTTTATTTGTTTAATTGGTGTTAATTCTCTAATTGTAACATTATTTTAGCCAGTTCACCCTTCGACCCTTTCGACCCTTCCTCTCTAGAGAGTCGCCCAGGTGCTCATTCAGTCTCTCGTCACTTCAAGACTTGACCACTGAAGCTCTCTTCTGGCTGGTCTCCCTCTGCTCACCATCAGACCCCTGCAGCTGATCCAGAACACAGCAGTACGGGTCGGGTCGTCTTCAACGTTCCTAAATTCAGCCATGTTCAGCTCCTTCTCTGCTACGTTCTCTCTTCACTGGCTTCCTGTAGCTGCTGCCCAGGTCATCAGATTCAGACCCTGACTCTGGTCTACAAAGTCAAGACTGGACCAGCCAGCTCCTCCGTACTTGATGGCGTTGGTCAAAAGCTGATCTGCACCGAGAGCCCTTCCAGCTTCAAGTACGGCTCGGCTCGACCCGCCATCCTTTAAGATCCACGGAAGATGAGCGTCCAGACTTTTTTCTGTCCTGCACCGAAGTGGTGGAACGAGCTTCCCCTGGGTGTCCGAACAGCCAATGCTCGATGTCCTCAAACCCAGACTGAAGACCCTCCTCTTCTGAGAGTATTTGGGTGAATAGCAGAGTGGTCACCTTACTGACTTGTGTTTAGTAGAGTCTAAACTTAGAGGATCTTTGTAATCTTAGTCTATTCAAACTAGCTGAGGTTTTTCTTGGGTAAATAGTGAATCACTTTTGTAAGTCGCTCTGGAGAAGAGCATCTGCTGAATGCCTTAAATGTAAATGTAAAATGTAGTTCAGAGTTTACTTCACTGTTTGAGTGGACTTCCTCCCCCCAATGTTCTCTATAATTTAGCCACCCTCTAGTACATTGTTCTTTATCTGGCTAATATCAGCAAATAATAATCATACAGTGAAACCTTTGCACATGCAAAAGCTTAGCAGTAAGCTTTTGTAATCAGACGATCGGCCTCCTCATCTTTCCCAACTCCATAACCAACCACAGCAGTTACAGACTTCTTCATAGAGCGGTTCAGGTGGCCCAAATATCCAAGGTTTGACCTCCTAACATATTGGTGTTACAGCCAGAAGGGCTATGTGTGCAGATACACGCTTCTTCTCCCCCTCCTCCACACACATCTGGACTATGTATCAACTATATCTAGCCAGGTTATCAGCCATATATTTATTTATTGGGTCATCCAATGCCGTCCTCAGACAGCTGTCACATTCATGACAGTCAGATCATTGGGCTTCTTACAGTATAACTTATGTGCTTCAAATTTTGTGCAATCAAGCAATAATAATAATAATTTTTTGTACCTTAACCCCTTACCCTGTTTCTACAATCCGAACTAGTACAGCTATCTGCCAACTAGCCTCCTCATCCCGGGTTAACACATATTCTAAATGGGCCGACCTTATTAATGTTTGATTAGGCCCAATGGGCACCACTAACATCTGCACCTCAGAGGCTACAGACTTTCCGTAACCTATAGACAGCTTGAACCCTGAAAGGAACTTCTACAGCAATGATGTGAAGAGTGACAGCAAGTCCAACACTGTTCCAACACTGAGCTTGCATTTAACTTTAGACCAGTGAACCTGCCACCATTTTCCTGCATCACCAGTAAAGATTAGGTGATTTTGACTGACATATGATTAACACAGGCAATGCTCCTCCCATCTGTCAGCCATCTAACCTTGACTTTTCAAGGCAAAGCTCGGGAGTGGTTGAGTGAGATGCAAGTAGGTGAGGTAATTGAGCAGCTGGACTGTCCAGGGGCTTCACCTGTTGTCCTTATCCATGAAGACAAATTGGACCTGAAGGTTATTTGCTGTCTACTGAAAACTACTGATTGCCATCATGAAGGACAATCTTATGTGGTGGTACATTGACCTTTTGTCAATAATTTATAAGCTATTCTGACCAGAGGAGGATGGCCCCCCTTTGGTTCCTCCCAAAATTTCCCTCCAGCTCTTTCTTTGTAACAATCGGAGCTGTAAAAAAACTCTACACAAATTATTTTACTATGGACTGTCATCCATTGTTTTTGGATACATGGGTCACCTGACCTCAGCATTCTCCTTTCCTCCTCCTTCAGGCTGTTTTGGCTCTTGAGATAAAGTCCAACATGGCTTTTACAGCAGGGAAGGGGCTCTAGGAATTGGACACAATGTTCTTTGAACTAGGCAATGCACCGTCCATAAACACCACAAGGTTTTGAAGGTATACCACCAGAAAGTAACCTAGTGTTCCTGGATGAACTTGGTTCACTGCCGTTTTGCTGTTTTGCCAGCAGCTCTGGAAGCCTTAGAAGGATTCCACAAGCAGATCAGCTTACTGAATCTCAAACTTGACTCAGAGAAATACTGACAATTAAAAAGAGATCTCTTGGCGACAGATACATTTGGGTAGGTTGATTATTATTTTTTTCATTTCCATATAATAATTTAATGAATGAAAATGTACATTTATTATATTCTGATTTTGTTGTTTTACTTCCATGCATGTCTGAGAAAGAAACACACACACAGAACAACATGTCAGGGAACAGTTCCCACCAATATGGAAACTAAAAGACAGACAGAACGGGGGGAAATGGAAGAGCAGTCCAAATCCCTGATTGATGTGCCTGTCAGTAGTGGGCCCCGGCACCTGGGATGCACTGTCCTCTGGATGAGGCCGGATTATCACCCGAGTCTTTCAGAACCACTGCCTGGAGTTCTGGCTTCGAAAACTAAGAGTGATGAAGGCACTGGCTGCAGACAGATGGCAGACCATCCAGATCCCTTTGGGCCCACTGATCCTTTTCAATTCCGCCTTGGAAAAACTCAATATGCGCAAACCAAGTTACGGTGGAGAGACACAGCAATTATGTGTTTTACAAATAATTGGCTCAGCAGCAAAGGATTTACAAGGTGTAGGAAGGCAAAAAAACAAACAAACAAAGCATTGAAGAGTTTGCTGGCTATGGCAAATAACTCCAAGATGTTCTCCGGTCCACTGGAGTTTGTCTCGTACATGTATTTGGAGTGTGTGCCCGGGCGTTTCATGTTAAAAACTAGGCAGAAGTTCAGAAGTGGCCAGCAGAATGTCCTCAGTTGTTTTGCAGCTAAATACAATTAGCGCTGCAGCATTATGGCAGCTTAATCAGAGCAAGATTGAAGTAATCACTTGATGCACTTCCAGTGCTCCCTCTTTCTCTTAGCACCTATTGGAAAACATGGCAATTTTTTTAGTTGGTAGAAAAAAATCAGACTGGAAACAGCTGCTTCTCCTGAAACTGTCGGCGACTAATGTGACTGTCATTTCTCATTTCCGCTGGCGAGTAACATTGAAACAAGGCTGCAATGGGGCTGTTCAAGTCAATCCGACTGAAAGGGTGCACATGCGATGAATTACAATGAAGACTGAGAAGGGAGGTCTTTGTTACAGAGCCAATTCAGTCTCAGCCAGCATGTAATAACAGGGTGTGTTGATTAGTTATTGTCATCTGCAGGTTGCAAGGTGGGGAACAGTAGAGGCGGTGCACTGATCACAGCTTGTAACACTTGGTTAAGTTGAAGCTGACAGCGCAAATGAGACACATACAAACACTCCTTTGTGAGGCAGTATATATGGGGGGATGGTTAACATGGTCATGTTGTGTTTCACCTTCTGACACGCAAATGAATCAAACGTGTCACTCCTGTGTGGTGAGGACATTTCATCAGTCTATGTTGCTAATCTACAGGGAGGACAGATGGAGTGTGGACAAAGTGCACTGGTGTGAATATCTGACCCAGGTAGCGTAAACGCAGAGGCTCATGAACAGATGCCACATTATAAACACTGCTGCTCTACCAATCTACTAATATTATCTATTAATATCATTATCATTATGTATAACGTGATAGCATATGAATACCAATGATAGCATTTGCATAATGTCAACAATGCTGTCAAACGTTTTGCTGGCATGTTAAAGGTGCCAAAGAATGCCTTTATTCAGGATTTTTCAAGTTTTTTTGGTGTATAAATAGTCTGTATGACTTTGGTTGGTTGGGGCTCAAACCGAAAAAAAGGCTCAGACACTGTTTAACAAGCCTGTTTACCACCCTGTTACTTGACCTCAGAAGGAAACACACTGCTTTTCCTTTCAAAAAAGATCATACCCGCCTTTATTGGCTGATTTCCAGCACCATCAACAGTTTTTGTGTCTTCCTAGTGGTATGGTGTGCTGTTAGAAAGCTGAAAAGATTATAGCGTTTGCTTTTAGCCTTTCAGCTTGCTCCAGGTTTGGCTTTCTCAAGTCTTACCAGCAAAACATAAGACGGTGTGTTTAGCTCCAGTTTGGTTCAGCTAATGGAGTCCAATTTGGAGTTTTCGAGGGAGTGGACAATGGAGAGAAGTGATGGTAAAGGCTAGAGTTGGATAGTGTTAGCTTTTAGCCTGGGCTTTTAGCTTTTGCATTCACAGGAAAAGCCACAGCCATGAGGACTGGTCTAGAGTCTAGAGCTGCTCTCCAGTATGAACGACAACTGGTTTTGACCCAATGCATTTCACCTGCTTTGACTAGGACTTTCACTAGTGGGTGGGGTTTGTGTAAATTTCGGGGTCAAGACTGTGACATAACAGTAAAATTGGGGATTGGCCTGTTTTACAGCCCTGTTTTGGTTCTGTTGGAACCGTCTGTTGATAGTCTGGTACTCAATACTAGAGCTGTACAAGCATGAAGCCCTCCATCCTTCCCGATCCTGCAGCCCCAGCTGGGGGGAACTCAAAGAATGAGCAAGACAGGTCTGTACTCAAATGATGTCCCCCCCAGCTGGCTGCAGGATCGGGAAGGACAGAGGGCTCTAGTATTGAGGTTGAACCAGAACCAGACTATCAACAGACGGTTCTAACAATCTGGTGTCAGAAGTGGGATACTGAGTAAGTACGAATGGTTTTTATTATTTCGTCCAGTTGCTTGCACAGTATCTCATGGTAAATGTTGGAATGTCATACGTAACCCTGTAAAGGCTATCAACAGACAGTTCTAACAGGTTCTGCTGGAGGAACAGCATTTTTTTTAAGGTTCCCAGGTTTTCACTTCCATGTACTGAACTCTCATTCTTCAGAAATTACAGTTTGACATTCTAGGGCACCTTTAAGAGAGGGAACTGTTTAGCCCCAATCGTTCAGAACCTGGCGGCATGCCGTGATATTCGTCTGGGACAAACCGAATGCTTCAGAGAAGGGCAGGTGTCAAAGAAGGTTCTGATATTTAGGCTGATTTTAGGTACCCATGCTCAGTGTGTATGCTGTGTTTATGAGACGAAGTCCTTGAGAAGTGCCGGAAGGAGCTTTGATGGTAATCATGTAATGCATCTTCAGGCGTTCAGTCAGAGAAGAGTTCTGGGTTTTCATGTTCAAAAGACTTGTCAGTACAAGGGCAGAGATGTCACACGAGACATCTGTGAAACTGAATGAAACAGACTGTGCAAGTCCTTTGAGCATGTGGAAGTCCAAGTTTAATGAGAAAAAGGTAAGCGAGCGTCGCTCAAGCCGTGTGACTGTCTGTTTCGGGCTGTGGTCTGTTCTCAAGTTCACCTCTACAATCAAGCACAATTTATGTCTGTCTCTGTTGCAGTTGTGTGTAATCCATCAAAAGTTAATGAACTAAATTGACAGCATGAAATGAATAATAATTCATAACAGAGGCTCGTTTTATGAATGTCTTTCCTCTCTGTGTGCCAGAACTGCAAGCTAGACTGTATTTTCTAGAAGATGATGACATAATACACTGCATTATTTACATATTAGGACCATGCCTTCATTCCCTAAATATGCACTCACTGAGCACTTTATTAGGAAGCCATACTAATACTGGATAGGACCTCCCGTAGCTGTCACAGCCGAAACAGCCTTAATTCTTAGAGACATGGATTCCTCAGGATGTCAGACATTCCTTTGAGATTCTGAGATCTCTCGTTCCATCAAATACCAAGGATGTTCTAATGGACTCAGACTTGCGAGTAGAAAGAACCAGATCTGAAGAACACTGAACTCATTGTCATGTTCATGTTCATGATCACTTTTGCTTTGTGAGATGGTGCATCATCATGTAGATGTTAGAAAAATGTAAACTGAAGGTCATGAAGGGATGAACATGGTCAGCAACAATACTCAAACAGGCCTTGGCATTCAAGAAATTATTGATTGGAATTAGCGGCCCAATGTATGCCAAGAAAACATCCCTCGCACCATTACATCAACAACTCCACCAGCCTGGACTGTAGCCTGGACTGGGTCTATGAAAAGCAAGCCTTTTAGCTTGCTTTCTCAGGCTGAAAGTCTTACCAGCAAAACATAAGGTGGTGCTTTGCCTTTTGATGATTTGTTAGCTCCAGTTTGGTTCAGCTAATGGAGTCCAATTTGGAGTTTTCGAGGGAGTGGACAATGGAGAGAAGCGATGGTAAAAGGTTAGTGTTGGATAGCGTTAGCTTTTAGCCTGGGCTTTTAGCCTTTGCTTTCACAGGAAAAGCCACAGCCATGATGGCTGGTCTAGAGTCTAGAGCTGCTCTCCAGTATGGACGAAAACTGGTTTTGACCCAATGCATTTCACCCGCTTAATAGAAATGATTGATTGGTATTAGCGGCCCAAAGTATGCCAAGAAAACATCTCTCGCTCCATTACATCACCAACTCCACCAGCCTGGACTGTAGACACAGGCTGGGTCTAGGAATTCAACCTGCTGGTGCCAAATTCTCACCTTACCATCTGTGAGCCTCAGCAGAAATCCAGACCCATCAGACCAGACCAGGGTTTCTCCAGTGATCATCTGTTCCCTGTGCTGAGCCAGAGCCACTGCAGCCTCAGCTTTCTGTTCTTGGCTGATAGATGTGGAACCCAACATGGCCTTCTGCTGTTGTAGCTCATCCTCCTCAAGGTTAGAGATGTTGTTGTTCAGCAGTACAGAGTGATTATCTGTGCTGTAGCCCTTCTGTCACCAGTCTGACCATCTCTCACCATCTAGAGATTGTTGTGCTGAAAGTCCAAGAAGGTCCGCAGTTCTAGAAACACTCAAACCATGATTAGATAATTCCATGAATGTGTAGGTGTGCAGGTAGTCCTAATAAATTGCTCGGTGAGTGTATAATCATGGCAGCTAATAACGAGCCCACATAAGTCATTTCTGACCTGCTTGAAAACTCCACATACTATGTAATAGGCGATTAATGAATGACAGTAGTCCCACTCAGATCAAATGAGATGAATGCATAATGAGCTTCAGGAAGCTCTTTGCTTACCATCATCATGCAGGCCTTGTCCGCTGGGCTTTACACCAGCTCTTTTAAGTCTTCAGTAGGAGGAGTTGGTCACAGCTTTGAGGAAAAGTAAGAGTAAACCAGCATCATCCTCAGGGATGAGAGTGAGCTTCCAACATGTGGACCAGAGTTCTGCATGGTGTTGAAGTAGCAGGGATGGAATCCTGAAATTCAGAGTTTTGCAGGAGGGACATAAGGAAAGCTCATGTTTTTCAAACATCTGACAGGGCCAAGGGTTCGCAAAGCTGGAATCAGAATGCCAGGCCTGTGCTCGGGTTGAAACGTTATATATATATATATATATATATACACAGCATATATGACAGGATGGTGGCTTTGTTTGGCCCAGCTCGGTACACCTCAATGTTGAAATGCAGAATTCCGAGTCGGCAACGAAATGAGCTCTTTATTTGGTCTTGTTTCAAATCAAACTGGGAATTATGGTATTCATAATTTGGTGCGCAGCTTTGTTATGAAAATGCCTTTTGCCTGAAGATATATTTTACCCAGAGTGAACCGTGCTACACATAAAAACATAGCCTCTGCATGACTGCATGTTTACAAATCCTTTCTCTCTTCTTATCATCGCAAATGAATGACGATACACCACTTTATGGGCCTTTCCAGCCTTTCGGATGAAAAAAATGCTTTCTTTCCTACCTTGATCAAAGTGGAGCCCCTGGGAGTCTTCCCTCAGAGGTTCCTTCACATCCTGAAGGCTAATATAGCCTTGAAGATGATGAAAGAATACCTGCTCACCAGCAGATCCACCTCCCTCTTTCACATTCCCCAAGGTTGTGTGTAGCCTACAAACGCGAGTGACTGCAGGCACAGCTGACTTCAGTCACGTGAAGGCCACAACCTGAACCCGAAGCTTTAATCTCTTCCAGCCACATTTACCAAGAGTAATGGCTGGCCAGGGAGGCTTCCTGAACCACTTTGGAGCACGTCTATGGTCATGAAGCCGTGCTCTGTGATTTACAGCCATAATCAAATCTCCATACACTGGTCTACAATTCCCAGGGTTGGTTTTGGTTGCTAAACAAGAGGTTTGGCATGCTGGTCTCACAGTCGTGGATAAGACCCAAAGGGCTGCAGTACAGAGGAACATTAGATACATCTAGGTTTGATCGCAGTGTGTAAATATAGGGAAGGTGCAGCAGCATCCAACAGCACTTTCTCCATCAATTTCCGTTAGCTTCAACAAGTTTGGGCTACATGGATGTTCTCTGTGAGTTTGGTGCAATGTCTTAAGTGATCCTTTTAATGGAATCCATCACACTGTTGTTTTCAGATGGAGATTGTCTGGAAGAAAATGTGACCAGTAAACTTTAACTACGTCACAGTGTCCACCGGCTTTTGTGGGCCAATTAATTGTAGGATGTCCTTGTTTGTAATGTGGTCGCAAGTCTTTGACTTGAGGATCTGTAAGCAACCATATACAAGAGGTTCGATCAATATGAAGGACAATGCAGAGCATCTGAAAGGTTGTTTGGCTTGTCATAGTTCTTTTACCAAGGGAACTTTGAGGAACTTCCTATTTTTTAGACATCCTGACTTTGTAAGCAGATAATTTCATATCAAAAATCATGCCTTGTTCATGTCATATTGATCACATTTTGATTTTCTTCTTTTTTTAAACCCAAATTTCAGAGAGCCAATCATCCAAATCACTCGTTAGTACCCCCCATCATCACTGTCCCATAGCCCATGCCTCCTCCAACACAACCAGCCATGATGAACATCACCGGGCAACCAACACGCTCTGAGGAAAGCGCCAGGTACTCAGCTCTGATGCATTGGCTGGCATCACCCTGAAGTGATAGGGTGGGGAGAGAGTGATAGAGAGACATTTACCCATGTGGAGAGAGCAAGGCCAGTTGTGCTCTCTCAGACTCCGACTGCTGACGGCAATGCGGCATGGCTCTGGATTCAAACTCGAGACCCCCAGATCATAGTGGCAGTGCATTAGACCACTGAGCCACTGAAATCCCTGCATATTTCTGACCAATAAACAATATATGGACAAAAGTATTGGGACATGTTACACATTTCAGCTATAGGAGCTTTTATGACCTACCATTCTAAACCCATATGTATTTATATGGAGTTAGTCCCCCTTTGCAGCTCTAACAGCTTCCACTCATGACCCAGGATTGGAACCTGCGAGCCTCAGGTCATAGTGGCAGGGCCTTAGTGGGCCTGTTCCCAATTCTCCAAAATGAAACTACACAGCAGGGACAGACACAAATACACCTTCCTGATGTCTAATGACACAGCTTAGAGAGCTGGCCAGCAGCCACAGCTCCTTCAGACTCTCTCCATTCAGCTGAACCAGTGCCCAGGCTCACACAAGAGAGAGAAACAACTACCCATCTGATCAAAGCAGTGTTGTTTTTGGAGTGTGGAGTGCTGGGCCGCTTGGCTCACCATGCCTGAATGTTTGCAGAGAGCAGCTTTAAGGAGTGAGCATATGAAGGTGACCCTGCAACACTGAGCTAAGTGGCTTCCCTCCACTTGTTCCCTTCCTTTTCCAGCTAGCTCCCCCCAAATGCTCACTATTGGGAGCCACAGGCTTCACCCAAGAGGAGCTCTTCTTACTCAGGATATCAAACAGGATCCTAGAGAAAGCAATTTGCACTCAGTTGAACTCCTGGTCATTTCTCCTGCAGATCAGCAAGGATAAAGAGAAGGGGGGGGGGGGGTCTGTCAGCAGCAGTGACTGATTGCAGCACACAAGTGAAGAGTTAATTGACACGTTGGTGACATTCGACCACAGGCTGTTATCAGCTGTGATGGAATCTCAAGCAAACATGCTAGAGAGGAAGCACAGGATTGTTCTGCTTAGATAGATAAGAGAGAGACAGATATATATACATACAGTGTGTGCAGAATTATTAGGAAAGTTGCATTTGAGAGGATTCTTTTTATTATTGAACAACTATGTTCTCAATCAACCCAAAAGACTCATAAATATCAAAGCTTAATATTTTTGGAGTGGGTTTTTTTTTTTATTTCGCCATCTTAGGAGGATATCTGTGCAGGTAACTTACTGTGCAGAATTATTAGGCAACTTAATAAAAAACAAATATGCCCATCTCACTTGTTTATTTTCACCAGATAAACCAATATAACAATTTAGAAATAAACATTTCTGACATTCAAAAACAAATCAGTGACCAATACAGCCACCTTTCTTTACCATGACACTCAAAAGCCTTCCATCCAGAGATTCTGTCAGTTGCTTGATCTGTTTACGATCAACATTGCGTGCAGCAGACACCACAGCCTCCCAGACACTGTTCAGAGAGGTGGACTGTTTTCCCTCCCTGTAGATCTCCCATTTCATGAGGGACCACAGGTTCTCTATGGGGTTCAGATCAGGTAAACAAGGGGGCCATGTCATCATTTTCTCTTTTTAGACCCTTACTGGCCAGCCACGCTGTGGAGTATTTGAATGCATGTGATGGAGCATTGTCCCACATGAAAATCATGTTTTTCTTGAACGATACCGACTCCTTTCTGTAGCACTGCTTGAAGAAGGTGTCCTCCAGAAACTGGCAGTAGGTCTGGGAGTTGAGCTTCACTCCAACCTCAACCCGAAAATGTCCCACAAGTTCATCTTTGATGATACCAGCCCATACCAGTACCCCACCTCCACCTTGCTGGCGTCTGAGTGGAGTGGAGCTCTCTGCTCTTTACTGATCCAGCCTCGGGCCCATCCATCTGGCCCATCAAGAGTCACTCGCATTTCATCAGTCCATAAAACCTTAAATCAGTCTGAAGATATTTCTTGGCCCAGTCTTGGTTTTATCTTATGTTTCTTGTTCAAAGGTGGTCGTTTTTCAGCCTTCCTTACCTTGGCCATGTCCCTGAGTATCGCACACCTTGTGCTTTTTGATACTCCAGTAACGTCGCAGCTCTGAAATATGGCAAAACTGGTGGCAAATGGCATCTTGGCAGCTTCACGCTTGATTTTCCTCAATTCATGGGCAGTTATTTTGCGCGTTTTTTTCCCCAACACGTTTCTTGCGACCCTGTTGGCTATTTGCCATGAAACGCTTGACTGTTCGGTGATCACACTTCAAAAGTTTGCCAATTTCAAGACTGCTGCATCCCTCTGCAAGACATCTCACAATTTTTTAATTTTCAGAGTCCATCAGATCTCTCTTCTGACCCATTTTGCCAAAGGAAAGGAAGTTGCCTAATAATTAAGCGCACCTTATATAGGGTGTTGATGTCATTAGACCACACCCCTTCTCATTACAGAGATGCACATCACCTGATTTACTTGACTGGTAGTTGGCTTTTAAGCCTATAGAGCTTGGAGTAGGACAACATGTATAAAAGCATGATGTGATCAAAATACTCATTTGCCTAATAGTTGGGGCAGTGGTGGCTCAGTGGTTAGAGCGCTGGGCTGTCAATAACAGGGTTGTGGGTTCGATTCCCGGGCTCGGCAAGCTGCTTTGCTCAAGGGCCTTGAACAAGGGCCTTTACCCTCTCTGTGCTGGAGGGGGGTGTGTGTGTGTTCACTACCAGATGGGTTAAATGCGGAGGATACATTACAGTGACAAATACCTTCACCTTACTTTTTATTCTGCACACAGTGTGTGTGTATATATATATAGATAGACAGACATAGATAGATAGATAGACAGACAGATACATATATGTGTATATATATAGATAGATAGATAGACAGACAGAGAGACAGATAGATAGACAGACAGACAGACAGACAGATACTTTATTGATCCCGAAAGAAGTTTAGAGGTGGAGTAATACTACAGGATTTTACACTAATATGACTCTATGGGTTCTGCAGCGTTACACATCCGTTCTGGAGAGAGGTTCTCCTCCTGCAGCTCCACCATCAAATGACGGGAATGACGGAGAGTTTTAACAGAAAAATTACAATTTCACACTACCATGCATGCCTTTTCAGACTGAATGCATCCTCTTTACACTTCAATCCCAGCAGGAATTTCTTGGAATTTGAGATTCCACTTGTACTGTGTGCTGTAGCAGTGACTGTGAATGAGAACGCTGGGTTATTCTGCATATGATATTTCCATTGTTTCTATTCACCAGCCCCACAGTCAACAAAGGCCTGCCGGTGCCGGCGTGTGTGAGGTCAGGGCCTCTATTAGGATGATGGAAATATCATGGCCTTCCAGTGAGGCAGGGTTCACTATGCTCAACACATATTTGTATAAGTGGACAAAGGCAAGAGAAGCGTGTGAGAGAAGATAGGGTTGGACTTGAGGTCACATTTAGGTGGAATTCAGAGCACACATGAATCTGCCATGAACGAACGAGCGAACGTGTGTGTTCACAGATATGGGCTGTAATGGGAATGGCTTCACCACTTTCCTGATGAATAAATAAGTAACCTGCATTATTTGAGCCACCTGCTACATTACTGGGTGAAATGGTGTTTTTCAGTAACTCTCCAGCTGTGGAGAGTTTCCGAGAAAGTACGCCATTAGGGACCAAAACAATTAAGCTTTTCAGAATACACAGGGGCCCATGCACATTAGCAAACATGAGCATGTTCCTCTGACAGCCTGTGTTGCATTGGGGAGAAAATAATACAGCTTACAGATGTTCTACATTAAACTACACACACACACACACACACACACCCTTTCCCTTTGATCCACTGTCCGCGAGAGCCTGCTGGGTTTTGCTGGACTGCGGCAGGTTCTATGTGCTCAGCTGTGAGCTCAGATAAACTCAGCAGGAGTTAATTTAACGGCGGTGACGTTGCTGTGAATTTTAAACAGATAATGATTTTACTGTGCGTGTTCTGCGGGGTAGGCTTCATGCCTTAATTAAGACACCGTAAGTCTCGCTAGCGATGCCATGAATTTAAACACCTGAAGCAGCAGCAGCAGCAGCAGCAGCAGCAGCAGCATGCATTACCGTTTGCTGAAAGCCTCTGAGCCAAAACACTCCTCTCTAGCAAACTCACCGTTGTAGTGTTTCACAGCTAGATCTGTATACTGCAGACATTCGGGGTGTGTTTATACTGGCCTGCTTGGGTTCGATTAAAGCGAACTCTGGCCGATCTGCTGCTGTGTCAGGGAGTTTTCACAGTAGAGTCTTGCTCAGGACGTTTAGGTGTGAAAGCTGTTTTCCAGGCCGGGAACGGCCCAGAGCACCGATGTCCGGTCACCCTAAAATCGTTGGTCTGGGGTTTGCCTCAAGCGGACTCTGCTATAGTTCAGGGGCAGTGGTGGCTGAGTGGTTAGAACTCCGGGCTATTGATGACAGGGTTGTGGGTTTGATTCCAGGGACCTTTGAGCAAGGGCTTTCACCCTGGGCTGCCTACCGCTGTGGGCACTGTCACCGTGTGTGTGTGTTCATTGCACGGATGGGATGAAAGCAGAAGCTAAATTCCGGCTGTGTCCGTCACAACGGCTCCTTCGGCATGAAGCGCCATGACTCCAGAAGGCACTTCTTGAATGTTTGTTTCCAAGGAAAATGAAAAAAGTGATAAACCGAGGTCCTATCATTTTGCAAAAATGCTCTCAGATAACTGAAGATTGAAATTGCGCAATCAATCCACGGTTCGAATGGATTTCTTCTGTGTAAAAGCAAACCAGTGATTATTTCACCCCTCCCCAAAAAGAGCCCAGAACCTGTCCTGTGTGTGGACTGGGTGTATTCAGCACCAGTGTAAAGATGTCCTTAATAAGGTTCGTTAGAGTCATTGTGAACTCAGGTTCGAACCAACTTTCCAACTCAGGGTCGAACCAAATAATCAGCCCGAGGCCACCTGAGCAGGTGGGTCTTGATGGTTTGGTGGTTTGTTTGAAGTATAAACACAATACAAACCAAGGGCGTCTAAACCAATCAGAGCGTCTTCTGTCCGACACTTTAGTTTAGCTAGGCTAGGCTAGTGTCCCAAACCCCCCCCCCCCCCCCCCCACTACACAGTGTTTCAGAACTAGCCACCTTTAAAGCTGCAGTGTTTAGTGTAGATGCTTCAGTAAAGACGTGTGAGTTGGGACGCAGCCGTAGTAACTTTCAGTTTCACAGGCTTGACATTAACCTCATTCTGTGAAAATGTAGCGTAGCATATGTAGGTTATTAAAACAGTGGGTTAATACTGAGATCAGGACGATGTGATTTAATAAGTCAGGTTTGAAGATCGAGTGGTTACATTTAAAGTTGTTTTTCACACTAGTTTTAGCGTGGATCACTCAGGACCCGTCTTCTGCTGACCTCTACTAGTACCTGCTATCATACGAGCGTCATACGTCACCCTTTTCCCCTTTTTGCTTTGATTGCAGATGTGTCAGTATGAACACAAAGCAAACCAGGACTAAAATCTAACAGTGGATCATTTTCTTACTTGGTCCGATTCAAGGGTATCAATTAGAATTAGTGCTCAAATAATTAATAAAATATAGATATTTTTTTTAAATTGGGGAATAATTGTGGGGTCTTGTGGGTTTAAAGAAGTGGTTATGAACAACTGCAGCTAGATGTTTTAGCAAAGGTATAAATACTTCAAATGTTATCAGACTTTTAAAAACACACATTAATATTCCTCACTCATAACTTGGCGTGTCGTTAAGACTCCCAGTACAGTTTGGGCAACTAAGTGCATGTCTCAAATACTGATTACATTTAGATATCTATCATTTCAAAAGGGAAAGCCAGGATCATCTACACCTTCAAATCATTTTTAGGAACTGAAAAAGCTCTGGCTGTATTCATTTGCCCATTTTTATTAAAATTAATCATTTGATGTATTTAAACTCCAAAACTGCAGTCATATTTTAATAATATTTATTTAGTTCATTATCCAAAAGATGGGTAGCATGGTGGCCCCGTAGTGTGTATGAGGTGGGGGATGTCAGTGGTGGCTCAGTGGTTAGAGCATTGGGCTTGGCAAGCTTCCACTGTTGGGCCTTTGAGCAAGGCCCCTAGCCCACTCTGGGCAGTTGTGTGCATGGAGGGGATAAAAGCAGAGGCTGTGAACACAAATGGTAAATGTGGTTGTCTTTGTGTCACATCTTGGGTTGTGTGTTGTCAATCCGAGCTCTGGTTTCTGAGCAGGTTTCTTCTAGGTACTTCCTCTAGGTGTTTTTCTCCTGTCTCTAAAAAAATACCCTGGGATGGACTGGGGCCCTGTCCAAGGGGTATTTCTGCTGTGCGTCCAATGATTCCAGGTAGGCTCTGGACCCACTGCAACCCATTATCTCTAAAAAAAAGAAATTTCTAGGTAGATACAGATCTCATTGGTCAGAACTTCAGGAACTGACCTGAAGGCCTTACACATTGGATTGACAGTGGAATCAACCAATCACATTTTGAGTTTCAGTGGGTGATTCCAGGTAGGCTCTGGACCCACTGCAACCCTACCCAATTATCTCTAATGAAGAAAGTTTTTCCAAAAAGGAAAATTGTCTGATCACAATTTCTCTAAATGTCTAAGTAGATACAGACCTCATTGGTCAGAACTTCAGGAACTGACCTGAAGGCCTTACATATTGGATTGACAGTGGAATCAACCAATCACATTTTGATTTTCAGTTTGTGGGATCAATATCATCAATATAAAAAAAATCACTCTAGGCCTTCTGGAAGTCCTAAGTCTTGTATATGTCACTGATGTCAATATGAGCGGTAGCCTAACCACGTTCTGCAAGTCTCTTTACAGCAGGGGTGGGCAATTCCATACCCAGAGGGTCAGTTTTGTGCTCTTCCTGATTCCGCTCACCTGGTCTGTTAGCAAACTGTTGCCCACCCCTGTTTTATAGAGAATACTATTGGAATCACGTTAAGGCATTATTGGAATTAATTGAGCATTATGGCTTAAACTGATGGCCTAGCTCTAATAGTCACAGTTTGCACTGCTGATTCGACCTATCAGATGATGATTATATCATTGGGGATTATATCATTGGGGGATTTTCCCTTCGTCTGCCATCAAACTCAGCCTTGGTCTTAAGTGCATCAGCACCGTACAAAGTGTAAGGATCAGAACCAGCACCAGACTTAGTCTTGTATAGAAACTATAAGCTCAGGAGTGGATTCTGAAGGATTCTATAGATTCCTTTTTAATGAACTTCTAAAGGTTTAAATTCACACACTATGCAAAAATGTTTACTGTGCACTAGTAATTATATTTACTGTTGTTTTCACCTCATTGTTTTTTCATCTGTGATCAGACAGGACTAAAGCCATCTGCTCGCCTGGCATCAACACTAAACTTCAGCGAAGCTCCATTTACCTCCCACACGCTCTCCACCTTTTGCGTCTCTCTGGGCCCCTGCGTTTTTAATATCAATGAGATGCCAGGATAAAAGGCACCATCGTGCCAACCACAGCCGCAACGACGAACCACTGTTCACAGGAGGTTTGAGGACCATATTGACCTGCTCGGTTCAAACAGCCATCAGTCAGCCATTACTGTTGAACGGCTCAGAGGCGAGGTCTGACCAGGCCCGTCTCGCACGGGAAGCTGTTCAAACAGATGGCTGCTGATGCTGTGGCCTAATCTGATGTATGGAAAGTTGTGTACAAGTACTGAAGTGACAAGCTATCAGAGTATAAAGCCAGCCTACCTAGCACATACACGGTATGGACAGAAGTATTGGGACACCTGTTAGTTTGCTGCACATTCTGAAATATTAAGGGTATTAAAAGAGCCGATCCTGCTTTTGTTGGAGTAACTGTCTCTACTATCCAGGGAAGAAGACTTTCTACTAGATTTGGGAGGAGCATTGCTGTGAGGATTTGATTGCATTCAGCAACAAGAGTGTTAAAAAAAGACTGGACTGCTGCTGAGTGGTCCAAAGTTATGTTCTCTGATGAAATTAAATTTTGCATTTCCTTTGAAAATCAAGGTCACAGAGTCCGGAGGAAAAGAGGAGATGCCCAGAATCCACGTTGCCTGAGATCCAGTGTAAAGTTTCCACAGTCAGTGATGGTTTGGGGTGCCATGTCATCTGCTGATGTTGGTCCACTGTGTTTTCTGAGGTCCAAGGTCAACACAACCGTCTACCAGGAGGTTTTAGAGCACTTCATGCTTCCTGCTGATGACTAACTTAATGGAGAT
This sequence comes from Salminus brasiliensis, assembly GCF_030463535.1. Lineage (NCBI taxonomy): Eukaryota > Metazoa > Chordata > Actinopteri > Characiformes > Bryconidae > Salminus > Salminus brasiliensis. The sequence continues at coordinate 48,443,360 of NC_132880.1, read as the reverse complement.
GCAGATTTAATTTTCCAACAGGACTTGGCACCTACACACAGTGCCAAAACTACCAGTACCTGGTTTAAGGACCATGATATCCCTGTTCTTAATTGGCCAGCAAACTCGCCTGACCTTAACCCCATAGAAAATCTATGGGGTGCTGTGAAGAGAAAGCTGCGATACACCAGAACCAACAATGCAGAAGAGCTGAGGGCCACTATCAGAGCAACCTGGGCTCGCAGTGCCACAGACTGATTGACTCCATGCCACGCTGTATTGCTGCAGTAATCCAGGCTAAAGGAGCCCCAACTAAGTATTGAGTGCTGTACATGCTCATACTTTTCCTTTGGCCAACATTTCTAAAAATCCTTTTTTTCGTATTGGTCTTAAGTAATATTCAAATTTTCTGAGATACTGAATTTGGGGGTTTATTAGTTGTCAGTTACAACAAAATTAAAAGAAATAAACACTTGAAATATATCCGTCTGTGTGTAATGAATGAAAATAATGAATGGAATTACTGAAATAAATCAACTTTTTCATGATATTCTAATTTTATGACCTGTATATTTACCCTTCATTTTTCTACCTGTGGATACCTGGATTTGTGTGGCTCTTGTCCTGGAAATGTTTTCCGGTTCTCCCTGTTGTGTTTTCGCTTCTCCCCCGTCCATCTCTGAGTTTTAGTTTTGTGTTCTGGTTAGTTTTGCTGTTTCTCTTCTGGTGCTGTTTCCTTTTATGTGACTTTCCTTGCTCTCCTTTACAGCACTGCTCAGCTCCTTGACTCTGCTGACCTGAAATCAAATGAAATCAGCTCGGCCTTGCAGTCTGCCTCCATGCCTCCGCCACAACAGGGTGTTTTCTTCTCAGATGATGAGCCGAGGTGTTAGTTTGTCCAGTGTTTCCTGACCCAGCTCACATCAGCTAGAGCAGCTACAACTGCCATCTATCCCTTCTCCGTCACCTTAGCAGCACGTCCTTAGCTCACATTAAGGCACTTGTGTTGTGTTGTGTTTTAGATATTGTAATATCATACAGAATCAGAAATATGTTATTGATCCTGGGAAATTGCAGTTACAGTTGCAACCGTTCGTGTAATAGAAGACATTTCCACTACTCTAGAGCCTGACACCACTCCATCTGACACTGTGCATTGTGTTTGGTGATGTTAGGCTTGCATGTAGCTGCTTGGTCTTGAAATCTCATGGCATGAAGAAATCTTACCAACCACGCCGGAGTTCAGTGAGCTCTTTAGAACCACCCATTCTTTCACTAATATGTGCAAGAAAGGCAGACTGCAGGGCTAGGGGCTTGATTTTATACACCCGTAGCAATGGGACTGAACCAGACACTTGAATTCAGTGATTAAGAAGGGTGTCCCATTACTTTTGTCTATATAGTGTATGTATGACATTTCATCAGTTATGTTTCCTTTAGCCACCAAAGCTTTCTTAAATATTTAGATTAAGCCTAGTATTGGACTAAACTGCAGCGTCCACTCCCCCAAAGAACCACCACTGGGAATTCTGTTCCGTCTAGGCGTAGGTTTAAAGCAGAGGCGGGGAAATGAGGGCAGGGGTCCTGCACAGTTTGCTGATTTTCCAGTTCTTACACACTGACTAAACCTGGCAATCAACTGATGAGCTGATTTAACTGGTGCAGCAATCCGGCCCTCCTTGGGGATCAGGAGTTCCCCAATCCTGGTGTAAGGGATACTGGCCACATAAGACGTAAAACTTGACGAATGATGCAGCCAAGGTTGTAAAGACCTTGCGAGCAGCTTCCTCTTCAGTCTTGAGTCTCACACGTTTTAAAATGACCTGAGCAAGCTGTACCAACATCTTCAAATCCTACATTTCAAAACATTTAAATGTATTTTGTTGCCTTTCATTGCAAAACGTGCTCACATGCCAGTCTCGAGGGTTTGCCTGAAGGATTTTGGGTGACAGGAGGTCGTTTCTGAGAAATCAAAGGATACAGTTGCTGTGTCCTTCAATTCCTCTAAAAAAAAGGGCACATTTCTCACGCCGTTCGAAGAATCCTACGAACCAGGACAGCTTTTAATGACGTAACCTCCAAGAACTGCAGCCTGTCCTCTGCGGCATCCTTGGCTTTGAGACACGACTCAAAAGTTGTCGTATTTCTGTCCTTTAAACATCTTTGTGCTCACTGGGAGGAAATCGCTGTTTGGCCTGTAGTATGTACCAGTCAGACCATCAGGCCCCCCACCCACCACCACCCATACCAGACCAGCGGCACACCCTCCTACCACTGCTACCCGTCTAATGACCATGTTCAAACCTAAATGGACTCTTAACTATCTGCCACTATTAATATCACTCATCATTACTCTGACCATCACTGCTATGACTATATTAGGTTCTACTACACCATGATTATTATATTAGGATTATGATCAGAGCAGTTCAACAGTATAGATGGTTTGGTAACTTTTATAATCAATAATTAATAAATAGTTCTGATCAGAGGAGGACGGGTCGGGTCCCTCTTGTGAGTCTTGGTTCCTCCCAAGGTTTCTTCCTCCAGCTCTGAGGGAGTTTTTCCTTGCCACTGTCACCATTGGGGCTCACTGGGGGTCTTTGATCCTTCATGTCTTCTTACGTTATTTCTTGTTTTCTGTCTTTTACTAATTACTAATTATGTAAAGCTGCTTTGTGACGACAACAGTTATAAAAAGCTATACAAATAAATCTGACTTGACTTGACTATGTCTTTCTGAGATGGAGTGTTATTAAGACTCAAAGTCATACGTTCAGAATGACAATAGTAGTATATAATAGTAATAATGATGGTTAATCATAATAATAATAATAAAAAGGAAAAAACAGGCAAGCCTTGTTTTTGCCGGACCACCATTGGCTGCACAGAACAGTCAATATCCAGTTATCCCAACAGCCAGTTGTGCTCTCTCAGACTCTGACTGCTGATGGCAAAGTGGTATGGCTCGAGATTCAAACTTGTGGCCCCCGGGCCATAGTCGCAGTGCATTAGACCGCTGAGCCACTGTTTACAGCTATTTACATTTCTGACCAACATACAATTTATGGAGATAGGTATTGGGACACATTACACATTTCACCTAGAGAATTTGTGAGGTCAGAAACTTGGATAAGAGGGTCAGGCTCGCAATCTTCACTTTAGTTCAGTTCAAAGGTGTTGGATGGGGTGAGGACCGGTCTCTGTGTAGGCCAGTCAAGTTCCTCCACACGAAAGTCACCCAACCCTGCCTTTATACGTTCAGAATGATAATTGTAGTATATAATAGTAATAATGATGGTTAATCCTAATAATAATAATAAAAAGGAAAAAACAGGCAAGCCTTGTTTTTGCCGGACCACCATTGGCTGCATAGAACGGCCAATAGCATTTCCACAGTGGGGAGTTTGGGCCAAATATATTTGCTCTCTATTCTGAAAAAGATTCTATGGTTCTGTTGTGTTTCCTGTAGCGTTTCCTGTGACCCTGCCTGGTAAAAGACTCAAGCCTTGCCCTCAGAGCCGAAAGCTGAGCTCACATATTTACTAGAGTTTAGAGGTGAAGGGCCCAGGACCTCATCAACATGGCTTGTGACAAACGCCGTGTTTGCAGTGCTGGGCGAGTCCAGCATAGCGTCTTTTCTGGACAAATAAGAGCCAGTCCTTGACCATGTGCATTCCAACAAAGTCCACCAGTCCCTCAGCCAGTCAGTAAGCAAAACTGCCCCTCTAGGCCGGACTGATAGGTGGTCCGGCAATACAAATAGCAGCAAAAATCTCAGCAGTCTACACACATCCTCATGCTGTTTTAGTGGGTGTGGCTTCTTGAACATCACGTGACGTGGACTCCACCTCTGCACCTCTGCACCTCTCTAATGGGAACACAGTCATCTGATTCTACAGTTTTGTGGACTCGGCTTAACCCTTGGCTCTGATTTGACCACACCTGGGGGAAAGGAGAAGTCTTCATCAGCGAGATCGGCTCTAGCCCGACCCCCCCCCCCTCCTCCCCCTCCCGTCAGGTGTGCATGTGGACTCGCGCAGCCTGAGAATCACATCCCGTTTCCTTTTTCAATTACCAGGCCTGGCGAGCAAGCGCTAGCAGAGGCCAGCTCTGATGATGTGGTTTGGCAGCTCAATCAGAGCCGATTGGGAGCGCCGGGCGCAGGCTGCATGCCAGATGAAATGCCGGCAATGATTTTCTTGAATGCTCCAGTTATGGCCAAGAAAACGCAGAAAAGAGAACTGGACAACTTGACCTGTTTTTTTTTTTTGTTGTTGACATTTTCATCGAGCAAAGGGGGAGGGAGAGAGAGGGGGGGTGAGAATGACCGTCACTCTTACACTACTGCAATCCACCAGTCGAGCGCCGTCATAATAACTCGTCACCTGCAGACTGTCCTGTTAGCTTAGCACACTTTGCGACGTCAGCCAGCAAAGCTCTTACCTTTTATTTTTGGACACCTTCTCTGCTCCTATGAGCATGTTTAGAGTTTTCCTCCTTAAAAGATGATCTCACCCCCCTCAGATCTTGTGGGGTGTTCCTGGTATGCAGTGGTGGTCAGTACCTACCAAAAAAGACAACCAGTGATCCGGCGACATGGGCGACATGGACGACCGGGGTCATGAGATCATGAGATCCCACCTCGCAACTTGAAGGCTCTGCTGCTAACATTGATCTTGGTGTTCAACATACCACAGGACATCTTCAGAGGTCTTGATGCAGTTGTGGAATTAATTAGTGTGCTTTTAAATATGTGTGAGATTAATGAGGTCATTGCTCATGGCCTTTGGTCATTATTTGCAGTGACCAATGATAATCATTGTCAGGCCCTCGATTCATGTTCATTTGGTTCATGAGTTACACCTGGGACTGGGGATATTTAAGGAGCCTCAATACCGCCATTCAGTGCTGAGAATTGTACGTATTGGAGCCTCCAGGACACCCTGAGGTTCCACGTTGGTTCAGATGTGCTTAGGGCGGCTCAGGATTCACTCACGTTCTGGAGTCGGTCCCCCGGCTACTCACGTATCAAGCGAGGCTCCTGTTTGGATGCTCAAGGTACCCACACTCCAGCAAGGTGACCCACGCTCTCAACGGCGCTGCAGTTCCAGGTTTGATCTGCCTTGTCGTTTGGTCTAGCAGCTGGTTCCCCAGCCCCCCTCGGGTTTAGTTCTAGCCCCCTTAATAAATCTGCTTGCTTTGAAACCATCTCTGTGAGTGTTCGTCCCATGTTGGTCTGGCCTAGCACACCATGACAATTACACACTGCACCACTCAGCATGTTTTGAGTTTTCCTCCTTCTGTCAGTTTTTTTATGACGAGTTCTAATACAGGCTGAATAATGCCGGGTTGGGAAGAAACACCAGCCCTCAGATGACCGGCCCACCAGGAAAAAAATCCTGGACTTTCCAATGGCCAGTCCTCCAAAGCCTTCCAAAGCCTGATCCAGTTCTTTGTTTTTACCACTGTGTTTTAGCAGAGCACCCTCTGGACGTTACCCCCAGCCGGCTGCAGCAGCAGTGTGGACGTTCTCAGAAGGTAAATAAAGGAGTTGAGGTTCTGCAGTGTGGAGCTATTTTACAGTGGAACCTGAAAACAGACCATAATATCTTATAAATGATAAAACTCTCACTGAAACGCTCTGTTTTACCAGCGGGAGAACCGGAGAATCGCTCGCCGTTCCACACAACACCTGAAAATCTGTATAACTAAGGTCATTGGTCATCACCATGGGTCATTATTTGCAGTGACCAATGACGATCACACAGTGTGTCCAGAGGCACATGTTTAGGAGAACAGATTCGGTCTGACAAGTGAGGAGGAGGTGATGGTCAACAGGCAACAGTCTATATGCACACATATGGACAAAAGTATTGGGACACCTGCTCAATTCACTGTTTCTTCTGAAATATTAAGGGTATTAAAAAGAGTTGATCCTGCTTTTGTTGGAGTAGCTGTTTCTACTGTTTAGAGAAGAACACTTTCCATTAGATTTTGGAGAAGCATTGCTGTGAGGATTTAATTGCATTCAGCAACAGAAGTGTTCTTAGATGCAGTTGTGGGATTAGTTTATGATTTTCTGGCTATAGTTTTATGAATATGTATTTGTGTGTGTTTTCAAATATCGGAATCAACCCAGGGTCTCTGTACAAGCTGGAACCACCACTCTCATCATTCATTCATTCATTCACTCAATTAAATCCTGCATTCCTGCATATGATCATATGGTCGTCTGCAGCCCGGGCTTTGGGAATATGAACACCAGTGTCTGATATTGTCTGACTATTGATCACACAACCTGGCAAATCGAGAGCTATAAATACAACTGAAAAGCCTGAATGCTGGTGCTCTGACAGGGCTTTTGTGATGTTTGCTCATGGCGACGGCAACCTTGGCACACAAGTGGGAAATAGCACATCAAATAATAATCGTTGAGCGGTATAGCAATGAGAACAGAGGCTCGGGGAGAGGTGTGTGTACACTAAAGCTCAGGCAGAATCACTCTCAGAAGCACTGAGAGACTCCTTTGATTAATGGATTCATATGAGCGTCTGAAACACGGAGTCAGATCCCTCCAACACTGTTAAAATATACGTTGTCTTTGGGAAGTATATATATATAGATTATAGCTAATTTAAAAAAATTGGTCATTGGTCATCGCCATTGGTCATTATTACACAGTTTGTCCAGAGGCACACGTTTTTAGGGCCACAGATTTGGTCTGACAAGTGAGGAGTAATGATTTGACAAGTGACAAAAGTATTGGGACACCTGCTCATTCACTGTTTCTTTTGAAATATTAAGGTATTAAAAAGAGTGTTTTTAATGCTTTTGTTGGAGTAACTGTCTTTACTGTCCAGAGAAGAAGAAGGCATTCTACTAGATTTTGGAGGAGCATTGCTGTGTGGATTTGTTTGCATTCAGCAATGGAAGCGTTAGTAAGCTCCCTTCCAAAAGTACTGGCTGGAGCTCCACCATCCATCATTCCAGAGAACACAGCTCTTCCACCGCTCCACAGCTCAATGCTGCCGGGGGTCTTTCTACCCCTCTACTACCCTACGTCTGGCATTAGGAGGCCTGGTCCCAATATTTTTTATCTGCTCCAGAGAGTCCTGTTCTTTTGGCAGTGCTTCTTTTTACAGGGACTAGTCCGTGCACACTGGCAAAGCATTTGCCATGGTTGTACCAACCTTCTGAGTCGCCGGAATATTATTTGTTTTATCTTGAAGAGGCAGATGGGAGAAAAATGGTGGATATGGGAATTGAGGAACAAATGCAATTCGCTGTGTTTTCTGCCTCCTCTGTCACACAATCCCCTTCAATGTCACCGTTGTTCTGCGAGGCTCAGCGTAATCTCTCTAGGTCAACGCTTCAGCTTAAACCACCATAACACTCTCGTCTCGTACGCCTGTACAAGGGATTCCATTTATTTGCACTGAACTGTGTTTTCTGCCAGACATACAGAGCTTCTCAACTCATATTCTGCCTTTTTTTGTTAATATTCTCGCCTAAATGGTTTCATATGACACCTCTTTGAGTTACAGCAGCCATAAAGAAAGCGCTTAAGCAGTGGAAGACATGAGCTCTGTAGTGCCAGGTGGGCCTACAGGACTAGAGCTGAGAAACACCATTTTTAGGGCACCCTAATGAATAAAGAACTTTTAATAAGAACGTGCTAAATCCAGTATTGGACAGCACCAAAGGATATGTACTTCACTACGGTGCTTAAAGACTTTTTGAAAGTATCTGCAGCTTATTAGTTTATTTAGGTGTAAAATGTTCCAATTGTGTGTGCCATTACTCTGGAAAGTGGAAGAAACCTGGACTGGCTGAAGATATAAATGATGCAGACCAATAATACACACCTTTTAATGAACCCCTCACCTGACCCTGATGTTCCTGTACTGTAACTGTAGCTGTAACGTAGGATTAACCTTCGGACTGTGCTGAAATATTCATTATTTCACTTATTTCTGACATTTCTGGAAAAAATACAGTTAAAAATGAAGTTCGTCTATTTGATCAACATATCAATAACTGTAATATCTAAAACCTTGAACATTAACCCAAATTCTTAAAAATCTTAAAAATGAAATATTAATGAAATAATATTTTACAGGATTTGTGTACTTTGTCCACCACGAACCAAATCAAGCGAGTCTGCACTCATCATCCATTATAATATTACTTAATTAGGTCCAATATAAATGTCTACATTTACATACGGGAACCCATTATTTAGAATATGTCCGATACCTTACTATCCCATCCATCCCTGGCCAGTTTCTGAGCTCAAATGAGCAGGTGTCCCAATATTTTGTCCATATAGTGTGCATATAGTAAACCATTGCCCTCCTCCTCACTTGTCAGAACAAATCTGTGCCCCTAAAAACGTGTGCCTCTGGACACACTGTGTAATAATGACCAATGGTGATGACCAATGACCAATTTTTTTAAATTAGCTATAATATATATATAATTCCCAAAGATATATATTTTAACAGTGTTGGAGGGTGGCTTATTATTTTTTTTAGGTGTAAAATGTTCTAATTGTGTGTGCCATTACTCTGGGAAGTGGAAGAAACCTGGACTGGCTGAAGATGAAGATGATAAATGATGCAGACCAATAATACACACCTTTTAATTTAAAAAAAAAAAAATTTTAAAACCTTTTAAAAAATACAGTTAAAAATGAAGTTCATCTATTTGATCAACATATCAATAACTGTAATACCAACCAAATCAGATCTGGGATTAATGCCAAGCGGGTCTGCACTCACCATCCATTATAATATTACTTAATTAGGTCCAATATAAATGTCTACATTTACATACGGGAACCCATTATTTATAATTTGTCCGATACCTCACTATCCCATCCATCCCTGGCCAATTTCTGAGCTCCGCACTACTGTTGACCAGTGCGTGTGATGCTGATTTGAGTGTATCGGGCACAGTAGTGTTGCTGACATCCACTGCTCCAATATGTCCAGCCAAGAGCAGCACTGTGCTGACCCTCAGGGCCTCCTGGACTTGTCCCTGTGTTGATTTGAGGGGGGTGGGGGTCTCTACAAATGGAAACATGTGAATTAAATTCTTGTTTAATTTTATATATGTAGGATGTCAGTCATTCTGACCCTGAAAAAGAACAGGTCAAAGTAATCAGTGTTGCTATGATTCATGTCCATGATGAGTGTATGTGAACAGCATTTATCACTGGATATTAATTATCACTGAATATTATTAGTTGAATATTGTATGTTAATGCACGTCACAAGCTTCAAGCATGTGTGTTAAGTCTGTAACACTGATGCATTACCACTGATTTCTGATTTGGGAATCTGATACATGGCCATATATGCACTCTTAATAAAGGACTGATTAAGCTTTTAATATAATATATATGCATAGTTATTGTAAACATATTTGTCAGTGTCTTACATATATGGAGCAGTATTCTATATATATAGTACATTTTTCTGGTGCTGACCAGGCCCTGAGGTGAAACGGGAGGGTGGACTCCAGGAGTTTAGGTCAGCTTTCTGCGGCCTGCATGTGATGCCTGCTCCCCACCCCCATTAGAGGGGTGGTCCGTAGAAGAGGAAGAAGACGAGGGAGGAGGGGGGTGTAAGGTTTGTGGGATTAGGACAGAGAGATGGAGGCGTTAATGGCATTTTTACTCTATATATATATATATATATATATATATATATATATACCACCGCTCAAAAGTTTGGGATCACAGTGAAATTTTCTTGTTTTCAATGGAAACACACTCAAATTTTGCCTTCATCAAAGAAGCCACCTTTTTAATCTGATGTGATTTCACCCCCTGCTTCCTGTAGCATCTCCCACAACATGGATTGGCTTGCTGCAGTCTTCCTCCGTACCACACGGTCAAGCTGCTCCCACAACAGCTCAATAGGGTTCAGATCTGGAGACTGTGCTGGCCACTCTATTACAGTCAGAATTCCGGCTGACTCCTTATTTCTTAAATATTGCCAAAACAATTTGGAGGTGTGTTTGGGGTCATTGTCCTGTTGTAGGATGAAATTGGCCCCAATCAAGCGCTTTCCACAGGGTATGGCATGACGTTGCAAAATCTTATGGTAGCCTCTTTAAGATCCCTTCCACTCTGTATGAATCTCCTATTTTATCACCTCCAAAGCATCCTCAGACCATCATGCTGCCTCCACCATGCTTGACAGATGGCATTAAGCATTGGTCATGCATCTTTTCATTGGTCCTGCGCCTGTTCTTCTGTTTGATCCAAAGACCTCAAACCCGGATTCATCTGTCCAATGTCTTTTCTTATTGGCCCATTGCAGTCTTTTCTTTTTATTGGCCAGTGTGAGGTATGGCTTTTTCTTGGCAATTCTGTCATGAAGTCCAGCATCCTGAAGTCGCCTCTTGACCGTTGATGCGTTGAGATATATATATATATATAGGTGTGTGTATCACTGTCCCACATTTCATCTTTTGACATATCTTAACTCTGGTACTTGTTCTTTACATTGGATAAAAAAACAATAATGAATGGACCAATAGAAATGGTCCATTTGGTCCAAATGGTTAAATATGTGTTACACATACTCAGTATCAGTCAAAAGTTTGGACACACATGGCTAAATTTGCTGATCATCATCTTAGAAGCATCTGGTCAAAATGCTAGACTGACCACATTCCTGCTTTCTAAAAAGACAAACACAGGTGTTTCCACTGTAGTTAGGATGTCATGGTGTGGGGTCGGGTCAAGTAGGCCTAAGTTAAGGGCTGTGGCAGTGTGTGTGTGTGTGTGAGTGGAAATACCTGTCCAACAATGCATCCACACTATGTTAATGTACATGAATACACACACAATAACAATTTACTCCTTAATTTAGCTAAAGACCAATAAATTGCCTTAATGGCCCAATCACCTCCTTTCAGTTCAACTTACAGTTTAGGCCTCTTTATCAGATTTCCATATGGACCACATCTGCAAATAGACCCTGCAACATCAGCGTTTTTTCTAATGGACTGATCACGGATTGTACATAACCCCCTTATCATCCAGGTAATACAGCATTGCTGACTCTAGTGTTTCCCGTGCTCTAACACACCCCAGAACCCCCTAAAGGCCCAGAAATCCGGTTCTAGGTTGAATCCGCCTATATACATACAGGACAGGGCCACGTATGGAACAGCTCTGTCTTCAACACCACCCCTTTCAACTGAAAATACTCTTCCGTGGGAGGCTGCGAGATATCCTGACATTATCTTATCGCTCTGAATCACAGTTGGGGGCTCCTCGTCACGGCGCAGAGAGCGTCACCCAGCCGGAGCAACCAGGCCTCACGTCACGCTCCACATGGCCGAGGACGTGGGGCAGCCAGCCCTGGCGGAACAGATGGCTACAGGCGCGGCATCGAAGGGTGCGAGGAGCTTCCAGTGCCAAACAGCCAGTGACCTCACCCTGCTGCGCTGTGCTACACTCACACACTATATTTACAGTGGGTGGATATTTACAGTGTGTGTGGGTTGGTGGGGCTGGGAGTTGGTGGGGAAGGGAGTTGGACGGTCAGCTCGGTTTGGTTTTTGCGTCAATCAGGAGACAAAAATAGCCCTCCACTCAAATGGCGTCAGTCCAGAAAGACTACAATGACCATAAACAGTCCAGATTACAGTTCTGTCCTCTAAAGGGGGCCGGGAACGGAGCAGTACGCACTGGCAAAGCTTCTCGGCGCTGTTGCTCTTGTGTCGGACCCCTCGCATACATAATCGATAACCTTTGGATTAATCACAGGACATGTACAATTTCAGTCACAATGAGTCCCAACCCGGCTGTGCTTCCCATGCAGATCAGTAATGGGTCACAAATGGTTCCTCTCTTGTTCCCTCTCTCTCTCTCTTTCTCTGAAGGAGCTGAGTGTGGATGGAGTGGCTCACTGAATCACTCTTCTTCTCCGGGCTCAATGAGGAGGTTGATTTACGCTCTCCCCTGGGGTGCCCTTCTCATCTGCCTCTTGAATGCTAAGCAGGAACTGCGTTTTTTGAGGGTTTTTTAATGGATTTAGGTTCTACTCTTTCCACATGGCATCATGTTGTTGTAGTGGGGAAAATGGGCTCACTGGATCACTTTCGTTCAGAGGTCCAAATGGCTCCACAGGATCACAGTGGTGTTATGAAATAATCCAATTTTGAGACGAGGAACACGCCGGAAGCTCCATCTCAGGTCAATGTCATGGGCCTTCAAGCCTTTGAACCATTACTAGTAGACTGGGGATGCTCAAAGACATCATATCAAATATCATAATCATATACGGTACAAATTCGGACAAAATGAAAGCTGAGTACGGACAGAAGGCCCTGATCCGTATTCAATGTTAAGGAACAAGAGGTTCTGGTACTGGTGCTGGCTAACACACTACAGGTACAGAGCTAGTTGGTGACCCATAGGTCAATTCCTGGAGGCATTCTTGAAACTGTTAATGGGACATTCAATATCAAACCGATATGGGTATTGACCGATATTTGCTTCCACAAATATTAGTATTGGACAGATGTTTAAATGTACCAGTAACTCAATGTGAGGACTTTATCACTGCACTCTGATAAAGCAGAACATTTAGGAGATATAGGTGATCCATGTCAGGCCCTTGTTGCCACGCTCTCCCCCGAGGCAATCTCAGGACTCTGCCCACAGTTCCAAATAAGGACTCCCTCCCTGTTTTAATGATTCAGGGCACCTGGGACTGGGGTTTCTTAAGCCCAGTCCACAGACTGGTAGGTGGCATGAATTAGCCCTGTCGCAAACACAGTGTTCAGTGTGGTCCATGGTCTGCTCTAAGAAAACCGGCAGGTTCGCTCACTCCTGGCCTCGCACTTTTCCGAAGCTCTGCTTCGTGGTTCTGTTTGGTTTTGCTCTTTTCTGAAGCTCTGCTTCGTGGTTCTGTTTGGTTTTGCTCTTTTCTGAAGCTCTGCTTCGTGGTTCTGTTTGGTTTTTGCCCTTGTCTGAAGCTCGGCTTTGTGGTTCTGTTTGGTTTTTGCCCTTTTCTGAAGCTCGGCTTTGTGGTTCTGTTTGGTTTTTGCCCTTTTCCGAAGCTCTGCTTTGTGGTTCTGTTTGGTTTTTGCTCTTTTCTGAAGCTCAGCTTCGTGGTTCTGTTTTGGTTTTTGCTCTTTTCTGCTTAAGGGTTTTTGCTTTTGTAAATTTAAGTGGTGGGAATGAGCTTCCATTGTATTTCACTGCTCGAACTGAAATGGTCTTTAATCGCTCCACCAACACAACTGCTGCAAAATGGGCATGATTGGATCTAGAATCTGGTGCCCAAAAAGACCTCCTTGTTACCATGCTAGTGTTAGCTAACTGCAAACGTCTAGCATTACTTTAGGAGTCTAGCCCAAGGAGTCTAATTGGGTGTACTGTGGTCTGGTGGGCTGAACCGGCCAGGAAATCAAGCCCTGGTCTTCCACAGAGAGGGCGTGGTGGTGTTATCCACTACACCACCCACTCTTCTGCTAATGCTCTAGTTTGAGTGTAATGAGTTGCTACAAGCTGCCGTTTTAACCGTTTGTATGGACAGACAGACTTACCCAGTTATCCACCCTGCTGTTTCCACCCGCGCCAGGGTTTCCACCACCAAAACAAGCAACGGATTGTGGGATTGCAGAGACAATCACAACGTCATCACCGTGTTCAAACAGTGTTTAAGTGAGCAAGACACTGGCATGTTGAGCTGTGTGTCGAGCTGTGTGTGTTTGAGCGCTCGGCGTCTCTTTAGTCGCTTTGGTCGGCCTGTGTGATCAGGAGGCGCCAGCTGCGCTCTCGGTTTCTCTGCTCTAAACAAACTTTAGATGGGCAGAATCCCCGGAGACAGAGGGAACTATTTACAGCCCGTCTTTAAAGAAACAAAGAGCGAAAAAAGAGCTGTGATTCCCCTGACAGCCAATTGTAAATAAAAAAGTAGCGTTCCACGGCTCGGACGAGCTTCAAACACCAAAAAAATGAGCAGGATTTCTCAGGTGGCAGATGGTGCTTTCAAAAAGCAAGAGCTCGAAATTCGAGATTAAAGTCGCCGCTCTAAAAATAAACGATCCGTGTGGCAAATCCGTGCCTGTCAGGACCGTGATGCTGATAATAAAAGACTAAAGAAATGAGTAATTAGTTGTTGAGGAAGCAAAGAAGCTCCAATAAGGGATGATGCTGGGGGGAGAAGGGGCAAAGCATTAAAGTGCTGTCAATCTGTTCCAAGCTCAAGCAAAAACACTGTGATGCTCAGGAAGCAGAACACCCAATCTGAGTGCAGCTAATTGAATGTGCTTTTATTCTCTGCAAGAGGTTTTATATAATAACTTCAAACTTCAACTTTCAAATGATTGAAATGGTTTTCTAAAATAAATGTAAATATCATACAGTAATGATTAATTTGTAGATTTTGTTGAATTTATTAATTAAATAAATATTTAATTAATATAAATAATTGATTAGTCAATTTAATTTATTACACTTAATTTTATTGGATTTATTAATTCAATGAAAGATATAATTATATTCAGTCATATATAATTAATGTATTTGTTTAATTTATTATAATTTATTTTTTATTATAAATTTATTTTTTATTATTAAATATTTATTTATTAAATTATATAATTCATCAATTAATCCATCATTTATTTTAATTAATTCATTATGAATATAATTGATTTACTTTCTAATTTATTTATTTATTTTTACCATTTTATTTTATAGTGTTTAAAGTACTTTTTGGAAATACTACCGCCACCATGTGTTTGTTTGTTTTTTAGGTAGTTTTGTTTTTAAGTTCTCAGCATATAGTTGCTGCAGGAATAAAACATGGACACCCACAAAAATGAAATGTTACACATCACCGCTGTCGCACAATGGCCGAATCGGAATCTGTGCTCCTGTCTGAACTCGTGTTCCTGTGGACTTCCTGTGAAACATCCTCATCAGTTGCCAAGTCAGTTCTGCCAAGTAACTTTTTATGAATGTCCGTGTGAAAAGATCTTATTTCAACTCATTTGGAGCATTTCTATTGGTCCGTTCATTAAAAAATATGTGTAATAGATAATGCACACAGTTTCTCAACGACTTCCGCTCCCTTCCGTTCTATTAAAATGAAGACAAAACTGTCCACCATGTTGTCAAATCTGCAACCAGAGTCTGTGCAGTAGAGACCAAAGGCGGATCCAGACTTGCTTACTCATTTGGTGGACCCGCCCCCTTCTCCCAGACTGAGACTCAGTGTCTCAGACCGTCTTCACTGAGCTTCCAGCGCAGAAGCAGAGCGGATTTCCCCCTGGATTCTCAGTTTGTCCATTAAGTGGACGCTTATGTAAGTTCCTTTACAACTCTACAGGTTCTTCATGTACTAAACAGAGAGGGCGCCATGTAGGTCCTGCAGTCTGTCAATCACTTAATTCCTAAGTGTAGCCCCGCCTTCTTAAGATAGAGCAAAGTATGGGCTAAAAACTGATTTCTGGGGGGGGGGTAGACTATTAACTGCTGAAATTTGGAGATGGAAGGAGGGTTTAGAGAAGGAAAATGAGATGGGGAAATGGGCGTAGTTTTGTCATTGAAACATATGGAAATAGGCGGAGCTACACATCATACTGCAACTATCACAGTCAGGGCATTGACATGTCCGGCTCTGAATAGTTGCATTATGTAACTTTCGCCGGCACAGTTTAACAGGCCACTTAAGAAAAAAAAAACCTGACACATTGAACTCCTCCCACTCAGTTCTTGATTGGACACTGAATAATTTAATGCTGATCTTCGAGTTTAGCGTGCTAGCATTTCTAATCACAAACATGAGTAAATCTGTCCCACCGTCCAGGCCTGTGTTCACTCCCCTTCGGATTTACCCTCACTTTTTTGGTCGCCTTGTTAATTTGACACATGATGGGAGTTTCTCAGCTGGAGTTCAGCCACTGATTACATCACAGCATTGATGACTATGAAAGTATGAGAAGGGTCTGTTGGTTTTGCTCAGTAACGTTGCACTGACTAAAGAAACATGTGTCAAGTAAATCTGAGCGCTCGCTGGATTTCACTGAAACTCAACTGCTGACTCAGCTTCGCTCAGTTGCACATATCTGTTAAGTAACACCAACGGCAGAGTACTGACTAACACCAACAACAACAACAGAGCTATTCCTGTCTTTAGTTCCTTCTTCAAAAAACTACATTACAGGAGAAAACAAAGATCTTAAATGTGAATTTGGGATCTTTTATTGTGAATGATCAGCTTATGTTGCACAATTTTAACGATGATTTCCTAATGAAATTTTCACACTGTGTAAAGAACAGCTGGCCTGTTTAACCCCTTAAGAAAACGTTAAAGGTACAATGTGCAAATTATAAATTAAACCAGAATGTTGCTTTTAATACTGGTATCAGTTGAAATGCTTAATACCAACCGTCAAAAAACCCCAATATAATATAATATATGCAACATATATACATAATATAAACAACTACTAACTCCTATATGATATGGCGAAAAATAAACAATACTATATGGGGAAAACTAAATGATAGTATATCACAAAAAATAAATAAATATAGAGTGAACAAAACTGTATGGCAAAAAAATTAACATCTTTAAATTTAAATAGCAAAACATACTATAAGATAAAAATAATTATACTATATAACTATACTATACACAGCAAACTATATTATATGTCAAAAAGTATAATGCTACTATATTACCAAAAATAAAGTACTATATGGTGAACTTTACTATGTGGCAAAAATGTAACTATAATATATGGAAAAAGAAACAATACTATGTGGTAAAAAAATAAACAATACTATATTATGAAAAATAAACAATACTTTATGGCGAAGAATAAACAATACTATATCATACAAAATAAACAATACTGCATGGTGAAAATTAAATTATACTGTATTGTGAAAAATAAACAATACTATATGGCGAAGAATAAACAATACTATATCATACAAAATAAACAATACTATATGGCAAAAAAGAAATGATACTATATGGTGAAACAACAATACTAAAAGGTCAAAGATGACACTATTTGGCAAAAAATAAGTTAAGGTTTTTATAAGGTTTTTATTATCCAAAACTCTTCTAGCTAATTTCAATAAAACCAGCAGTAATTAAATATAATGAAAAATAAACTATATCATATTGCGAATGATATTACACGGCAAATACAAAAACGCTAATATTTTGCCAAAAATAAAGTACTACATGGTGAACTTTACTATATATGATATACTATACTATATATATATATATATATATATATATATATATATATATATATATATATATATATATACATTTTATACAGTATATATTTTCATATATACTATATATGAAAAAAATAAACAATACTATATGGTGAACAAGAAATTATACTATATGGTGAAACAACAATACTAAAAGACCAAAGATACTAATGGCATTATTTGGCAAAAAATAAACAGTGTGTGTGTGTGTGTGTGTGTGTGTGTGTGTGTGTGTTTAATTGCTTTAGTCCAGGCTTACATTTGTATTATCCAAAACTCTTCCAGCTTTTTCCACTAGAACCAGCAGTACTGAAAGTTTTGAACTGCAGGATTTAAAAAGGATTAAACTTGATGATAATTTGTGTAATTCAGCTGAAGCCGGTTGGAAAAGCATCCCAGGTGGCTCTTCATGAAGCTGCTTGAGAGAACACCAAGAATGTGTAGAGCTGCATGCAGGCACAGCAGGAGCCCGAGTGAAGAATCAGGAACAGAGGAGGTTGTTCAGTCAGTCGATTCCCATTCTTCGATTAAATGTGTGTTTAACTCTTGATTGGTTGGTTGTGACTTTGGTTCTTTGGTGTTTCAGTTGGAGACTTCATCACAAAACTGCTGTGATTTGATCTCAGGTACTGAATTGAGTTTAAAGCTCTTATAGAAGCCTTAGAGAGAAGCCATCTATCTAATGGGAAGAGGCTCTGCAGCTCTCACACTTGTCATCCAATCAGAGCTGCCCTCATGTGGGTTAGTTCCTGATGTGGGTACTGTATGGACAAAAGTATTGGGACACCTGGTCCTTCACTGTTTCTTCTGAAATCGAAGGTATTTTAGAAAACAGAAAGCTTATTCTGCATTTGTTGGAGTAATTGTCTCTACTAGATTTCTGTGAGCACTGCTGTGAGGATTTGATTGCATTCAGCGACAAAAGATCATTAGTGAGGTTAGGATTCCTCAGGTAATGCTCGCCCAGCTGAATCAGGGTCTTAATTACTAGAAAAGTGCATTTCCTGAAGGAACCACAGACTGGATGCACAGCTTAAGTGATTCTCACTTCCAGGCAGTTGCTAGGCTGTTGCTACGTGGTCACTAGAGTGTTTTGATAAGTGGTTGCTATGGTATCCCAATTGCTGGATAGGTTGTTGCTATGCAGTTGTGGTGGTGTTCCTGGTGGTTTGTGTAAGAGGCTGCGATGCAGTTGCTGTGGTACTTCAGCTGGTTGCTATGATGTTGCTAAGTGGGTGCTATGGTGTTGCTCTGCAGTTGTGATGGCATTCCTGGTGGTTGGTGTAAGAGATTGCTATGCAGTTGCTGTGGTATTTCAGCTGGTTGCTAAGTGGGTGCTATGGTTGTTGCTATGCAGTTGTGGTGGTGTTCCAGGTAGCTGGTATAGGAGACTGCTATGCAGTTGATGTGGTATTTCAGCTGGTTGCTATGATGTTGCTAAGTGGGTGCTATGCTTGTTGCTATGCAGTTGTGGTGGTGTTCCTGGTGGCTGGTAGAGGAGGCTGCTATGCAGTTGCTGTGGTAATTCAGCTGGTTGCTATGATGTTGCTAAGTGGGTGCTATGGTGTTGCTCTGCAGTTGTAGTGGTGTTCCTGGTGTCTGGTATAGGAGGCTGCTATGCAGTTGCTGTGGTATTTCAGCTGGTTGCTATGATGTTGCTATGGTGTTGCTCTGCAGTTGTAGTGGTGTTCCTGGTGGCTGGTATAGGAGGCTGCTATGCAGTTGCTGTGGTATTTCAGCTGGTTGCTATGATGTTGCTAAGTGGGTGCTATGGTTGCTGTTATGCAGTTGTGGTGGTGTTCCTGGTGGTTGGTAGAGGAGGCTGCTATGCAGTTGCTGTGGTAATTCAGCTGGTTGCTATGATGTTGCTAAGTGGGTGCTATGCTTGTTGCTCTGCAGTTGTGGTGGTGTTCCTGGTGGCTGGTAGAGGAGGCTGCTATGCAGTTGCTGTGGTAATTCAGCTGGTTGCTATGATGTTGCTAAGTGGGTGCTATGGTGTTGCTCTGCAGTTGTAGTGGTGTTCCTGGTGTCTGGTATAGGAGGCTGCTATGCAGTTGCTGTGGTATTTCAGCTGGTTGCTATGATGTTGCTAAGTGGGTGCTATGGTTGCTGTTATGCAGTTGTGGTGGTGTTCCTGGTGGTTGGTAGAGGAGGCTGCTGTGGTATTTCAGGTGGGTGCTGTGATGTACTTTGGTGTAGCTAAGGTGTCTCTGGTGGTTGCTAGGGTGTTGCCAAATGGTTGCTGTGGTACTAAGCTAAGGTGGTTTGGGCGTTACTCGTACTGTATGTTTGTATCGTTGCGTTTATTTAAATCCAAGTACACCATTACGCACGGGAGCCTGCTGCGTGTGCGTGCGTGCGCGCGCGCGCGCGAGAGAGAGTGTGTATGTGCGCGCATCTCGCTTTCTCCTACTCGCACCTACCCACACTCGGGTCTCTCAGCTCCTCTCTCTCTCTCTCTCTCTCTCTCTCTCTCTCTCTCTCTCTCTCTCTCTCTCAGCAGCATTACGCATTCGGTGCTGTTCAGCGTTTGTATTTTTCCCCACCCGTTTTCAGGCACGCCTCTCCTCCCCGCGTCTCCGATTGGCTAGTGGGGTTTAGGCTCCTGGTATTGGTATTGCGCATCGCTTACCAACTACTAGCCAATCCCTAGCCGCGGGGGCGGGGCTTGTCCGAATACAGGTGTGGGAAAAAAAGAGCGCTCGAGCGCACAACGAGCGAGTAGCGCTTCGCGGAGGGATGTAGGTGTTCTGGAGTTCTGGAGCTTCAAGTTGTGGACCACGATACGCGTCTCACGCGCTCTCGACGGACCTCCAGATTGGCTCTCCGAGTGTTGGACCGTCCAAGTGTTCACCAAACATGCCAACAGCCGTGGCGCATGGCGCTGGTCCACTCGTGGCGCACTCATGAGCTCCGTACCAGTCCTACGTTGACGGCGCGAGGCAGGAGAGGATGAAAAGCGCGGGGCTGCTGCTCGGGTACTTTCTGATGAAAGTTCTGGTGTGTGACGCTGGAGGAGAACCCGGCAAGAACCCGGACGGGTCTTTAATGGCTTCGGGCTCCAACGAGTCCAGCAGGGACGGTGGGAACGGAGTGCCCGAGGAGCCCCACATCGAGGACAGGTGCCGCGGCTACTACGACGTGATGGGCCAGTGGGACCCCCCGTTCGTGTGCCGCACGGGCAGCTACTTGTACTGCTGCGGCACCTGTGGCTTCCGCTTCTGCTGCGAGTTCAAAAGCTCGCGGCTGGACCAGACCACCTGCAAGAACTACGACACGCCACCGTGGTCCATGACGGGCAGACCCCCGCCCAAGAAGAACGACCCCACGCACGACCCCACCAAGGATAAGACCAACATGATTGTCTACGTCATTTGTGGAGTAGTGGCCATCATGGCCCTGGTTGGAATTTTCACCAAACTGGGGCTGGAGAAGGCACATCGACCTCACAGGGAAAACATGTCCAGGTATGTTCTAAAAACAGCTCACACACACACACACACACACTCACACATTCACCACCAGGCATTTGGAGATGTAGGAGATGTAGGAGATGTGGGAGAACCTCCAGGGATGCAGCGCTAAGGAGGCCTTAGTGGGCTCACAATGACCTACCATAGACATAATAACAACAGCAGAACCCCTTTTTTTTTTTTTTTTTTAAAAAAGGTTCTCCAAAGAACCAAGAAACTGAAGACTGAAGAACCCCACACTCCATATCCAGAGTGACTCACACACACTTTCACCTCCAGGCTGTTGGAGATGTAGGAGAACGTCTAGGGAAACAGTGCTTGGACTGCCTTGAGGTTCGTTGCTGGTGGACTTGGTGGGCTCACAGTGATACACTCACATTCTTGTACTGAAAGAGGGTTCTTTAGCTCATGACAATAGTGGAACCTTCTTGGTGCTGTAGAACCATCTAACCAAGCAACCAAGAACCATTTTCACCTACACAGCGTTTATCTGAGGCTCTTATCCAGAGCTCCTCCATGGGAATCAGGTTTCACAGGTAGGGGAACATGGGGTTAGGGGTCGGACCACCGACTCTTACTGGCGTAGAGTGATTCCATGGGTGCGCTTGCCCTGTTTTGCCAGTGGGAAGGTGGTGGTGTTTGCCACCAGGGCTGCAGCGATATGGTAGAAATATCATATCACGACTTTTAAAGACAATTTAATGATACACAGTAGAGCTGGGCGATATGACGATATTTTATCGTATCGTGATGAATTTTGTTATGATGATAACAATATGATTTACTAATCATATGGAGGAGACTGTTAGTGTAATAAACACTGATCAGCTGCAGGTTTCATTACTAACAGTGTAATTAGACTAAAGGGTTCATTAGATGAAGAGCAGCAGATGCTGAGTAGAAATCACTGTATTCAGTACAGGAGAGGATCTGAATAGTAGTTTATAAGAATCTGTCACTACCGATGTTTTTAGGCTGTGATTAAATGTATCGTGATAAATATTGTGTATCGCGGAAAAAGTCTTTTTCTAAATATCGTGATATCGTATTTTTACCATATCGCCCAGCCCTACCACACAGTATCACCATATTTCGACATGCAGACAAAATTCATCTGTAGCGACAGATTCTTAAAAACTGCTATTCTAATACTATCCCATATTGAGTACATTCATATTTATATATATATATATATATATATATATATATATATATATATATATATATATATATTCACTATACGCTCACTTGTATCACTATAACAAAATGTATCACAATACCCCCCGCACTATGCTACACCAACCAATCCTCCAAACTTGAATAACCACATAGATCTTAGAGGTTTCCGTATCATGCTTTATATAAACAAGTGTTAAATATTATTATATATCTTAAATAAATAACCTATTAAGTATGAAGCAATATTTGGAAAACAGAATTTAAAATGAATCCATCATTATAGTGCAATTTGTCTGTGTGTCAAAATGTCACCATACATATCATACATTATAAAAATGGCTCAGTGGTCTAATGCATTGCCACTATGGCCTGAGGGGTCGCAAGTTCAAATCCCGAACCTTGCCTTCAGCAGCCGGAGTCAGAGAGAGCACAACCGGAGAAGCTCTCTCCAGGTGGGTAGATGGCGCTCTCTCCCCTCATCATGCGATGATAACTGCCACAGGCGCTTTAACTCCGAGCCGTGTTTGAATAGAGGCGGTTGCTGGTTTTGCATGTAGTATAAAGTCCTTACACTCATAATGTTGGGAGCAATGCTAATGCTAGCGGAGCTACGGACAGGTGGGTTAACTGGCAGAACCAAACGTCGACATATATATATATATATATATATATATAAAATAAACGGTATACCTCATCATGTGGGAGAGACTAAAGGCATCAGGATTGACTTCAACATTACTTTATATAATAATAACAACAAATTAACACAGATATATAGATAGAAATGTAGACATAGATCTAAATGTACTAAATTGCCATTTGTCATTTATTTATTTGCACATTTAGTTAAGTCTCACACCAACAAATTAAAGTGACAGGATCGGTTCCGTGGATTGGCCTAATTACACGATACCCGAAGCAGCTAATTTTGTTAATATCAGGATCGATATCCGATCCTAATTTCTAATGGGTGCATCCCTAATATACATATATATAGTCCCCTAATATATATATATATATATATATATATATATATATATATATATATATATATATATATATATATATAGTCCTCATTCAGTCCTGATTCACCGGGTTCAGGAACACAGTGCTCCTAAAGGTGGTTTTGCTCTAAAATGTGTGCTTGATGTTTTACCTATGCTATGTTTATGTCTATTGTTTACCCCAAATGTGCCCTTATTATTATTATTATTACTAGTAGTAGTAGATTATATATATATATATATATATGTATATATATATATATATATATATATATATATATATACCACAATGCCTAAATATCATGATATAACACTCTCTCTCTACTCTCTACTCTATATCTCTATATATAACACATACTGCTCACCCCTATTCCCAGCTTTAAAAACTATTTCATGGTGTCATAGTTCTACACAGAACGACTGTATAAATTAAAGAACCTTAAGAACCTGACATTAAAAAAGTTGGGGTACATTTGGGGTAAACAATAAACATAAATATAGTAATAAACATAAATATAGTAATAAATATAAATATAGTAATAAATATAAATATAGTAATACACATAAATATAGTATCGTAAAACTTCAAGCAAACAGTTCAGAGCAGAACCCCCTTATGAGCACTGTGTTCCTGAGTCCTGTAAATCAGGACTGATTATAGGGCCTTTAACCCATCCATGCAGTAAACACACACACTCTCTCTCTCTCTCTCTCTCTCACACACACACACACACACACTCTCACACTTGCCCAGAGCAGTGGGCAGCCATTGCTGCAGCACCCCGGGGAGCAGAGAGGGTGAAGGGCCTTGCTCAAGCTTGCTGAGCCCGGGTATCGAACCCACAACCTTTGTCATCAACAGCCCGGGGATTAGAACCTGGACTCTGCTGCTCGTCTACAGCAGCCTGTCGCTTCCTCGTTAAATAATTTGACCTGTATTTATTTCGATTTGTTTTGCAATATTAATAATATTTATATGATTATAAACTACAGGTCAGAACGTCGGTATATAGGCGGTGAGTGACCTCACGTGAGTCCGTCTCGCTCGGAGGTTAAGGCTAGTGTTAAAGTTGGTAACCTAGATCTTAATTGGCACATGAGTGCCCTGAGCTTCAGCGTATGTGTGTCAGCATCTGAACCTTTTCCCCAATTCCACAAATAGGTCATAGCTTGAGATGTAAACAGAGATGGTGTAGAGACCCCCCCCCCACACACACACACACACACAAACACACACTTACACTGTAGCTTATGATACATAGCCACTGGCCTGTTAACGTTCGCAGCTAAATCAAACATTAAATGTGTTCTGAAAGCAGATGGGTTCAACTTGAGAAACATTTGGGAAAGTGTTGGGCGAGCGAGAGAGAGAGAGAGAGGGGGGGGGGGGGATTCAGCTGGGTGCAGAAATGCTCACACTTACTGTAAGTCTGAGAATCCACAGTAGAACGAGAGAGGTGACGACAGCTCGAGCTCAAGGACATCGTAAATGTGTCTTAATGAGGGAAGCAGAACGATCTCGGATGTATTTCTCTAGAGACGCACCGATACTTCTTTTGCTTTACGATACCGATACCAGATTTTCAACTATCTGCCGATACCTACCAACACTGTACGGACAAAAGTATTAGGACACCTGCGTATTCATTGTTTCTTCTAAAATTAAGGGCCAAGGAGCAATGCTGTGAGGATTTGATTGCATTCAGCAACTAGAGTAATGTTAGTGATACTGATACCGATATCAGATTTTTTAAAGTATCTGTCAATACCGAGTACCAACACCAGCTCTGACTTCACATATCGCACAGCACTAATTTGTTTAAAACACTGAACGGACAAAAGTATTGGGACACCTGCTCATTCATTGTTTCTTCTAAAATGAAGGGCTTTCTTATATTTGAAGGAGCAATGCTGTGAGGATTTGATTGCATTCAGCAACTAGATTGATGTTAGAGAGATCCGATACCGGTACCAGATATTTTAAAGTACCTGTCTATATCGAGCACCGATACCAGCTCTGACTTATCATATTGTACAGCACTAATGTCTTTAAAACACTGTACAGACAAAAGTATTGGGACACCTGCTCATTCACTGTTTCTACCAGGGCTTTCTACTATATTTTGGAGGAGCAATACTGTGAGTATTTGATTGCATTCAGCAACAAGAGTGATGTTATGAGCTCCAATACCGATATCAGATTTTTTAAAAGTATCTGTCTATACCGAGTACCAACACCAGCTCTGACTTAACATATTCCACAGCACTAATTTGTTTAAAACAGTGTATGGACAAAAGTATTGAGACACCTGCTCATTCATTGTTTTTACTAGGGCTTTCTGCTATATTTTGGAGTAGCAATGCTGTGAGGATTTGATTGCATTCAGCAACAAAAGTTATTTTAGTGAGCGCCGGTACCAGATTTTTTAAGTATCTGTCCATACCGAGTAGTGATACCAGCTCTGACTTATCATATTATACAGCACTAATTTGTTTAAAACAGTGTACGGACAAAAGTATTGGGACCCCTGCTCAGTCATTGTTTTTACTACATCTTTCTACTATGCTTTAAAGGAGCAATGCTGTGAGGATTTGATTGCTTTCAGCAACAAGAGTGATGTTAGTGAGATCTGATACCAGATTTTCAAGTATCTGCAGATACTTAGTAGCGATACCAGCTTTGACTTATCATATAATACAGCACTAATGTCTTTAAAACACTGTATGGACAAAAGTATTGGGATACTTGCTCCTTCATTGTTTCTACTTGGGTTTGCTATTATATTTGAAAGAGCAATACTGTGAGGATTTGATTGCATTCAGCAACAAGATTGTTGTGTTGTTAGTGAAATCGATACCGATATCAAAGTATCAGCGGATACAGAGTACCGATACCAGCTCTGACCTATATACGGGATAGACGGCTCTAAATCCTGATGTTTATTGTATTCCACTTTTTGTAGGTTGTTATTTTTTATATCTGATCCCAAATAAGATCTAATAAGCTTGAAAGATCAGCGTTTATTGAGGAAGTTTTAGAGCTGAAAGAGTAAAAATAGCTCCGCTTCACCAAACAGCTTTAAATTGCTGTTTAAAATTCACATTTCAGAGCAGTGAAAAAACACTTTTAGAAAAATAAAAAAATTCACATTCAGGTAAACGTCGCTGTGTAAAAAAAGTACTAAACGTCAGTGGTACTAAACTTTTGGTTTCAGTAAACAGTCCGCAGTAAACAGCCTACTAACAACTGCAGAGACAGAGGGAATGTAGCACTACAAACCTAACGAGTTCCTGAGGGTGAGCAGTGTGACCGTATTCTAGTGTATTGTGATGAATTCTGTTATCATGATACACAAAAAAAACTCACTGTTATATGTAAAAGAAAGTATGTGGACACCTTAAAATATCATGATTTTAACATACACTGTACGGACAAAAGTATTGGGACACCTGCTCATTCATTGTTGCTTCTCAATTAAGGGCTTTATACTAGATTTTGGAGAAGCATTGCTGTGAGGATTTGATTGCATTCAGCCACAAAAGCGTTAATGAGCTCAGGATGATGGATGATGATCACCGCCTCACTTCATCATCCCCAACTCTCCAACTCATCCCAGAAGTACTGGAACACAGTTCCTTCACTGCTCCACAGCTCAATACTGAGGGGCTTTATACCTCTCTAGCCCACGCCTGGCATTAGGCAGCATGGTGCCAATAGGTTTATCTGCTCCAGAGAGTCCTATTGTATTGGCAGTACTTCTCTACAGGGTCTAGACAGGCTGTGTGTGAGTGTGTGTCAGCAATGGGTGCAACCAAAAGTAGCTGAATGCATTCATTAGAAGGGATGTCCACAAACATTTGGTCAACATCAATCAAGTTCATATATCGGTGCATCCCTATTGTTTAAGTATGTCCACTATATTACTCACCAATCATGTCCTCACTGTCCTCTGCGTCGCACGTGTTAGCCTTTTAAATGGGACCTTTAAGGCTGTACCACCATTTCCCATTATTTCCCATTATTTTTAAACCCTCATAGGTTTCTCACGTCCCCTTATGAGCAGGCGCTATGAGTAACACACACTGTGCCGTGCAAATCTTGCCGGACATCCATCATCAGGCTCATGAAAGGAGACTTCAAAATCGGACAAGCCTCGACAACGCTGTCATTAAAAACACACTGGCGCAGCAGCGCAGTGACTGATCTCCACCACAGCGAACTCCAGAGCCGCTCAGCAGCGGATCTACGGCTCAGTGTGCTGAAAGTTGTGCCTGTCTCCACAGGGCGCTGGCGCAGGTGATGCGGCAGACGGCTCCTGGAGAGCCCCTGGAGCGCGAAGAGGGCCTGGCTGTGCATGGGCAGCCCTACGAGAGCCTGCAGGCCAGGACCACAGCAAACAACCTGCGTAAGTACCAGCATAGCCTCGCTCTCTCTCTCTCTCTGTGTGCAGGCCTGCAGTTGATAATTCACCGTAAAAATTGATAGTTTTCCATTTTTTCCAGCTGTTGTTGATCAGCTGAGACATATTTGGCATATTCTTTAGGTTTGTGCTGGAGCTGCAAGGATCGTGAACCTGACAAGTAGTGGATGTTTGGACCAGAGCAATTAGTGGTGTTCAAACTGCAAGCCTAACCAGGTTAATCTCAAATAGCTACTGTATTCAATCCTGATCCGATCCAATGGATATTTTAAAGGATCGGGTACTGGCTATTTTAATCCCAATCCGGTTCCAAGTCTTTGTTAAAACCACGGTGTTCAGAGCACCATCCGGTGTCCTCAAGGCGCCATTAACGGACATTATCGTCCGGCCAGCTGCAGCAGCAGTGCGGACTTTCTCAGAAGGTAAATAGAGGAGTTGAGGTTCTGCAGTGTGGAGCTATTTTACAGTGGAACCTGAAAACAGACCATAATATCTGACCCTTTATAAAACCATCACTGAAACGCTCTGTTTTACCAGCGGGAGAACCGGAGAACTGGCACTCGCCTTTCTCTGTTTATAAACCAGCAATGAAGAACCCATTCAGAACCAAGTGGAGGCTAATGCTAATGCTAACACACATACGCTAGGTGTAGAAACCCAAATCCCAGCACATTCACCCACTATAAACCAGTAGACCAACAACCAGAAATATCAGGTACCACTACACACTCAGGAAGTGATCAGACTGCAGTGTTGTAAAGGAGCTGGGAGCTGACTGGTCAGGGAGGAGAGTCAGACTGGATTAGACGATATTAAACACTATAAAACATCATTTTAAGATTTTAGTCTCAACTAAACTAAACTAAATCAGTCAGTACAGAAAGTCTGATTATAGAAACTGATACTAAAATAAAGAGATTTACTGAACCCGTTAATCAGCAGCTCGTCTGATCTAAACTGTGGGCTGGATTATTATTTATACACACACAGAGATCAGATCAGATCAGTATTGGCTGAAACTCAGCACTTGGAGACGCAAATCGCCCTTGTACTGCCATGACGGCTCTGACTCATTGAGGCATCGACTCCCCAAGGCCTCTGAAGGCGCCCTGCAGTTCATACCTGCGGTATGGTGGTTGGTGTGGTGCAACAGATAACACCACTACCTGCCAGTGAGTTACCACACCATGTGGGTGACTGGGGTTCGATTGTGGGTGCTGCGCTACACCAATAAGACTCCTTGGGCAAGACTCCCAACACTACATTGGCCCAACTCTGGATTGGCGACTCTGTAAGTTGCTCTGGATAAGAGCCTCAGCTAAATGCAATAAATGGTATCTGATCCCACTGAAGACTAACGTTAGCAGCAGGTCCTGTAAATTGTGAGGTGGGTGGGGCTTCCATGGGCATCGGAGAGCCTTGGGCACCAATGACCCTGTTGCTGGTTCACCGGTTGCGGTCCTTCTTTGGACACCTGATGTTTTGGTGATGTTCTGACCCGTCTGGTCGTCTAGAATCTAGAATCGCCCACCCCTTGAGTGCTAATCTTCTGGCCGACGGGTGTAAGGTTTCATTAATTATCGGCTCTCACAGCTCCAGCACACTTCTGAAAAAGCCAGGCTCGGACACCGGTCATGTCTTGGCTGGCTGATTATGTTTCGGATAAAGGGCAAATTGTGTAAACTCCGTTTTTCCATCCATGCTGCCTGGAGGACGCTCGCCACTTCGAGTAACCAATAGAAGCAGCTGGGGCTTATTCACCGCGGAGAGGCAGCTGCGAGGTCCCGTGGCTATTCATGAGGGGTGCAGATCCCAGGCTGCTTGGCTTGGCCCTCGCTCAGGGGGAAGTTGTTATAGCGGGCCATTTTTGGCATGTCCGGTGCGCTGCGGCGCCACTTACATCTACAGTGATCATTTAACACGCTGGGGTGGTAATTACCACAGGCTCAGCGGCTGACTAATACACACGGCGATGCTCTCGCGCTCGCTCTCTTGCGCTATCTCTCTCTCTCTCTCTCTCTCTCTCTTTCACAAACACACTCAGTAGCATGCTGGCAAATGCATGCGTAAGCTGGACTCTAATCACCGTGATAACAAGCTGCTCGTGGTGCTGATGCATCCAGTGTACACACCTCCCGAGTGTTCCCCATCAGCCCAGCCCGAGCGGATCCAGCGCTGGCGGCCTGTGTTGGAGTCGCAGGTCACATGTGATGTTTTTAAAGGGGTAAATATTGGGCCCGTTGTGTTTGTGGTGAAAAGTCATATTCTTCAGCCCTTCAGTCTGCTGACTCGTGTCTGTGTTGCCATGGTGCTGGTGGATTTTCCGTGCTCTAGTGGATTTCCCTCTGCCGAGTGTGGATGGATATACAAATGTTTGTGGACGCCCCTTTTAATAATTGCATTCAACCACTTTAAGTTGCAGCAGTTGCTGACACAGACATGCAAATGCACACACACACAGCTTGTCTAGTCCCTGTAGTGAAAGTACTGCAGGACTCTGGAGCAGATAAATAAACATCAGCCTATAGGCATCATGCTGCCTAATACCAGCCGTGGTCCAGAGGGGTAAAAAGCCCCCCAGCATTGAGGAGCTGTGGAGCAGTGGAAGAACTGTGTTCTCTGGAATGATGGACGGTGGAGCTCCATCTAGTACTTTTGGGACGACTTGGCTTTAGATTTGTGGGTGATGATAATCATCCAACAGTCTGACCTTACTAACACTCTTGTTGCTGAATGCAATCAAATCCTCCCAGCAATGCTCCTCCAAAATCTAGTAGAAAGCATTTGTCCATGCTTTTGTTGAAGGAACTGTCTCTACTGTCCAGGGAAGAAGACTTTCTACTAGATTCTGGAGGAGCATTGCTGTGAGGATTTGATTGAATTCAGCAACAGAAGCATTAGTAAGGTCAGGATGTTGGATGATGATCACCACCCCACCTCATCAAACCCAACTCCCTGACTCATCCCTTTCAAAAGTACTGGATGGAGCTCCACCATCCATTATTCCAGAGAACACAGCTCTTCCACTGCTCCACAGCTCCTCAATACTGGGGAGCTTTATACCCCTCTAGCCCACGCCTGGCATTAGGCAGCATGGTGCCAATAGGGTCATGTTGGTTTATCTGCTCCAGAGAGTCCTATTCTATTGGCAGTACTTCTCTACAGGGACTAGACAAACTGTATGGGTGTGCATTTGCACATCTGTGTCAGCAATGGGTGCAGCTTAAAGTAGCTGAATGCATTCATTTGAAGGGGTGTCCACAAACATTTGTCCATATAATGCACTCAGCTTTAAGATGCTCAGGCTGGCTCGGGGGACAAAATAACTGGATTGTGAAGTCTGCGTTTTTTTTTTTAGAAGGTGTAGCGGTGTGGAGTGTTATCCGTTGAGCAGTGTAACGCCGTACCAGCGGCCTTCCTCGTCTAGTTTCCCCCCTGAGAGCGGGAAAAGGTCTCTCTCTGAAAGGAAAACAAAATGGTCACTTAAAGATAGAAGCTCTTGTGGGCATATCCAGAGAGAAGGACCTGGATCGGTCTTACGGTTGTTTGTGTGTGTGTGAGTGTGTGCATGTTTGAGTGTGTGTGCTGACACTTGAGAGGCTACAGGGGAATGAGTGTTAACGGGCAGAGTGTGTAAGTGCGCTCTCTCTCTGCGGGGGGCTGTGTTTAGGCACAGCGGAGTGCTGGAACCATGCAGGCTGCTGGCTCGCTGAAGGGGGGTGGGGAAGTGACGGGCTTCTGGAGGCTCCACCATCTCTCAGTTTGGGGGGACTGGGTGCGTGGGGGGTGTGGGGGGTGGGTTGTAATTAGGGCTCCTATTATGACTTATATGAGTGATAAGGTCATGTGCAGTCGTATTGGGAAGGGAATCACAGCAGTATTGGCAGCAATTGGGCAGTATTTCACCCCTTTGTCCAGCTTGGGTGCTGATGGGTGGGTAATCCTAGTGTCAGGGTCCATGTTTGTTTTGAAAACCCACCATCCAGTCATCACAACATTTAATGTTTCAATTCTATTGAATTTTTTAGAAAATGAAGCTTAATTATTAGGGATGCACCGATATCACCAGATTTTCAAGTATCTGCTGATACTGAGTACCAATACCGATCCCAACTCTGATATAAATACTGGATAGACGGCTCTAAATCCTGATACTCCTTAAAAAGAACAGCAGGTACTGGTTGAGGAACTGCACATTAGAAAAGTTCCAGAGCTGTGAAACAATGAAAATTGCCACAATGCAGGAAGCAAAGGGAAGCGCAATCTTGCTAAGCTCGACCAAACAGCTTTTATTTAGTGTTTAAAATTTACATTTCATTACAAGAACACGTCTCTGAGTAAAAAGATACTAAACTTCAGTGTGTGGCTTTAAAACAAGCTGCTTAAACGCTTAAACTTTTAGTTTTAGAACCAAATAAACACCACATGGAAAGAAAAAGAGCTAAAAGTTCATTAAATGTCTGTTTAATGGTGAAAACTATTTATGCCTGGCTTTTACTGGTTGTTTAAACGTTTGGTTTCATAAAGTCGCAAACCACCAAATTTTCCATGTTTAAAAAAAACGTACAGTCAGTAAGCTTTATGGCATCGGTGCTCTCTATTGCCGATACCGATACTGCGTGTAAGTGCTGGTATCAGCGCCGATACCCATACAGTATCAGTATCGGTGCAACACTAGTAATAATGTAATGTGAGTCATGTCAGTTACATCTGAGTGATTTTCTTAATAAACAGTATTAACCATATTAACCTTAGGGACTTAAAGGGTCCTGAGAATTGCTCTAAGTTTGTAGAATTTGTAGATGGAAAGGTCAAAGTACTCACTAGCCTAATCATTCTGCATAGTACAAATGGTAAACTAAGGGGACATAAAATGGTCCTGTCCCACCAGCCTTGTTTTTTTTTTGGTGTAGCGCAACAGAGAACACCACAACTTGCCAGTGAGCTACCACACCTTGTGGGAGACTGGGGTTCGATTACCAGTCTGGATGACTATCCTGCGCTACACTAATAAGTGTTCTTGGGCAGGACTCCCAACACTACATTGGCCAGCCTCTGAAATACAGAACTAGTAACTAGTCGCTCTCAATAAGCAAATATTCAATATCATGTACCTGCTAACTCAATTATTTAACAATGTAGTTATAATAGATTTTGGTTAAATTGCAGACTCAGACTGAAGTATTTGTAACTGCTGTAGTTGCAAAGGGAAGTCTCACCTTTCTGGCTTGACTCACTGAAAGCCATTAAGGTGTTTACTGTGTAGCTGCTGACTGCTAGCCCTCTGGGCCTTTGTTTTAAAGCAGGGTTATACAAATGGACCATGTCAGGCCAGGCCACAGCCAAGGAAGTGGTTTCTGTGTACCTCTATAAAGCAACATGGAACCACCAGGTAACGAATATAATGCTCTTATATAAAGCCATTTCCAAACACTGAGTTAATGCGACTACCTTGGACCCCCTCCAGTCTTGTACCACCAGAGTAAGCGCACGTTCATTCAGCCATGGTCTGGACATTTCATTGACCAAAAAATAAAAAATAAAATAAAAAAGTCTGTTATACATCC
The DNA here is from genome assembly GCF_030463535.1 of Salminus brasiliensis. NCBI lineage: Eukaryota > Metazoa > Chordata > Actinopteri > Characiformes > Bryconidae > Salminus > Salminus brasiliensis. Next base: position 48,410,459 of record NC_132880.1, on the reverse strand, counting down.
TGGCAACCTGAGCAAACTGATGCTGGAAGTAAAATAATGAGTATTCGCCGGAGTGCCTGAGGTGTGTCATTGGCCTCCAAAGTGATCCCATTACCATACAGAAAAACAGACCCACTGAGTCAATAGCTTTCCACTCTTAAGCTGCAGTTTAAACATAATACCGCACCGCACACGTTCCCCATCATCAACTGCGAATGTGGTCCGGGTGAGGAGTAGCTTAGCGAAGAGGCAACAGCAAACGACACTGTAATTAATTCAGCCGAGAGCTTGTGTTTGCCTAGCGTCGTCCCTCCAGTGACAGCCGGCTCAGGGCTGCCAGTCTGCCGGGCTCCGTCAGATACTAGAGGCTGATTACCACCGAGCAACTTTAAATCAACTCCATCGTCTTCTGAGAGCGCTCCTGGTGTGTAGTCCGGGGGTAACGGCTCACCCTCTATCCGGGGTCGATTCAGTTCTTCTTGGTTTTTGGGCCACAGTTCGGTTTAGGCTGGTTCAGATCTGATTATTTTGGACTGGTAAAATCGTTTTGTACCAGTTACAATCAAAATTATTCTGCTGTTTGCAATCAACCAATCAGACACGACGAATTTAAATATCTCAACACAGCTAATAGAACCTGTGCTCTCCACATTTATACCACTTTTAATGATGACTGTAGGGTCTTTAGTACAGAGTAAAGAACCCTACTGCTGTTCTGACCCGCTGCATACCTGATGCTCAGCCAGATTCCAGCTTCTGGCAGCAGCGTTCCTGAGGAATCTCAGCCCCGTCCTCCAGTTCACTCATTTTCTTGGGTTTGCTGCTGTGAGTCCAGAAGGAGTCCAGAATGAGTCTAGAAATTAAGTGATTTTCTTACTTCAGTAGTAATTATTCAATTATTCAACCCTGTATTAATGATCAATAAATTATTATTTATACAAAATGTGAATTCTTAGATGCATCTTAATGGGGATGTGGACTGAATCGATTCAGGAATATCAAAATTAAATTTTCTAAATGTTAATTGATAATGTAATCTAGATGGAACGCAAAAAGCAGAACTCGGAAGTGCGGAAGTGCAGCGCTGGACAGTCTGCGCTGTGCACATAACAGACAAAAGATAGATGAGTGAAAAAGCTGGCCAGCACCCTCTGCATTAAAAGCTAGCGAATGGAAGCTGGTCTGGTTTAGTATAGTATCATAGTGTGAAAGCCTTGGTTCCCAACCACTGATTATAGTAAATCCTAGGCAATAAAAGTTGTAAAGTTTAGCTCGTTCAGAGTTGGGTGGAAGCTTTGACATTGCTTGGTCAATGGTTCCCTGTTTGGCAGCCAGAGGACCAGCGAGGGAGCAATGTCAGAGCTTTCACCCAGATCTATCCCAACTAGGATTTGCATCCGTATTCAGCTACGTTTCTCAGGTAGGAGCAGAGATACACCAGTGTCCCGTCTCGAAGCGACTCCCACACTCTACAACCAGACCAAAGCCAATGGAATCAGGGACGAAAACAGGTAGGAAATCTGTGTTGAACTCGTGATGCGTGGACATCCATTACGGCAAAATCTTATGTTAGCATAGCTGCACTTCTTTTTTATCAGCGATGAGTGACAGCTAGCGTCTATAGGCTCCAAATAAGAGCAGTAAATGATAGGGATGCACTGATCCGGCTTTTTTTTAGTTCTGATATCGATACCAATACATAAACTTTGCATTTCGGTCGATACCTGATACCAGTCCGATACCATTGCTGAATTAATAAACTGTATCCCTCACCATGTGGGAGAGACTTAAGGCATCATGGTTGACTTCAACATTACTTTATATAATGAAACAAATTAACACAGATATATAGATATAAATGTAGACATAGATATAAATGAACTAAACTGACATTTGTCATTTATTTATTTGCATTGGATCGGCCTAAGTATCTGATACCCGATCCAGCTAATTTTGTTAATATCAGGGCCGATACCCGATCCTAATATCGTATCGGTGCATCCCTAGTAAATGAGGGCCGTAAGGGTGCAGATCTGGCTGAGCTTTTAAAGCATAGCAGAGGAATCACAGATACTGTAAGCACTCCAACATGACTGCTGCTGCTGAACTGGGTAGATACTACATGTAAAATGCTTGGTCCACAGGCTAAACCAGGCCTCTCAGCCAGCGCTCAAGCTGCTCACTGTGTCAAGGCTACTTGGGAGGGAGGGTAAGACGTATGACTGCAATTTGCCTCTTCAAAACCATCCAGCTGCCTCGTCACATTGCTTCCATTTGTTTTATTAATACAAGATATCAGTAAATTCATAACGGATCAGTACAAATACTTGACTTGCCAAGTACCAGGTAGAGTCACACAGTGAGAGCGAAGAAATCCTGGTTTATCTCTGAATCGTAATCCAGTTGAATCGGCTCGTACATTAACATACTCGATCATAACTGAGGCCTGTCGAGATGATCTTCATAAACGGAGAACCAGGCATTTCCAATTCTATCTGATTCCCGTTGTGCACCACTGTGTATTTCCTGCATGTCTCTATGGGAACAGCCATACCCGACATGTTCGGCAGTCTCTGCATGTGATGCATGTTAACTCCTCAAAGACTGGCATCCTGTAGATACAATGCATTATGCCATGAATCCTTTTTCCTCCATGACAAAGTCCTTGAGTTTGCTGCCACTCCAGAAAAAACATTAACAGTTTCACCTGGTTAGCTGTGCTCCTGTTTCCATGGCAATACTACATGGGTTTTTTTGCTGACCGCCTTCTCTCCTCAAAACAAGAAGACTGATATGGCAGAAAAAAGCAAAATAAGCCCAAACGTGATTTCCCAGTTTGTTGTATCCAATCCCACTTTCATTTGGATTTTCTAAAAGCTCAGTAACGGCAGCTGAAAGGCTGGGAGTCGCTCTTAGTGGCACGTTTGTACTGTTTAGGCCCAGCAGTTCAGCACATTGGATTAGAACTAGTGTTGCACCGATACTGATACTGTATGGGTATCGGCGCCAATACCGGCACTTACACGCAGTATCGGTATCGGCAATAGAGAGCACCGATACCATAAAGCTTACTGACTGTACTTTTTATTAACATCGAAAATTTTGGTTTGCGACTTTATGAAACCAAACGTTTAAACAACCAGTAAAAGCCAGGCATAAATAGTTATCATCATTAAACAGACATTTAATGAACGTTTAGCTCTTTTTCTTTTCATGTGGTGTTTATTTGGTTCTAAAACTAAAAGTTTAAGCGTTTAAGCAGCTTGTTTTAAAGCCACACACTGAAGTTTAGTATCTTTTTACTCAGAGACGTGTTCTTGTAATGAATTGTAAATTTTAAACACTAAATAAAAGCTGTTTGGTCGAGCTTAGCAAGATTATGCTTTACTGCATTGTGGCGATTTTCATTGTTTCACAGCTCTGAAACTTTTCTAATGTGCCATTACTCAACCAGTACCTGCTGTTCTTTTTAAGGAGTATCAGGGTTTAGAGCCGTCTATCCAGTATTTATAACAGAGAGGTATCGGTATCGGTACTCAGTATCAGCAGATACTTGAAATCTGGTATCAGTATTAGTATTGGAAAAGGAAAAAGTCAAACCCCTGAGCTTCACTCTCTGTAAACTAAACTACAGCTTCAAATACTCGTTTGTGTCTGAACGGCCTGAGCTCTTTCAGCTGTAGTTGAGTTTACAGAGAGTGAAGCTCAGGGGTTTGAGCTGCTCCTCACTGGTTTTACAGGTGAAATGTGGCGGGTCGAGTCAGGTCTGCTCAGCTCTCTCTCTCATTTGGACGAGTTTGTTTAGAGAGTGAACTGAAGACTCGTGGTCATGAACTCTGTCTTCTACAGTCCTGTCCTCCTACTACAGCCAGAGGAACTGAGACAGGCCTTAAGTCTGAGCATCTGAACTACTAGAAACACTGATACCCAAACTTTTGACTGCTCTCTGTAAGAACTACAGAACACAGTACTGTACTTTTACTTTCAGTACTTAAGTAGTACTTTTTAGAATACTAAACTACTTCCAGTACTTAAGTATGAAATGTTGAGTACTTTAGTACTTCCACTTAAGTCTGGAGCTTAAAGACACTCCTACTTCTACTCAAGTCACTTTTCTGAGAAAGCTCCTGTACTTTTACTCCAGTTTGGGGTTCTAGTGCTGTATACAGGAACAGTGGAACCTTTTTTTAGGCTTTATAGTGGAAGCTTAGCTAAACCTCTTTAAAGATCTTGTGGCATGCAAAAGTTTGGATACCCCTGGTCAAAAAATTGGTTACGTAGTGAGTGAAAGATGATGACCTGATTTCTGAAAGATCAGACATTTCCTCAGTATTTTAAGCAACATGACTTATTATTATTATTATTATTATTATTATTATTATTATTATTTCTAGCTGTTAGTTTTAAAAGAACCAAATGCAAAAGTTTGGGCACCCTGCATTGTAAGTAATTGGTAACGCCCCCTTTTGGTAAGTATCACAGTGTGTTAACTGTTTTAGCAGCAGCTTCTGCAGAGTCTTTCTGCTCCTTCTTCTAGGTCTGTAAAAGTCGTGGGTCTTCTTGCTGCTCTGCTCTTCTGAGGTCAGTTTACAGATGTGAAATCTTCAGCCTGCTCATCCTGGGGTAGTGCATTGTGGATTAGGATCATTATCCTGTTGTACCGCACTAGCAATGCTCCAGGCACTAGAAGTCTTAACACCTGTCTCCTCTGAGAAGGAGTGTAGCCAGCCAGCCACCTCCTCTTTTTGAACTGCCGCCCCCCAGCCAACAGACACACCTCTGCTGGCCAACGTCACAGTGATGAGAGGAAAGAGCGCCATCTACCCACCCAGTTATGCTCTCTCAGACTTACAGACGGTCACTGACAGCAAAGCGGCATAGCTTGCGATTCGACCTCGCGACCCCTGGGCCATAATGGCATTGCAGTAGACCACTGGGTCACTCAGAGCCCTCATCTTCAGCTTCTACAGAAATTGCTGTTTGTTTCTGTAAAGGTTCAGTCCACACCGCCAGACACCAGCAGGGGGCCAAGGCGGTGTAGTAAGGAAGCAGCTGGGAGCAGCTCTAAAAACTCAGTTTCCCAGAAGCCCCAGCGATGATTGCTGATCTTCTGTGTCTCCTTTGTTTTGCCTTTTTCCCCCACCACTTCTTTTCACTTTTTTTACCCCTCCCCTGTGCTGCAGTGGTAACATATTGCCCCTTGGTTTAGTGGGTTGCTGGTTTACATTTAAGGTGTTTAGAGCGACTTACCAGCTAGTTTAAATAGACTCGAATTCTAAGATTTCTAAGATAAGAAGTCAGTAAGGTGACCCTAATGGTCTACTCTCCACCCAAGTACTTTCAGAAGAGGAGGGTCTTCAGTCTGGGTTTGAGGACAGCGAGCGTTAGACTCTGCTGTTCGGACACCCAGGGGAAGTTCGTTCCACCACTTCGGTGCAGGACAGTAAAAAGTCTTGACGCTCGTCTTCCGTGGATCTTAAAGGTTGGCAGATTAATAAGTGCCTTTGTTTGAAAGGCATTACAATAAGAACAGAAAAGTACTGAAAAATAAGACTGATTCAATCAGAGGTAGAGCAGATCAAGAATTTAAAAAGGTTCTGTAGCCCAGAACAAAAGTATTTGGACAGATGGGACAAAGATTAACCAGCAGGAGAGTACTGGAAGGAAAGAAAATGGCTTGTGATCCAAAGCAAACCCAATCTGCTTTGCCATACTGTGGCAGGGGTGTGAATGTGTTTCAGTGGAACTGGATTACTTGTCTTTATTGATGGTGTGACTGCTGACAGCAGCAGGATGAAGTGCAGAAGCATCTTAACTGCCTCAACACTCAGTGAATGTTGCTTCACCTTGTAGCAGGACAGTGACACAAAGCATACCGCTAAATAGAGAAGTCGTCAAGGTGAATATTTTTGACTCACAAAGGCACTCACCCAGGGTGAACCTCACTGAGCGTACATTTCATTCACTGTGAAGGCAAGACTGACGGCAAACTCTCTGAAACAGGCTGCATTACATGCCTGATAGGCCGTCATCACTGAAGATGTCTGGAGGTTTCAGACTTCAGGCAGTGATTGATTGCAAATGATGTGCTACAAGAGCTAAGATAAGCTCCCCAGACGAAAAGTAAGTCATATGCTTCATTTCTTCTCTAATCCTTGGATTTGCATTATCCTGCCTTCTTAATAATATCACTCAGGTAATGGTTACATCTGTCTTCTGAGTTTCTGGCTGTTTGTTGTTAAAATGGTTTTAATATAAAAAGTTCTTCATATCGAAATCAAACTTGGCCCAGAAATCAAACCATTAATACGAATTGTGAACCACACCAAACCATGGCTCAGAAATTAAGCCCTGAACCAAACCAAAAAAAAAAAAAACATGGCCCAGAAACCAAGCATTAAATCGAACCCTGACCCAAAAACTGAGCACCACACTGACCAATGAAAACATGGTCCAGAAACTACTCAATTTCAAATCATTACCTAAGACCGAAGACCAAACCAAGTGATATCCCAGAAACTGAGCACCAAACTGAACCATTAAATGACCATTGGCCCAAAACTTCTGAACCATGGCCCAAAAGTTCCAAACTTATTCTTGGCCCAGAAAATGAGCACCAAACTAAACCATGGTCCAGAAACTGAACACCAAACCAATCCATTCAACCATGGCCCAAAAATGAGTACCAAACTGAATGATAAACCATGGTACACAACAATGGCCCAAAAGTACCAAACTGAATCATGGCCCAGAAACTGAGCATGAAAATTAACAGTGGCCTAGAAACTAAGCACCAAACCGAATTTCAGACCATGGCCCAATATTGAGCACCAAACTGAACCATGGTGCAGAAAATAAGCACCAAACTGAATTATTAAACCATGGCCTGGAAACCATGGCCCAAAACTGAGCACCAAATTAAACCATGGCCCAGAAATTGAGCACCAGACTGAACCATTGAATCATAGCCCAGAAACCGGGCACCTAACTGTACCAAAGAAGTATGGTTCTGTAGGGCTGTAAAATGGGTAACCGCTACACCTTTGCCATGGTCTAGAAACTGAGCACCAAACCAAACTATTAAACCATGGCCCAGAACTATGGTCCAAAAATGAGCACCAAACTGAACCATGGCCCAAAAATGAGGAGTACCAAACTGAATGATTAAACCATGGTCCATAACAATGGCCCAAAAGTACCAAACTTAACCATGGTCCAGAAAATAAGCACCAAACTGAATTATTAAACCATGGATTGGAAACTAGGAACCAACCTGAAATATTGAATCATGGCCCCGGAAACCATGGCCCAAAACTGAGCACCAAATTAAACCATTGAACCATGGCCCAGAAACCAAACATCTAACTGTACCACAGAAGCATGGTTCTGTAGGACTGTGAAATGGGGAACCACAACATCTTTACCATGGTCCAGAAACTGAGCACCAAACCAAACTATTAAACCATGGCCCAGAACCATGGTCCAAAAATGAGCACCAAACTGAACCGTGGTCCAGAAACTGAGCACCAAACCAATTTATTCAACCATGGTCCAAAAATTGAACTATTAAACCATGGCCCAAAAATGAGGAGTACCAAACTGAATGATTAAACAATGGTCCATAACAATGGCCCAAAAGTACCAAACTTAACCATGGTCCAGAAAATAAGCACCAAACTGAATTATTAAACCATGGATTGGAAACTAGGAACCAACCTGGAAACCATGGCCCAAAACTGAGCACCAAATTAAACAATTGAATCCATAACAATGGCCTAAAAGTACCAAACTTAACCATGGCCCAGAAACTGAGCATCAGAATTAACCGTGTCCTAGAAACTGAGCACCAAACCGAATTATTAAACCATGGATTGGAAACTAGGAACCAACCTGAAATCTTGAACCATGGCCCAAAATTGAGCACCAAACTGAACCATCGAATCATAGCCCAGAAACCGAACACCTAACTGTACCACAGCAGCATGGTTCTGTAGGACTGTGGACTGTGAAATGGGGAACTGCTACACCTGTACTACATGTACTAAATTCACACCATCACACGACCTGCCTGAATAACAACCCATAGGAAAGTGTGGTGAGTCCCTAGCAGCAGCAGCAGCAGCAGGGATGATGGAGTTGTTGTGTGGTGATTTTTCCCAAAACTCGCTCTTGTAAATACAAAAATGGTGTTTTTCCACTACAGTGACATAACCCTCGCTCCACAGCCTCCAGGATCTGCACTCTCCCTCTGCTGCTGGAAAAAATGGTTATATCATGATTAATCCTCTCTCTCTTTTAGAGATTCTTAGAAAATCTGCGTTTGGGTGGGCAGTGAGGGAGCACCAGGCTTCAGCTGATGGATAATTAAAAAGATGATGGTTTGTGTTGTGACCTTCTCCCACACTCACCACACACTACTTCACCACAGCATGAGCAACGTGTGGACAGCACACTCATACACCCCCTGCTTCCCCGCACAGTACAGTAGCCCCTGTTCTGGGCACCGTCTGTCACTAACAGATTCCCCAGAGGATGCTCGGGATAAAAGAGGTGTGGACGGTAGCTTCCGTCTTTGACTAAAATTACAGCTCTAAATGTTAATGAATTTAAGAGGTGAGAGAGAGAGAGAGAGAGAGAGAGAGGGAGCGCTCTGGCAGGTGGATCACTCATCCTTCTTTAAACAGAGGCCTCTGCTTTCTCCCCTCCTGCCTCCTCCTGGAATAATTATCAGTTAATTTCCTGCCAGCAGCAGAAACGCTGACAGGTAGGTGGCTGTGTACAACACCCGCTCAGGTGGATAGCTGGCTGGGCTGGTGGATGGCAGTCAGATATACAATATAAGACATACACTAAATTGACAAAAGTATTGGGACACCTGCTTTATTTCTTTTATTTTTTTCACAAATCAGGAAAATGAAATGCTTTTGTTGGAGTAACTGTATTCTCTACTGTCCAGGGAAGAAGGCTTTCTACTAGATTTTACTCTGAGCATTGCTGTGAGGATTTGATTGATTGCATTCACTGACCAGAGCATTGGTACGGTCAGGATGTTGAGGCTGGACGGTGATCACCTTCATCCCCCAACTCATCCTAAAACTACTAGATGGAGCTCCACCATCCATCATTCCAGAAAACGCAGTTCTTCCACTGCTCCACAGCTTCTCAATGATGGGGGGGCTTTATTATACCCCTCTCTAGCCCACGCCTGGCATTAGGCAGCATGATGCCAATAGGTTCATGATGTTTGAACACTCATCTGCTCGAGAGTCCTATTCTATTGGCAGTACTTCTCTACAAAAGCTAGACAAGCTGTGTGTGTGTGTGTGTGTGTGTGTGTGTGTGCATTTTCGACATCTGTGTCAAGTAGCTGAATGCATTCATTAGAAGGGGTGTCCGCAAACATTTGGACATATAGTGTAGCCCGCTGCCACAGCAAGTGGATGCAGAATAGCACCTTGTAATTAGCCACAAAAAAAACAGAAAATGCAGACTTGCGAGATCAAACAGGACCAAAACATATAAATAAGCATTAATTAGCATTATGACACATAAATGGTGAGGCTGGTTTCAGGAAGGGTGTTCAGAGTGTGATTCTTTGCACTTCTGAAGCCACGGGCAGAAAAAGGATCAGCGTGATGCGGTGCGGTGGCTTTCTATAGAGCGCTATGGCCCAGCAGGAGGGGATTGTTGGGGGGGTGGATGTACTGAACTGGGGAGGGGGGGGGTGGACTTAACTCAGTCCTCTTCAGAAAGCCCCATCAGTCAAACACTCCCACTGCTTGGTCTGCAAATGACTCTGGGTGATTATAGGCATACACTTCTCCATTCAGTGCAGTATTAATGTTCTCTGGGTTTGACAAAGAGCTGGAAGGAGATGTTCTGAACCGTATCTGTGTAATGAAAGCTGTATCATTGCTGCAGATTCTCTGAAAGGGGACTGATGTTCACCTACAAGGGAAAATACCACGCTGAGTTCAGTGAAGGCTCGAACACCAGAGTTCTGGATTAAATGAAAGGAACGGTTATTGTTTTTAACCCTTAGAAGTCTGAAGGTCTGAAGTTATACTATTTTAAGGTCATCCCTGATTACATAAGGAACTACATGGATGGTTACATAACTAATTGCATTTGCATTTGATTTACATGCAGTTTTCATCGGTTTCAGTGACCTGAAATGACAAAAACGTGATATATGTAAATATGTAAAGGATGTTTTTTCTTACTTTACAAATACTGGACAAAATCCAATGGCAGGTTTAGGGATTAGGGATGTATTGATTTGATACTAGGACTGGAGATCGGTCCCGATACTAATGTTGTTGTATACTTTTATTTTTTAAGTGAGCTGGAGATTTAGGAGGGGTGCAGAAATGAAATTGTTTAATTACCTTGAGCAGGAGCTCTTAGTTCACAGTCCGTTCTGCAGGCAGCTCAACCCCAAGTTCCCCCGAGCCCCAAGAATTATTAAAAAAGAAATAAGCACCAACCTGAATTATTAAACCCTGGCCCAGAACCATGGCCCAAAAATAAGCACCAAACTTCTCCATGGCCCTGAAACTGAGCACCAAACCGGATGATTTTACCATGGCCCAGAACCATGACCCAAAAATAGGCACCAAACTGAACCATGGCCCTAAAATATAGTCACCAAACTGAATTATTAAACCCTGGACCAGAATCATGGCCCAAATATAAGCGCCAAACTTCTCCATGGCCCTGAAACTGAGCACCAAACCAGATAATTTAACCATGGCCCAGAACCATGGCCCAAAAATAAGCACCAAACTGAACCATGGTCCAGAAACTGAGCACCAAACCAGATGATTTAACCATGGCCCAGAACCATGGCCCAAAAATAAGCACCAAACTGAATCATTAAACCCTGGCCCAGAATGATGGCCCAAAAATAACCACCAAACTTCTCCATGGCCCTGAAACTGAGCACCAAACCGGATGATTTTACCATGGCCCAGAACCATGGCCCGAAATGATGATGATTTTTCCCCTCAATCCCCCCCAAGCATTGTGTCTCAGTACACAGCTTTATAGGTGGTTTACAGCTTCAGGGAGGGGCAACAAGTGTGTATTCTTTAGATAGATGGACCTTTTTAGGACTTTTACGATCTAGGCAGTTGCAACAGGATATATCTGACTGACCGTATATGGTCAGACATCCATATCCTGATATTTAAAGACCTTTTTACATGTATTCATGGACTAAACACATCAGAAGCAACAGATTCTTATAAACCATTATTTATTTAATTATTTGATTTTTTTTTTTTTTAAGTTCTGGCCCACACCCGTTTTGACTGTTTCCACGTACGCTGTCTATTTCTGATGGTCATGGTCTTCACCTGGCCTGGCTTTCGTACCAGTCCACTTGATTCTGCTTTTACTAATAAACTCCCGTTCACAGTTTTCTATCAGAGTTTAGGTTTGCCAGATTTGATTCTGCCGTGTATTCTAGCCCTGATAGCTATGCTCTGGCAGGTGACCGTCCTGTCGGGACAAGCTGCACCACTGAACTGGAATCAGCCCTTCTGTTTGGGGAGGAGGGTAGCATGTGTGAAATACAGCAGTCATTTTCTTCAAGTGAATCAACCCAGCAGAAACGTGACTGTGTGGGATTCCCTGTGAATCGTGTTGTATTAGACGCATTCCCTCACACATGCTGGATGCATCTAATCAGACGCTCCTACATTTCAATTTTACAGTGAGATTGTGACAGCTCCGGGCGTCAGTGAGGAAAGTGTAGCGTAGCATGCCCGCAGTCGAAACTCAATAACATCAAATCTCCAGGAGGTGAGTCCGGTCTGTGCATTCCTGCTGTGGCTGACGAGCACGTACGCAATATGTCCAAAAGTTTGTGGACACCCCATTTTAATAAAGGCATTCAGCTGCTTTAAGCTGCAGCCATTGCTGACACATGTGCAAATACACACACACACACACACACACACCTTGTCTATACCACCTGCCCTGTGGTGGCCAGTCCTGTAAGGTCTTGACCTTTTAAAAAACAGGGTGAACGGAGTCTGCAGAGAGACAGATGGACACAGTCTGGAGTTACAGAACTGCACAGTGCTGCTGTATGGTCAGTGGAGCTGATAGAAGGACCAGTGAGTGTAGAGACAGAAAAGTGGTGTTAATACTATGGCTGACTGGTGTAATGGTTCATTATTTATAGACAAAAGTAAGTGTGACGGGGTGGTAAGTTGAACTGACGGATGCACACAAATTATAAAAACAAAAATAAGCTTTATGGTTTGAACTTTTGTGACTTATGTAAACACAGACTTATATATATATATTGTGTGTATAGATATGTATGTATGTATGTGTGTGTGTGTATATATATATATGTGTGTGTGTGTGTGTATATATATATATGTATGTGTGTGTGTGTGTGTATATATATCCTAGCAATTTAAAAATATTTCATAAAAAAATGATTTGCCAATATTTTTAGATGCAAATGTCATGTTGGTCAATATGGACATGTGGAAATGGCCATGTACTAATGACAGATTATAAAAAATTTAGGCTTTAGGAAATAGTATGTTCTCCTATATCATAGAAAAAAATCGGTTAACAGCTTTAAGTTTGGAAACACTTTTTAGCACATTTTTAAAAACAAAAAATAATTTGATTGTATTACATTTATTAATTTATTTATCATGAATTTATTTATTTATTCATGTATTTTATTTTTATTATGTCTTTATTTATTTGATGATGGTACATTATTTTTCTTTTTATTAATATTGTTACTGTGCATTTAATTATTTGTGCATTAATAATAATAATAATAATAATAATTATTATTATTATTATTTTTTTATTATTATTAATATCTTCAGTTTTACAACAGAACTGTGCTTTGAACAAGTCGACAGTATAGAGCCGTACATTCTGTCTCACCTGAGGGAATAATTATCCTGGGTGAATTCTCTTCCTCTCACCTCTTCTGCACTTATTTCAAGGTGAAATCTGCTGGAAATAAGAACCTCAGTTCTCCGCAGTGAATTTATATAAAAGCTACAAAAGTTTGCTCTTCTGTATTTGCATATATACGTTTGGAAAATTAGATTTTCTCTTCCTGTCAGCATGACTGCTCTGCCTAATTTTCAGCATTTATTCATATTAATAAACCCTATGACAACATCATTTATTGTTGTAGCTCTGCTGCTGGAATGACTTTGAAAAGGAGCTGCTGTTCTCGTGTCAGTGCTGTACAACACTTGTAAATGTATTGCAAAAAAAAAAAAAAAAAAACGCTCAGAGCACAGAGAACAGGCAGTAACAGCAGCTGTATATTAAACCACATCCACTCCAGTGGACGTAAAGCACCCACAATGCAAATGAAGAATTCCTCAATCACTAGGCTATTATTATTATTATTATTATTATTATTATTATTATATGGATATAATTAAGCAGTAATACTAATAGGAGAAAGTGCTGTAACAAGAGATATTGGCACTGGTGTACTGTGGTCATAGACATGAGGCCACATGCCAAGTGCTGAAGATACCAGTAAAGATACTCATGCAATAGCAGCATTCAACATTAAATGGTAGCAGATCATGCTCCCTCTCTGATTGGCTGATCTCTGTCTTAAACCACACAATATACCATAGCTAGCAACACTGCTGATGAGTACTGGAGAAAAAAAGAGTATTCTTATACGTATTAGATGCAATCTCTCCGCCATTTTCAAAACTGGAAATAAGGGGCGACAGAAATATGGAGCCAGTCAACAGCTCCCTAAACCATTACACTGAACAATTCTCCCAGCGGACAGTTCTGTGTCCCCAAGTATGGTTAGCTATGCTGAGAAAAGCTGGCTTATCCTCCATGCTCAGAACCGTTTGGCCCTGCAGTGGAAAAGAGGCCAATTCCTTTCTTAACAGTAAAAAAAGTAAAATCATGTGACAACGTATAATATAATACTCATACATACTCAAAAGGATTAGCAGAATCCACATTTTAGTCTCATTAAAATATAAAACCAACATTTAACACCATTATTATTAGACTCTGCAACAGCTTCTACCCCCAAACCATCAGACTTCTCAACACACAAGGCCTGAGCTTAGAGCTGGGTCTCAGCTGTTGTCCGAAAATCCTCCTAAGCCTGTTCACTCGACTCTGTGCTCTCAGATATGAGGCTTTATCCTCTAAACAGGTCTGATCTGAGGCCTCAGTTAGCTGGACGCTTCTGGCTACATGTCACTGTCCATGGATCGCTGGTTCCTTGGTAATGTGGATGGATCTCTGTTGAGTCCAGCTGCCTTTAACTTGAGCAGATAATCACTTGCGTCAGTCCTGGTTTTGACGTTTTCACGTAAATACGCTAGACTGTGGCCTTGTGCTCAGGTGGAATCACAGTGAAGGCCTCTTGACTTGACCTTTTGTCTTCCTGTGATTAAATTAAATGAATTCCTGGTGTTCAGTTTTGATCACAGTTAACCCGAGTATCCCTACCAGCCTGTCCTCACTGTAGTTTGGAAGTCAGGCCTGTAAGACAAGCCCATCTTTTACCAATGGTGACCCAGGGGAAGCTTTGACCCTGTACAGTCGACACCCAGCCCTAATAACCTCCATGCTGGCCCTCTGAGAGCATGGTCTCTATGACCCAGGCCTTCCTGCACAGCTGCAGCACTTGTGGCTCTGTGGCCTAATTCTACTACAGGTGGTCAACCAGGGGGAAGCGTAGCTGCTCTTTTACACACCGACCCACCAGAGAGCCAGACACTTACACACACACACACACACACACACACACTCTGACTTCACACATGCTTAGTGGATCTGTGTTTTAAAGGAGTATGTTTTAGTTGTGCAAAAATTGCTCAGATGTGGTTTCACAAGCCTTTTTACCACCCTGTTATTTAACCTCAGGTAAAATGACACACTGATTTTCCATTTGCGGAGAAAAAAACAATAAGCTCTGCTCTGATTGGCTGGTTTACGGCATTAACAATGGCTAATAAAACCCACATATTATAGCATAGTTTTTACACAGTTGCAAAAAACACTGTGCCACTAATAATCAATTATAAACTATTATTAAAGATACATTTCTAAATATAAGATTAAATAATGGGGTGGTGGTCATCATCATTATCATCATCATCATCTTCATCATAATCTTACATTCTGACCTTACTAAGGCTCTTGTCACTAAATGCAATGCAATGTATGTTTAATAATCTAGTAGAAATGAGCAGGTGTCCCAATACTTTTGTCCATATAATGTATTAGACGAAAAACTTTTAACTCTCACTAAATATATAACAAGTCAAGACTGTGATGTAATAGTTTTGGGGGTTTGCAATCGGCCTGTTTTCCAGCTCTGTTCTGGTTCTGCTGGATGTTCTTCTGAAGGAGGTTTCTGAGTGTTAGAGGTTCACGATTAAAGATAAACACAGTTTCCCTCATTTACACCACCAGCAGCTCTTGTGTTGGTCATCTGTGTGAATTGATGTAAAGGCAGTTCTCCTCTTCTGTGGACGCCATGTTTTTCGAAGACTGCCAAACTTTTTTTCTGAACATGATTATAATGGGATTTCATTGCCAGCGGAGTCACTGAATGATTGATTAAATCTTATTTTGCTGCTGTGTTTTTGTAGAGCCTGATTTATGCGATATGCCAATGGGATAGACCAGCTTATTTTCTTTCCATAAATTCAGAAGTAGTCTTTTTTTAATTACTTGTGTACTTATGTTTAGTTTGGAAAAGGCCGCTGCTTTACAAAGTTTTACAGCATTTAAGCAATTTCTCGCTGTGGCGGGTTTCTGTAGCAAGGAAGAACTATAATTGGTCTTAAAAGGAGACGGTCTGTCCTTCTTCTTTGCACAAAGCCATGTTTTCAGACTCTTTCCTGATTATCCCAATGGTTCTGAAGTGCAGAGCATACTTGCGAGCAAAAAAAGCATCTCCTATAACTGTAATCTTCAAGCAGAAATGGAGTGGTGCTCAGTTTGCACCCAAAGTGTGATTGTAGACACTATACAGTGGGGGAAAAAGTATTTAGTCAGTCACCAATTGTGCAAGTTTTCCCACTTAAAAAAATGAGAGAGGCCTGTAATTGACATCATTGACAAAATTAGAAAAAAAATTAGAAAATCACATTGTCTGATTTTTAAAGAATTTATTTGTAAATATTGGTGGAAAATAAGTATTTGGTCACCTACAAACAAGCATGATTTCTGGCTCTCACAGACCTGTAACTTCTTCTTTAAGAGGCTTCTCTGTCCTCCACTCATTACCTGTATTAATGGCACCTGTTTGAACTGGTAAACAGTATAAAAGACACCTGCCCACAACCTCAAACAGTCCCACTCCAAACTCCACTATGGTGAAGACCAAAGAGCTGTCGAAGGACACCAGAAACAAAACTGTAGACCTGCACCAGGCTGGGAAGACTGAATCTGCAATAGGCAAGAAGCTTGATGTGAAGAAATCTACTGTGGAGCAATAATCAGAAAATGGGAGACCTACAAGACCACTGCTAATCTCCCTCGATCAGGGGCTCCACGCAAGATCTCAGCCCGTGGGGTCAAAATGATCACAAGAACGGTGAGCAAAAATCCCAGAACCACATGGGGGGAACTAGTGAATGACCTGCAGAAAGCAAAGGGACTAGGACGACTGGTCCGTGTACATGAAAGAATGAATGGGGCCATGTATTGTGAGATTTTGAGTGCAAACCTCCTTCCATCAGCAAGGGCATTGAAGATGAAACGTGGCTGGGTCTTCCAGCATGACAATGATCCCAAGCACACTGCCAGGGCAACAAAGGAGTGGCTTCGTAAGAAGCATTTCAAGGTCCTGGAGTGGCCTAGCCAGTCTCCAGATCTCAACCCCATAGAAAACCTTTGGGGGAAGTTGAAAGTCTGTGTTGCCGCCGACAGCCCCTAAACATCACTGCTCTAGAGGAGATCTGCATGGAGGAATGGGCCAACATACCAGCAACGGTGTGTGCCAACCTTGTGAAGACTTACAGAAAACGTTTGACCTCTGTCATTGCCAACAAAGGATATATAACAAAGTATTGAGATGAACTTTTGTTATTGACCAAATACTTATTTTCCACCATTATTTGCAAATAAATTCTTTAAAAATCAGACAATGTGATTTTCTGATTTTTTTTTTCTCATTTTGTCTCTCATAGTTGAGTCTACCTATGATGTCAATTACAGGCCTCTCAACTTTTTAAGTGGGAGAACTTGCACAATTGGTGACTGACTAAATACTTTTTTTCCCCACTGTATGTCCAAAGTTTGTGGACACCCCTTCTAACGAATGCATTCAGCTACTTTCAGTTGCACTGACACAAAATAGGACTCTCTGGAGACATGAGATAGACATGATCCTATTGGCACCATGCTGCCTAATGCCAGGCGTGGGCTAGAGGGGTAGAAAGCCCCCCAGCACTGAGCAGCTGTGGAGCACTGGAAGTGTGTTCTCTGGAATGACGGATGATGAAGCTCCATCCAGTACTTTTGGGATGAGCTGTGGAGTTTGGGATGAGGTGAGGTGGTGGTGGTCGTCATCATCATCATCATCATCATCATCATAATCCAGCATTCTGACCTTACTAAGGCTCTTGTCACTAAATGCAATGCAACAAAGGCTCAGAAATCTGGTAGAAATGAGCAGGTGTCCCAATACTTTTATCATTTTACATATAATGTATTAAAGGAAAAACAGCACAATTTTAACTCTCACTAAAATGACTTGTATAATCACTTGAGAAATAATTCAAGCGAGACCTTCCAGAACCAAACTGGCCCGAGTTCTACATCTGCTTGAAGCCTTTTAGGGGCGAATATGCAGTGCACTTCAGGACTGAGATAATAAGAAAAAATGACTAACCACTGACGCAGAACATGTGAGATACATGTTTTATGTTGGACTAGATGCTGCTGTCCCCTTAGCATTTTCATTAGGCCTCTCCATCTGTGCTCTTCTCATGTAGCCTTTTACAGTACATTTACTATTATATGCACCATACTGAGAGTACAATGAGACATAGAAGGTATTTGCATAACGTGGTCTACACAGAAGAAGACCATTCAGTGGAGAAAGAGAAACGGGTTAATGCCAGTCCAGTTTTTCCTCCAACATACGGGTACATGTCCAAATGTTTGTGGACACCCCTTATTATGAATGCATTCAGCTACTTTAAGCTGCACCCATTGCTGACACATCTGCAAAAGCTCTCACACACAGCTTGTCTAATCCCTGTAGAGAAGTATTGCCAATAGAATAGGACTCTCTTCCCTGGACAGTAGAGACAGTTACTCCAACAAAAGCAGGATCAGCTCTTTTTAATAGCCTTGATTTCAGAAGAAACTGGGAATGAGTAGGTGTCCCAATACTTTTGTCCATTAGTGTATGCACTGCACTGAGAGTACAGTGGGAAATGGGCCATTCAGTGGAGAACGGAGGATAATAAAAGTCAGTAGTTTGTTTTACAGGTACTCTGCATACCTAGAAAGCATATGCAGCTCAGAACAAGAGTGGGGGGGCGGTCCTACTCCTCCTGACTGAATTAATAAGGGTAATAACAGGGTTGTTTATGTGGGTGGAGAATCAGGGGAAAGTCCATTGTTCACTGCAGAGCGTTTGGCTTCTCCGTTGGAAAATAGGCTCGTTACGATACTTACGCTATCGGCTTATCGTACAATATATGGAGCTTATATAATATATGGACCTGGATTCAGAGTCCCATTCAATAGATCTGGTGTGGGGATATTTCGGCTTTAGGCAGAATGAGCAAGCAGACCATTATCGTGAACGAGGCTGGATGTCAAGAACGAGCCAAGCCCATTATCGTGAACGAGCTAGTTTGTCGGTGTAATTTTATCCATATTAGAATTATTTATGAAATTTTTACAATATTTACATCACAGTATCTGAATATTCTTAATTAACAGAAGTGAATTTCTCTTTAAAAGGGTGTAAGTGTATTATTATTCAAGTTTCTTTAAAAGGTAAAGGTGCACGTATTTGTCACTGTACAGCGAAATGCGTCCTCTGCATTTAACCCATCTGGTAGTGAACACACACTCACACATGTGTTAGGGGCAGTGAGTACACACACACACCCAGAGCGGTGGGCAGCCAACTCCAGCGCCTGGGGAGCAGAGAGGGTAAAGGGCCCAACAGTGGCTGCTTGCCGAGCCCAGGAATCGAACCCACAACCCTGTTATCGATATCCTGGTGCTCTAACCGCTGAGCCACCACTGCCCCTAAAGCTGACAGGCCCGTACAGGACAAAACTATATACATACTAAACATATTAAAATAAAGTAAAAAATTATATTAAATAAATACAAAATACAGAATATAAGTCAGGAGGGATCTGTAGAAATTCTCTGATATGTACATTTATGAGACAGGTATAGTCAGAGAGAGTGGAGCTAAATATAAATATGTATGTTTATGTTTATTCCTGTTGTATAAAGTGACTTAGTGATGTTGTCCACAGCAGTGATATATATATATATATATATATATATATATATATATATAGTATTAATAATACTAATAATAATTGAAAAGTGCAGTGGTGTTGGTGAAAGGTTCACAGCTTGTTTAGGAACCTGATGGCTTGTGGGTAGAAACTGTTCATTAGCCGGTTTGTTCCGGTTTGATGGTTTATTCAGTTATTTTATCAGTGGCATAAAATGGTCTGTTATCATGACAGGCCCACCCAAGACCTAGGTTGAACATCCTTCCACCTTTTTAAGGCTTATAAAAGCTTAAAAGCTTTGTCGCAAAAGACTGTAAAACAAAGACTGCTTGGCTGCAAACGAGTACTACAGAGCAGCATTTCTGGCAGTTTTTTGGACGTAATGCTCCGCAGTCTGGGATTTCTTTGTGATCATGATGCAACACTGCAGTACACTGAAGTCCTGCTCCTTCAGCTTCCCAAAACAATGTAGAACAGGCTGGATATCAAGACCACATCCCTGTTAGCAGGGCCTGTTTTCCCAAATCAGAGTATTTTAATGCATTTTTCAGCCCATCCAGGTACAGTGTAAACCATTCACACCGAGGAACCTGACAGGGGCAGTGAGTAATAGCTTTGGGAATATTTGAAGGTGGGTTATGGATATTGCTGTGTGGATCTTTGTCCATTAATATTTATGACATTTCAGACTGAGGCAGCGTATTGAATATTTATAATAACCGCATGTGGCTGTATCACACCGATGTCGACTGGGACTCGTTTTGGAAGAATTCCATGGGAAAGCACAGGGGGAAAAAGGCAGCTTAAAGCTATTATTTAAATCAAATGTATGGCTCCTTTCCATCCATCCCTTTTACCTATTAGATGGCTCATTTTCTAAATATAACCCCTCTCCATCTTCAGCCAAAATAGCGGAAATTTTGATGCCACTGTTTACGAAGCTGCGAGTGTAAACAAACCGTTTGAGCCTTTAAGAACTGCTTGCTTGAATATCGCTTCTTGAATTTATAGCACATCATTTCACAGGCTGTGGTTTTTAAAAAGGCAGCCCGACCCCAGCACCTGCTTTCTTCACTGTTGGAACCTGATGGAAATAGCAGACCTGTTGTAAAGCCGTGTTTAGGGCAGCGGGAGGGTCTTTCACACACTAAGCAGGTCACTTGTAGAAGGCCTGGCTTCAAGCTCAAGCATTGTTTGGGATGTTTGTCCAAACAGCCAAAGAAAACAGTAAAAGGGTCAGCTTAGAATATCCCTCTGTCTGTCTGTCTATCTCTGTTTTCTATCTACATTTACATTTACATTTACGGCATTTAGCAGACGCTCTTATCCAGAGCGACTTACAAAAGTGCTTTATCTATATCTATCTACCCCTCTGTCTGTCTGTCTGTCTGTCTGCCTATCTATCTATCTATCTGTCTATCTATATGTCTGTCTATCTATCTATCTATCTATCTATCTATCTAATATGTCTGTCTGTATGTCTATAGATCTGTCTGTCTGTCTGTATGTCTAGAGATCTATCTGTCTGTCTGTCTGTCTGTCTGTCTAGCGATCTGTCTATCTATATGTCTGTCTGTCTATCTACCGGTCCATCAGTCTATCTGTCTGTATGTCTATCTATCTATCTATCTATCTAATATGTTTGTCTGTATGTCTGTCTATATGTATTTTCTATCTATATCTGTCTAACCCTCTGTCTGTCTGTCTATATGTATTTTCTATCTATATCTGTCTACCACTCTGTTTGTCTGTCTGTCTATATGTATTTTCTATCTATATATATCTACCCCTCTGTCTGTCTATCTACTGGTCTATCAATCTATCTATTTTCTATCCATATCTATCTACATGTCTATAGATCTGTCTGTCTGTCTGTTCTGTGGTTTATGGTTATGTATTGTTGCTTCAGGTTTGTGGGGATTTGATTATGCACAGCTCTCTTAGGATCCTGCTACAGCGTTTCAGTTGGGCTGAAGTTTGGCCTTTTTCAGCATTGTGTTGTAGATTTGCTGGTCTGCTTCATTGGCATCATTGTCCTGTTTCATGACCTAATTTTGGCCAAGTTTTAGCTGTTGGATAGATGGCCTTACATTTGACCCCAGAATACTTTATTGTTCTACAGAAGATCGTGGTCAACTCAGTGACTGCAAAACCAAACACCCCCACCTTTGCAGTGTGGCCAGACGCCTCCACTTTGGTCTTGTCTATTGTTCCAGAAGTCTTGTGGTTTGATCAGATCCTTTTAGCATTTACCATGCTAACTGAGGCCTGTAGAG
Source organism: Salminus brasiliensis (assembly GCF_030463535.1). Taxonomy (NCBI): domain Eukaryota; kingdom Metazoa; phylum Chordata; class Actinopteri; order Characiformes; family Bryconidae; genus Salminus; species Salminus brasiliensis. Next base: position 48,388,714 of record NC_132880.1, on the reverse strand, counting down.
CCTGAGCTCTTGTTTTTTTTGCAGTTTCTTTGAGCATTGCCTGGTCTCATCTGGGGTGAAGTTGCTGTTAATCCAATCATCCATCTACACAATATGTCCAAATGTTTGTAGACACCCTTTCTAATGAATGCACTGAGCTACTTTAAGCTGCACCCATGGATATATCTCGATCTGTCTATTTGCTCCATGTTTGCACTGTATGTATTCTGGTGTAGCCTTTATGTAGCATCACCATGGACCTGGAGGAGCGTAATAGCGCTCCACTGAAGTCTTATACACAGCTGAAATGACAAATAAAGCCTCTTGACTTGACTTTTAAATCTGAATCGGTCTAATGCATTGTGTAACATCATGCCGCACTGACTACAGAATAGCTGGTTTTGGTGATTTAGATGTTGGAGTTGAGTCATATTTCTGGCAAGGATTTCACATATGAATATGCAAGACAACAAAAGTACAGCACGACTTTCCTTGTACACTGACTGTAGCTGGACCTTTTTACTCAGAGACACATCAGTTGGCAGGCGGAGAAAGTCTATGCTACAATCTAGGCTAGCTGAGGATCAGGAGAGGGGGCTTGTCTTAGCGGATGGCTGCCAGTTCCTGGAAGAACACTCAAGGGGTCGGGGGTTGTGGGTTCGATTCTCGCTCTGATCTCTGACAAAAGCACTGATGATGATCACCACCCCACCTCATCATCCCCAACTCATCCCAAAAGTACTGGATGGCGCTCCACCATCCATCATTCCAGAGAACACAGTTCTTCCACTGCTCCACAGCTCAATGCTGGGGGGCTTTATACCCCTCTACTAGCCCACGCCTGGCATTAGGCAGCATGGTGCCAATAGGTTCATGCTGATATGCTCCAGAGAGTCCTATTGTATTGGCAGTACTGATCTGCAGGGGCTAGACAAGCTGTGTGTGTGTGTGTGTGTGTAACCTTTTGGATTTTTAGACAGTAGAGAACAAAAGCAGGATGATCTTTTTTAAGACCCTTGATTTGAAAAGAAACGAAAAACAAGCAGGTGTCCCAATACTTTTGTCCATATAGTGTACCTATTAACCTCAAGTAAGACTTCTTCTCCTGAGGCAGTCTGCCTTGACTATGTTCAGACTGCAGGAAAATCGGATTCGTTTTTTAAATCAGATCTGGTGAGATGACCGTCTGAGCTGTTAAATGTAAATGATCGGATCAGATCGGATTTATGAGCATGGGTTGCTGTGGTAACAGCGTAGGCGCTAACGAGCTGCTTTTATACGTGGTCGCTCCGTATTTGATGTCATTGTCTGTCGAACACATTTTAAACCATCTCCAGATGTGGTTTGGATCTGATTAGCAAAACTCGGATTTCATGTGGTTTTTAGCTGTTCAGACTACCACAGTGTAGATCTGCCAAAAATCCGATTTGAGGTGGCAGACTGAACATAGCCTTAGTGCGTATGGAGGCGGAGCTATTGGCAGATTATTTAAAATATGATTATTATTATAGTCATTTAAAGCTCTTTATTATCGTTCTCTCTCTCCTGCTCCTCTTACAGACCTTCAGGTCTATCCTCCATCTTTCCCTCTGCGGTCTGCGTCGACAGACTTTTTAGCTCTACTAGCCATCAGTCTAGTCTTAGTGCAGTGGCTGCCCGAGTGTTTTCCTACACTGTACCCAAACGTTGGTAATTATATTAATGTTTCTTTTATTAATGTTTTAATTTGTTTACTGTTTACTTGTATACTGTTTTATTGATCTTTGGGATGTAAGGAGTGTCGTGAAAGGCACCATCAAATAAAATGTATAGCAGCAATAACATTAACAACAACAACAACAACAACAATAATAATAATAAAAATAATAATAATAATCATTTGTTTACTGTATTTTTTTGTCTTTTGGATTTAAGGCAGCTATTTATTATGAGTGTTTAAAAACTGCAATAACTAACTTACAATTCATTATAACAATATTTAATAATTTAATAATTAATAGTTATTGTTATAAAATGTGTTTTAATTATTACTGGATTGAGCAATTTCTGGATTTATTATTGTTTGATGATGATGGTGATGAAGATAATAATAATAATAATAATAATAAATCCACCCAACCACCCGTTGTTGTTGTTGTCATTATTATTATTATTATTATTATTATTATTATTGTTGTTAGTTATTGGCACCTTTCATAACACTCCAAGCTACCACACCCCAATCATATAGTAAACAAATTAATAATAATTTACTACTACTACTACTGCTAATAATAATAATAATAATAATAATAATAATAATTGTAATTAATTGATTGATTATTATTATTATTATTATTAGAGTGAATGGATGGGTGTGTGTGAGTGTGTGTTTTGGTTGGGGGGCGGGTACCCTGAGACGAACTGGTGCCCTGTCCAGGGGGTATTCCAGCCTTGCGCCCACCCACAGCGACCCTGCCCAGGAAGAAGCAGATAAGAGGATGAATGGATGAAAGAAGAACTCTCTCTCTTTGCAGCCTTTCTGTGCACGTCTGATGCTGGTGGTGATTAGGCAAGCAGAGCCACTCTGCTTATTTTAAATTAACATTCTTTTGAGGCCCTCAAGAGCAGCGTCGGTTTCATAAGACGCTGCTTCTGCTCGGAAAAGCTTGTTACACGGGTTCAAAGCCACAATCAGGGATTTGTAAAGCTGATTTTGTTTACAGAAAATTAACAGCGTCTACCCATTGATGCTTAAAGATAACACCTATTAGATGCTTCATCTGCCAAGTCTAATTCTCATGCTTTTACTGTCAGACAGAATATGAGGGGTTTTAATATTGTGTTTACCAACAATAACAACGTAAACACAACTGTGCCAGAAATGTTCATTAAGACAGTGGCTGTTAGGGTTCGCATTCAGAGCTGAGACTTTTTGGGTACTTTCCCACTTGTCCCGAATACTGGAAGCTGAAAAATCAGGTAAGAAACGTGACAGGAAGGGATTCATAGATTGAGAAGCGGTGATACAGTGCAGTGAGGGTCTCGTTGGATGTGTTGGAAATGGGCCGTAACGCAGATGCACTTAATGATTGGCTAAAATGAGTGATTGCCGTTGACCGTGATGAAGGCCGCAGTGTGAAGGAAGCAGCTGAATCTGCATGGGTGTGAAAGCTTACGGTCATACTGGTCTACCAGCAGTGGCAGAAATCTCACCAGTCTACAGGAACTTCTCCTCATTCTGGAGCAGAAGTGAGTGAAGGCCTCTTGCTTGCCAATTAGCTCCATGTGTTGATGGTCTGCTGATGGTTTCCTGTGGAGCGTTCTTTTTTAGAAATTGGTGGTGAAGAACCTGCGCTGACTTCTAGAAGCAGTTTTTGCCTGGAAGCGAAGCCATTTTCATTCACAAGCTGTGAAACACGCCGGCAGTCAATGTCCGTCAGTTTCGAGGAGAATTTCCTGTCGACTGGTAAGATTTCTGCCACTGCTGGTAGACCCTTATGACTGTAAGCTTTCATACACCTGCAGATTCAGCCACTTCCTTTACACTGTATTCTTTGGCCACGCCCAAATGCAGTCACTGCTTTGCATCCCACGAAACCCTCACTGCACTGTACCTACTCTTCTTAATCTATGAATCCCATCACACACTCTGCAGGTATTTATAGCCTGATCATCCTTGTGTGCAAGAGCCTGTAGTTACTACCACCTTCAAATGACATACACACATTATATATATATATATATATATATATATATATATATATATATATATATATATATATATATATATATATATAGATCCAGATTCTAATCTGGATATGAAACATGAATACATTAATGCCAGGTGTAAATGTCTCATTGGGTCCAGACCAGCAATGATTCTGGGCTTGTTTGGAAAGGGGCTTTAAAATGGGGAGTTTGAGGTTAAAGGTAAAGGTCTTAATGGGGGGTTCTGGTAAGTTGGGGCGATTTTACCAAAGAGACGTGACTGGCAGATGGGTGCACCCACTGTGGTCTTACCTGAGTACAGAAAAACAGCCTTTAATTGTTGATGAAACTCATAAATGACTGCTTAATTAGTTCATTAGGAGGATCAGGTGTGTGGACGGCAGTGGTAATTCAGGACCAAGCTTCATATTCAGTACATTCTTTGATGCAGTGGTCAGTACCTACCAAAAGTGATCCAAGGAGGAACAACTGGTGAACTGCTGACAGGGTCATGGGCACTCAAGGCTTATAAATGGTCATGGAGGTCCCACCTCACAATGTACCGGACTTGTACCTAACGATGCCAGATACCACAGGACGTCTTCAGACGTCTTGTGGAGTTCCTGCAGATGGCGTTAACGGGATCGGTGTGTAAGGACTTATGAAGAAAAGTAACAGGGCTGATGTTAGCTCTCACTGTTCGTATTCAGTTTTAACGAATGTGTAATTTAAAGAATGAGAGTGATCGATTAAAATAGGTAATAAGGCTAATTATCTCCCAAGGATGTGCTGTATGTCCTATTAAAAGAATGTGTCATCTTATTATTAGGGATTTAAAGCATCCCAGTCTTAAACCTGTCTGAAATCAAGAAGACAGCTCGACTCTTGAAGAGTCAGACTGAGGTTCACCTCCTTACCACCTTCTGTTGGTTTTACATTCAGAACACTGCCTGCAATAAGAACAGCCCATTCATTATGAGATAGATGCAATAGATGAGGATCTGCTCTACGGCTTATGAGCAGGCTGATGCTGCGCTAACATGACTGGCATTACGACTTGTACTTGTACACTGATCAGCCATAACATTAGAAACACTAATATAACATATCTGATACTGTGTAGATCCCCCTGGTGCCGCCAAAACAGCACATATCAACCCAACCGTGTTTGAAGACGGTTCTAAAGAAAGAGCTGAACGCAGCCACAGGAGGGCGCTGCTGCAGCGTCACTTTTACCTGCAGTGTGGACGTAGCCTTATCAGAAAATGATGATCATCATATAACGATTAGATTAGACATTAGATGATTTCAGAATCTGAGATCAGCCAGTGTTTCCTGCATATTACAGACAATAATCTCGAAAAGTGTATCGATAGTAGGGCTGGGCGATATGGTAAAAATACTATATCACAATATTTAATATTTATATACGATATTTATCATGATATGTGTAATCACAGACTTAAAACATCAGTAGCAACATATTCTTATAAACTACTATTCAGATCCTCTCCTGTACTGAATACAGTGATTTATACTCAACATCTTTATACTCTACTCTTCATCTAATTAACCCAGTCTAATTATTATTATTATTATTATTATTATTATTATTGTTTTGTGTTAAGCAAGTTTATTAAGTCTCCTCCATATGCTTAGAAAAGCTTATTGTTATCACCATAACAAAATTAATCACAATATGATAAAATATCGTAATATTGCCCAGCTCTAGACGATAGAATAGTGAGTGACCTTTGATGCTTAGTTGGATAAACAGTCTTGGGGGCAGTAAGCCGCATGAGACACTGCAGCTGCAAGGCTTTGCATACTATCATCAATTCCAGTGTAGAACAGCACCGGGTATAATCAGCAGACTGCGTCCACATTTTGCTGATATGCAAATTTGAGTTGAGATGTTCTGAGAATCAACACTGAATTTCATTCATTATATTAATAAATGCTGTCTCACAGTAATTAGTCTTCCGGGGCTAAACTCAGACAGTTGTTGTTTTCGGTTTGGGCTGGTTGGGTGTTTGTGTGAAAGTGGCATGCCCTTCTGATAGTACAACTGCACGGGTGTCGGGCTCTCAAAATACTGCTTTGCATTTTTCATGAGATCTTGGAGGGTATCTGCAGCTCTGGTTCCTGCTCACTTTGCCTCAGCTTCTGCTGTTAGACAACCTTTTTGTCCTACAATCTGATCTACAATCAAGGGTTTCTTTGAGATTGAGTTGTTCTGACTGCCTTGCGAGGCTTTTTGTAACCTGTGCAGGCAGGAAGTGACTTAGAGGTTACAATTAGGGATGTCCCGATCAAGTTGTTTACCCCCTGATCTGATCTAGTCTGATCAGAGTCTCGTAATTCTGATTTTCGGCTAAAACCGATCTGATCCGATCCGATCTGTTTCTGTAAATCCTACAGCTCCACTGCTTAGCTGTGCTAATCCATCTGCAACGGTAAACAGCAGTAAAATCACTAATTTAGGAGCAGTTTCTAAAATCAGACTCAATTCTAATCTGATCTACTTTGTTTGGAGCAGCTTTTTAAACTTGCTTTTAAACTCTAGTGTTTAATATCTTACAGTCCAGTCTGACTATTCAGAAGCGCTTATTTACTTTAAACTAAGGATGCCCTGATCCGAGTCTCTTAATGCTCTTAATCGGCCGATACTGATCAGATCCGATCCACTCTTTGTATTTCAACTTAGGTCAGCTGTGCTAATCCACACAACAGCAGTAAAATCACTATTTTAGAGGCAGTTTCTAAAATCAGACTCAATTCTAATCTGATCTTTTTTGTTTGGAGCAGCTTTTTAAACTTGCTTTTAAACTATAGTGTTTAATATCTTACAGTCCAATCTGACTATTCAAAAGCGCTCAATCACTTTAAACTAGGGATGCCTTGATCCGATCCGAGTCTCTTAATGCTCTTAATTGGCCGATACCAATCAAATCCGATCACATCTTTGTATTTCAATTAGGTAATCTGTGCTAATCCACACAACAGCAGTAAAATCACTATTTTAGGAGCAGTTTCTAAAATCAGACTGAATTCTAATCTGATCAACGGCTGTTTTAAACTCTATAGTGTTTAATATCTTACAGTCCGGTCTGACTGACCCACCTGACCATTCAGCTCCCAGCTCCTCTACAACTCTTATGCAGTCTGATCACGGAGTGTGTAAGCATTAGCATTAGCATTAGCCTCCTCCTCGGTTCTGAATGCGCGGTTCAGAGCTGGTTTAGAACCGAAGCAAGGAGCGTGGTTCTCTCGCTGGTAGATCAGAGCTTCTCCACCGTAGTTTGACCGTAGAGACCTCTAGTCTCTAATCAGGAGGAGTTCAGGAGTGAAGACGGGATGGGAGGAACGTTAGATCTTCTCAAAAGGAGAAAATGGAGTAAAATCTCTGTGTCGTTGCTCAACTACAATCAGACTGGGTGGAGTTTTCTTTGGCAGCGCTGAGAAAAACAACATTTCACGTCAGAAGAGCAACATTTTGTGGAAGAGTGAGGAGTTTAGATTCACATCATGAAGAACTAAAGCTGTTTTGAGAGCCAATGAAGGCTCGAACCAGTATTTTACACTTCAAAATAAAGGTGCTGCAAATTTAAATTTACCAATTTAAAAGGTTCTTCACAAGCGTTTTAAGAAAAATTAATTTTTTATGGTTCATATGGTTCTCCTATGGCATCGCTCAAAGAAGAGTGTAGCATAGTCGTCCTAATAAAGTGCTCAGTCAGTGTAAGAAGTGCCAGAGCTGTAGTCCATGCCAGGTTTTCTGTTTAATAACATAAAGCCTGGCATGAACGACACCATTAGGCAGAATCAAACTGAGGAACATGCTTTTGGGAAATGAGCCTAAATGGCAGACATAAAAATGAAGCATTTAAAAATAGCCGAGATGCCGAGGAGACGTTTCCAGTGAGTTGTTCCTAGCCCTCACACATTTAATCAGACACAACAGATCATTTCAAGCTCCCCTTCAGAAGTAATTAGCTCAGAACTTATATCTCTTTTGACCAGTGGGAAATGAGGTCCTAATTAGCCTAATTTGTCTATTAATTTCTTTTTTTTATCATTGAGATGTTGCATGAAGGGATTGAGAACTCCCAAAAACTCTTTTCTGTTTCACTGGGGGGTCGGAGAAAAGAAGTTCCTCAGGTTGTTTGAAGTTTTATTCTCTTCTTTTTACTTTATCGCCCATGACTGACCTCAAAGAATGGCCGCCCACCACTTGTGTGACCAATGATTTCTACAGCAAGCAGCCCACCCTCATCACAGTCGCTGCGTCGTCACGTCCAGCTTGAACTTCCGCCTGCGCCGTTTAACAGAGCGTGCGCCCGTTTTCGGGCCTCCCTCAAAAATCTTCACTGGGCTTCGGCCCAGTCGACAGGAGGGCAGTTAGCATGTCTGGAGGTCCTTCCAACACTGATGAAAGGCTGGCTAGTCTTGGCTGAAGTGTGTCGTGCACACGTAGAGTAGTAGCAGCAGCGTTCAGACGGAGGTTCTGCTTAGAGTTTAGCAAAGCAGAGAAGCGGCCGAGCATCTCTTTCTGCTAACGCCACGTCACCTCATCTCTGACTGGACCGCCTAAAGACCAGCACTGACTGACCTTCTTCATTCTGGAGGAGATTTGATCAATCCAGCAGGTTTAACTCCTCCCACTCAGTCCATGTAAACATTAGCAACATTAGCCAGCGCCTGGAACACCACAGCTAACAAAGAGACACTGCATCATATTTGTACATTAAACTACTAAGCAAGACCCGGCGCTGAGGGCTCTGACCCGGCACTGAGGGATCTGACCCGGCACTGAGGGATCTGACCCAGCGCTGAGGGATCTTACCCGGCTCTGAGAGCTCTGACCCCACACTGAGAGATCTGACCTTGTACTGAGGGCACTGAGGTGGCGCTGAAGGGTTCTGACCCGGCACTGAGGAATCTTAACCGGCTCTGAGAGCTCTGACCCCACACTGAGAGATCTGACCTTGTAATGAGGGCACTGAGGTTTCTGACTCGGCGCTGAGGGATCTTACCCTGCACTGAGGGATCTGAAGTGGCGCTGAAGGGTTCTGACCCGGCATTGAGGGATCTTACATGGCTCTGAGCGCTCTGACCCAACACTGAGAGCACTGTCCTCGTTCTGACCCAGCGCTGAGGGATCTGACCCGGTGCTGATGAATCTGACCCGGTGCTGATGGATCTTACCCAGCTCTGAGGGCTCTGAGCGCTCTGACCCGGTGCTGAGGGATCTGACCCAGTGCTGAGGGATCTTACCCGGCTCTGAGGGCTTTGAGCGCTCTGACCCAGCGCTGAGGGATCTGACCCAGTGCTGAGGGATCTGACCCAGTGCTGAGGGATCTTACCCGGCTCTGAGGGCTTTGAGCGCTCTGACCCGGTGCTGAGGGATCTGACCCAGCGCTAGGGGCATTGAGGGGCATCCATCGTTTTCCCAAGGGTTTTAACCAAACCTTGCTGAAACAGTCGGAATGGGTGCCGAATAAATTATCTACTGATGTATTAATCTGTCCCACCAATCAGCCCTGCGTTTACTCCAGTCCAGATTAACCCTCGTTTTATTGGTCGCCTCGTTAAAAATGACACACGATGGATGGAGTTTTTCAGCTGAAGTTGAGGTTGTTTAAACCGGACCGAGTGGAAACCCTGGTCAGTGTGTTTGGGTGAATTACGGGTGTATTTAGGAAAGGGCAGCAGCCTTGGCCAATGATTACAACACGACCGGAATCCATTGTGTGATAATGGTCTGTAGAAATGCTTGACTGGTCATTCAGAATCCATGTCCTCCACTTTTTACAGGTTAACTGTGCTGTGTGTGAGTCTTAGGTTTCTCCAACTCACTCTGCTTGCTCTCAGACTCGCTCAGAAGCTTCAGTGGACATTATTAATTCATGGACCCTTCTGTCAGGCTTCATTCTCCCCTCTGGAGAGCTGCTAACTCCCCTGTTATTCACTCCAGCTTTCCTTCAGGTAACACTCACATGGACCACTGAGTCTCCCCAGCAGAAAACTTCACTCGTCTCACTGGAATTTCAAATCTTTCCACAAAACCAGACTTGAAAATAGCTGGACTGCAGTCTTCAACTATCGAGAACTGGCTGAAGATCATTCAGTTAGGAAGAAAAATGGCTGTAAATTAGACCCAGCTTGAGAGGTTGTGTTCCTCAAGGGCATGAAATCTATGCATGTGTCTGCAAGAGCAGAACTAGCATTATCATCAGCAGTTAAGACCTCGTTTTCTATACTGGCTGAAGTTTTTATGCTAAGAAATTCACAGCAAACAAACAGTAAAATCTTCTGGCAGTGTTTTATATGCCGTTCTGGAGGAGCAACCTTGACCTCTGGGTTCCCCACACAAGTATAAGGCCTGAGTTTGAGTAGCCCACTCGAGTCAAGCCTCCATGACGTAAAGCCTGGAACTGGAACTGGTGCTATTAGATTTGATTATACATCTAACAGTGCATGTTCTGCAACTGGAAGGTGTACATCGTTCAAAGTCAATGCCATTCCCTTCCAGTAATAAGTATTGATGAAAGAAACGTAGACTAACAAATGGAATGCGCCTCAAGATGTCTCTAAGCAAGAACACAGAAACAGGAGATTAGTGGATCAATACGACTGTGGGTGGACAGGCTGAGATGAGTGCTTGACTGCCTACAGCATTATATTCTGCCAAGGCTTTTGACCAGTACAGTTAGGCCTGCAAGTGCAGCCAGCAGTGACATACTGTGGTTTTACAGTGTTGCTGGTAGGACTGTACATTTGGATGTTCGGTAGGAAGATTTGACTTGCAATTATCTCATCAGTGCATTGCATACAGTCATGCAGATGGTCTAGCAGCTTCAGCTAATGTTCACCCCATAAAATATCAGTGATTTTGAGCATGGCGTGATGGTTGGTGTCAGACCCAGGCTGGATTGAGTACTTCTACAATTGCTGATCTCCTGGGATTTTCAGCACAAAAGCAGCTGGACTCCACAGAACCAAATGCCAGGAGCGTCCAGCTAACTGAGGCTCAAATCACACCTGTTTAGAGGATAAAGCCTCATATCTGAGAGTCGAGTGAATGGGCTTTAGGGGTGTTTTCCACTGTTTTCAGGCTCATTCAGTAGACTGGCTCATCCAGGTTTGCTTGATTTCCCTCTTACTCAGACTTAGCATGTTGCTAAATTCGCAGCTACAGTGGGTTTGTTTTTTACCACCTGTTTTCAGAGCCTGACTTTACCACTCAATGAGCTCCTACCGAGTTTTAGTGTCTAGATTCCAGTCATTTCTGTGAATTGCAGTAATCCAGTGGAAGCTCAGCATTCCTGCTCAGTGGCCATGGCCATAGTGACTCCCACCATCTGTGAAGTCACATGCATACCCTCATAGTCACATCGCAGGACGTGCCTTGTCACTCAAGGCAAATTCAATTATATATGTCATGCAACAGATTTCTTCATAGAGAAGTTCTTGTTCTTGTTTTGGATGTTGTTTCTACCCGAGGCAGATTATTATCCTTGATATGAAGAGTGCATTATTAATATCATGGTGAAAATTCCTGTATATCACAGTAAATATCGCAGAACCACCAAATTGCATTGTCCATTTTTTCCAGTGTTGTGCAGTCCCACCTTTTGTATATATGTCAAATATGAAACACTGATCAACATCAGAAAATATGTTAAATAGGTGGCTAATATATGCAATTTCATTGGCTTAGCTTTTTTAGGTTTTCCATGACTGGTAAACTGGTGAATTGTCAAATACGACCCTGACTTCAGAGCATGGCCTGCTTCCTTTAGGGGTTAGCAGTGCACTTTTTTTTTCGTGCCTTCAGTAATGACCCATGTCTTGCCAGTGAGGTTGTCTGACTAGAACACTTGCCCGACTCCTGGCTTTGACGGCTAACTGTAATGCTGTTTAGCGTCTGCGCGAGGTGCACTGTCTGCAGGCTGCGGAGCCACAGGCTACGAAACATGTGTAACTAAAGCTGGCATATTCATTAAGTCGCTGTCTGCCGAAATGGCCTAAAATCCAATCAAAGAGTGTGCCAAGGGAGAATGATGGGGAGCGAAGCCGGGGTGACATTTCGGCGATAGCTGACATCTCCTCCCTCCAGACAAACGGCTATTCTGCTCCAGCGTCGGTCACAAATTACAGCAATTTCTGTCAGTCCGCCACTCGGGTTCGTTGCTTGGGAAATAATTTTGACCCAGATCTGAGCGCATTTCTTCGGCCGTTCGGCCCGTGACTAACCACTTGTTCATCATCACGCGGCGGCCGGCGAGCACTGAAGAGATGATTTACAAGGAGATGATGTGCAAACAGAAGCAGTTTGGCCTCATCCCAGATCCAGCCGTGTCCAATCAGGGGAATTAAGGGCACGGACAACAAAACAATGCTATTCTTGCTGTAAAGCGAGCTTTCTGTGCGTGAGTGAAGGTTGCATGGCAACAGTGTATTGGAGGACATCCCAAACACAACTGAAAATACAACAGAGAGATCGAGCGTGAGAGAGGGAGAGGGAGAGAGGGAGCGAGAGAGTCCTGTTGTGTGAAATTCAGAGTTGGGTAGTAGCAGAAAACAAGTAACAGAGTTATGTAATCAGGATACCAAAAAGTACCTGTATTCAATTACAGCAAAAAAATAAGTAATTGCAGTAATTATAGGTACATACAAGTACCCCCGCCCCACCCCCTACCCCCCTCCGAGGAATAGCATTGCTGTTACTTAGTCAGTGCATTTTAAGGCTGCAGTCAATTACCATCTCACTGTAGATGTACACTATTTGGACAAAAGTATTGGGACACGTGCTCATCCATTGTTTCTTGTGAAACCAAGGCTATTAAAAGAGTGGATCCTGCTTTCTGTTTGAGTAAATGTCTCTACTGTCAGGAGAAGAAGGCTTTCTGCTAGATTTTGCGAGGATTATGTGAGGATTTGCAGTGAGCAACAAGAGAGTTAGTGAGGTCAGGATGTTGGATGATGCTGATCACCACCATTATTTCAGAGAACACAGTTCCTTAATGCTGGGGGAAGGGGGGGCAGCATTAGGTAGCATGGTACCCATACGTTCATGTTGTTTATCTGCTCCAGAGAGTCCTATTCTATTGGCAGTACTATTGGCAGTACTTCTCTACAGTGACTAGACAAGCTGTTTGTGTGATGAGTGAACGAGTGCAGCTGAATGCCTTCTATAAAGGGGGGTGTCCACAAACATTTGGTAAATGACCTAGTTAGTAGCGTGACTATAGTGCATGTGCACAACGCAGTGACGAGGCTGAGGCAATGTGCATATTTTAACAGGAAACCACCCTCCCAACCCCGGTGGCGCTGTATGTGAGACAGAAGCAAGGGCAGTAAATTCATCCCACCTCTCTTTTCCACAAGTTACCGGAGTGTGCAAACCCCATTTCAGCAGATAAAGCGCCATATGGAGGACATTTGTCGCTTGTTTACTTAGTAAATACATGGTGCGTGTTGTTAGACAGACAAACCCACAATCAATGCCAGGCGTACGGATGGCCTCGTGTAAACAAATAAGATCCAAATGAGGATGTTTGCGCATGGATTGCAAGACGTCTGAGAATACGGCTCAAAATGGATGTTAATAACATGTGGATCTGTGTGAAATCAGAGGAGTGAGGGCCGTGTAGTGCCGGGAGTGTCTCTCTGCTTCAGCTCTAATAATCCAGGAGTTGTTTCATTCATTTATTTGAGTAATGATCGTGTCAGAGGGCCGATGTCAGCGTATCACTGTCGGCGGATATGAAAAACCATTATCTCCCACCGTGTCTACAGCTGCTGGAGGAGCTGCTGGAGGAGCTGCTGGAGGATCTGCTTGAGGAGCTGCTGTAGCTGGTAGGGATGTAAGAAAATATCGATATATCTTAGTATTGTGATATTACATTTTGCAGTACCGTATAGGTTCTCAAATATATGTTAAATATTAATAAATAGTTTAGATGTAAAGACTGGTGGCAGACAGTGGTTCATTTAGTGTTGCGTTTGAGCCCCGACCACTAGATGGCAGTGTCGTCTTCAGTATATCGTCTTGTTTACAGTATCGCAGTAAATTCATTTGGAACAACTGTATCATGAAAATTGCAGGGGTCCAGTTAGATTGAATTTTCTCAAGCCGAGGTCCAGAACATGCTAATGTCTAACCTGCTTTATGACTCAGTGCCATATCCTGAACACTGAGGTAGCCTAGTAGCTCAATCAGCGTTGGTCAAGAACTGACTGTCCAATCAGATTACAGCACAATTACAGCTCTGTGTATTTCAGCAGTATTTTACAGTCAGTTTTCACACTGAACTGGACGAGTTAGGAATAATAAGTAATAAATAAACCTTCTTTCGTAATTCAGTAAAATTCAAAATAAAACAATGCTCAAAAAATTTGTATCTTAATATAAAGAGCTTAATAACTCGTCTCATAGTCCTGCTCCACCTTCTCCAGTCTCGGAGCATCTGAGCCATACTGGAGAAGAGCCGGCCATGGCTCTTTATTTATTTATTTATTTATTGTCTTTTATACTTATTGTCTCTGCACCCTGTCTCGTGTCTTGTCTATTGTCTTAGTACTGCACCGGAGACTTAGCCTAACTTAGTCTTTCTGTATTACATAAAGTCGTCTTCAACATGGACGATGTAAAGGGTCGTCTTCAGCGTCTCTAAGTTCAGCCATGTTCAGCTCCTCCTCTGCTGCGTTCTCTCTTCACTGTAGCTTCCTGTAGCTGCTGCCCAGGTCATCAGATTCAGACCCCTGACTCTGGCCTACAAAGCCGAGACTGGACCAGCCAGCCCCTCTGTACTTGATGGCGATGGTCAAAAGCCGATCTGCACCAAGAGCCCTTCCAGCCTCAAGTACGGCTCGGCTCGACCCGCCATCCTTTAAGATCCACGGAAGACGAGCGTCCAGACTTTTTACTGTCCTGCACCGAAGTGGTGGAACGAGCTTTCCCTGGGTGTCCGAACAGCAGAGTCCATCGCTCGCTGTCTTCAAACCCAGACTGAAGACCCTCCTCTTCTGAGAGTACTTAGTGTGCAGAGTGTAGAGTGTATGGAGGATTGTGTCTCCAGACTGACTTCTGTATTTAGTAGAGTCTAAGATTAGAGGATCTTCTGGACTCTAGTCGATATAAACTAGTTAAGGGTATTTTCTGAGTAAACAGTGAAGCTCTGGAGAAGAATGTCTGCTAAATGTCTTTAATGGAAATGAATTGAACCGGCCTGTGAGTTTCCTGAGCTACTAGGCCTAGTCCCGACCCCAGCCGTGGTCTGCCTATTAGTGACCTCACCAGGTTCTTGTCTGTACACCAATACACAGCCCTAGTAGCCGGACCACCAGACGTGATGTGTCAAAAATCATCATGAAAACATCTGACCACGTTTCGAATAATGACTAGAAGCCAGCAAGCGGGGTCATCTGTCAGCATCTGAGATGAGGTCAGATGATCTCTGATAGCTTCCACATGTTGCTAGCCTTCATAGATGGGTTATTCCTTCACAGAAAAACACTGAGATTCAGGCGTCCCTGATTTCGTTGCTGTTGTTGTTCAAGGTCAGTGTTTGAAGGATGATTACTGAAGGAGCTGATTTCCATATTCTAGTAGGTTTCTCATTTTTCTGCTTCCTTCCTTCCTTCCTGTCCTTCAGACAGCGAAGGCCTGCTCCTATTACAGCCTCATTGCCTCAGCAACAGGATGTTTTTGTCATCCCTTCTGATTACACCACGGCAATGAATATTACTTTTCAAGCACTTAGGACTTCGCCACACTTTAATTACTTTTCCCCAATTTGACGCCGTTGATGATTTCCACACCTGGCATATCGAGTCCATTATCAGACTGTGGCCATAAGTGTGATAATTAGGGAACATGTCCTTGCATGTAAACAGTGCTGATTAGGATGATGTGATTCCCATAGTCATATCCTTAATTCAGGCTGGAAGCATCTTCCTGATACAGTATAGATCAATATGGTTATACAATTATACAATACCTTGATATGACACTATATAATAATGTAATAATGTCCAAATATTTGTGGACACCCCTTCTAATGAATGCATTCAGCCACTTAAGGTTGCACCAATTGCTAAAACTGTGTTATTGCACACACACACACAGCTTATCTAGTCCCTGTAGAGAAGCATTGCCATAGAACATGGCTTTCTAGAGCAGATAAGCCTTAACCTATTGGCACCATGCTGCCTAATTCCAGACGTGGGCGAGTAGAGGGGTATAAGGCCCCCCAGCATTGAGCTGTGGAGCAGTGGAAGAACTGTGTTCTCTGGAATGATGGATGGTGGAGCTCTATCCAGTGCTTTTGAGATAGGTTTGGGAGTTGGGAATGCTGAGGTGGGGTGGTGATCATCCTCATCATATTGGTTGGTGTGGCGCAAGAGGTAACACCACTACCGGCCAGTGAGCTACCACACCATGTGGGAGACTGGGGTTCGATTCCCGGTCTGGGTGACTATGCTGTGCTATACCAATAAGAGTCCTTGGGCAAGTCTCCTAACACTACACTGACCCTCCTCTATAATACCAGTAACCTTGTAATTTGCTCTGGATAAGAGCGTCAGCTAAATGTCAAAAAAGCCTTTTCTTCTCTGGACAGTACTGAGACAGTTACTCCAACAGAGGCAGGATAAACATTTTTTTTATCACCCTTGATTATGGAAGAAGCAATGAATGAACAGGTGTCCCAATACTTTTGTCAATAAAGTATATGTGGTTCTGCTCAGATATGACCACATAAATCTTGATGAAATGACCATACTTTACATAACCACTGACTGGACTCTGCAGAAATATTATATTCTAATTTATGCTATTTATTTTTTGTATATCCGTGGCATGAAATGGTCTTGAAATTACAATAATATAATTTATGGCAATAATGTCAGGGACAATATAGGCCTGTTTTTGGGACAGGCCTACCAGGGGTGCCCAAACTTTTGCATGCCACTGTATTTAAGTATTAATATTTTGAATACAAGTCTAACCAGCATTTAGTGAAACCTTCAGCATGCTTCTTGAAGGATGTGTGTCCTACCTGGGAAAACCTTGGGTCCTCAAAGATTAGCATCTACGCTGAACGGGAAGTCTGCCCACGGGAAGTCTGCCCATTTTTGCGAATGCGGAAAATCCCCCTAAACTCCAGCGTTAGCGAAGAATGGACCAGCTCATTTCTTGCTCAGTGTAGATGCTAATCTTTCTGGAGAGGTAAAAATTACCCTTCTGTACCTACTGGAGCTATTATTTTAGGTTTCACCTACTGTACTGCACAGACTGTGGAACCCATAGTGCTAATCACCAGACATGGGGAATAATAGGTGAGGTCTCAGCCAGTCCCTTTGACTTCAGAAGGTACACCAGTTTCTAAAGAACAGAGTGTAATGGGTGCACAGTAAGGCATGGTCTAAATTATATACACGGGCATGCAAAAGTTTGGGCACCCCTGGTCAAAATACAACATCTGTTACTGTGGAGCAGTGGAAGAACTGTGTTCTCTGGAATGATGGATGGTGGAGCTCCATCTAATACTTTTGGGATGAGTTGGGGCATAGGAGATGAGGTGGGGTGGTGATACTCCTCCAACGTCCTGACATCACCAATCATCACCATCTTTTACTGTTTAAAAGTCAAAACCTGAAGCAAAAGTATGGGCACGCTGTGTGGTCACTACTTAGTGACCCCCTTAACACCCCCTTTAGGAAACTATCCCAGCTCGTAAATGTTTTTTGTAGCAGCTGAGAGTCTTTCAGCTCTGGTTTAAGGGACGTTCAGCCATTGTTCCCTCACAAGGCTTCAAATTGCGTGAGATTCTTGGGTCGTCTTGCTGCACTGCTCTTTTGAGGTCTGTTCATAGTTGTCTGAAGGTGTTCAGGTTGGGGGACTGTGAGGGCCATGGCAAGATCTTCAGATTGCGCCTCTTAAAGTAGTACATTGTGGATTTTGAGATGTGTTTAGGATAGGGATCCCAATACTGATCTGATCTGATCTCTGTGTGTGTATAAATAATAATCCAGCCCACAGTTTAGATCAGACGAGCTGCTGATTAACGGGTTCAGTAAATCTCTTTATTTTAGTATCAGTTTCTATAATCAGACTTTCTGGACTGACTGATTTAGTTTAGTCGAGACTAAAATCTTAAAATGATGTTTTATAGTGTTTAATATCTGATAATCCAGTCTGACTCTCCTCCCTGACCAATCAGCTCCCAGCTCCTTTACAACACTGCAGTCTTATCACTTCCTGTGTGTGTGTGTGTGTGTAGTGGTACACACTCTGCACTGGTATCTGTGGTTGTTGGTCTACTGGTGTAGTAACTGGTTTATAGTGGGTGAATGTGCTGTGTGTGTGATTAGGGTTTCTATAGTTAGTGTATGTGTGTTAGCATTAGCATTAGCCTCCACTTGGTTCTGAATGGGTTCTTCATTGCTGGTTTATAAACAGAGAAAGACGAGTGCCGGTTCTCCCGCTGGTAAAACAGAGCATTTCAGTGATGGTTTTATAAAGGGTCAGATATTATGGTCTGTTTTCAGGTTCCACTGTAAAATAGGTCCACAAAAACCAAAACCTCAACTCCTTTATTTGCCTTCTGAGAACGTCCACACTGCTGCTGCTGCAGCCGGCTGGGCTATAGTGTCCGTTAATGGAGCCTTGAGGACAGCAGATGGCGCTCTGAATATCTGGGTTAAATCAAAGACTTGAAACCGGATTGAGATTAAAATAGCCAGTACCCGATCCATTAAAACATGTCTGGATCGGCCTAGATCCCGTGGTAATGATGATGATGATGGCTTAGGAAGATTTGGGCGCAGTTCATCTGGGGTGCCCAAACTTGTGAGCCATTGCAAGCTATAAAACACCCCATATGTACCTGTACATAATTCACAGTACTATAAAACAGTACTGTGCATTGGCTTAATTAACATGTATGTTGGTCTGCTGTCCCAAATCCTTCTCCAGAGTACAGGGAATCACTTCCAGACTCCTCTGGCTCACCAAGACGGTTAGAAATAATGGTCACAACATCTGACTGGTCTCCAATGCCAGTATGCAAAGCGCTGGGCAATTTGCCCCGCTGCCCTACACCCTTCAATTGACCAGCTGTCTGCTGCTGGACCGGTATGGCCTCCTGAACAGTTTTCTGACTTAAACCAGCTGTGTCCCTAGAGATGACAAGCCTTGGCAGCTTCAGGTCAGACTGTTGTAGCAGCAAAATTAGGAGAAAAAATTCAATTCAGCTCCT
Source organism: Salminus brasiliensis (assembly GCF_030463535.1). Lineage (NCBI taxonomy): Eukaryota > Metazoa > Chordata > Actinopteri > Characiformes > Bryconidae > Salminus > Salminus brasiliensis. The sequence continues at coordinate 48,369,776 of NC_132880.1, read as the reverse complement.
CATCAGGAATACTGGATGCTCTCTCAGCCGGAGCCCGCCGTTGCTTTTGGCATTAACATGTTTCAACATTAGCCGTTCAAAAGAATTCGATCGCAGGGGGTTAGCACAGGAGAGCCTGGCTGAAGCTCCAGAAATCCATGGCTAATGATCGGTTTCCTGGGGATGGCATGCCGAGAAGGGAGAATTCCAAAGATATGTGGCTGGGTCGATGTGACCGACCCCATGCAGGCCATTATGTTGTTAGCTGTAACTCGAAGAGCAGCGATGGGACACATCCTTAATCAGGCCTGAACATGAAGGAGGACCCACTGAAGAGCAAGACTGCAAGCAGACCTGTCACAGTAACTCGACTATATGTCCAAATGTTTGTGGACACCCCTTTTAATGGATAACAAACCCTTTTTTTATATTCAGCAACATTACAATGCACCTATTTCTGACACGGATTTGCAAACACACACACACACACACAAACACAGAGAAGTACTGCCAATACAATAGGACTCTCTGGAGCAGATAAATAAACATGACCCTATTGGTACCGTCCTGCCTAATGCCAGGTGTGGGCTAGAAGGTATTCAGCTGAGCTATGATGGAGGGTGGAGCTCCATCCAGTACATTTGGGATGAGTTGGGGAGTTGGGGATGATGAGGTGGGGTGGTGATCATCATCCAAAATCCTGACCTCACTAACACTCTTGTTGCTAAATGCAATCAAACCTTCACAGCAATGCTCCTCCAAAATTTAGTAGAAGGCCTTCGTCCCTGAACAGTAAAAAAAAAAAGTTACTCCAACAAAAGATTTTATTCAGAAAAACACTGAATAAGCAGGTGTCCCAATACTTTTGTCCGAATAATGTATGAATGAATTATTTTTTTAAATAGAAGGAATATTCTGGCCTTGGATACAATTGCTAAGTAAAACATAAATGCTAAAGTCGACCCACCGGCTTGCTCACGTTAATGGGCCAAAACGTTCCCACACTGGAGCTGTGCAGTGCCACTTCGAAACCAGGTCCATCAGGACAGATTCTTCCAAATGTTCTGACTGGTCTACAGTCTACAGCCCTTCAGGAACATTAGTCTTCACCTGTCGCAGTCCGCTCTGTGTGAATGGAGGCGCTCTTACTGATGTATTGGTCATTGCTGGCACTGCACTTTGCATTTTCTGTACTATAGATGGCGCTAGTTCTAATGGGCTCAAGCCCCGCCTCCAACACAGATCAGACGAGAGAGCAGAACAGCTCAACCCACTAAATACTGGAGACCTGCTGTCCTATGTAAACTAACATGCAGGTCCACACAATGGCGTACATCGAGGTCCGCAAAAATGATGTCGAGGTCGTGTCCGTATGTTGTTTGATGAGTCAATAACGACATTATTGCGGCAGGCCGAGCTACAGGCCGAGCTGCAAGCCAAGCTGCAAGCTTTCACATTCAGCACTTTTTAAATGTGTGAATTGTTCCTATATGTCTTGTAAAACCTTGAAGCTCGGCCGCATTCATTTTACTCATCTCCAGACAGTCCAGAGTTCTTCACCGTTTTGAAGCTTCTATTTTCAGACAGTGATGTATGACTGAGCTCTGTCAAATCCTGCCCCTGATCCTCTCTGTCTTTTCTTTTTCTTGTCTTCAGAGGGCACGCAGATGAACAATGTAGGCCCAGGATCAGCCCTGATGCAGGCTATGACACAGTACCCCCCGCTGGGACAGGTCTCCCACGCCTATGAGCAGCCACAGCCTGGCAAGGAGCTCAACAAGTATGCCTCGTTGAAAGCTGTGGGTAAGACTGCCTGCGTTCCTCATTACTTTTGAAGGCTAAATTCTGGAATGCAATGTTTGGACATTCTTTGGGTTGTTAGCTGCATTCTGCCATTAAAGTGACCAGTTCAAGTAATTCAATAAAACAGTTTATATATTTATAAAATAATAAATAAAATATAAAAATAATGATTTAGCTTATTTTATCATTATTTCCATGATTTAAAGAAGTAAACCTAATACATGGGTGTTAACTGAGCCTTATAGACAGGTGTGTAATCCTTTATGAAAAGGCATGACCTACTTCTTAAGAATTAAAGCCCCTCATTGATCTGGCTTGTAGCTAAGCAACTAACTCGCTCATTAATTCACACACTCATACACACTCACCCATATACTCACTCACTCACTGATACTTACGTAGTTACTCATAAACTCACTCAAATATACACTGTTATATACTGACTGTTCACAGAATTCATATACTGACTCACTCATACTCACTCATTCATACCTACTCACCCATATACTCACTCACTGAAATACTCACTCACTCATTCATACCCACACATATACTCACTCACTCACTTATACTCACTCACTCACTCATTCATACCTACTCACCCATATACTCACTCACTCACTTATACTCACTCACTCATTCATACCTACTCACCCATATACTCACTCACTGAAATACTCACTCACTCATTCATACCCACACATATACTCACTCACTGAAATACTCACTCACTCATTCATACCCACACATATACTCACTCACTGAAATACTCACTCACTCATTCATACCTACTCACCCATATACTCACTCACTGAAATACTCACTCACTCATTCATACCCATACATATACTCACTCACTGAAATACTCACTCACTCATTCATACCTACTCACCCATATACTCACTCACTGAAATACTCACTCACTCATTCATACCCACACATATACTCACTCACTCACTTATACTCACTCACTCATTCATACCAACTCACCCATATACTCACTCACTCACTTATACTCACTCACTCATTCATACCTACTCACCCATATACTCACTCACTGAAATACTCACTCACTCATTCATACCTACTCACCCATATACTCACTCACTGCAATACTCACTCACTCATTCATACCTACTCACCCATATACTCACTCACTGAAATACTCACTCACTCATTCATACCCACACATATACTCACTCACTCACTTATACCTACTCACCCATATACTCACTCACTGAAATACTCACTCACTCATTCATACCCATACATATACTCACTCACTGAAATACTCACTCACTCATTCATACCCACACATATACTCACTCACTGAAATACTCACTCACTCATTCATACCCACACATATACTCACTCACTCACTTATACTCACTCACTCATTCATACCAACTCACCCATATACTCACTCACTCACTTATACTCACTCACTCATTCATACCTACTCACCCATATACTCACTCACTGAAATACTCACTCACTCATTCATACCTACTCACCCATATACTCACTCACTGCAATACTCACTCACTCATTCATACCTACTCACCCATATACTCACTCACTGAAATACTCACTCACTCATTCATACCCACACATATACTCACTCACTCACTTATACTCACTCACTCATTCATACCTACTCACCCATATACTCACTCACTGAAATACTCACTCACTCATTCATACCTACTCACCCATATACTCACTCACTGAAATACTCACTCACTCATTCATACCCACACATATACTCACTCACTCACTTATACTCACTCAATCACTGAAATATTCCCTTACCATTCATACTCACTCATTCCTTCATTTATATACTCACTCAGTCACTTATTAATTTATACTCACACATATACTGACTCACTCACTTATACTCACTCATTCATACTCATTTACTTATACACTCACATACCCTATTCATATTAATTCACTAAAATATTCACTAACTTGTTCCTTTAGCTATATACTCACGTGTTCACTCACGTATATACTCACTCACTATTTCATACCTACTCACTCATTTCCTCACTTATATACTCCTTCACTCATTCATGCTCAATAACATATTCTCTCCCTCATTTCTGTATTTATATACTCACTCATATTCTCACTCATTCATACTCATTCACTTATATACTTACTAAAATATTCACTCACTCATTCCTTCACTTATATACTCACTCACTCATTCATACTCACACATATACTAACTCACTCGCTTATACTCACTCATTCATACTCATTCACTTATATACTCACATACTCATTCATAAAATATTCACTCACTTATTTCTGTATTTATATACTCAGTCATATTCTCACTCATTCTCTCTCTTATATATACACTCATTCATACCCATTCACTTATATACTCACTTATTTCTTCACTTATATACTCATCACCTGCACACTTATTCATACTCATGTGTTCACTCACTTATATTCTCACTCACTAATTCATACATACTCACTCATTTCCTCACTTATATACTCATTCACTCATTCATGCTCACTAAAATATTCACTCTCTCATTTCTGTATTTATATACTCACTCACATCATTCATACTCACTCATATTCTCACTCATTCTCTCACTTATAATCACCCATTCATACTCATTCACTTATATACTCACTAAAATATTCACTCACTCATTTCTTTACTTATTTATATATTTACTCATTCATACTCACACATATACTAACTCACTCACTTACACTCACTCATTCACTGAAATATTCACTCACCATTCTCAAAATCCCTTCATTTATATACTCACTCAATCACTTATTCATTCATATTCATATTCTCACTCATTCTCTCACTTATACACTCACTTGTTCATACTCACTCATTCACAGAAATATTCACTTACCATTCGTACTCACTCATTCATTCTCATTCCTTCATTTATACACTCAGTCTATCACATATTTATCCACTCATATTCTCACTCATTCTCTCACTTATACACTCACTCCTTCATAGTCACACATATAGTGACTCACTTATACTCACTCATTCATAGTCACACATATAGTGACTCACTTATACTCATTCACTACAATATTCACTCATTCCTTCATTTATATTCTCACTCATTCACTCACTTATACTCATTCACTTATCTATTCACTCACTAAAACACTAACTCACTCATTCCTTCACTTATATAATCACTCCCTCACTAATATTCACCCATTCATACTCACTCAAATACACCCTCACTCATGTTGAAGAGGATAAAGGGGTACTATTGGTACTCAAATAGCTTTTAGTGCTTCACGTCAGTGACACTGTGTGTCCAGGTTTATGAGGAGCAGCGTGTTTAATCATGATTTGTTAACTAATACTTTTAATAATAATGATTAGCAGAGGGAGCTAAATGCACAAACCTCTTCCCAATAAACACACTAACAAGGCTTTCTCTTCTCGACCTCCCCAGTGGCCTCTGGTTACGAGGCATGTAATCCTGGGAATTTTAATGCTCCAAATAGGACTCAGATTCATGGCCCTTGATTCTTTTTTTTTTTTTGTGAGGGGGACTGAAATGCAATCTGTAAGGTCGTAGCATTCGATTTTGCCAGACCTTGGCAAGGCTAAATGGAAATGGAAAAATTGTTACTTCAGTTTGAATGTTTTTCTGAGGGTCTGCTGCATTACTCTTCTGATAAATGCATTACCGGAGTTCTGCTGCCAAACTAAGTAGCAAATATGATACGCTGCTCTCCATCTGAATTGCAGCTGGCATATGTCAATTACAGCGGCTGCTTGCTTGTTCACGACAGAAAGCTTCAGAAAGTTCCTCTGATTTCTCTGCTTTTGATGAAGTAAAAGCAAAAGTATCTCATTTTTCTTGGTGATGGATTTCAGAAAATACACTACATGGACAAAAGTATTGGGACACATGCTCATGCATTGTTTCTTCCTGCTATATTTTACCTCTATCCTGCATTTGTTGGAGAAACTCTCTACTAGTCTCTACTGTCCAGGGAAGAAGGCTTTCTACTAGATTTTGGAAGAACATTGCTGTGAGGATTTGATTGCATTTCGTGACAAGAGCGTTAGTAAAGTCAAAACGTTGGACAGTCATCAACCCACCTTATTCCAGACTCCCCAATTCATCCCAAAAGTACTGGGTGGAGCTCCACCACCATCATTTCAGAGAACACAGTTCTTCCACTGCTCCACAGCTCCTCAATGCTGGGGGGCTTCATACCCCCTCTACTAGCCCACGCCTGGCATTTACATTTACATTTACATTGATGGCATTTAGCAGACGCTCTTATCCAGAGCGACTTACAACGTTATTGGCCAATGTAGTGTTAGGAGCCTTGCTCAAGGACACCCAGTGCGCAGCACCCAGTCACCCAGACTGGGAATCGAACCCCCAGTCTCCCACATGGTGTGGTAGCTCAGTGGCAGGTAGTGGTGTTATCTGTTGCACCACACCAACCACATTATAAGGCAGCATGGTGCCAATAGGTTCATGATCATCTTCTCCAGAGAGTCCTATTCTACTGATAATACTTCTCGACAGGTACTAGACAAGCAGCGAAGAGCGAAATCTCAAAAAGCTGCGTGCTTTACATTCATTAGTTCTATGGTCGCCTTATTGTATTGTGTTTAGCAATGTCTAAAACTTAGAGGTATCTTTTGAATTATTAGTCTATTCTAACTAGCTAAGGCTTTTCTTGGGTAAATAGCAAAGCACTTTGTAAGTCGCTCTGGATAAGAGCGTCTGCTAAATGCCATAAATGTAAAATGTAAATGTCATTACGAGGGGTGTCCACAAACATTTGGACATAGTATAGATGCCTGCTTTTCGCATTCATTGAGCCAGTCTTCCCACTGCAGTAAGTTTTCTTTAACGTTTAAAATAGAATGAGACAAGGACTACTTCGCATGAGCTCGACCGAAATCAGTTCATCTTCGGATGTCTGAACGTGAAGCTGGAAGCCAGCGGGAGAAACGGTACGTGTAATGGTGGAGACCTCTCACCGTGATATTCATCCACAGCTGATACCTCCCCGCTGGTAATCCACCGAAGAACTGCCTGTGCAGCCGGACCGTTAGGGAAACAAAAGGAGAAGCTTTGGAGAAGTTTTTCAAAGGCAAGCCGGCTCGGGAGACCCGTTCGGGAGACGGCAGCAGAGCTAAACTGTTTGGGCCGCCGCCGCCGCCACCGCTGTGCTGCCAGGGACTGGGTGGTCACTCTCTCCACTCTCTCTCTCTCTCTCTCTCTCTGATGTATGTTAATCTCAGGGTATTAATGTGAATGAAAGGGCCTTGTTCTCCCAGACGACCAGCCTGGTCTTCCCACTGCCTGCCTGCTTGTTTTGCAGGCCGCTCTTTTGCTGTAGCGAGGTGTCAGATCCATGCTAGTAGGGCCTCGGGAGGCTGTCAGGGTGGCTGGAAAGGTCACCTGAAGGATATTTAATTAAGAAGTATAAAATGTCATGAAGAACCGATGAAGACTTGAAGCATGCAGAGGCTTGCCCAATTAGGGCTTTGCGCAGTTTCAAGGTGATGCTCTGTGGGCACCGGTGTGTGAGCGGTAGGAAAATTACATCTCGCCCCGACTGGCTGGAGACAGGACCGGAAAACATGGACAGAACCAGATTTAAAGCCTAATGACGGATGATCAAGTAAGCACAAAACGCCTGACGAGTGCAACAGCAAATTCAGACAAACAAATTAGTGTGGATTTGACAATTTCTCAAGAGACCGGAAACCTTAAGCTGTGTTTTTGAATGATCTACCAGCTGCCAGGAGGCCGCATGTGTTCAAATAACGATAACATTCCAGATATTAATTATTTAGGGAATGCACATTAATAATGGAAAAAAGAAAAGGAAAATCTGGGGCAAATGAATTATTCAGGAGACATTTCACACCTTCAGACCATTTAAGTATCTTCATGTAGGGCCTGTTAAGACTTAACATTAAACCACTTGCCATATCAACAATTTCCCCCCCACCAACTGCTGCTTGTAGCTCCTTGTAGCTATGTAAATCAAGACCTCCTGGATAAGAATACAGTACGTCTGTGGGGAAATCAGTGCAGTGTTGGTGTCTCCAAGGAAGACCTCATAGCAGCGAAGGTTGCATTGAAAATCTCAGCATTTCCTTTATTTTAACAGTGTTGATCAGAAGACTGTACTCTTATTGCATTATGTGTTAAATATTCTCCTGTTTTGTTTCATTTCAACTGTTAATTATGTTACTTTTACATTATTTTTACCTTCCATCATGTTGCTTGAGCTCAAAAAAAAAAAAGCTACACTATATGAACCTCATGAATCTATTGGCACCATGCTGCCTAATGCCAGGCGTGGGCTAGAGGAGGGGTATAAAGCCCCCCAGCATTGAGCTGTGTTCTCTGGAATGATGGATGGTGGAGCTCCATCCAGTACATTTAGGATGAGGTGGGGTGGTGACCTCACTAATGCGTCTGTTGCTGAGTGCAATCAGATCCTCACAGCAATGCTCCTTCTCCAAATCTTGTAGAAGGCCTTCTTCCCTGGACAGTAGAGACAGTTACTCCAACAAAAGCAGGATCAGCTCTTTTTTATAGCCTTGATTTCAGAAGAAACAGTGAATGAACAGGTGTCCCAATACTTTTTTTTTTCATTTAGTGTTTCAAATATTTATATAAAATATCAATTTTGATCAAATTAAACTGACATTTATGTTGTAGGCTTAATGGAAATGTTACAGTACTGCATTCTTTATAGGAAATACAGTTTTATTGCGAAAGTTTGGACAACCTTTGCCACTACTTGAGAAGTTGTAAACGCAGCCTCTGTTGCTAATCTAACAAAACATTCAATATTTTATGTTTCAGATCATCCAGCATTCTAATGTCACTAACACTTGTCGTTAGTTTTAATACCCTTTATTTCAGAAGACAATAAATAAGCAGGTGTCCCAATACTTTTATAAAATATATATCTACAGATGGCGATTGAGGATGATTCTTAAAACCCACTTATGCAGTTTTTATGAAGATTCTGACACTCTCCACTGCTTCCTTATTTGGGACAGCGGTATCCATCAGTATACGAGCAGACATTGTTGAATACGGCTCACTGTTACTGTTCTTCAGCACTCACCTTCTTTCTTTCTGTTTATGCTCCCAGCGGAGAAGGCCAACGAGAACTTCTACGCGAACCGGAGGCACATGGCAGAGCTGTCGGCCAAAGGCACGCTCCCTCTGCAGCCGGTGCGGCTGGAGCCGGAGCCCACCAACCCGTACAGCCCAGAGATGCCGTGCCAAAAGCAGAACGGATACAGAGCCAAAAGCACCAAGGTGCACAGCTCACACCCGCTGCCCTACAGCTCCAACACCATCGCCACGACAGGCATGCTGAAGGGCTGGGAGGCAACAGAGACGCTGGGCCGCCGCCACACGTACGCCCCGAAGAGGCACAGTGCGTTGGTGGAGCAGGTCAACGAATTAACCTCCGCCCACAGCCAGCACTACCTGCCGCCGCACCCCTACTATGTCACCAACAGCAAGACCGAGGTGACGGTGTGAGGGGTTCTTTTGAGGGAGCCAGCTGAGCCCTTGCCAGAGTAGAGGATTTGGAAGCGAGGGAGCGGGACTTGATGGAGCAACAAGGAGTGGCTTATGGAAGCCCTGCATTGGCAGAGATGTCTGCATCGGCGTGGATGTCTATGTGCTTTCTTTCCTGCCGTCCGATGCCGAACGATGGTGGTACGCGGATGAGGACGGCACTGGACTCCTGCCCCATTCAGGCAGGGGGGATCAACCATTATATTGTGTACTATGTCTCTCTCTCTCTCTCTCTCTCTCTCTGTGTCCATAATGCAACATAACAATATGACCTATAGTAATGAGCTTACGACACAAACGAGCATAGTAGAGGCTGTCCAGCTGAGACAAGACCCAAGTTCCAATGCCAGATATTCAGTGCACCTGAGTCCACATCAAGACTCCACTGCAGGGCGAGGTGGTTCCACTTGGTGCAGCAAGTCTACCAATGCTGTATTTTGGGAGCCAATGCTGAAATGTGACAACAGCCACAAGAACACCAAACTGAACGGGGATTCTGGACGTTCCCAGGGCTGGTTCTCACACTGCTCTCGTAGTTCAGACGTAATTCAGACGTAGGTAGACTCAAAACCTCTCTGTAGCGGTACAGCTGATCCCACAAACGAAACTCTGGGCCCGTGCCTTTCCATGAAACCTGGCATCCACGAGCTTTGTGCTTTAAAAAAAGAAATAAAGCACATGCAGTCTTTCCTCAAGAACGGAGATGAATAAAGTATACTCACCTGTTGTTTACCGCCGTCGCATTTCAGTAGAAAATGTCGATGCCTAGTGCTCCAGAACACACTGGTTATTTTGCGCTCTCCATCACTGTAACTCAGTAGCTTCTGATGTGTCTGTCATCTATTTTTGTACCTGCAGGCGCAAATAAAGTAGATCGTAGGACTCCCAGAACATAATTGACACACGGCGTACGTTTCTGTTCGTTTTTTTGTTTTTTTTCGGTGTTGGAAGAGACTTTTTGAGGGCGTTGGAGTCGGTGAAGATTGGAGCAAACCCCAGATCAGATCGATCAGCCCTTCATGACCTCCATAATGTCAGATATTCCCTGAGAATAGGCCTCCATTGTGTACATTGTGTTGGAGGTACGGCATATCCCATACAGTGTGTACTGTAATTAAAAAGTCCCTGCAAATAAGCCTGGAAGGGAACTGAGCTTGAGAACATTGGCAATCCACAGATTCCTTGCTTCTTTAGGGCCATTTGGTCCAGCAGCTCAGTGTCCGTCTGCTTTCATTAGGCTACTTGCCAGCCTCTATTTGTTATGATGCAGATCTCACTGAAAGCAGCTGGTGTTGTATAAGGCTGGAACGCTGAACCGCTGACACTTGTTGGCACAATGGAACCAGAGTCAACCTGTGCCCACCTCTCTCTAAATTACATCATATTTATATAGGTCACCCAGTCATTTTTTAGTGTTGAAAGAAATGACTGTATCTGATGCTCTTACACCTTATAACCCCTATTCGTAATGGTGTACATAGGTCAGGCAGGTCTCTGCAGTATTTTTTAAGGCTTTCTATAGCCTCCGATATATTGGTTGGCTGGTATTATGGACAGATAACAAATGTCGATAACAAATGGATGTTTTTTGTTGGTAATGTAAAAAACTAATGGCCAATAGTTGATTTTTTGGTCCCAGAGATTCGAACACACGACCTCCTAATGAGGTACCAATAATGAATTACCCTTTATTCAGCTATACAGCAGCAATACCGACTATCGTGGTTGTAAGACATACAAAACCTAGACTTCAGCAGCACTGCAACATTTTATACACTCTACATTAAACTTTTTATGAAGCAAAATTACACATATGCCACTAAAAGTAAGCTAATTGCATAGCTCCACCCCCTAAGTTCTACATTATCCATATTATTTCACATGAATTTCATTTCATTATGAATTTCTACTGTTTCTCCTGAGCACTGGCAATAATACCCATCATTAAAGCTCTGGTTAACTATTAATATAGCTGTTGTATGGCATTTTCTGTATGAATATAATACAGTAATGGCAGATAGGCCGCACTCCATACTGTCTCTGATACCCGTAGTGTAGTTACACACTAATAATCACGTCATAACATGTCGTAGCTGACTTATTCAATGTTACAGATGGCTTACAGTAGTACAGCTTGTGTTAAAACACCTACACTATATGTCCAAATGTTTGAGGACACCCCTTCTAATGAATGCATCTAGCTACTTTAAGCTGCACCCATTACTAGATGACATAGATGACACATGCACAGCTGGTCTAGTCCCTGTAGAGAAATACTGCCAATAGAATAGGACCTCTGGATATACGGATAAACATGAAGCTATTGGCACCATGCTGCCTAACGCCAGGCGTGGGCTAGAGGGCTATAAAAGCCCCCCAGCGCCGAGCTGTGGAGCAGTGGAACTGCTGATGGTGCCCCATCCATCCATTATTTTTGGGATTATGTATGCTGTACTACCGTAAAGCTACTGTAACAGTGTCTTGATCACCAGTAGTTACATTGTTATTACACAGTTATTAGACACACTTACCATAAAAAGGGATTGGCCATATTGTTATTATCATAATTTTAAGATCTTCAAAATGTCAGGATCAGCCCCCCAAACATTTCCAGATCAGTTGTGCCCTATGTATTTGCATTTCTGGCCATCATACAAAAACATATGAATACATTTTTAATTATTAAGTATTTTCAAATACTTTATGCATAATCAGAACTTACTGTATTTTATTAAATCAGAAGGTAAACATGAGCATTAAAACACTAAAACTAAAACTTTGCATCTCCATTTTTGCTGTTTTTGACTCTTTTTTATGTGAATCTGATGAATCTAGTTCTTTAAATTGAGTCAGAATTGTATTAAAAATAGACCAATAGAAATGTTCCAAAATGACTTGGGATATAATTATTTTACATTGACTTCCATTGATTTTTTTTCTTCCCCTGTAAAATTGCCATTTTGGAGACACAAGGTTTTTGCTCTGCATTTACTTTAGCTTAAAGCTGGATTGATGTGTATGACTGGCTAAATCTCATTTCTCTAAGTGGTGGGACACTGTTATGGAAATGAATGGGCCACACTGACATGAAGCTATGAAGTTGTCATTACACCCTTAGAGATGGCATTAGTCTCCAGAATCAGGAAGGAGCTAAAGAGCCGCTGTACCCCCCCCCCCCCCCCCCCCCCCCAGGAAGTTCCACATTACGTAGTGTACCAGCAGCATGTGATGATGCTGAACTCCACTCCAAATGCTCTTTCCCACGCTATATAAAGCACCGCTGATGTGATTTGCCATGTGTTGCACAGAGCCCCCTGCCAAATGATGCAGGGCTTGCCGACACTTTAACTGCACGTCTTCATCATGCCACTCAAGCCCGGCTCTGTGCGTCACCACCGCACTGCTGCGACCAAAGCAGCACTTAAAGCTGAAATAATGGCTGCGGCTTTGATATCCGCTCAGTCCACTTAACGTCTTGTTAGGGGGCCTGCTGTACGTGACCTAATGACTCACAGTACACCTCAGAGTCATTCACGTACAAGAACAAGGGAACATTCCCCTGAATTACTGCAGCTTTTATATTATTTATTTTTTTATATTTTTCCGGACTCTCCTAAATACACTCCTAAACATGAAGGTGCTTGAGATGGTTCTTTGAGCGATGCCATAGCAGAACCATGTTTGTAATGAATTCTACTGGTAAAGACCCTTCACATCAAATCAAGGGGCTTTAGACCTTTAAACGAGTCCGTACTCAGAACCAATTCTGGGCTCGTTTAGGAAGAAGAATCCCATACTCACCGTTGATCGATTTTTTTGAGCATCACTGTTTTTAGAACCCAGGCTCTTCCATTTACCGTTTTCCCTCATTTTCCTTAAATTGAAACACGCAGGCAGTGAAGAGCGGCGCTTTCTGGAGTCATGACATTTCACTGTGCAGGAACACCCTCAAACAAAAGGCCATAGGTGAAGGTTTTTTAGCCATGCAGGCGATAAATCGAAGCAGTTGCAGTTGACCAAATGAACCAATCACGCAACCCTACAAGAGTTGATAGCTTCCTCATGCCCAGCAGATCCCAATCCCAGACCAACGATTTCAGGAGGACCAGAGATTGGTGTTCTGGACTGCACCAGGCCTCGAAAAACAGCTTTCAACTATGACCAAACGAACCGAACTCTCAGATCAAGTGGACTTGGGTCCAGAAAAAATGCTAATGTGAAAACGGCATAATACAAACGTTGGGCGACCATTCACCAATTCACCAATATCCTCTTACATTTCTTGAGAAATGTTCTGACCAGGTCAGATTCATGTTTTTGAGAAGTAGAATTGTTCATAGCTGGATGTGATGGATCCCATCATCCTCACAAAGTGAACACTTCCCAAATAAGAGAAAACTGCATAATTAAAAACTGTCATTTCTTCTTGAGGGTGGTTGGTGAATGAGATCATGGTTCGTTATAAAACCAAAAGTGGTTCTTCTATGGTATCACCCAAAGAACCATTAGAAGGTCCTTCTTTTTTATAAGTGTACCCTGTAAAAGTGGTTCATCAGCTCAACCTAACCCTTAAAAAATCAACAAATTCAGGTTACTTCATTATTATTTAATTAGCCGAAAGACAAGATCCCCTTTAACGCAGCTGAGCTGCTCTCAGAAATGCTGATTATTGTATCATTTTCCTGTGTTTGACTGTTTTGTTGCTGATTAATATTCAGTAGCTTGATTGCCTCCATTCTCTGTTCCTCAAAACGGTGGTCGGAGCAAGCTGAACCTGTTAAGCTATGATGAACAAATAAGAACTCTTCATCATCTTTTTTTTTTCCAGAGTGTGAACTAGAACATTATCAATGCAATCAACTCTGTGTTCTGATGTGCAAAACTCTGTTGTGCAAAAGGGCTGACCTTCATAGAGAAACACTAGAACTGTGATTAGAACCCGTGCATTTTCCCCGGCGAACCAAGTGCAGTTAAAGCTTGTTTAGAAGATGGGATAGGACTCACCCAGCAAACGGCTGTGGATCCCACGGTTGCAGACTTCGGTGTGTTTTATGAGACGTCATTATCCTCCTTAAAAAGCTCTGAGCGAATTGCCCTTTAGCCGACACTCTTAAAGCTACAGGTGCTACAGGTGTTTTTTTTTGAGCGATGCCACAGAAGAACCATGTTTAGCTCTATAGAGAACCATATGCAGGAAGTTCCAGGCGAATGTTTGGATGCACCTTGTTGAAATGCTTAAAAGCATTAGATGCAAATGGTATGGTGACACTGGATCGATTAATGATTAGCAAACTTTTTATTAGGAGAAACTGTAAAATAATTTTTAAGAAAAAAAAACAACAAATAAGCGATTCGGGCAAAATCGGTTGGAGGTACTGTATGCCGGTTTGCTGTCCAGCCCGAGTTCGTCCAATCATGTTTGTTTATCCATTTCAGATCTCTGCTGTTCTGATTTGTCAACACATTCACTTTGCAAATTGTAATACCTCAAGACTTCAATGTAGAAACCCCATTTCTTTATGTTCTGGATATGTAACCCATTGAAAACATCATTCCTGTAGGCTTCTACAATGTCATACTTGGAAAAAAACACAAGACCATATTAGGGACACACAGGTACCCACTTCAGTTAGGATGTTGAGGTTTGGGGGCCGTTCAAGTTGGCCTAAGTTGCAGGTTGATGATTTGGTCATATAGGCTATTATATAGGTATTTCCACCCCTACACGTACACACTACCACAGTCCAACAATTAGGCCTACTAGACCGTCTCCCCCATCCTTGCCGCCCCCCAGCTACGGCTTCCTAACCGTGTGTCCCCAGTGTCCTCTATCTCTATTTAGAAAACACAAATATGGTCACCCCTAGCATTTGGATCAGGTGTTTTTAAGATGATGAACAGCCCACATTCAACCAAACTGTGTCCAAACCTTTGACTGGTACTGAATGTGCGAAGATGAAGCCTTTAGAGGTTCAAAGAAATCAATGTGATCTCCCACAATGTACTGGAAACATTGTAGCTCACTACAACAGCTAAATGTGGACCACTATGCATTGCGAGTACAACTCCCGGCAGTTCGCCGGCTTCTTTGTGTAATATGATATAGATATATCTATCTATCTATATATATATATATATATATATATATATATATATATATATATATATATATATATATATGTTTCTAAACATATTTTCGTAACGTCTATATATATATATATATATATATATATATATATATATATATATATATATATATATATTAATATATAGACGTTACGAATATATGTTTAGAAACATATATATATATATATCTATATATATAATGATAAAAAAGATGCTTAACAGTGCTGTCGCTAAGCAACAGATAGTGTAACGAAAAGGGTCTGCAAGCCCATGTAGTAGCCCATAACAGGTGAAGCCGCTTGCCTAATTAGCCAGGTGTATCCAAACTTTTGACTGGTACTGAATGTGCGAAGATGATAAATTGGTTCTTTACCAATTTAAAGGTTCTTCAGACTCATTCAGAGATGGTTCTTCGACGGTGTCTCTCAAAGAATCCTTCGTAGCCCTTTTGTTTTCGTTTTCAAGAGTGTATTCAAGTGAATAGTCGGCTCCACAGTGGAGCTGGGCGATATGATCTCAATATCAGTATCACAGTAAATTGAACATTTTATCTCGATTAATAATTAATCAACTTTTTATTAGGAGAAACTGTCAAATAATTTTTAAGAATAAAAAAGAACTAAGCAATTTGGGCAAAATTACATCGGTTAGAGGTTCTGTATGCCGGTTTGCTTTCATTGTTGATCAACTGCCCAGCTCTACTCCACAGCCTTTGGTGCATTTGTTGGTTCGTCCAATCATGTTTGTTTATTTGTTTGTTTATTCATTTCAGATCTATGCTGTTGTGATTTGTCAACACATTCACTTTGCAAATTGTAATACCTCAAGACTTCAATGTAGAAACCCCATTTCTATATGTTCTGGATATGTAACCCATTGATAACATCATTCCTGTAGGCTTCTACAGTGTCATACTCGGAAAAAAACACAAGCCGGATGAATAGTGATACGATAGCTAGATATTCCTAAGTAGCTTCATAGTTGCTGAACCGAGTAAGTGGTGGAGTTTAGTTGTCTGTTTTGTAATTCACATATCAGAAGTGACGCTATCTGGAGGATCGCTCGATTGCGCATCGAAAAACAGTCATGATAACATAGGCATACTCATAACAAGCGCTGGATTATTCTGTGGTCGCCGTCTTTCGCAAACCGTACGTCCGTTCGGTATCGGATACATCGTACGCCTCTGTGGACCTAAACGTGTTCCTCACTGGAGACAATCTGGGCCAAACAGAGAACCGTTATCTCATCCTACTGCCTGTGGATATACTGTATATCTTCTCTACTGGATGACAGCCTTTTTTTTTAAGATTCTACATGTACCATTTCTATGTGCAAGTTGCGAAAATGAAGCACTGTTGTATTGTTCATGTCACAATACTTCTTCTTTACAATAAATGTCTCTTCTCAGTCCTTGTCCCAATTCGTTTTGCTGTATCTTGATAAGAGACAAATTCTTACAGGGGTCTTACAGCGCGTAGGTCCCCCCATGTGCTACCTGAACCCCTTAACACAGCAAGGCCTATTACACACTAAGGTGTATTACTCAGTAACTACATGGACCTCTGTACAATCTTGTGAGGCTATTTTTTGGCAACAGAAGTTTGTAATAACACTTTAGGCCTTTTAGGGGTTACCAGATCTGACCATTTGAGGCATGGACCCCACAAAACAGACCTCTGAAGGTACCCTGTGTTATCTGGCACCATCCTTTTGTTGTAAGCAGGGGCCTTCATTAGCACCCTTGACCCTGACACTGGTTCACCAGTTTGGAAGGTACTTTTGGAAGGTACTGACCACTGCATACCATAAGAGGACACCCCACAAGACTTGCCTGATGTTCTGGAGATGTACTGACCCAGTCATTGTCTAGAACATCACATTTTGGTTCTTGTCACAGTGTCTCAGATTCTTAGGCTGGCCCATTTTGATAAAGATGGGTTCTTAAAGGTTCTTCACACTTGGCTTCACAGATGGTTCTTCGATGGTGTCTCTCAAAGAATCCTTTGTAGCCCTTTCGTTTTCAAGAGTGTATTCAAGTGAATAGTTGGCTCCACAGTAGAGCTGGGCGATATGATCTCAATATCAATATCACAGTAAATTGAACATTTTATCTCGATTAATAATTAATAAACTTTTTATTAGGAGAAACTGTCAAATAATTTTTAAGAATAAAAAAAAAACCCAAATAAAGCAATTTGGGCAAAATTACATCGGTTAGATAATTTGGTTCTTGTCTCAGTGTTTCAGATTCATAGGCTGGCCCATTTTTCCTGCTTCAACACCTTCATCGCCTTCAAGAACTGACTGTTCACTCACTGCCTAATATGTAGATCCACCCCTTGACCCTTTGAAATGACTGTAGATCAAGATGATTAATGTTTTTCACTTCACCTGACAGTGGTACTAATGTTATGGCTGATGTATGATGTTGTATGATGCTGCGTCGTTCATCTACAGCTTATTAAACGCTACATTAGTCTTTGTGTCCCAGAATTCAAGATGCTGGTCCACGCTGAGGCTCAGGGCTCCAACCGGGTTCCTAATCAGCTAATAAAAAGCACCCAGCTCACTCTCTTGCTCTCTTTAATGAGAGTTAATCTGCTCGTCTACTACAATCATTTAGCGCCGGAGTCGATTCATTCAGCAAAGGGAGAAGTGCCCTTTCTTTCCAAGTAGTCTCAGCCCTTAATTAAAGCCAAATTTGTCCCGTCCATTTTATGAAGAAGGAACACCGCTGACCTTTAAAAGGAAATTGTTCTGGTCTCCTTTATCTTTATCCATCAGCGGGAGCTTCGTCGTTTGTGAGCAGACTTCTGTAAATGTTTGCCTGAACAAAGTGGAACAAGGATAAGGAATCAGGCCAAAGAGCTGGATGCTCCAGTGTTTATTTTCCTGGGCTTCTGAACTCCCCTTTTTTTTAACCCGGGGGTGGCATTGGGAAGCCTTCGGGAAGGAAGCTGGAGGGGGCGCATCCTATTGGCATGCAGACTGGAGCCCTGTTATTACCACAAACCATACACTAAGAGACAGAGAGAGAGAAAAGGGTCAATAACGACTTATCTCCTTTCAAGGCCAAAACCGGACGAGGCGTGGACGGCTGCTTTTTGATTTTTTTGGTATTATTAGGGATGTAACAGTACGTGTATCCTTGCTGAACCAACGCTACGGAGAGTGGACATCGGAGAATGGAGAATACACAGGGAATTATTACTGCAGCGTCCAGGCAGTGAACCGAGTCTGGACAACGCCATGCAGAACCACATTTCACAAGTTCTGTGAGTTTCACCTACAAACCTTAAGCTGTAAACTCTTAGCAAGTCACGTTTTGCATGGCATTCTGGGAATTGTAGTACCATATCACTATGGGAACTGCAACTGAACTGGATGCTTTAGAGCACTTTTGACTACGTCCGAATCATAAAGTGGAATTTCAAGGGCTTTTAAGGGCACTGTAATCTCCCACAATGCACCGGAAACTTCAAGTGAACATCGTAGCTCACTACAACAGCTAAATGTGGACCACAATGCATTGCGACTACAACTCCCAGCAGCCCACTGGCCTCGCCACCTGATTTCCGAGTGGCTGTGGTCCGAAAGGCTGTTAATATAAATAATCGTATCTAAATGTATATTCTGCCTATAAATATATACATATATAAAGATAAAAATATGCTGTTTCTAAGCAACAGATAGTGTAACGAAAAGTGTCTGGAAGCCCATAAAGTAGCCCATAACAGGTGAAGCCGCTTGCCTAATTAGCCTGTCGGTTCAGCTAGATGGCTCCCCCTTGCCAGCTGCAGGTGCCATCAGACCACGCCCTCAATTTCGGAATTGTGCATGACAAGTGTTTCCGATATTCTGGCCATTTTCCATCTCATTTCAACTCGTGGAAAAATTTGTGGTGGATCAAACAAAGATAGTGTGTTGGAATGTGTGGAAACACGTTGAACATTCGAACGTTTACAAACCACAGGCTGTTCAGACCACCTCAGGGGGGCGCTATATGACATTAGGTGGAACAAACTGTAACTTGCACGACTGTTTGAAATCAATGAAGAGAAATCTGGGTTAAATCTGGGTCTCAGCAGGAACCGCTGTCCTTGATTAACCTTGAAGGGGTTCTTCAAATTGAAGCTGTGGAGGAACTTTTCTTGAAGGTTCCTCGAAAGGTTCCTCAAAGTGGTAGAAACTCCGGATCAGATGTAGCTGAACATAAATCTTCTAATTATGAAGAAAGTAGTGAGATCTTGTCGGTGAGCTAGTCTGAAGAACAGAGCTCGGTCGGTTCCTCCCGGTTTCTCCTGGACGCCCCCCAGTCCAGCCAGCACAGCGTGGAGGATGTGTTCAACTCCATCAGCAGCAGCAGCAGCAGCAGCAGCAGCAGCAGCTCACCTGATTTACCATTGTAGTATATTCATTGGCTTTGCAGATGTAGAAAAGAAAGGGGGCCCCGTTTCTTGACCAAATCTACACAAATTGAACAGACATAAGATGCTGTTTAGATTTGGACATCCCGTTGGGCAGACGTGTCAGTGATTTAAACGCTGTCCAGATGTGGCCATGGACCACTTAGGTAATGGGGGAGCTAATGGCTGTTCCCTATGGATGAAATGTAAACATTCCATATATGGCAACATTCCAACAGAATGTGGCGTGAAATAAGGTATAAAAACTCAAGGTATTCCTAAGTCGGGGAGAGAGAGACCGAAGGGCACCTAGAATTGGCAGACTCTCTCCACACTGTTCTTTCGATTGCAATAAAATATATTATTGTTACAACTAAAGACGGTGGCTACAGACTCTCCTTTTTGAATAACAAGTCCATCTCCAGAGGAAGACGAACCGAGACGACACCATCATTAAGCCCTAATTTACCACCAAACCAGGTGTTGATCTGAGGAGAACTCTAAATAATACTAGACTCCATGAGAGAGGAGAACTTTGGAGATGTTCTAATGATGAACACAGTGATGGAGAACCACGAATGTCATTAGTGTGGCGTTCCAATTAGTGCAGTGCGAACCGAACCGAACCCCTACCTCCTATAAACTGCAGTGAATTATACAGTGACTTGGGAAAAGGAATGGCCACAAAACACACTCCAGTTTTTAACACCAAAAAAAAGAAGGGCTTTGTCCTGAAGCAGTGCTGTTTCCTGTGTGGGACGCTGAAGTATTAACCTACATACCAAGGTAAAATTGCACATCAACAGAGTGTCTGCTGGCTGTCATTTTTAAAAGTTCCCCTCCTCTGTGGCAAGGGTAGACCTGCTTCTCTCAGCTGCCAAAAGTCTGTCTCACCTGCCTAGGGCATGGCCTCATTACAGTAGCTGATTATAGTCTTGCGATAATTAAGGCCAGTGCAAAGCTGTTTAGAAATTCGGATAATTTACCTCCACAGTAGAAGACGAGACCTCCCCGAGAGTCGTTTGCCACACGGCTGCAGACCTCGGGATGGAATTAGCAAATGTAATAGCAAACGCTTTGAGCGTTCGACCTTCAGGTGGACAAAATATTAGCATGTTATACAAGACGGCTTCAGGAGTCAGGAGACGCGCTCAAGGTGAGACGCTGTGACTGTGCAGTTTCTCACATCTCAAAGGACAGAAAGGGAGGAACTGATGGGATCGACTGCATAGCCTGGGGAGACACACACAGCCACCGTGGTTAGGATGTTGTGGCTGGGGGGCTTAAAGTAGGCCTAGGTCCAAGGCAATAGGACCAAGGCAATGTGTATGTGTGGGAGGGTGTGTGTGGGAGTGTGTGTGTGTGTGGGAGTGTGTGTGTGTGGGAGTGTGTGTGTGTGTGGGAGTGTGTGTGTGTGGGAGTGTGTGTGTGTGTGTGTGGGAGTGTGTGTGTGTGGGTGTGTGGCAGCTATAATAATTAATAACATTAATACATAACCATCTCCTCGTTTACCCAAACTACTAATAAAGTAGGAAAGTGCATTTCCTAAACACAAAATAGCTCCCCATCTGACATGGATTCCACTTCCAGACGGTTGCTAAGTTGTTGCTACATGGTTCCAGGTGGATTCAATGGTGTTGCTAGCTGGTTGCTATGATGTTGCTATGTGGTTGCTATGGTATCCCAGATGGTTGCTATGGTATCCTAGATGGTTGCTATGGTGTTGCTAGCTGGTTGCTATTGTTTTGATGTTGCTAGCTATTTGCTATTGTTTCCTAGGTGGTTGCTAGGTGGATGCAAAGTGGATGCTATGTTATCCCAGATGATAGCTATAGTGTGTTGATAAGTTGTTATAATGTTGCTATGTGGTTGCAGAGTGGTTGCTATGGTATCCCAGATGGTTGCTATGGTGTTGCTGGCTGGTTGCTATGGTGTTGATAAGTGGTTGTTTTGTTGTTGCTATGTGGTTGCAAGATGGTTGCTATGGTATCCCAGATGGTTGCTATGGTGTTGCTAGTTGGTTGCTATTGTGTTGATAAAAGGTTGTTATGATGTTGCTAGGTTGTTGCTATTGTTTCCCAGGTGGTTGCAAAGTGAATGCTATGTTATCCCAGATGATTGCTATGGTGTTAAGTGGTTGTTATGATGTTGCTATTTGGTTGCTAAGTTGCTAGGTGATTGCTATTGTTTCCCTGGTGGTTTGAAAGTGGTTGATTTGGTATCCAAGATGGTTGCTATGGTGTTGCTGGCTGGTTGCTATGGTGTTGATAAGTGGTTGTTATGTTGTTGCTAGGTGATTGTTATTGTTTCCCAGGTGGTTGCAAATTGGTTGCTATGGTATCCCAGACGGTTGATTTGGTGTTGCTAGCGGTTTGCTATGGTGTTGATAAGTGGTTGTTATGTTATTGCTATGTGGTTGCAAGATGGTTGCTATGGTATCCCAGATGGTTGATATGGTGTTGCTAGCTGGTTGCTATTGTGTTGATAAAAGGTTGTTATGATGTTGCTAGGTGGTTGCTATTGTTTCCCAGGTGGTTGCTAGGTGGTTGCAAAGTGAATGCTATGTTATCCCAGATGATTGCTATGGTGTTAATAAGTGGTTGTTATGATGTTGCTATGTGGTTGCAAAGTTGCTAGGTGATTGCTATTGTTTTCCTGGTGGTTGCAAAGTGGTTGCTATGGTATCCCAGATGGTTGCTATGGTGTTGCTGGCTGGTTGCTATGGTAGTTATTATGTTGTTGCTATGTGGTTGCTATTGTTTCCCAGGTTGTTGTTTGGTGGTTGCAAAGTGGATACAATGGTATCTGAGGTGATTGCTATGGTGTTGCTAAGTGGTTGCTAGGTAGTTGCTATGGTGTTACTAAATGGCTTTTCAGGTTGTTGCTGCAGTGTTGCCAAGTGATTCCTGTGGTGCTGCTAAGTGGGCAGTAAACGGTTGCTAAAATATCCCACATGGTTGCTATGGTATCCCAGGTGGTTACCGTGGGTGTTGCTAAATTCTTTGCCAGATGGCTGCTACAGTGTTGCAAGGTGATTGCAAGGGTATTTCAGGCAGTTGTTATGGTGTTGTTTAGTGGTTAATAAGGTGTTGCTCAGTGGTTGCAAGGCAGTTGTTATGGGATCCTAGTTGGTTGCTATGGTGCCTCAGTCGGTTGGCAAATGCTTTGCAATGCAGAACCATAATAAAAATAATAATAATAATAATAATAATAATAATAATAATAAAGTCAGTTACTATGTGTGATTGATTTGATTATTTGAAATTATTTTGGATCTTTCCAAATATTTGGTCGACTTGGTTCCACCTTTTTTATCTAGAACCTTTATCTAGATATGTGTTTATTTACTCTCTCTCTCTCTCTCTCTCTCTCTCTCTCTCTCTCTCTGGAGAACAGTTTGATCCATTTTCACATGTAAGCTGCAGGTACATATAGAGCAGGTGTGGTGGTGAGAAGGCGGGGCTTAAGGAGGCGTGTTTTAGAGCCGTGTACAGAACGTGTGGTGGCCGCAGAAGCAAACACTGATGTGAAATCAATGAGAAATCCAGGCTGGACGGGGGAGGACATGTGTGGATAAAGAGGACATACGGTCACCCTGGTGTATCCTGGCTGCAGATGTCCTGACACTGAAGCACATTCCTGCTCTGAAGCAGCAGAGCTGAGCCGTGCAGGTAGAAGGCAAATGTGTTCTCCCCTGTCTTTCATCACAGCTGCACAGACAAAGGCACAAAAGCTCAGGGTGGGGAGGGAATTTACATTTTCCTCGACTTCCAGTGGCTTTAATGGTCTCCCTGTCCGCAGGTGCATGGCGCCATGGCAGCAATTTCATAATGTCAGGACGAAGAGAGTCATGTGTTGTTTTTGTGCCAGTATTGGCAGTAAGAGCAGCGGAATTGAGCCGAGGAAGAGCAGAAATGCTCAGATGGAGTCAATAACTCCACCTTCTTAACCAGGTTCGCAAAAAGCTTGGGATACTTGATTGGATGCCCTTAGTAACTTCGCAAAGAGAAGCATATCCCACTACAGGAAAGGTGCCCTACATGCCCGTCGCCCTACATGACAGTGTGCATGTACAGGCAGACATGCTTTCAAATCTCATGTCACTGGAAATGGGTCACACTCTATTTTAGATAGACTTGCACAAATACAATGACCAAAGCTGACCGAGTTTCAAGGCCAGTTTATTTAAATGGGGCAATGTCACTTGGGCTTGATGTTTGCCACCCGTTAGCACTGAAAATCGCCTCCAAATCCAGCAGCATGCTCTCCATAAATCCAATCACATTCATTATATCTGTTTACCTTCTCTTAACCCACTTATCTGGCCTGACCTGATGGAAGACTGACCAGCGTGGTCCCCTGTACCTGCATAAGACCAGCTGCCACCCGGCTTACCCTTGCCACCCGTGTCAGACCGGTTGCACACCCTCCTGCCACGGCTACCTGCCTAATGACTATGCTAAAGTACATGGACTCAACTTTACGTGGTCTGACAGACACTCGGTGGCTGAGCTGCTCTCTGTGAGCTGTTCCTCCTAAACTCTTCCACTGTTCAATAATAACACCACTCACAGCTGATGGAGGAAGATCTAGGAGGGAGGAAATTTCACCAGCTGACTTGTTGATGTTGGTGCAGCGGTGTCTCCTATTACATACAGAACCACGCTGGAGTTCAGTGGGCTCTTTAGAACCTCCCGTTCTTTCACTGATGCTCATATCTGAGAGCATAGAGTCAAGTGAACGGGCTTAGGAGGGTTTTCCACTGTTTTCAGGCTCATTTAGTAGACTGGCTCATCCAGGTTTGCTTGCTTTCCCTCTTATATTGCTGCCACTCGGTCAGGCTTTTTGTAACTTGGACACAGCTGGAATTTGGCATCCGCTTTTATCCCAGGAAGCACACCTGCCCGGAGAGCAGAGAGGGTGAAGGGAATTGCTCAAAAGCCCAACAGTGGCAGCTTGCCGAGCCCGGGAATCGAACCCACAACCCTGTCATCAACAGCTCAGAGCTCTAACCGCTGATGACCTAATGAATTTCACCAACTGATCCATACAGATCCAACGTGGATACTCATTCTAAGATATGGTAATTTGTTTGGGATGCAGATGTACGCATATTTAATTAGATAATGCCTCAATTTCATATCAGAAAATGTCTTTTTTCAAATACAAAGTTTTTTTTTGGGAATCAGTTAATAACTGGCAAAGATTCACTGATATCTACTTTTTATTTGTTTATAAAATGTTTCTTTTCATCTAAACTTCACTAGGAATGAAACTAATTTGCAAGTTATTTTCTTTCTGGATTTTCTTCAAAAGATTTCAGCTGTATCAGCTTATGAAATCTGCAACAATGCAATCAATGGATTACTGTAGTAAAAGCTGACACTAATAGTGTGCTCTGGCGACGTAGAGAGAGAGTCTGTTGACTTAAATAGGCCTCTACATAGAGAGTACTCTATGTGTTATTGGTCTATTTTAATCCACTAGCCTGAGTGGTTTTTCAATTAGACGGGATCTAGAGCGGTAAAGTGAACGTGACAGCAAGCCTCCAGTATAATAAACACACTGGAGATGTTATAAGGGGATGTTAGGAGGTTTTTCTGTGGACTAAATTCTATAGTTTCTGCAAATAGCAGTTGTTGTTGCGGCAGGCTAGCCACGATGTCAGCAGAAGTGACAGAACATTTCCCTGAACCTGACACCCTGACAAGGCCTACCGTATGTCCTGTCACCAAAGGCTCAATACCTACAGCAGGTGCAACAGTATTGGATATGATTCCTCACTGATTTCTGGATTGAGGCATATATGAGCTCGATATGCTGTCAGTAATTATTTTCCTTTCTCTTGCCAGTTAACCCTTCGAATGCTTAAATGCTTCTCTGTCCGGTTAGATGGTTCTTAATGTACAAGGGAAATCCCTTGCAGGTGGTTGTTTAAAGTAAATGTAGTCTATACAAGTCTATATAGTCTATAATCTCCATAGAAAAGCACTGTCCAATAGAACAGGGTCACATGACCCAAAGCCCCCCGGCATTTGGCTTTGGACCCTGTGGAGTGATGAAGCTCCATTGAACACCTTTGGGATGAGTTGGAGTGGCAGATGTAATCATCTAGCGTCAGTGTCTGGCTGCATTGATGCTTCCATGTGGCTGGATGCAGTCAAATCCTCATCACAGCAATGTTGCAACACCTACAGTAGAGGCTGTTACTGCAGCAAAGGAGAGAAATGCTGTAGGAGAAACCTTTAGACCCACATTTTTAAGTTCAAGTTCAAAGAGTTGCTAGAACAAGACTGTCTACAGCATATATTAAATGGACAAAAGTATTGGGACATCTGCTCGTTCATGGTTTCTTCTGAAATCAAGGGGATTAAAAAGAGTTTCTCCTGCTTCTTTTGGAGTAAGTGTCTCTACTGTCCAGAGAAGAAGACTTTCTACTAGAGTTTGGAGGAGCATTGCTGTGAGGATCTGATTGCATTCAGCATCAAGAGTGTTAGTGAGGTCAGGATGTTGGGTCATGATCAGTACCACACCTCATCCCAGAAGTACTGGATGGAGCTCCACCATCCATCACTCCAGAGAACACAGTTCTTCCACTGCTCCACAGCTTTATACCCCTCTAGCCCACACCTGACATTAGGCAGCATGGTGCCAATGCAGCATGGTGTTCATGTTTATTGATCTCTGCTCCAGAGAGCCCTATTCTATTGGCAGTAGCTGAAAGCATTTATTTACAGGGGTGTCCACAAACTTTTGGACATGTAGTGTATGAGTCTCTACAGATTAAAGACATAATGTTCCTGGAAGAAATCAGCCTCCATGTGTTTGTTTACCAGTTGATTCCTGGCAAACTGGCTGCGTCGTGTTCTTCTAAGCGCCTGTGTCATGCTTTTGTTTTCTTCATGCTCGCTTTCCAAGACCCTCCAACCTCTCAAACCCTTTACCCTGGTGAACCCTTGTCCTCCTTCACACAGGGAGTGTGTCCACCACATTAGACATGCGGAACCACACCAGCGGTGGTGTCACAGTGTGGTTGTACGTACAATGTGTACGGCACGGTCCTGGTGGGCCGACCTGGACCTTCTGGCAGGCCTGAGCTTTGGGCCAATGGCCAGTGAACAGATGGGTGGGTGGGAGGACAAGCTGCTAGCTCTGTGTTAAATGAATTATAAATGCATTTGGAGGCCTTTGGTCATGTTTTGCTTGGTCTACGTTTATTTTGGAGACTTGTTGACAGAGCTGTTTTTTTTCCATGTACAACCAATATGGCTGGAATTCTACTCTACGGCAAATTCCAGCTCTAGATTATAGTATATTATGTTATTATAGGGTCTTATTTAATTGTTCTGTTGTTTACAGGAATTTAACTGAATGGTAGATGTGTTGGTGGGTGACGTTTTACATGGGGGAGTAAAATGACTCTCATCTGGTCACACTGGAGACACATTTTAATGACGAGTGTAAACAGAATCCACTCAGTAATATCCAGGGTGGCCAACAGGGGGCGAGTGCGGGGCCCACAGGAGAGACAGTGAGTCAGAAAAGTAAAGTAAAGTGGACTTGATTCGTAATAGAAGTCTATGAATTGAAATTAGAACAAAGAAGAACCAGCAGGACACTTCAAGTTGATGGAGATCTGGGCTGGGTGGCCAGACGACAAGGGTGACGGCCATAGGTTAGCCCAGCCTGAACATGGAGCTCATACTCCATACCCGACTGCTGGTGTTGCTGCTGGAGCCAGGAATAGAGTACAGGTGTACAGGCAGTACAGGAGTACAGCCCTGCTCCCTGGCCATCCGGCTGGGCTGGGTGTCAATAACAAGCCCCCCAGCAACTGAGCGCTGTCCGTGGTGCTGAACCATGCTGCTGAGCCATGCTGCTGGTTCAGCACCCTGGAGAGCGCAATGTTGCTGGCCCGGCCGGGGTCTACTAGTCTACTGTCAGCGGGTTTGGGAAGTGGACAAAGACATTTAAGGGGTTAAAAGATTGGTAAACCCTTGACTCTTGCTAAAGATGATAATGACTGAATGGATACAGTTATTAATGGTTATTACTGTCCATTATTACCCCTTGAGTGTTCACAGAGCTATTAAATCAGCACAACATGCCGACTCGAGCTGAAGGCCGTAAGCAGGCAGAAGTGTCATTACACAAGACATAATCATTAAGGGCAGATAAATTGCCCTCCATTTCCCTGTGAAAGTGCTGGAGAGCTGTGTGGAGGACATGACTCTTAATGGCCTCTGTGAAACGTCCAAGCGTCTGCGGCGATGAAAAACGCTCCTCGTGCAGGTTTTCCTCTCCTTACATCTCTTTTTCATCTCCCGTTCCTCAGAGCCGCCTGGCAACAGTTTGTTCTAGCCAGCAGCGACCTCGTCGAGTGGACCCGTGTTTTTCTAACGGCAGTGTCTCCCAGGAGCAGCGATACAGTCATCAATGCGAACACGGCTCATTTGTCAGGCCCACCGACTGCCCAGCCAGGCAGAAAGAGCTTTCACTTACTACCGGCCGACAAATGTACAAAGATTGGTGAATAGAAAAGGCCCCGGCACCAGACAACCTCGCCTCATTCAGCGCCCATTTACATCTCGCAGGAGTGTGTGTGCCTGACGCGTTATCACAGATGCGTGACCGATTTTCAGTGAATGCAGGGCTGTTTGTGATGTTTCAGGTCATTTCGTGCGGCGTAAACATTGTCTGACTGGCTCTCATTACTGTAGTTGTGCACTCTGTGAACCCTCAGCAGTGGATTAACACTGAATGGGAAGGTAACCTTTAGAGGGATCATCTACTCTGCTTACACAGAGGATATATATATATATATATATATATATACCCTGACCAGCCATAACATTAATACCACTGCCTAACAGTGGGCAGTGGTGGCTCAGCGGTTAGAGCTCCGGGCTACTGATGACAGGGTTGTGGGTTCAATACCCGGGCTTCGAAAGTTGCCACTGTTGGGCCCTTGAGCAAGGCCCTTCACCCTCTCTGCTCCCCGGGATGGCTAAACACATATTTCCTCATTAGCCTAATTCTGAGGACCATGAGTGTCCTCACCAGGCCTCCGTTAATGGGCTAAGGCAGGGGTGCCATAAGGGGAAGGAATAGTTAGGACAATTCTGAGGGCCTGTGCCTGACAGGGGGCCTAAAAATATTGGAACTTTTATTTATTTATTTATTTTTTTCAAAATTGAAGTATTGGATTTTTAAAAATATAATCCATTCATTTTTATTTCAAATGTTAAACATTTTATTTTTCATGTTTGGCAAAAAGTAAACACCCAGAGCTGCTTCAATGGTGTTGCATTTAAAAGAAAAATCAGGTTGCCAGATTTTTGCCAAAGACAGGAGAGAGAAACAAAGGGGCAACAGGATGTCACCTAGTTATTCACAGACAAAGGTAGACGGAGTCCGTGAGGAAATGAACCTGTTAGCTTAGTCCATAGAGAAACAGGTTATTGTTGGTTATTAAATATCTTCATAAGGACCAGCAGAAGCAGCTTCAGGCTCAGCAGCCATGCCTCCCCATCCCCATCCTCACTGTCCTATTCCCAACTGAAGTGGGAGGTGAGCAGCACTGTCTCGAATGACTTGTCCGTTGGCGTAATCAGAATCAGAAACACTTTATTGATCCTAGGAGGGAAATTGCAGTTGTTACAGTTGCAACCGTTCATGTAAGAATAAACACTCTATAAAATAAAATAAATTCAGGACAAAGAGAGAAAAAAATGAGAAAAACTTATAATATTGAGAATGTAAGATGAGAAAATTGAGAAAAATGTACATAATACATAAACGATATATGAATATAGTAAAGTGGCATATTGCAGGAATGTGATGTTTCTTTACTGAAAAATAATAATTATTTGCTTTAAAATAATAATCTCTAAATTATTTAGATTATTATAAGAAGTTAGAAAAGTTTTTTATAACCTAAACCTAATCTACTACATCTAAACCTAATTCCAATCTTAACCTAAACTTAACCTACTGCACCTAAACCTAAACCTAATCTACTGCTACTAAACCTAATTCTAACCTCAACCTAAACCTAACCTACTACACCTAAACCTAATTCTAACCTTAACCTAAACTAAACTTAATGTAACTTACACCTTAGCCTAAACCTAATCTACTGCTACTAAACCTAATTCTAACCTAAACTTAACCTACTACACATAAACCTAAACTTAACCTAATTTACACCTAAACCTAAACCTAATCTACCACTACTAAACCTAATTCTAACCTCAGTCTAAACCTAAACTACTACACCTAAACCTAAACCTAATCTACCGCTACTAAACCTAATTCTAACCTCAATCTAAACCTAAACTATTACACCTAAACCTAAACCTAATCTACCGCTACTAAACCTAATTCTAACCTCATTCTAAACCTAAACTACTACACCTAAACCTAAACCTAATCTACCGCTACTAAACCTAATTCCAACCTTAATCTAATCTACTACACCTAAACCTAAACTTAACCTAACTTACACCTTGGCCTAAACCAAATTTACTACATCTAAACCTAATTCTAACCTCAACCTATACCTAAACTATTACATCTAAACCTAAACCTAATCTACTGCTACTAAACCTAATTCTAACCTCAATCTAAACCTAATTCTAAACTTAACCTAACTTACATCTTGGCCTCAACGTAACCTACTGCTACTAAACCTAATTCTAACCTCAACCTAAACCTAACTTACTAAATCTAAACCTAATTCTAAACTTAATCTACTGCTACTAAACCTAATTCTAAACGTAACCAAAAGATAACCTAAACTTAATGTAACTTACACTTTAGCCTAAACCTAATCTACTGCTACTAAACCTAATTCTAACCTCAACCTAAACCTAACCTACTAAACCTAAACCTAATTTGAACTTTTCTAATTAAACTATTAAGCTAAATATGGTCTTAAGCACTTTTCTTAAAGATGGAAATCAGTGTTGCATTAAAAAGTCAATTCTACTGTGTGAACAATGTTATCCAATCAGGGTTGCAGTGGGCTACGCGGTGGGGTGCTGGGGCCTAGTGTAATATCTTTTTTTAATGGGGCCCAAAAACCATGGCAACACCCCTGGACCAAATAATGCTCTGATCCCCACAGCAGTGACCTTCAGCTGGAACACACTCTGAACATCTTGGCCCCTTGAAAAGTGCAAAACATCGACCTGCAAAACATCAACCCTCAAGGCCTAAGAGGAGGTCGCAATGACACAGCAAGAGCAGCACAGTCCAAAAGTCCGAGCCCCAGTTTGAACAAGCCTGAGGCAACCGTAGCGAGGAGAATTCCCCAAATTACTCCACAGAAAACTCGAGAGGACCTAGGCTAATACGAGGAGCCCTGACTGTTCTGTCCTATATGTGTGTATCGGTTATACCCTGCTAAATAATCTAGCTCAGGACCAGCTTTAGCTGTCCAAAGGTTTGTGGACACCACTTCTAATGAATGCTTTCAGCTAATTTAAGTTGTGCCCATTGTTGACACAGATGTGCAAATGCACACATACACATACAGCACACAGCTTGTCTAGTCCCTGTATAGAAGAACTGCTAATAAAATAGGACTAAAAGATAAACATAACCCTATTTGCACCATGCTGCCTAATGCCAGGCGTGGGCTAGAGGGGTACAAAAACCCCCAGCATTGAGGAGCTGTGGAGCAGTGGAACCACTGTGTTCTCTGGAATGATGGATGGTGGAGCTCCATCCAATACTTGATGAGTTGGGGATGATGAGGTGAGGTGGTGATTATTCAACATTCTGACCTCAATAAAGCTCTTGTCACTGTATGCAATCAAATCCACACAGCAATGCTCCTTTAAAATTTAGCAGAAAGCCTTCTTCCCTGGACAGCAGAGACTAGTTACTCCAACAAAAGCAGAGTCAGCTCTTTTTAGTAGCCTTCATTTCAGATGAAACAGAAACTGAAACTGAATGAACAGGTGTCCCAATACTTTTGTCATTTAAGATAGATGATTTCAGATGGTGTAAGCTGGTTTTTGATGATCAAAGTGGTTGAAAAGCTGATCATCCAGGGGGAATCACCTTATACTAGAAAGACAACTGGTTATAATGTATGCTTTATTTCATTTTGGTGGACTAGCTGGTCTATCAGCTTGACCAACCTGACCAAGCTGATCGTCAAACTGATTTGCCAGTTTGCTCAAGCTGCTCATACTGGAGCCTACCCTATACCCTATACTGGTCAACCAGCTTGCCCAGCTGGATCAGAGATACACAAGTACACGTCCTCTGATCACTCCCTTCAGTAACTGCTAACAAAAATCTGGAAAAGATTCAGAGGAAAATCGTTGGAGAAGGCTGCTTCACATTCAGCCTCACACACACACACACACACACACCACAGCTTGTGCAATAATCTGTAACCTTCGCTGCATAAACCCAAACGCCCGTCAAAACCACCACCTTACTCACCTCCAGATATGAGGTAAAACACCCTGCTGTACAGAAACACAGTGAAATAGCGAAGTCTCAGATGAGTATAATCCACTGTGGTGAGATATGGTCAGTGTTGTGGGTCACAGATCTGCATTCCCTCATAGTTATGACCGTCTGGTGATCCCTCAAAAGGTTCAGGATTGGATACAGTAATAGAGCAGTTCACTGCACGTCATTAAGACCACTCTGACCGCTGTCCACTTCAAGCTTAATGAGGTCTGAAATTAAAGCCATATTTAACAGAAGCAAATCGGGTCATTAGTGAATAGTCCAACAGGTAATGGATTGTGATAATGCTGGGTTCAATTAAAACAGAGCTCTGGTTGGGACCGAACAGATCTTGACTGGTTTTTAACAGATTATTAAAATGATAATTTACTTGTAAAACAACCAGAAAGTTTCAGAATATTTTTAGAAATATTAAATATGACAATTAAAATATACAAGAATAACACAGTACAAAAGTACTGGGACACACATCTCACTGAACTCATGTTTCATTCAGTGTTTCATTCAGTGCCATCATTCTGTATAAAATCAAACCCCTAGCCATGCAGTCCACACTATAGTGAAAGAACGGGAGGTTCTGAAGAGCTCCCTGAACTCCAGCGTGGTTCTGTATGTAATAGGAGACACCGCTGCACCAACAACAACAACAAGTCAGCTGGTGAAATTTAGACCTTCCCTCCTAGATCTTCCTCCATCAGCTGTGAGTGGTGTTGTTATTGAACAGTGGAAGAGTTTAGAAGGAACAGCTCACAGAGAGCAGCTCAGTGTCCACCGAGTGTCTGTCAGACCACGTAAAGTTACAGAGCGGGGTCAGGGCCGAGTGCTGAGCTCAGAGCAGAGTGCAGAAAAGCCTCCAACTGACTCAATAACTGCAGCAGAGCTCCAGACCTGCTGCTGCTGGTAGAGCTTAGAGTGGGATGGCATCAGAGCTACTCTAGGTGTAATATGTAGGTGTCCCAATACTTTTGTCAGATCAATAGATCAGATTAATATGTTATATCCCCTGAAAAAATAATAAATAATCTGATCTTGTTTTATTTATAGCATTAGAGAGCACCAATATGCCATAATATTATAACCACCTGCCTAATATTGAGTATGTCCCCGCCACAACAGATCTGATAGTTCAAAGCATGGACTCCACAAGACTTCTGAAGGTGTTCTACTGTGGTATCTGGAGCACCCAAACTAAGTCCTGTAAGTTGTGAGGTTGGTGGGGCCTCCGTTAGCGTCATTGAGTCCTGAGCACCCATGACCCTGTCGCCAGTTTTCCGGTGGCCCTTCCTTGGAGCACTGTTGGTAGGTACTGACCACTGCATACCGGGAACACCCCACAAGACCTGATGCCTGATGTTTTGGAGATGTTCTGACCCAGTCGTCTAGAACATCACAGTTCAGTTCTTGTCAAATTGTCTCAGGAACCACTGTAGATGAAGATGGTCAGTGTTATTTATCTGTCACCTTTGTATTTTAATGTTATGGCTGATGGGTGAATGTATTTTTATTAAATTATACAAGGGGACTGATGCTACAGTGAAAACATCCTGAACTATCGTCCCATCTGAAGGAAACCACTCTGGTGGATATTAGAGCAGGACCTTGTGTAATCAACAGTGAAAGGCACCTAATGGAGACAGAGCGAAAAAGAGAGCAAGAGAGAGAGAGAGAGAGAGAGTGATAGAGAGCTCAAATAGTGGCATACAGTATTCTTTAAGCTCCTCCGACCAGTCAGAAAGGTCAGGGTGACCCTTCAGTGAACCAGCACTGTGATGGACTAGCAGATTCAATATAGGACATGTGTGTGTGAACTTTCTCTGAGGTCATTCAGAGGTGAATACGGTCAGGGGGGCCATGCTGAGCGCATTACACACCCAGTAGTCCTAATAATAAGGAGTAATGAACAGCAGAGAAAGCAATGGTCTTCACTGTGTGGTTCTTCATCAGCCAGAGGGAAGTGTGAGGGTTCAGGCCCTCAAAGCTGGTCTATGTGGTCTCTGTGGTGGGATATGCGTACTCATTGGTTTATTTTCCCTCTTAATATAAACTCCCATATCATGTGCAGTCTCTGCATGTTAAATATACAGTAGATAATCCCATAACTCTTTTTGTATGTCCACATATTTTTGGACACCCTGTCTAATATATTCAGCTACTTTAAGCTGCATCCATATAGAATAGGACTCTCTGGAGCAGATAAACATTAACCTATTGGCTCCATGCTGCCTTATGCCAGGCGTGGGCTAGTAGAAGGGGTATAAAGCCCCCCAGCATTGAGGAGCTGTGGAGCAGTGGAAGAACTGTGTTCTCTGAAATGATGGTGGTGGAGCTCCATCCAGGACTTTTGGGATGAGCGGGGGAATCAGGGATTGTGTTTGGTAGTTGGAGAGAAGCATGTTTAAACTGGGTGGAGTGGAAACTCTGGTGGGTGTGTATGGGTGCATTATGGGTGTAGTATCTATCCTCAGGGTCAGCCGCCGCCCACAGGCTCACATAAGGACTTCTGCCTCGTTCGGTTCATGTGTTCAATTCATGATTCAGGTTCGTTTGTGTTCATGTTTCGTGTTGATCATGTTCATGTGTTTCACCTGAGACTGGGGGTACTGAAGAAGCCTTGACGCTTAGTTCGAGGCCGAGAATTGCATGCTTGGAACCTTGAAGCAGCCTGGAGCTGGCATTAAGGCCAGCTCCAGATCTACGTCCTCGTTCACGAGCAGGCCACCCGGCCATTCAAGGACTCAGCGAGGCTCGCTCGCTCTCAGCCACGATATACCCACGACTCTCGTTCCAGCTAGGCGACCGACGCTCATGCAGCAGTGCCAGGTTTGGTCAGCCTAGCCGTTCTTGCCAAGTAGCTGGTCCCCCATCTAGACCCCCAGTCTCAGGTTTGTTTTTTTTCGCCCTCTGGTTTGTCAAGTTTGTGTTGTGTTCATGTTTATGACCTGTAGCTGCTGCTTCTGTTGCATTATTTTGCCCCCTTGTTTTATCTTGGGTTTTGTTAATAAAACTACTTGCATTGAATCCATCTCTGCGGAGTTCATCATGACACTCAGCCACTGATTACAACACAACCGGACGTAGTTTAATGGCCTGTGCTCAATCTCAAGTCAAGTCAAGTCAAGTCAAGTGGGTTTTTATTGTCAGTACACAGTTAATCAAAACAACGTTCCTCCAGGACCATGGTGCAACACAGACACAGTGCATACAGTCCAGTGAGGTAGTAAAGTTATTAGTGCAAAATGCTTCCCGTATTGTCTGGGGTAAATGGTTGGTGTGTGTGTGTGAGAGAGAGAGAGAGAGAGAGAGAGAGAGAGAGAGTGTGTGTGTGTGTGTGTGTGCATGTAACAGAAAAGACATCAGTTCAGTCTCTGGAGTTGAGAAGTCTGATGGCTTGGGGGAAGAAGCTGTTGCAGAGTCTGGTCGTGTTGGACCGGATGCTGCGGTACCTTCTTCCTGATAGCAGGAGGGAGAACAGTCTGTGTGAGGGGTGGGTGGAGTCATCCACAATGCTGGCTGCTTTGCGGATGCAGCGGGCAGTGTAAATGTCCATGACGGAGGGGAGAGAGACCCCAAACCAGGCAGTGATGCAGCTGCTCAGGATGCTCTCTATTGTCCCTCTATAGAAGAGGGTGAGGATGGGTGGAGGGAGACGGGCCTTTCTCAGCTTCCGGAGGAAGTAGAGATGCTGCTGGGATTCTTCTTTCTTTCACAATAGCTTTCTTTCACAATCTACAATAGCTGGAAATGTTCAAACACACTGTTTTTATATATTTTATAGATATATTATAGTACTAATAGTGGCCAGTCTCCTTATACAAATAGTGGTGAATCTCCTTATTTTCTACAGTCACTGACAAACTCGCATGAAAAGCAGCACTAATAGCAGAACTTCATGACCTTAAAACAAGCCAAACATCATCCTGGTCAGCAACACCTCAACCAGAAGACCGTGAGCCCTCAAGGTTCACAGGCTCTCACCCTCGAAGAACAGAGAGGACCTGAAAAGTGGCAGTAACTTGAACTGCAGTCCTGAGCACAGCTGGGACTGAACGTGCATTAGCTCATTCACACGGCTAAATCTGAACTGCAGACATCATCACCTCCAAAAATGCAGAAGCCTTCTCTTTCTTTTATTATTCATACGTACCAAAGGGTGGTGTTCTGTCAAACGCTGCAGACGTTCTTCTGACAAGCCATCTGGACCCACACACACACATATATGCACACATACTTGTGTATGGCTGGTGGAGTGGGATGCTTTGAATGGGTCCCTGGTGACTCTCTCTAGCCTGTCCACGGCTCATCTCCCCTGCCGCCCACTGAGCAGTCAAGCAGGCCCGGAGCCTGATACAGCTTGAGATGAACGTTCTGCTCCATTTAACTCATATGCTGAGGGGCCCGGCCCATGTAATTGGCATTCCTGAGTGGCATCTATCATTCCATTTTAGCTCACCCACTGCCAGCCAATGCCAGGGAGATAGACTGAAGGATGGGAGCGGGCCTGTGTATGTGTTTATGTCTGTGTTTATGTGTGTGTTTGAGTGAGACCTGTTGGTCTATCAGGCTTCATACATAATCTGAAAAGTCTGCCAGGTGTTTTTAGAAACACACAACAGTTTGGGTGAAGTGCTGCCTGGTAAAGGCTGGATGTCGGCGGAGCACTGACAGTGGTATTAATAAGAAACCAGATGAAGAATCCTCATCATTCCACAGTATAACCTCTTTTCTGCGAGGCCCTATAACTGTTTTATCACCCACAGACACTACATGGTCAAATGTTTGTGGACACCTGTTCTAATAATTCCTTTATGCTATTTAGGGTTGCACCCTTTGCACACGTCCACAGCTTGTCTCGTCCCTGTAAAGAAGTATTCCCAATACAATAGGACTCTCTGGAGCAGGTAAAGAAACATGAACTGATTGGCACCATGCTGGCTAATGCCAGGCGTGGGATAGTAGAGGGGTATAAAGACCCCCAGCATTGAGAGAGCAGAGCAGTGTTCTGTGGAATGATGGATGGTGGAGCTCCATCCAGTACTTTTGGGATGAGTTGGGGAGGTGGGGATGATGAGGTGGGGTGGTGATCATCCAATATCCTGACCTCACTAACGCTCTTGTCACTGAATGCAATCAAATCCTCACAGCAATGTTTCTCAAAAATCTAGTAGAAAGCCTTCTTCGATGGACAGTAGAGACCATTACTCCAATAAAAGTAGGATACAATATTTACAATACAACACCCTTGATTTCAGAAGGAACAATGAATGAGCATGTGTCCTAATACTTTTGTCCAAATAGCGTATCAGTGATTAATTTAGCATCATTATCATGCAAAAACATCTTACCTCCAGAAAGACAACTTTTAAAGGAGTTTGATTGTTTGTTTAGATATTAGGTGTATATAAATCAAACACCACATAAAAAAATCTCTGAACGTTGTTTTGAACATACAAACACACAGACCTTTGATCTTCATTTTACTGCAACATTATCAGCTCCAACATCATGTTGGTGGATGCTCCACTGACTGTAACAGGGAGAATAGCATCTCCATCATTGCCAGTCTGGGCTCAGCACACTGCTAACTGCACTATATAACTAAAACACCTGCCTGAACTGTGTAATGCTGCGTAACCCAAGGCGTATTTGTATGCAATCCTCTAATATTACTCTACCGCCTCAGTCCATATGCTTCTTTTACTTTCGGTGACGCTTCTGTGTCCCCAACTCACCCAGAAATGCATATGTAAAGTGTGTTCTTCAAGGGGCGCTCATTGCGTGATTGATTTGTATTTACAACAGTGGAGTAAAAGTGAATTACATGTCTGACTGTAGGGGGAGTCCAGGAGCAAAAAAAAATCCAATTCAATCAAATCAAATCAAATCATATTATCATGTCACATTACACAGATGTAAAGGTGAGTGAAAAAACCGCATCGTCCCTCACACAAAAAAACAATACAAATTTACAAATAGAATATTAAATATTTACACATGAACTTATACTATACATATACACACATATACATACTCTTAATTTCAATATTATACCTTAATTTTATAAAGTATGTAATACCTTACATGACTAAAACACACCCCAGAAGTAATGCCTTTTAAAAGTGACAAGTAAAATGTTTCTACCTGACTACACTGAGTTCTCCCACTCTTTCAGCTCTTTCTTGCTGGCAGAACTCTCAATTTCTTTTTTTCATTGCTAGATTTCCTGGGTCATTTTGGGTCATTGTAATGTTGCATGGTCCACCTCCACTTTAGCCTCAGATTCTGGGCAGATTCTGGTCTCCCATTTTCCTCAAACACCTTTTGATACAATAAAGAATTATAGTGATGGAGAGCTTGCCAGGCCTTGCTGCAGCAAAGCAGACCCAAACCATGACGTTTGCATCTGAATCTGATTTTCTTCAGGTTCTTGCTCTCAAATGCTGTTTGGTTTGAGCCAAACATGTCTGCATGTACTGTGCCTCAAAAATGTAACTTTATTTACATCCAGAAGTCATG
This sequence comes from Salminus brasiliensis, assembly GCF_030463535.1. Lineage (NCBI taxonomy): Eukaryota > Metazoa > Chordata > Actinopteri > Characiformes > Bryconidae > Salminus > Salminus brasiliensis. Next base: position 48,330,847 of record NC_132880.1, on the reverse strand, counting down.
GTTGAGATGTTCTTTTACAGCAGGGGTTTCTTCCTTGCACACCTTCCCTGAAACTCAAGATTGTTCAGTTTCTTTTTGAGGATAGATGCTGCACTTTGAGAAGCTACCTGTTGGTCCCATGTTGACATTTTAGGATTGGTGAAGACTTTTTTTTTTACTCATCTTGTGGTCTGCTTTTGGTCTGAACTTGCCAGGAAAGCCTGACCTGGCCATGTTGGTCAGTGGCTGATTTCAAACTGTTCAGAGATCTTTTTAAAGCCCTTCCCAGACTCTCACTCTGCATCTCCAACCTTCTTTCTGGAGGCCTCAGAGAGCTCTTTGGATCTGGCCATGATGGTGATTTTCTTTACCCCTCACTTCAACACCATCAAGAGCAGACCAGACTAAACATCTGAGGTTTAAATAAGACTCCAGACTCCTCCAGAATAATCCTCTCCAACCATGTTCTTACCTGAGTTCTGCAGCTGATGTTCTGCTCCTGAGTCTAATTCTACACATTTGAAGGAGTAATAAATGTGTCCATTTTATAAAAGATTATTACAAATATTTCATCAGTTGTGTGGGTTTAGTTAGATTACCTCCATCTCTCAGTGTCCAGATTTGTTAGAAAAAGACAATTTCCGTGGGGTGTCCTCATTTTTTCACATGACTATACATATTAATCAGTGTCGTTGATGATCTGCTCAACCAGGGTGTGAAATGGGTCTTTGATTCAGTAAGATGAGCAGCATTAGACTACAGGCATGCTCAGATCACCTGATGGGAGGTTTCAGGTACCTGTAGCACTAATTGCAGTTGTAGCCCTGAAACATTTAATGGGTATAATTATCCTGACAAGCCACAGGAATATTCACACGCACCACAGCCCCTCTGGAAAACCGAGCAGGCCTCTCAGACAGGGAGCAATATCCTCTGCGAAGCACATTTTCACACTTAATGTCATGCTGTTCTCTTAAAATGCATGCAAATCTCTACAGAAATTATTTATTTGGTGTTGTTCGTGCCGCAAGAAATCTGAAGGACGATGGGGGACACCAGAACACAGAGTGATAAGGCCTTCAGAGGGCCATTAACTGTTACTTCTAGTGTCAAACCACCAGGTGCACTATAGCAGGACAAGACTGATGGCTTTCCAGTGTAAGCAGCAAAGAAGAGGGCAAGCTATGTGACACAGGCTAGGCCAAGGAGTGTAGGAGGGGAGTAATCTCAGGAGAGGACATGGCAACCAAAGTCAGATGGAAGTCGTGCCATCCTACACTCGTGCTATAAAGCATCCTCAGTGGGGTTATGTGGTCCTGGTTGCAACCATTAAAACACAAAAACCCTTTTTGCTTCTTGAATGGGTCTTCATAGAGGCATGGAGAAGTAGGCCAGCAGAGCACTGATAACTGGAAAGTCTGGACTGGTATCGGTGCATGGTATCAAGTCGTGAGAAAAGGGCATGACCTTTCAGTTACAATGTAGATATATGTTTAGCATCAGGAGGGTTATGGAGCTCCTAAGGCAAGGCATCTCCACACATTCAAAGACCCCTGAAACAGGTAGAGCTTTGCACTTTTTACCTGGAGCTTCTTTTTTTTAATATAATCATCTTTACTGGAGTTTCCTCTTTCCATCCTCACAGCAGGCGAGATATGCGATGTGGCACCGCGGAGGTTTCGCATCACTTGTTAGCAAAACAAGTCGTTATCCATGTCACACTACATGAGCAGCACCAAAAGCCCCGTAGTAATATGAGGCATGTTGGAAATGATCTGAGCCTCTGGGATAGCTTTAAGACTGGATCAGAGAACCTCCTCTCACACCACGAGTACCGCTCCAATTACTCATGATGCAACAAAAGTATTTCCTGCAGTGCTGAATATCTGTCTGGGATGCCAAAATCAGGGCCAAACAATGTGTACCAAGCGTAAATATTATATATATGAATGAAAGCAATATTAGATACAAAATGTCTCCAAGTATCATTTTGCACAGCTACATATAGCACTATGCTACATTCTACATTAAGCTTTATGTACAGTATAATGCAATCAAATGTGTACAAAATCTCAGTGGTCAGCAAGAGTGTCTACCTGTAAAACTCTATATAACATTAGAATAAACCCAAATAAACAAAGCTAGTGGTCAGTGAGAGTGTCTACCTGTAAAACTCTATATAACATTAGAATAAACCCAAATAAACAAAGCTAGTGGTCAGTGAGAGTGTCTACCTGTAAAACTCTATATAACATTAAAATAAACCCAAATAAACATAAAGCCAGTTGTCAGTAAGCGTGTCTACCTGTAATTAACTTTATATAACATTAGAATAAACACAAATAAACACAAATAAACATAAAGTCAGTTGTCAACGAGAGTGTTTATCTGTAATTAACTCTATATAACATTAGAATAAACCCAAATAAACATAAAGCCAGTGGTCGGTAAGAGTGTCTACCTGTAAAACTCTATAAAACATTAGAATAAACCCAAAATAAACATAAATCAGTGGACGGTGAGAGTGTTTATTTGTTAAACTATATATAACATTAGAATAAACCCATATAAACAAAGCCAGTGTTAGAGTGTCTACCTGTAAAACATTAAATAACATAAAGCCAAATCTCAATATGATGTTCTTTGTCATTCAACCTTCAGCAACATCATCATTGGTTTAAGGTCCTACACTGCTATCACTTCTAACAAGCATCACTGACGTCAACGCTCATTCACAGAGTATAAAAATAGGTGGACAACACTCCACTCCCAGCAACTGGACAAAGGACATGGTTGATCCACTTAAATAGAAGTCTAGAGGGAGAACATCCAGTACATAAATCTAGGTATGTAAGGACTTGAGCTGAGCGTTAAAATGAACAGTAAAGGCGTCTCAAAATCAGCCTTTTATCAGTTCAGCAAAATCTGCAAACCACCTCTTCTTCTCTCGGCCAGACAGCGAGAGACTAATGGATGCTTTTATTAGAGCTTATTACTGCAGTGTTCTCTTCTTCTGCTCTGCTCAGGAACGTTTGGAGGAAAGTGAGGCTAATTCAAAACACAGGAACGCACTCAGTCCAGGAAGGGAACCCTTTCAAAGTCCTTTCAAAATTCCTGAATGCTGCTGCTGCTGCTGTTGGATCAGGCTGGTACTCTGACATTTTAAATGCAATCTTTTTGTACTGAAGAGCTGAATAGAAGACTATAGATAAAGTTTACATTGCATAATTTCACAAGCACACAAAGAGGAGACAGTACAGGCACAGATTACTCAGTGATTCACTGAGGACATGCAAGAACTGGTTGATAATTAGAAGGAAATGTTCCTTTTCAGAAAAAACTACCTGTCAAAGTAATGATATTTATCATATGTGTGCTTCATTTACATGTCATGGTACACTTAGTCCACTCTAGTAACAGACTATTTGCAAGTTTTACTTTTCCTTGTGGTACACTGTAAAAGCTGAAAGCACTACTTACTGATTTAATTAAGGTAACCTCTTAAGTTAACCCCTTAAACAGCCTTTGGTCCACCTGCAGGCCAGAAAGTGTCATTACAAACGTCTATTACCAGAGAATAGCCTCACCAGTTTGTACTGAAGTGAGTTAGAAAGGGTTAACATAACTTAACTAATACAGAACGTTGGGAGAATGTACAGTGATTAAGCCAAACTAGCTCGGCCTAGACCTCGGCCTAGACCGGCCCAAGCCTATATGCAGTCTTAAGCAGATTTTCATTTGGGCCTCCATCTCAGCACCAGATGCTTCATCATTCCATAAGCTACACTGTATGTGTGTGTGTGTGTAACGTACCCACTCTCATTAGCATTATTTGTAATTAGCTTGCATCATACCGGTGTCGTTCTGGCTATTGATTTTAACCTTACAGGGGAAGCAAACTCTCAGAAAGGTTTGAATTAATTTTCACTTTAAATACAGAGCAATAACATCAGCAGACAAGACTCTGCATTTACAGTAAACAAGTTAATCAGATTGATTTCTTTTGTTTTTAAATTCTGAACAGATGTGGAACAGTTTGTTTCTACAGAAGCTGGAAGCCTTGGTGTAGTCATGGATGATCAGTTATCGTTCTCAAGTCATGTTGCAAACGTAACTCGGTCCTGCAAATTTCTCCTGTACAACATCCAGAGAATTCGACCCTTCCTCTCTAGAGAGTCGCCCAGGTGCTCGTTCAGTCTCTCCTCACTTCAGGACTTGACCACTGCAGCTCTCTTCTGGCTGGTCTCCCTCTGCACACCATCAGACCCCTGCAACTCATCCAGAACACAGCGGCACGGGTCGGGTCGTCTTCAACGTCCCTAAATTCAGCCATGTTCAGCTCCTCATCTGCTGCGTTCTCTCTTCACTGGCTTCCTGTAGCTGCTGCCCAGGTCATCAGATTCAGACCCCTGACTCTGGTCTACAAAGCCAAGACTGGACCAGCCAGCCCCTCCGTACTTGATGGCGATGGTCAAAAGCCGATCCGCACCAAGAGCCCTTCCAGCTTCAAGTACGGCTCGGCTCGACCCGCCATCCTTTAAGATCCACGGAAGACGAGCGTCCAGACTTTTTACTGTCCTGCACCGAAGTGGTGGAACAAACTTCCCCTGGGTGTCCAAACAGCAGAGTCCAACGCTCGCTGTCCTCAAACCCAGACTGAAGACCCTCCTCTTTCAAGAATTCTTGGGAGAATAGCAGAGTGGTCTCCTTACTGACTGGTGTTTAGTAGAGTCTAAGATTAGAGGTATCTTTGAATTATTAGTCTATTAAAACTATCTGAGGTTTTTCTTGGGTAAATAGTGAATCACTTTTGTAAGTTGCTCTGGATAAGAGCATCTGCTAAATGCCTTAAATGTAAATAAAAATGTAAGTTTGAGGACAGCACCTATTATCAACATCCCCTAACTTCTAACGACCACCTCTGCATATTGCGCAATTCCCTTTCTCCCTGGGCCAGAAAAAAGAAAACCAAAAAGGAAGTAGAAGGCCCAAAGCGGGAGCTGACTTTTTTTATTTTCTTAGAGTTTGATTGATAAAATTGCCCAAAGAAAGATATTGTGCAATGCGCTGAAGCACCCAGGTCTTTATCGACCACCCAAGCGGTGCATATCTGCATTTGCCCAACAGTGGCATCAGCAGTCAACAGCAGGAATTGATTAACCTAATATTGGTGTCCCAACTACGAAAATGATATAACATAAAAATTGCCTTTACCTGTGTAATACCATTTTGTTTTATTATTTAATGTTATTTTTTTTAAATACTTATTTTTCATCATGGTATCTTGGTGCTCTTGGGGGTCCCCCTGATGGTGTTGAAGGTGTTTTCGCCTATTTTGAGTTATGGTAAATTTATTCAGTTGGGATTTTTTCTGAGTTATCGGAGTTGCTCCAGTGAAATATGGTGACCTTTAGGGTGAACCTTATCTCATATTTGTGCAGTACAATCTTGATAAGTAAAACCTACCACTTTCCCATTGGTTCCTGGCACCCTATTTGCATACTGGGCCTGCTTTCGCCCCCTCACTTACCATCATTGTGTAGTCGTTCCCCCCAGGCTACCTCCCCCTACCCCGTTAGCTGTACTCTCTGTTGTGGTGCAGCTGCCTGGCCTCAGTGTTGCAGGCTGTAATAGCATGTTCGGGCTGCTGAATGAGGCTTGATGTTGGTTAGACGTCAACATGAATGGAAGCATACCTGATTCATCTCACCTGCTAATTGCTAGGGATAGTAGAGAGATAGTAGAGATTTTAGAGCAGGGAAATCAGTCGACTGCACTGGACTATGGCCCCCATTGCCCTCCTCTGCAATCCGGTTGTCTCGTCTTGAGTAATTACCTTAAGTAACCACAACTCACTTACTCGTATCAATGTTTTCATTTGTATTTTCTATAGAAGATCAAGTCATTTGATCAAGTGCTTTTTTACTTTTTAGTTGAAAAGTAATAAACCACCTCTGTAGCTAATCAAAAGTATAAAGTCTTTGAGAAACATTTGGAGGTTCTAAGGTTTGAAATTGTTTAGGAACCTCTTTGAGGAACCTTCAAGGAAAGATGTCTAGAAGAAGGTTTCTCGAAATGTCCTTAAAGCACCTTAAATGGTTCCTCCACAGTTCCAAATTATAGAACCGCCAAACGTTCCTCAAGGGTTCTTTTCTTTTAACAGTGACAGTAGGGCTGCGTCCAGAAACTTTTGCTACTCCTCCTCTCTTAATGCTTCTCTCCTACCCCGGAAGAAGGTGGATGAATCGAGGAGAGGAGAGGAGCAGGAGGAATGGAGACTTGGAGCAGTAATTGGGACAGCTGATGATGTTGAGTTCTGATGAAATGAGCCAATCACAACACTCGCTTTCAGCACACCCCTAGTACTGCCCAGCCAATCACAGCTGCAGCACATATACGACAATTCTGTCCATTGAACTGCATTAATTGTGAACTGTTTGCAGAGATACAGTGATTATTATAATCTAAATATATTAATATAAAATAAAAAATATTTAAAATATAATAACTTTTATTATTAAAAGTTTATTAATAAAGTTTTACTGAACAGACAGTACTTGCGGTTGTGTAACTGTGTGTATTATGTAAAGGTAGTTCAGGGGAATGGTGGAGGTCAAGGTGGGATCTGGAAGATAAAAAAACTGCTCACATGCTGGTGGGAAAGGCCTATATGACTGCCAGGAACCTGCACGGAAATTTAACTGAGATTAGAGGGTGGTGCTGTCTTCCAAAAGGTGGAATCTGAAAAAAGGGTGGCTTCTAAAGCAAGATAATGGTCCAAAACATACCTCAAACCCACTGTGGACCACCTGAAGAGACACAAACTGAAGCTTTTGGAATGGCCCTCAGAGTCACCTGACCTAAACGTCATTGGCATTTTGTGGATAGACCGTGAACAAGCTGTTCAGCAAGACAACCCAAGACCACCTCAGAACTAGAGACCACCGAAAATTCAAACTACGATAGTTGACTTTTAGGTTCTGTTATTAGGCCCAAATCTTATATTTTTGACTGTTGTATATTATGACTGTTAATAACTGAGTGTTAGGATTTTTCTAAATATTTTTTTTTTATGTTTGATTAGCTGCAGAAGCTGTGTTTGCTACTTTTTTAAATGGTGGCCAAGCTTTCGCGTGTAGACTATATTTCCCATGAAGCGTGCGTCACTGTAAAATTTCCATTAAGCCTACAACAGAAAAATGTCAGCCTGATTTGATAAATATTTATATATAATATAAATATTTAATATCTTCCCAGTGATGCCAACAAGAGTGCCTTTGCCACATGCTGCACTTATTAGCAGTCTGTGAACATACTATTTATTAAACATAATAATGCAAGCAGAAGATGAAACATTTGAAACATGGGCTTAAAATCATAATGTCAGTCGCCCCAGGAATCATCTCAGTGTGAGCTCTGCTCAGTTTACCATCAATACAGAGTTCTTCTAGTATTATAGGACTATTCTGACTGGATGCCACAGCACAGTCCATTTTGCTATATGCTAGGTTAAGGACTTACTGTTGCTGCAGCTGAATTGACTTTTACCTCACTTTTCTAGTAGACATGATTAACAGGCAGCATGCAAATGTTTGGCCACCCCTGGTCAAAGTATCTGTTACTGTGAATAGAAGATGGCAGACCTGGTTTCCAAAAGATAAAGGGCCCAATTTCACACCCTGTGCAAGGTGCATCACGATGCTCATTCCTACACCCCACCAACAGTCTATTTTCACGCCCTCTGCCTGCGAGGTTTAAGCCTACAACAATATATCTACACTGATGAGCGCGGTGGTCCTGAAATGAGGAGTGTTTAGGTCAATTTCTGTTGTCTAGTACTTTTGGGACGAATTGGGGATGATGAGGTGGAGTGGTGATCATCATCCAACATCAGCACCATATCCTGCCCTCACTAATGCCTCTCTAAAATCTAGTAGAAAGCCTAATCTTCTTCCCTGGACAGTAGAGACAGTTACTCCAACAACAGCGGGAAATCGGCAACTACAGCTGATGATGAACAAATCGTCAGAATAACTGATGTGAACTGAGGGAAAATCCCCCAAACAGGTAAATCATGCATCTTGCCATGTGCTCATGGTCCTGAAATCTATCAAGGCAGTTTCTAATGTCTACAGATTGAGCACTATGAGCCAGAGGAGCTTCTGTCACACAAAGAAAATCAGTACTTTTGGTGGAATTTCTGCTGGTAACAAGATTTATTTACACTCCCATTCACAAAGTCACCCTGAAAGCTGTTAGTGCACAGAGCAAAATGCATCTTGCATCACACGCTCATAGTAAAAGAAAAAAAGCCAGATATGAAAACGCATAAAGCATCAAGCAAGTGCTAGCGTTAGTGCTACAGAGAAACTACGGGTAGATTGGGTATGGGGGGCGGGAGGGAATCATAGCGCTCTGCTAGGAAACTGTGCAGGGGAGTTTATAGATTTTAGGTTGCCGTGGCAACGGCAGCATCAGGACCATTCTTTGAAATAGCTTTAGAAGATGTTGAGGGTCTATTAAAAGCAGAGAGAGGGGAACTATATGGGGGGAAAAAGTAAATATTCTGTGCTAGAGACTATGTAATATTCTTCTTTTTAATTGGAAACTGTGTTAAAAGACAAGAGCACAAAGCACTCTCCTGCCGCCTTATTCGGTGTCTGTGATGGTGCTTCCAATTGTTCTCCATCAATGGAGCTTTTTGGTGCTTGATTATCAAGCATCTCATAGCATTTCCCAGCAAGACAACGACACTTCAGAAGCTCTCGATAAGCACCCGGTCTGCTTGCTCCATGGCGCTATTCATTCAACAGTGTCTCGCACATCAGCGAAACAACCCGTGCCACATCCGTCACACTAATGAAATGTGATATGCGTACGCTCCCGTGCTCCAAGGAGTGCGGCGGTGCAGCTGGAGTGCATCAAACGGGGAGGGGATCACAGGAACCAGCAGCAGTCAGTCAGGGGAACGGCTGTTCAAAGCAGACCACGGAAGAGAGGGCAGTCGGCATTATGTAAACAGACTCCAGCAGGGCTGAGACTGGCCGCCAAGGCAGCCAATGTGACAAATCCCCAGCAGGAGGGCTGAGACACAGACCAGTGGATGAAGGAGAACAACGGGGATGGCAGAAGCCCCAGCTCTGTTCTCTATAAGAACCAGAGGGGATTACTACAGTACAGAGGCAGTTCAATCAAACAATGCACACAAAAGCCCCTGTAATCAAAGAGCCCTCAGGCAGGAATAGTGGTGCAGTTCTTACGCTTGGCGAGACATTGACAGTCCTTCTGAATGCCTAAGACACTTTGATTATCAAGGCCAAGTCAAGGGTTCCAGCGGTTCCGTCAGGATTGCTCTTTGCCTGTAGAAAAGCTCACTTTCCACCTGACAAGGTCGTACTTCCCTGCTAATATGTATTGTATATGTCTATAGGTGTCTCCACCCCCTCCTTAACCAAGCCTTGTATGTTCAGGTGGGACCTGGCTCCAAGGGTGGAGAAACAAAACAGTGGTCTTTTGAAAGCATGCTTGAGTTTCACTCTCTAGGAATTGAAGTATCCCAGTTGCACCATGTGAAAGCACACACACACACATACACACACATGCTTACACCCTCCCTTCTCCCTCTCTGCAAGAATCTGCAAGCATGCCAGTCAGCAAACTCCGCTGAGCGTGACAGCATGTGGATGGCTCGCGGCAGCAGGTGCAGACTGCCCGTGCGAATGCTTTGGCTCGCCATGGCCAGTTTCACTCCCTCAAAAAGCTGCTAATCTGGATCAAGTCAGTTTGGCGCCCCTACTCGGCAAGTGCCTATGAAAGAGTAAGAGCTTCTTCTTCATCTTCTTCTTCTACTCCACAGAACCTTCTCCACTGCTTCCATCTCATCACTTTCTGATTCCAGGTGCAGCTTTCCAGAAGCTGGAGGAAACAGGTTGCCTACGTCAGAGAGCCCGAGTGCCGAAGCGAACCCCACAACAAAGCCACAGCTTCTCAGCAAGCGCCCTGTCCTTCTGCTTTCTTTCCGAAATGTCAAACGGTGCATCAAAGGCACGTAGACATCCCTGCGATACTCTGGAGATTACACTGTGGAAGTGTGTGTGTGTAGATAAAGATGCAGCAGTATAGGTTTAATGTGTCAAGTCATTGCATGAGGAGCGTTTTAATATTAATGTGGCCACTGAGGCCAATGCAACTTGCGTCCCCTCTCGCAAAAAAGCATCTAGGGCATCTGTAGATTGTACCCGTTTTCATTTCTTGCCTTGCTTTTTCCATCAAACCTCACCTCCCCCAACATCAACCCTGACTGCCTTTACGTGATTAAGTTTCCAATTACTGAGCACCCGGCCACTTCCATTACTTCTGCCAAACAGGTCTCAGTCACTCTGCACTTCAGAGGCTCCGAGGACTGCCGTATGGGGACTCTAAAACGGGAGGCAGCTCTCTCTCTCTCTCTCTCTCTCTCTCTCTCTCTCTATCTCTCCCACTCAAACACACAGGAAAAGAGAGGGTGGGTGAGCTGAGAATCCTCAGGGCTCTGCCGGCATGTTATAAACTCGTGCCAGAACTCACAATTTTTTCGCCACGGAGGAACGGAATGGGGACTGACTTTATTAGGGAACATCTAAATATGGGCATGAAGGGCAAGAAGCAGAGCAATGAAAGAAATACAAACAGCAGAGAGCTCTCAAAGAAACTAGAACTCATAGTGTCTTTCCCACACAGACCTTGGCCAAATGTCTGTGGACACCCCTGTCAATGAATGCATGCAGCTAGACTTTAAGTTGGGCATAAAGCCCACCCAGCATTGAGCTGTGGAGCATCCAATACTGATCACCCAACACGTTTGGGATGAGTTTGGAGAGTTTGGGAGGAGCTGGTGGTGGTGGTGATCATCACCCAACATCCTGACCTCACTAATTGCTGAATGCAATCAACTTTCTCACTACCGTTGATATTAAATAATAATAAAGATACAGGTGTCCCAATATTTTTGTCCTTATTATGAATATTGACAGCATATCGACTGTCAATAAAGTGCTATAAAGGCATGTTAGAACAAACCCTTGTGGAGGGAGGTCTTTAACAATTCCACAGGATCAATATTCCCAAGACAGCCGTCTTTACAGTTGTGAATAAGGGCAACCGTGCCAGAGAGCAAGTCAGTTAGCTCAGCTCTCAGTTTAAATAATGTAGAGCAGATGTTTGAGCCTTAGCCTGCAGACTGGAACAGCTTCCAGAAGGCTAATCAATAGGCAGAAAGGCTCGGTGGAGAACGGCTCACAGCCAGCTTTGAGCACAAAGCCAAGCAAGAGCAAAGTCAGAGCATCAAGAGAGAAGAATGGATGAGGGTTCCGGTCATTACCAAAGCCGGACCCAGTGCTAATGATAGCCGGGACAACCCATCATTATGACAATGAGGTTGATGGCCCCATTTACTTCTTTGAACATCAGCCGTTGAAGACCTTAAGGAAAGTCCTTTTCAAAACTAGTAACTGTGGCTGTAACCCAATCTGAATTTGCTAATCAGAAAGAATATATAATGTTCTAAACAGATACAAATACGGCTTTTAAGGTAATGCTAGCCGGGCTATGCTAATGCTGTGGTAGCAAGTTAAGATTAGGCCAGTAGCCGGTCTGCACTCACGCCACTGTAGTGATGTTGGATGAGCCTGATAGCCAGACTGAGCGAACACCATGATACCAAAATTAAACGAGCCTAGTAGGCCGACCGGCTATAGCAACACAGTGATAGCAATGTTAGACGAGGCCTTTAGCCGACTCGGGTGTGCTAAACTTTACTATGCTACGGTGCAGTAAGGTGTGCTTTTTGCCACACTAATGCAGCACAGAGCATAAATATGGAGCCAATCAGAAGATCCCTACATTTATTAAGCCCTCCCACTGAACGGTTCTGTGGCCCCGAGTATGCCAGAATTGTTCAAGCCAGAATGACCAGCTTGAACAATACTGGTTGACTAGTTTGGGCAATCTGATCCACCAATTTGGTCAAGCTGGTCATACTGGTGGCCCAGCACGGCCATATTGGTTGACTATCTTGGTCAGGTTGTTCATGCTGGTGGCCCAGCTTAACTATAACCAAAAAGGGGCTAAGATGGTCACCCAGCTTGACCAGCTTGACCATACTTGGTCATACTGGTTGACTAGTTTGGGCAATCTGATCCACCAATTCGGTCAAGCTGGTCATACTGGTGGCCCAGCACGGCCATATTGGTTGACTATCTTGGTCAGGTTGTTCATGCTGGTGGCCCAGCTTACCCATCAAAGCCTAACAAAAAAGGGTCTAAGATGGTCACCCAGCTTGACCAGTTTGACCATACTTGGTCGTACTGGTAGACTAGTTTGGGCAAGGTGATCCACCAATTCGGTCAAGCTGGTCATACTGGTGGCCCAGCATGGCCATATTGGTTGACTATCTTGGTCAGGTTGTTCATGCTGGTGGCCCAGCTTACCCATCAAAGCCAAACAAAAAAGGGTCTAAGATGGTCACCCAGCTTGACCATACTTGGTCATACAGGTTGACTAGTTTGGGCAAGGTGATCCACCAATTCAGTCAAGCTTGTCATACTGGTGGCCCAGCGCGGCCATATTGTTTGACTATCTTGGTCAGGTTGTTCATGCTGGTGGCCCAGCTTACCCATCAAAGCCTAACAAAAAAGGGTCTAAGATGGTCACCCAGCTTGACCAGTTTGACCATACTTGGTCGTACTGGTAGACTAGTTTGGGCAATCTGATCCACTAATTTGGTCAAGCTGGTCATACTGGTGGCCCAGGCATGGTCATATTGGTTGACTATCTTGGTCGGTTTGTTCATGCTGGTGGCCCAGCTTAAAGGCCCATCAAAGCCTAACAAAAAAGGCTAAGATGGTCACCCAGCTTGACCAGCTTGACCTTGACCTTTTTTTACAGGGTAATTGGATACAGATAGCAGACTGAAATATACTGCTACTCTAAGGACAAGAAAGCAAGTCCGAAAACACACCTGTAGCATCCACGAATGTCCAGGTGGGGTTGTGTATATGTGTGTAAATTGATCAGACTACAGCTTCCCCACCGATTGGCCAATCAAAGTGACAAAGTGATGTATAGCACAGCCCCTTTTTACTCGTCGTTACACCTCTTGCCCCCTTCTCCACTTCAGTCCGAGTGCTCCACCATTTAAGGGCTATCGACCGTCTCTAAGAGAGACATGAAGACATGAATCCGCCTGCATCTCCAGACCATTATAGCCACAGACGCGTGGAATAAACATGGATTACCGGAGTTATCCACAGCAGTGAGAAAACAGGAGCCAATGTGTTTCGCCCGCCTTAAGAGACCAATTGATTTATTTTGGCAGGAGAGCTGCTCAGCTGTCCAGTCCAGCAGTAATCGATTTCTTCTAATACTGTGCATATGCCTTCACCGCTTAAACACCAAGCTCATCATTTGTTTAAACAGGCAGCAGAAGAATTGCCCCTCCATATAAAACGCCGTCTGTGATAAGGGATTAGGTGAAAATTGCAAGGAGGGGCGAAAAAACCCTCTTTTGAGATCCATTCTAAATTGGTCTCTCCAGCATAGTGGGGATTTCCGTCAGAGAAACAAGATTATTTGTATCTGGACAGCAGAGTCTGCGTCTCCGTTCAGCAGCCGCTGCCTTGCCTTTGCGCTGAGCACGAGATTTAGAGGCATTATCAGTTTCGCCAACACATTAATCTTGAAGAAACAAGTTCTCACACACTCGCAAGCATAATCCCAGCTTTGCCAGCGAAGGCCTTGAGGGCCAATCAAAGGCTTCTTCAACTGATGAACCAACCAGACTTCATCAGAACTAATCAGAGATACAGACAGAAAGCTGTTCTCCAGAGCATTCGCCCAATCAGACATAACGCCTCACAGCCTTAAGCATGAGGCTTAAGGTTACTAGATGGTTCATGACTTGGACATGTGGCTCTAGGAAAATGGGATTAGAAGATTTACCTTATGCTGAGGTTCTGTTAATCTGTAAACATTAAAGAACCTCAACCTAATTGAAAGAGTCTATTTACATTAGACACTTTTCAAGAACTCTGTATTCCAACTTAGAACAATGTAGGAACCTATATATTTAATAGTGTGAGAAACTGGGTCTGAAAGGGTTAACCCTATCAAACCTAACACTTTACACTAAAACTATAGGTTCCCAAATTGTTCTTGGTTAGAACAAAAAATATCTAATGGGAATAGAACTTTTACTTTATACTGAGGTTCTTCATTCTTTAGAACATAGTAGAAAATTGTTGTAGAAAATTGCTTAATGGTAATAGAACCTTCACTCTAAATGGAAATTCTTTCATCTTTAAAGATTAAAGAATCTCATAAAGTATAAAGTAAAAGTTTTATTCACATTAAACATATTTCTAGAACTATATGTTCTAAAGACTAAAGAACATCAGTATAAAATAAAAAGGTTCTGTTCCCATCATTTTTCAAAAACTTCTAACCAAGAGCAATTTAGGAACCTATATTTTTTACTGTGAAACTAAGGAAGCTATATTTGACTGTGAAATGTTAGGTTTGGGTTAAGGATTAAAGAACCGCAGTATAAAGGTTCTATTCCCATTAAACTAACACATTTTTCTTAGAACTCTATGTTCTACCCAAGAACAATTAAGGAAGCTCTACTTATTGAGTTTGAGATGTTTGGTTCGATAAGGTTAGCTAACAAACAAGCCAATCAGTAGAAGAGATCCCCAAAAGTTCTGGAACAAGAAAAACGTAAGAGGTGCTACATGTCCAAATGTTTGTGGACACCCCTTCTAATGAATGCATTCAGCTACTTTAAGTTGCACCCATTGCTGCTGACATAGATGTGCAAATGCACACTAAACAAACACACACAGCTTGTCTAGTCCCTGTAGAGAAGTACTGCCAATAGAATAGGACTCTCTGGAGCAGATCAATAAACATGAACCTATTGGCACCATGCTGCCTAATGCCAGGCGTGGGCTACTAGAGGGGTATAAAGCCCCCCAGCATTGAGGAGCTGTGGAGCAGTGGAAGAGCTGTGTTCTCTGGAATGATGGATGGTGGAGCTCCATCCAGTACCTTTGGGATGAGTTGGGGAGTTGGGGATGATGAGGTGGGGTGGTGATCATCATCCAACATCCTGACCTCACTAATGCGTGAATAGCTCTCTTCACTGCATGATAATCCTCAAAGTCTCCTCTGGACAGTAGAGACAGTACCTCCAACTCTTTATTAACACCATTTATTAGGAGCAGGTGTCCAAATACTTAGTTCATATAGCGTATTTTTAAGTATAGCATATACATATACATATAAGATGGCTTGTGTTGGGCCTTGCTTGCACATTTGACAGGCGTTCCATCACCTTGAGTCCCAGGTCGGACTTGCTGCTCTATAAACGGCAGCCGCCATTCAACAACCATTGCTCAGAACTGGGACACACACCCAGCATCAAAGTCAGAGCAGACACTGGCCTACATACCACTTCAGCCCCTGACTTGTGTCTGGCCCACTAAAAGAGAGAGGGACTATTAATACTTGGAGTGTCTGAAGCCTGATAACAGTGGAGGGCAAAAACAGAGAGCTTATTCTGACGACTACTGTAGCGTCTCACGTCAGATTCGGCGGTGATTGCTATTTTACGGCAACAGCAGCAACAACAAATGCCACGTCTGAATTCATCAACACATCGATGCCGATTAAATGCCACAGCCATTCGTGAACTTGAGAGGACGATTTCTGTCTCAACTGTAGGTCAAGTTAAGACGCTTCCTCTCGCTGTTGGAAGACTGTGTGAATTTCATGGATGTGTTCGGGCCCACATGAGGATTAGAGCCTGACGAATTCCCAAATATTCCCTCACTTTCAAACTCTCACTTTAATGACCTACTTCACCATTTGCAGGTTTTGCTGGTGAAATTAAAAGCTTATGATTATATACACGGTCATATCAGAATTTTAGGACCACCCTTAGCTCAGGTGACACTAGCGAGATGTCGTGGCATGGACTATACTGGGGTGATGGAAAGTGTTCATTATAGAGGTTAACTGCTCAACAGTGGAGCGTTGATTGGGAGGGGCACCACTGTCCGTGCCTCCCACTGCTGTTGGGAGCATCGCAACAGCTTAATAGCATAGCAGCCACATAACAACCTCATAGCAACCACCTGGGATACCATAGCAACCACCATAACAGCAATTGTTAGGCAAAGTTTTGTGACCAAATGTTTGTACACCCCTCATCTTTGACAATAATACACTAGTAACCCCATAACAAGCATCTGGGATACCACAGCAACCACTATAACAGATAGAAAAGCATTGCAACAGCATAACATGCTCTTAGTACAGCAAACCAACTACCTAGCAACACCCTATGAGCTTAACAGCAGCATAGAAAACACATGGAATACCATATCAACCACTTAGCAATGACTTTAAGCAGCAGAGTACATGCTTTGGATAACATAGCAACTGCTTAAGCAGCCACATAACAACCTCATAGCCTGGGATATCATAGCAACCACCATAATAGCAATTTGTTTGTAGCCAAACATTTGTACATCCCTCATCTTTGACAATAATACACAAGCAACCCCATAGCAACCACCTGGGATACCATAGCAACCACCATAACAGATGGAAAAGCATCACAACACTATAGCATGCACTCAGTACAGCATATCATCCACATAGCAACACCCTAGCAGCCACATAACAACCAAATAGCAACCACCTGGGATACCATAGCAACCACCATAACAGCAATTTTCTGGCAGAATTTTGTGGCCAAACATTTGTACACCTCTAATCTTTGACAATAATGCACTAGCAACCCCATAGCAATCACCTGGGATACCATAGCAACCACAATAACAGCAATTGTTTTGGCAAAGTTTTGTGGCCAAACGTTTGTACACCCCTCTTATTTGACAATAATAAAATAGCAACCCATATCATCCACCTGGGATACCATAGCAACCACCATAACAGATGGAAAAGCATCACAACAGCATAACATGCTCTTAGTACAGCATATCAACTACCTAGCAACACCCTATGAGCTTAGCAGCAGCATGAAAAACACATGGAATACCATATCAACCACTTAGCAATGACTTTGAGCAGCATAGTTCATGCTTTGGATAACATAGCAACTGCTTAACAGCATAGCAGCCACATGGAACAATGTATCAACTGCCTAGCAACCACTTGGAACAGCATAGTAACCACATAGAATATCCATAACAACCACTGGGATGCAAATAAAATGGTATAAAAATGTCAAAGTTGTAAAATAATCGTAATATCAAATCTACACGATTTAACGGATTTCATGAGCTCATGCTACTCGTGAATCGGTTCGTGTGTTCTTCTCCTGATATTCCCTGGCCTGGTGTATTGTGCTCACTGTGAGTGAATTTCTCCCGCAGTGACCCCTCCTCTGACGGGAGCAGAAATCCCCTGCGACTCCACACTTTCCCACAGCTGTCCTCTCCACTTCACGTTCCCTCTGGGGTAAAAGGAGTGACAATGTGAGGGAGGGTGCAGAGAATGACTAATTGGATGATTTGCTACCTAATTACTGTCAATAAGATGTGTTTGCACTCTGACGTGTCCTGCTCATCATCAAGCGAGGGAGTCTCCTGTGACATAATTATCCATAACGTGGCCACAGGGAAGAGGAGGCCCTGCAGGGTGCTGTCATCTGCATCCACAGTCGATAGGATAATACAGCCCACTCTTCAAAAGCAGCTCTCACAAAGACAGGGTGGCCATGAAGCTGCAGTAGAACACAGAAGATACTCAGCAAAAACCAACCAAATAATAACCCAGGAAACTATATCAGAATGAGTACAAATATTAATATAATTAATCAATCTGTCTGAAATATCTATCAATCTATCTGTTATTGATCAACTGTGTATGTATCTATCTATCAGTTTATTTTTTGATCGTCTGTTCATCTATCTATCTATTTATCTATCTATCTATTGCTCATCCATTCAGTCTGTCTGTCTGTCTGTCTTTTGATCACCAATTTGTCTATCAATCAATCTATTATGATTAACTATGTATGTATCTATCTGTCTATCAATTTATTTTATTTTTTTATTATTATTATTATTTTTTTCTATCTATCTATCTATCTATCTATCTATCTATCTATCTATCTGTCTGTCTGTCTGTCTGTCTGTATTTCTGTGTGTCTGTCTGTCTGTCTGTCTATCTATCTATCTATCTGTCCTTTGATAATATTTCTGTCTACTGATCACCGATTTGTCTATCTATCTATTATTGATCAACTGTGTATGTATCTATCTATCAGTTTATTTATTGATCGTCCGTTCATCTATTTATCTATCTATCTATTGGTCATCCATTCAGTCTGTCTGTCTGTCTGTCTTTTGATTACTGATTTGTAATCAATTTATTATTGATCAACTGTAAATGTATGTATCTATCTATCTATCTGTCTTTTGATCATATTTCTGTCTATTGATCACCGATTTGTCTATCAGTCTATCTATTATTGATCAACTGTGTATGTATCTATCTATCAATTTATTTATTGATTGTCCTTTCATCCATCTATCTATCTATTGGTCATCCATTTGTCTATCTATATGTTATTGATCAACTCTGTATGTATCTATCTGTCTATCAATCTATTTATTGATCATCTATCTATCTGCTATCCATCCATCTAACTGTCTGTCTGTCTGTCTGTCTATCTATCCATCCATCTATTCATCTATCTAGCATTGCATTGAGGAGAAGGGACACGAACCCCATGTTACTGCACTCTACCCAAAAGACATTACTTTATTTTGAAGAGGAAATTCTTGCTGTATTACTATAATAATTGTTTTAGTAAGTAAGTAGGTAAATGCGTAAGTAAATATTACAGGCAGAAACAAACTCACTGTACAGATAAACATTTGGCCACCCTAAGACTTTTGCTCAGTACTGCACACAAGGGGCAACTTCATGGTTTGCTTCTGCCAGGTCCAAAATGCTCTTAATCTCATATGATGAAAAGGGAATTCTGGAGCTGGATCAGGAGAGTAGACTCTTCAGACCTAGAGAACACAGCCCAGGCTGTGCCACTTCTAAATCAGGACATGAAGTCATTAGAGAGCAAAGACCAAGGAGCACTGCTTCAGACTGTGGAAAGCACTACTTAGTAGCCAACCTGGCTTTGTCTGGTCAGTGACTGGACGAAAGGAACCAAGTATTCCCAGTGAGCTCAAAAACAAGGGCTTCGGACTCAAATTGCCTGCAGGACCAATACAAGCTTGTGTTCAAGGAAATGACTGCAGTTCCAAGAATAAAAAACACTTGTACACACACACACACACACACACACACACACACTGTTTTGCTAAACATCAGGAGATTTATATCCAGAAGCATCCTGACATGTCTTCTAATTAGTGAATTCAGCTGCACCTGTTGCTGACCCAGGCAGTTAATTGTACACACACACACACACACACACACACACCTTGTAAATAGAAATCCATAGAAAAGCACTACCAATTAAGTTAGAGGCTCACACAAGCCCAGGGTAAGCAAGATGGTGCTTAGCATTGAGCTGTGGAGTGCTGGAGCTCCATCAAGTACCATAAGGATGTGCTGGAGTTGCAGAAGTACTCCTCCAGCATCAGAACCAGACCTAACTGATGCTTTTGTGGCTAAATGCAATTAAACCCTCACAGCAATGTTTCAAAATCTGGTGTAAAGCCTTCCTAGAAGAATAGAGGCAGCGAAAGTGGGACAAACTGCCTGTTGATATTATTGCTGAGGGTGAATAGTCTCAGTGTGTATTAAAAGCCTATATATCAGATAAGGCTCTCAGTCTCCTCCGTAGTTCTGAGGTTATAAATCATAGGGCAGTAGTCTCCAACCCTACTCTTGGTCAGTCACCCTCCTACAGGTTTCAACTCCAAATCTAACACCTCATTCAGCCAGTCAAGCACTTTTGAAGGTAATAATTGGTTGGTTCAGGTGTGGTGGATTAGGGTTGGCAGCTCTCCAGAAGCAGGGTGGAGACCCCTGAGGTGGAGGTTGTGATTTACAGGGTTTTAAATGTGTTCGGGGTCAGTGTGGCAAGCAGTGAAGACCTTTTATTGGAGAGCATTTTTTTAAAGCAGCAGTGTGCAAGAATTGGCGTTTCTTGCTCCTGGCCTCCCCCTACAGTCAGGAAGTGTAATTCTCACCTTGAGCCACCCCTAAAGGACACACTTTACACATGCACTTCTAGACAAGCCAAATGACAGCATGTGGACTGAAGCAGTGGAGTAATATTGCAGGATTTAGCACAGATATTAGAGGTCAGTGTGGCAAGCAGTGAAGACCTTTTATTGGAGAGCATTTATTTAAAGCAACAGTATGCGAGAACTATTAGTACATCTTGCTTTGAGCCACCCCTAAAGGACACACCTTACACATGCACTTCTCGACAAGCTATAAGACAGCATGTGGACTGAAGTTGTGCACAAATGTTAGAGGTCAGTGTGGCAAGCAGGGAAAACCTTTTATCGGAGAACATTTATTTAAAGCAGCAGTATGCAAGAATTGGTGTTTCTTGCTCCTGGCCTCCCCCTACAGTCAGGAAGTGTAATTCTCGCTTTGAGACACACCTAAAAGACACTCTCTACACATGCATTTCTGGACAAGCCAAAAGACAGCATTTTGCACAAATATTAGAGGTCAGTGTGTCAAGCAGGGAAGACCTTCAATTTAAGGCAGAATTATGCAAGAATTGGCGTTTCTTGCTCCTGGGCTCCCCCTACAGTCAGGAAATGTAAATCATGCTTTGGGTATGAAAAAAATAATCCTACTCCTCCTTACCTCTACAATCAAAGGATTTTTCTAATGGGAATAAAATGACCACCTCCTGAACAATTCTGAAGGAGCCCTGCATGCCGATTTGAAGTCCTATCAAATGGTAATGGAGAGCGTTATAAGGCCTGGCAGTCAGTATACGGCCCCTGCTCTAAAAACATCTCTTTAATGTCAAGGCTGTGATTAAACGTGTATTTGATTGCCTTTTTCAATGGCTCTTTGTGTATCTGAGGAGAAAGCAGTAAACTCAGAGCAGCATGTGGCTCTTACAGCTGTTAGCATGGCCCGGCATGTGTAAAGTCATTTCACAGTGGCAATCACTCCAGACCTCTCATTAAAGTCCCAGTGGGAAAACCGGGGGTTCTGACAGGCCTTTTTAGGGGAAAAGTCAAAAGCCAATAACAGAGATTTTTCCCTTCTTAGTGGTACAGTAGGGCAGAGGCCTGCTGTTTGAAATGCAGAGAACTCCAGGCTCCTGCTGATGGGCCATGATGATTCTCTCCTGAAGCTCCAATGCTGGCGGCCTGTTTAATAATTCATCCTTCTTGCTCTCTCGCTCTCTCGCACGCTCTTTCTCTCTCTCTCTCCGTCTCCTGATGAGCGCGAGATGCTATCTGTAAGCGCGAGCGTGTGTGACATGAAAAGGGAAATCACAAGGCATGAGAGAAGCATCTTCTCCTGTAGCCAGAGTGGCTTGTTTTGGAGCCAGCGAAGACCCAAAGAGAACACAAGGAACTATTATCTGAGAGATGGCATTTATCTTCATCCAGAACAGAAAAAAGAGCCATTTTTCCGTTTTAATAAGTGCTCTCCCTGTGTGCCGCAGTACAGTTCCACACTGCCTGAGGGACCGGTACATCTCTGCCTGTTCAAACCACTCATTCACACTGCTGTGAGAATCCCCCTCACACAGGCAGGGAGGACTGCTAAATATGTCGTTCAGAT
The DNA here is from genome assembly GCF_030463535.1 of Salminus brasiliensis. NCBI lineage: Eukaryota > Metazoa > Chordata > Actinopteri > Characiformes > Bryconidae > Salminus > Salminus brasiliensis. The sequence continues at coordinate 48,309,067 of NC_132880.1, read as the reverse complement.
TTTCTCATGTTCCAAAGAGTCAATAGAGAACTCCAAGTGTAGTCCTCCACCCGAGATATGCTGAATTTTCCTTCTTTAGTTTAGCCCTGGAGCTATAAGAGGGGGAAACAGGGGCAGAAACACATTATCTGTCTTCAAAGTTGTCCTGAAACTTAAATTGTGTCCATTAATGTATCATTTTCGTGGATGTTTGCCGGTTTAAAGCAACATTATGCAGCAAACTTTTACCCAACTCACTTGTTAGCACTCTCCCAATCACATGTGATGCTGCCAGTGGGTCATTGTCTTGTTGAAAGGTGAAGGACCATCACAGTCTCAAGTCTCTTGCAGACAGAAACAGTGTTTCAGTTGAGAACCCTGCATTTAAAATATCCCATAACATGACTCTACCACCACCATGCTTCACTGTTGAGTCGGTGCTCTTAAGGTGATGAACCAACAAACATTCTGGGCAACTCTCCCAATCACATGTGATGCTGGTAGCACTTAGGGTCATTGTCTTGTTGAAGGGTGAAGAACCAATGAATAAGAAACAGGGTTTTAGTTGAGGACTGCCCTGCATTTGCTTCATTAGGAAAATATCCCATAACATGACTCTACCACCACCATGCTTCACTGTTGAGTTGGTGCTCTTAAGGTGATGAACCAACAAACATTCTGGGCAAATATGTTACATTTTGGTTTCTCATTACACCCGAAAAATCATACTTTTTCTTCTGGCAGGATATTTTTAGTTTAGCCCTGGTGCTATGAGGTGACGCTCAAATTGTTTCCATTAATTTATCATTTTGTTAGAATTTTGATGTTGAAAAAAAGTAATTTTGAATTTACATAATTTGTCTTCAAAGTTGTCCTGAAACTCAAATTGTGTCCATTAATGTATCATTTTCGTGGATGTTTGCAGGTTTAAAGCAACATTATGCAGCAAACTTTTACCCAACTCACTCATTAGCACTCTCCCAATCACATGTGATGCTGCCAGTGGGTCATTGTCTTGTTGAAAGGTGAAGGACCATCACAGTCTCAAGTCTCTTGCAGACAGAAACAGGGTTTTAGTTGAGGACCCAGCATTTAAAATATACCATAACATGACTCTACCACCACCATGCTTCACTGTTGAGATGGTGCTCTTAGGGTGATGAAGTGTTAAACATTCTGAGCAAAAAAATATGTTTTGTTTTTTTATTAGACCAGAAAAAACACATAATTTGTCTTCAAATTTGTCCTGAAGCTCAAATTATGTCCATTAATTTAGCATTTTGGTGGATGTTTAATGGTTTAAAGCAACATTATGCAGCAAACTTTTACCCAACTCACTCATTAGCACTCTCCCAATCACATGTAATGCTGGTAGTGCTTAGGGTCATTGTCTTGTTGAAGGGTGAAGAACCAATGAACAAGAAACAGGGTTTTAGTTGAGGACTGCCCTGCATTTGCTATATTAGGAAAATATCCCATAACATGACTCTACCGCCACCATGCTTCACTGTTGAGCCAGAGCTCTTAAGGTGATGAACCAACAAACATTCTGGGCAAATATGTTACAAAAAAAAACTCAGTAGCTTTTTTCCAAAAAGCCCATAGTCCATAAAGCTGGACTATGGCTGTCCCATGAATGGTTTCTATCATATAAGATGTGGCTCTGCCCAGATACCATTCATTTGAGAGTTACCATTGGCTTCTTCATTGTTTGTTGACAGCCTTTTTTAAGTACATGGATAAAAAATACAAATCAATAATATAAAAAGACATGAAAAACATAAGACCCCCAGTGAGCAACCAACGACAACAGTGGCAAGGAAAAACTCCCTCAGAGCTGGAGGAAGAAACCTTGGGGGGAGCTAAGACTCACAAGGGAAACCCGACCCGTCCTCCTCTGATCAGAACTATTTATTAATTATTGATAAAAGTTACTAAAACTATCTATACTGTTGAACTGCTCAGGTGTGCAACATATTCATAAATCATAATTTAATAATCATGGTGTAGTAGGACTTAATATAGTCATGGCAGTGATGGTCAGAGTAATAATAGTAATGATAGTGGTGATATTAATAGTGGCAGATAGTTAAGAGTCCATTTAGGTTTGAACATGGTCATTAGCCAGGTATAAGTGGTAGGAGGGTGTGCAGCTGGTCTGGCACGGGTGGTGGGGTGGGGGGTGGACCTGCTGGTCAGACTGGTAGATGGCAGCTGGTCTGACGCAGGTAGAAGTCTGGTTTACTCTAAATTTTACCACTGCAGAGGCATTGTCAAGCCAAATACACTTCATGTTGTATTACCGGCTGCAATGAATGTTCAAAGTTTGGGGTATTTTTTTTTTTTTTTGCTAAGTAAGTTACCCTGTTTGATACTTCTCCAGAACTTGGTTTTGATAGCTCCTTGGTCTTCATGATTTTGTTTGACAAGATATGTTCTCTAACAATCTCAGGAGCTTTGCAGAAATGACTATATTCATATTGTTTAATCGCACTCAAGAGGACTCTATTAAACAAGTAATGTGTCTTTAGATGATTGTTGGTTGCAGCAAAACTAATTCAGGGCTTTTTCATCAATGGAGGCGAGCACTTATGCAATTGTTTTTAATGTTGTTGGTTTTTCTGCGAATAATTTAACAAATTACATTGTTTTTTTTTCTCTTTTTATTATTATTACTCATTGCAGCTTGTTTGTCTCATAAATTAGTCATGACCAGTTTCCAAACTGCAAACTGCAGTTTCTCACTCCTGCTGAGAATACAAGTAATGGCATTCCTCAAGATCTCTAACTCCAGACTGCAGATGACACATCACTTTGCCGATGACCTGTATGTGTTGACTGGATATGGCATTTCTGAGAGTGCTGTTTCTAACGGGGTTCTCGCGTCCAGAGGGAATCTCAAACATGTAGTTAGGCAGTAAAAATGACTCTGCAGTGTAGAGTTGTAACTAGTTGTAACCAGTGGATCAGGATTGGATCAGATAATGGTAGTTAGTAGAACGTTACATAATGTTGTGAATTTTCTGAATGTAGGTTTTAGAAAGGTCAATCTGTCGGGTTTTCTGGACTTGAATGCTTAATAGATTTAAGCATAGCAGGTTATGTGTGTCATGTGTAATGAGGGAGGGTGTGGCCTAAGGAGGTCAACACCCTATGTCAAGGTGTGCACAATTATTAGGCAGCTTTTTCTTGAGGCAAAAGGGGCCAAAAAAGAGATTTAACTGCTTCTGAAAAGTCAAAAAAGACCAAACGTCTCTCAGAGGTATGCAGCACTCTAGAAACAGCTAAGATATTGGGGCCTGATCACAGAACCATCAAACGTTTTGTTGTAAATAGTCAACAGGTTGTTGTGAATGTGTTGAGAAAAAACATTGAACAAATGTTTTACTTTGGATAAAACATTTTTTATAATAATAGTTTTGTCTATTTTATAATGAAAGTATATGTAAAAGTATTCATTTTAATAAATAAATAAATAAATAACCATTATTATTACTATTATTACTATTATTATTTTCAGTTTAAATTAATCTCCTAATCTTTTTTTTTCAATTAATCGACTCACTGTTTGGTCTTCAGTACTCTAACAATTGTAAGAAATTGGTAAGAAATTGTAAGAAGGTCAACAACCTTCACTGGAATGTAGAGAAGACTAAATGGTTGTTGACCTCAGGAAAACAAGTCACGACCACTCTCCGCTCAGCATCAACGGCTCCTCTGTGGAGATCGTTAAGAGCACCAAGTTCCTTGGTGTCCACTTAGCGGAGAACCTCCCCTGGTCCCTGAACACCAGCTCTGCAGTCAAGAAAGCCCAGCAGCGTCTCTACTTCCTCCGGAAGCTGAGAAAGGCCTGTCTCCCTCCACCCATCCTCACCCTCTTCTATAGGGGGACCATAGAGAGCATCCTAAGCAGCTGCATCACTGTCTGGTTTGGGACCTGCACAGCCTCTGACCGCAAGACCCTCCAACGCATTGTGAGGACAGCTGAGAGGATCATCGGAGTCTCTCTCCCCTCCGTCATGGACATTTACACCACCCGCTGCATCCGCAAAGCAACCAGCATTGTGGATGACTCCACCCACCCTTCACACAGACTGTTCTCCCTCCTGCCATCAGGAAGAAGGTACCGCAGCATCCGGTCCAACACGACCAGACTCTGCAACAGCTTCTTCCCCCAAGCCATCAGACTTCTCAACTCCAGAGACTGAACTGATGTTTTTTTCAATATTTATTGCACACTGCATGATTTGCACACTACCCCTAATTTATTTATTATTCTTTGTCTGTATTGTGTTGTGTTGTGTTGGTGTTGTGTTGTCTGTCTGCACTTGTATTGTGTTGCACTTGTGTTCTGTATGCACTGTGTCTATGTTGCACCATGATCCTGGAGGAACGTTGTTTTGTTTCACTGTGTTCTCTGTATGTAGCTGAAATGACAATAAAAACCCACTTGATTTCAATTGAGTTCACTTGAGGATGCTCTTAATTGGGGTTAAGCACATGTACACTGTATGATAACCATCAATTGTCATTCTATGGTATACCAAAAAAACAGTATACCGCTGCAACCCTATTCCAATGTATATACAAGTCTATAAAGCCACAAACTGGGCTGTATTTCAGTGGGGTCTATTCAGTCTAATACAGCAGTCTAATACAGAACTCAGTTATGATGTCATGACAAAAGTACTGGTGCTCAAGGTGTGTGTCAAGGTCAACTACCCTGGAAAATGTACTGTACACGTCAAGAAAGTTAAATTAATTTGTCAAAAGTGTAACATATTCTATTCTGGTGAGAATGAGGCTGCATAATTAAAGTCAAGGTGATGAATATTTGAAAAGGTTCAGTTCCCCCTAGTTTTAAAAGGCCATTTGGCTCCCAAGAAGCTCCTGCAAAATCACTGTCTCAATTCCATCCCGTCTCTTTCCAAATCATTATTCTGAAGAGTCAGAGATTCTCCTCATACTAGTGTAGAGGCCTTTTTACCATGCATTGTAGAAGTTACAGTAAAGTTCTGCACCAGAACTGTGGAAGCAGCAGTCTGTCCATAACTTCTGTGATGCTGCAACTATCTATACTAAAGTTATGAGAATGAGGGATATGCACTACATGACCATATGTTTGTGGACACCCCTTCTAAGGAATGCATTTAGCTATTTTGAGATGCACCCATTGCTGACACAGATGTGCAACTGCACACACACACAGCTTGTCTAGTACCTGTAGAGAAGTACTGCCAGTATTATAGAACTTTCTCGCAGCTAAACAAGGTCTAGAGTACAGTAATGAGTAAAGCAGCTAGTGCTCAGGTAAAGAGAAGAGTACACAGTTTATGTACAGAAAGTTCAGTTAAAACAAATGTTTACTAAACTATTATTTATACAGCTGAAACCAGAAGTTTACTTTTACTATATAAAGCATACATATGATCTACATTTCTATTTGCTAAATGCCAGAATAGTGAGAGAGGGAATTTTATAAGGCATTTGTTTTGCTTTCTTCAAAGTCAAAAGTTTAAATACACGTAGATTACTATGCCTTTAACAATTTAAAGGCATCAGCCCATATGATGATGTCATGTCTTCTGATACATTTATTGGCAACATCATTCATTAGAAACACACCTGTGGATGTATTTTAAGGCACACCTGAAACACGATGCTTCTTTGTGGAACATCATGGGAAAGTCGAAAGAAATCAGCCGAGATTTCAGAAAGAGAATTGTGGACTTGCACAAGTCTGGATCATCCTCGGGAGCAATTTGCAGATGCCTGAAGGCGCCTCGTTCTTCTGTACAAACAATTATAGGAAAGTACAAACAAGATGGGAATGAACAGCCGTCATACAGCTCAGGAAGGAGACAGGTTCTGTGTCCCAGAGATGAATAATGTGCTTTGGTCTGAAATGTGCCCAAATCAACCCAAGAACAGAAGCTAAAGACCTGGTGAAGATGCTGGCTGAAGCTGGTAAGAGTGGGTCATTATCCACAGTGAAACGAGTACTGTATCCACATGGGCTGAAAGGCCGCTCTGCCAGGAAGAAGCTGTTACTCCAACAGAAACAGAAAAAAGCCAGATCAATGTTTGCAAACATAGAAGACCTTCATTTTTGGAGACATGTCCTGTGGTCTGACAAAACTAAAATGGAACTATTTGGCTATAATGATCATCGTTACATTTGGAGGAAAAAGGGGGAAGCTTGCAAGCCTGAGAACACCAGCCCAACTGTGAAACACGGGGGTGGCAGCATCATGTTGTGGGGTTGTTTTACTGCAGGAGGGATTGGTGCACTTCACAAAATAGACGGCATCATGGGGAAAGAACATTATGTGGAAATACTGGAGAAACATCTCAAGACATCAGCCAGGAAGTTAAAGCTGGACTGGACCCGAAGCAAACTGCTAAACTGATTACAAAGTGGCTTAAGGAAACAAAGTCACTGTTTTGGAGTGGCCATCACAAAGCCCTGATCTCAATCCTATTAAAAACTGATGGGCAAAGCTGAAAAGGCCTGTGCGAGCAAGGCGGCCTACAAACATGGCTTAGTTCCACCAGTTCTGTCAGGAGGAATGGGCCAAAATTCCTGCCAACTATTGTGAGAAGCTTGTGGAAGGATATCCAAAATGTTTGACCCAAGTCATACAGTTTAAGGGCAATGATTCCAAATACTAATGAAATATGTTTAAACTTTTGACTTGGAAGAAAGTAAAATTCCCTCTCTCATTATTCTGGTGTTTAGCAAATAGAAATAATTTTGGTAATTCTAATTGACCTAAAACAGGAGAAGTTTATTCAGATTTTATGTCAGACAGTGAGAAAAAAATGCTTATGTCTTTTTTGTATATATTGAATGTAAACTTCTGGTTTCAACTGTACACACTATAACAAAACCATACAATTGTGCAAAGGCAAAATGTGTTTAACTGATTGATACTGATTTGGGAATTCTTTCATTCTTAATTGAGCACTCATTCAGCTCTCTTCAGTAGGTTCTATCTGGGACATTTACGGAAGTTTCCATGTGCTAAAATTTAAAGTGCCGTTTTAAATGAAAGGTTGTGCCAGTGTAACTGTAGCTGCTCTAATGAAAAATTCATATTGTTACAAAAGAGGCGTCCAGTGCCCATGAACTTCAGTATGTAGCTGAGTATTCATGTGACACATTTATCTTTGCATCATGGAAATGAGGAATACAGTTGATAAGATCAAAGGTTTTGGACTGCTGTCTGTTTCCATTTCATATTTCTCACCACTGACAACTCACTGTTTCACCACCACTGTCTGACACTGTGGGGTGGCGGGTAGCTTCTGGCAAGGCCGGTCTAGGACCAAAGTCGACTGATTGTTTCATTTGGAGATTAGATAAATATTTCAATCAAACGTTCGATTAAAGTTAGAACAGTAGTAAACTCAAGGACAGGCCATTTTATATATTCAAGTGGGGACAAAAATAAACATGCTCTGAAAAGTGAAATATTAATAATAAAAAAGATGATCCACAATATTTATATAACTTGAGATGATACAGCGGTTTCTTCATTCAGTGTCATTTTTAATGCAGCACAAAATAAAGAGTGGTTAAATATGTGGCTTACATTAATATGTTATACTTACAGCTTATTAGAGAATTCAGTATCATAAAAATCTAATATTTGACACTAAAGCTGTGCTTTACAGTTTACAGCTTCCCTATTAAGCTGAAGCCACAAGCTAGTCAAGATGCAGCAATGCAGCTCATCAGCAGTCAATATAGCTAGTTTTTGTATGAAGGATTAGACTGGTCAAGTTGAGGTGATGCTTGCAATGAGGCTCATGTGCAGTTTAGACAAAGAAAAAAAGACAAAAGTAATTGGACACCTGCATCTTCTGATATCAAGGCTATTAAAAAGAGCTGACCCTGCTTTTGTTGGAGTAACTGTCTCTACTGTCCAGAGAAGAAAGCTTTCTGCTAGATTTCGGAGGAGGAACATCACTGTGAGGATTTGATTGCATTCAGTGACAAAGAGCTTTAGTGAGGTCAGGATGTTGGATGATGATCACTACCAACCTTATCATTCTCAACTCCCCAACTAATCCCAAAGGTACTGGATGGAGCACCACCACCATCATTCCAGAGAGAAAGAGAGAGAAACTATGAAAAAGTGAATATCAGCAGAAAGTGTAAATGACAGTTCTCCATAAATTGATAACAACTATGAATGACTCCTATATACAACTTCCAGCCTTGAGCCACAGAGCAGCTCAGGTAATACTGTAACCCATCTTGTTCTGCAGTAGTTCTGAGAAAATGAACAACTTTTCATTTGCAATATCAGTAAATGAGATCATTCCCTCACCCATATATTGGGAGTCAAACCCACTTGGAGCTCTCTGCTGTCTGCCAGGCTGCTTGTCAGAGGGAGTTTGGTGAGCTGGAGAATGTTCCTCACTTTTTTCACGTCCATCAGTCCATCATGATTTTGACACCAGTGCCCAACAGTCCATCATTTTGCCAGGGGACTCGGGAACTGTCACACAAATGAACTTGACGGGCCCAGGCACCTGCCTATACAGCTCCATAGGCGCATAGGCTACATACGCCTTGCTATATGTCCGAGACCCAGGGAATACTGAGACCCAGAAGAAGTGAGTTTTCTCTGCAGTTCATATCATCATGCCAGTGTGTGATCATTTCACGAGGAATATTTACAATTATTATATTTATAGATTTTTAATTAGATCATCTTTAACCAGTTTTCCTCCCACAGCAGAACCAGCATCACCCAGTTGGTCAACCAGAAGCACCAGCACAAACATGCTGGTCCTCCTGGTTAACCAGTTTGTTCATGCTGGTCCTCCTGGTTGACCAGTTTGTTCATGCTGGTTCTCCTGGTTGACCGGCTTGTACATGCTGGTCCTCCTGATTGACCAGCTTGTTCATGCTGGTCCTTGTGGTTGACCAGCTTGATTATGCTGGTCCTCCTGATTGATCAGCTTGTACATGCTGGTCCTCCTGCTTGACCGGCTTGATGATGCTGATCCTCCTGATTGAACAGTTTGTTCATGCTGGTCCTCCGGGTTGACCGGCTTGATTATGCTGGTCCTCGTGGTTAACCGGCTTGATCATGCTGGTCCTTGTGGTCGATCAGCTTAATGATGCTGGACCTCCTGGTTGACCGGCTTGACGGTGCTGGTCCTCCTGGTTGAACGGCTTGTTCATGCTGGTCCTCCTGGTTGAACGGCTTGTTCATGCTGGTCCTCCTGGTTGACCAGCTTGGTGCATAGCCAATCAAATGCAACATACACTATATTGGTCTGGTAAACCAGCTAGTCGACCAGCATAGCTTTTTAACCACCTTGACCATCAAAGACTAGCTTAGGCCATCTAAAACCAACCACCAGCAGATGCTGGTCTTGGGCTGGATTTTGTCAGCAGGCATCTGGTTTTTACTCTGCCATTTATTCCAACCCTGTAATTGAGGCACTGCCCTCAACTAGTGGATTGCAGCCCGCAGCACTAACTAGTAGAGTTATTAGCAGACAGGTCCAGTAGACCTGTTTGTTGGACCGTTCTCAACTCAGCCGTGACATTGTGTCAGATACACTTGAACCAATGCCACACTACCATGCTGGCGCCACTGCTGCAGAGAATCCAGTGATCAACCACCCACATAAGGTATGATCAGTGGTGGTCCAATGGCGGTCTCTTTTTACTGCCGGACAGGGTGGAGAGCGTCTGGCAAACTGTACCGCAACAAATGAGTACACCTTCACCTACACTCTACTCATTTCAAAGAATCCACACAGACACTGGACACAATGGTGTCTGTAGCAGGAGGGCCCTAATTGGCAGCCTATAAACTGTTTGCAGAAGGCAGTGTTTAAATTTCCCAATAACTGCACTAGCAGGAGCAGGAGCAGGCTGGGAGGACTCATTTAGCCACTGCCAGCAGCTACGCCTGATGTAATAGGGCTCCCTTTAAACTCTGTGTGAGATTGAATTACCTTCCAGTGCTCCCCTCATTGCTACTAACAAGTCCATTTCACAGGCTGCAGTCGAGGCTGTGCTACCGCCAAACTTATTAACCTCGCAGGCGCAGGGGAGAAAAATCTAATCCCACAGCACTGTGCAGTGGCTGTTTGTGTGTGTGTGTGTGTGTGTGTGTGTGTTTGTGTTTGTGGTTCTGAAGGTGTCTATCCGAATCAGTTCATGTGGAACACTAAAGTAATGACTTCATCCAACTAGGAAGCCCCAGCTGTCCAAAAGAGACCACACTTGTCTGATCCATGCTAACAACTGATCAGAATAATGCAGAAACTGCACTGATCTGATTCTGAGCATGGTTCAGAGTAACTGCTCCGGTGGACAAAAGTATTGAGACACCTGTTAATTCCTTGTTTCTCTACTGTCCAGAGAAGAAGACTTTCTACTGGATTTCAGAGGAGCATTGCTGTGAGGATTTGATGGCATTAAGTCAAGTCAAGTCAGATTTATTTGTATAGCTTTTTACAACTGTTGTCGTCACAAAGCAGCTTTACATAATTAGTAATTAATAAAAGACAGAAAAAAAGAAGAAATATTGTAAGACATGAAGGATCAAAGACACCCAGTGAGCTGCAACAGTGGCAAGGAGAACCTCCCTCAGAGCTGGAGAAAGAAACCTTGGGAGGAACCAAGACTCACAAGGGGGACCCGACCCGTCCTCCTCTGATCAGAACTATTTATTAATTATTGATAAAAATTACCAAACCAGATACAGCAGATATTTAATAGTGGTGATAATAATTGAGTCCATTTAGGTTTTAACATGGTCATTAAACAGGTAGCAGTGGTAGGAGGGTGTGCCGCTGGTCTGGTATGGGTGGTGGTGAGTGGGGGGCCTGATGGTCGGATTGGTAGGTGGCAGCTGGTCTGACGCAGGTAGAGGGGACCTTAGCGGGCAATCTTCCAGTAGGTCGGGCTGGCAAGAGGGTTGATGAGGTCAGGATGTTGGACATTTCACCACTCAAACCACTTCCCAAAAGTAAAGTATTGGCATCATGATTCTAGGGAACACACATTTCACTTCTGGCATTAGGCATCATGGTGCCGATAGGTTCATGTTTGCTTATCTGCTCCAGAGAGTCCTATTCTATTGGCAGTACTTCTCTACAGAGACTAAACAAGCTGTGTCTGTGTGCATTTGCACATCTGTGTCAGCAATGGATTCGATTCAACTTACAGTGGCTGAATGAACCAGGTCATGAACCCCCCTTAAATGGTCAGGCTTGTGGGTTTGCGGTCAGTGTTTGGCCTACAGATATGTCCTGAGCACTTTTGGAAGTTTTTTATGAATCTGAGACTCTCCCATTCTGCCAGGACCACACAAAGCTGCTCAGGCTTAATGTAGAATTCAGCAGAAAGTGCTTTTCCCTCAACAATTTAATTAAACAAATAATTGAGAAGACACGGGTCCCACTGCATCTGGTGTAAGGCTAACCCAGCATACCAATCATCAGCCAAACATGGTGGTAGTAGTCTGGTGGCATGGGCATGCTTTGCAGCTTTAGGACCTGAGTTTTCTTGCCATAATTGAGTAAATCCTTTATGGGGATGTCCGGTAAGGGTAAGGGTATGGGTAATGGTTGAGGTCATTTACATTCAGCTTAGAGTTCAGTTGTATTTAATGCAGCTGGATGTCAGGTGAGCATCTACGAGGCGTCTACATTGGACCATCCACGTAGCTAAAGTGTTACTGAAAAGAGACCCAGCAGCAGGGCCGGCCCAAGCCTTTATGGGGCCCTAAGCAGATTTTCATTTGGAGCCCCCTACACCACCACCTCAGCACCAGATACTTCATCATTTCATAGAGGGAGAGAGATATTGTACAATACACTGAAGCGCCCGGGCCTTTATCCACCACCAAGTGGCGCGTAGATTCATTTGCCCAACAGTGGCAGCAGCAGCCGACACCGTGTTGGTGTGCCAACTATGAATTAATAAATTAATATACAAATATCTTTTACCTGTGTAATATCATTGCGTTTTATTATTCAATGTTATTTTTAAAATGTAGATATTTTATCATGATATCTTGGTGCTCTTAGGGGCCCCCTGGTGGCGTTGGGGCCCTAAACGGGCACGCAATTCGACCAGAAAAGGTCCAACAGCAAAATGTAGATGTATCGGTACTACGTACCGGTGAGCACCGGCCCACTTCCAGCACTGGTTATAATGTATTCTGAGAACACACGCCACATGCCTGTGGAAAATCAGCTACAGCCCAACATCACTGAAACGTAAGCGCTGCAGCCGTGCCCTGAAGGAGATTGCTTCTGCGCTTTGTCAAAGCAAAATACACCATTATGTAGAATTCTCACAGGAGCTGCACAGAGCTACGGCAAGGTAGCAATTTTCATATGTAAAATCCCCCTTAAAAAAGACAAACAACAAAGCCCCGAAGATTTCCTTCACGCCATTTCCATCACAGCCAGGACGGGAGCATGTGGTTTAGTGTTCGAACCGGTGGATGTTCACTCACTAACAGGTGATTTCATCCCGATGCAGGCAAACACATCATGCGTGAAAGGCTTGAGACGTGAACCATAGTAAACGGCACTGTGTAATTCCGCCCAGCAAAAACAACAGCAGCAACAACCACAAAGCCCTCCCCTCTGTGTAGAGCTGAGCAGAAAATAAATAAACAGCATTAACAAAGTCTTCCATTCGTCCCTCGGGCGGAACTTTACTTTGTTATTAACCCAGACTTCTCCTCACATTCATCCCCCGCCTGCGTTCTCTCTGGTTCTTCGTCTTGGCCCTGGGCTATGAAGTAAGGCTGGGCCCACTTTCATCATTTTTATTCTCTCCTGCCATTTTATCTGTTTATTCACTGCTGAAACACTCGAAAATCCCTGTGATTTATCTTCCCCTGTTTCCATCACTGGCGCTTTTTAAGTCAGTAATGTAGATCATAGCTGCGGAGTTATTGCCGATCGTTGACGGAGAGAAGTGCTCAGGACTGTGCGTGATCCTTCAAACACATGCAGCAGCAGCGGCAGCCGTCCTCAAATCAAACAGGAAATGCACCCGAATGCAATCAACACCGAACGCCATCGACTTTCTTTGTAGTAGAGAAATGCAAAGCTTTACACCAATCAGCCATAACATTAAAACCACTGCTTACAATATTGCCCCCCCACCCACCATTGTCCCACTAAAACAGCTCAGACATGTCTAGGTCTGGACATCACAAGACCTCTGAAACTATAAATATACACTGATCAGCCATAACATTAGTACTGTTTATATTAATACTGACTAGGCCCCTCCTTGTGCCACCAAAACAGCTCAGACATGTCGAGGCATGGACTCTATAAGACCTCTGAAACCTAACCATAAATATACACTGATCAGCCATAACATTAGTACTATGTACTATTAGTTCATATGAATTAATGAATTATTAATGTAGACTTTTTAAATAATAATATAATATATAATAATATAATAATAATACTGCTTAATATTGACCCTATATAAGAATATAAGTCCCTCCTTGTGCCCTCACAATATTAATATTAATGAAAGTATTAATATTAATTACAATAAATACCTATTTTGACAAGCTATGTAATCCCTAAGGCTCCTGATAACCAAGCAAATTATTAGTTATATCTTTTAACCATATATATATATATATATATATATTTTTTTTTTTTTTCCACATTTTTCACACATGTATTTCATGATGAATGGACCAATAAAAATGCTCTAACATGACTCGGAGTAAAATCTTTTTCCACTGACTTCCATTAAAAGTTAAGAAGGTTTCTTTTCTCCTGTGAAGTTGAGATGACCGCAATGAGACAGTATCACACTGATACTTTTCTGTACCAGTTCTGTTGATCTTCACACCTCACTATAGCCTCCAAACCACAGTACAGCCGTTACAATTGATGGAGAAATGGTAAACAAAAAAAAAGCTTAATAAATCTTGTTAAGTGCTAAAAAAAAATGGTAACATCTGGAATTGAAGTCTGACGCTGATCTAAGAGCTGGGGAAAGGCTTTCTACCTAGATCAAAAGAGTCACGCACTTTCCCTCCTATTCTGATGTCGTAATGAGCCATTTGGCCACCCACATTAGTGGCAATGGATGAGCAGCAGGCAGGAAACTTAGATCCCAGTCAAATATGAAAATGTGACATTTCGCTTTAAAACAGGAGTCGTCCAAAAGCCGAGCATCCGAGCCGTTCAATCGCTCAGTAATGCACCCAGAGTGTTGAATCTGCATCAGAAAAGTCCCATTAGAAGCATTTTCGTCCACACCATTACACCATACGTGACCTAGATTGGCAGTTTTGTGTTGCCATTAGCAATGGACTATTTTGATCATGGTGCATTTGGCTCTGTAGGTGACTCACTTCTCACTGTAAAAATCTGGTGAGAAATTTCTCGACACCTGTTTCAGGCAGAAAATGGACAACGCCATGCTGAATGGATCATCTGGTTGCCTGAAATAAAAATGAGCTTGGCAGTAAAAACTGGAAACTAGGTAAAACCCACAGGAGATGAGTGTTTTTCTCACACTTTTGCTCTTGAGGCTGTATATGCAGCGTATATACTGTATATCCAAAATGTTTTTGGACACCCTTTTTAATGAATGCATACAGCTACTTTAAGTTGCACCCATTGCTGACATAGATGTACCTTACGGACTCTCTTGTTGCTGAATGCAATCAAATCCTCACAGCAGTGCTCTTCTTAAATCTAGTAGAACATCTTCTTCCTTGGACAGTAGAGACAGTTACTCCAACAAAAGCAGGATCAGCTCTTTTAATACCCTATGGATAAGCAGGTGTCCCAATACTTTGTTTTCCATGTACAGTGACATGCAAAAATGTCATACATCCATTACTGTGAGCAATTAAGCAATTAAACAATGAATTTGTATTTGAATCAAGTTTATTTATTTAAGTTTATTTCCATCAAAGTACAGTTTCAAAGTAGCTTCAATAGTTTCAAAGATGGTCAGAACTAAGTAACGCCCCCTTTGATGGATATTACACTTTTCCTTATTAACATGTTAATTTTATGCTAATTTTGCACCCTGCTTGATTTCCAGCCTGGTATGCCTGGTATGGCCTTATGCGATTCCCTTTTTATATATATATATATTTTTTTTTGCATATCTTATGATATGTAATGTGGTTGGTGTGGCGCAACAGCTAACACCACTACCCGCCATGGAACACAACTTGACTGAGGTTCGATTCCCGGTCTGGGTGACTAGCTGCTGCGCTTCACCAATAAGAGTCCTTGGGCAAGACTCCTAACACTACATTTGCCCATACGAGTAACCTGGATAAGAGCGTCAGCTAAATGCCATAAATGTAATGTCAAATTGTATTAAATACTACTATATATAAATTATACCAACTAATGAAGGTAATTCGGATGTTGGTTGGTGATTATCTGACTGAAAATGAGTGAAAAATGTTAACATGCTGAAAAAGGAAGCAAAATGGACCCCTGTGAGTCATGTGACCACTTTTTTTTGCCTTTTTTATTGATTAGTATTGAACTTCTCCTCCCTTGTCACAGCATTGACCAATTAAATGGGTTCCTCTTTTTTCATATATAAAAAAGCTTTAACAGGCTGTGTTGCCTGGAGGCTCCACATCACCATAGAAGATTAAATAAAGCTGCTGGTGGGACTGAGCAAACAGATCCCAGCAAGGCACCCAGGTCCTGATACAGCAAAGCATCCCTAAAGCATTATACATCCACCAGCATGCTTCACAGTTCATGGTGAACCATAGGTTCTTGGTGGGTTTCCTCCAGACATCATGGAGCCCCTGTCCTTCCATTCATCTGTCCAGAAGGCACTGTTCCATAACTCAGGAGGATCATCTGTCTGTTTCGAGGCAAAGTCGAGACCAGCTTTTATATTCCTCTTGGTTGGCGATGCTTTTCAGCATGCTATGCTGCCATGGATACCATTCTTACCCAGTGTTGAGTCATGATCACTGACCTTAGATGAGGCAAGATAGGCCTGCAGTTCTTTAGATGTTGTTCTGAGGGTCTTTGTCAATCCTTGGATGTATCATGAATGCACTCTCTCTTTGCTGGACCTACAGGGCACTCTACATGGCCATAGATCATGTGCTTAGGCTCTGGGTTGTTGGCCAGGCTCCTCCTCCTCTTTAATTTATTTCCCTGCCAGAGTGTGTATGCAGCCACAGTCTATATTACAAAATAATATGCAACATACAAAAAGCAGTGTGACTTCATTCTTCACTTGTTGATTTTTTGCAATGCATCATCATCTGTTTCACTTTAATGGACAGAGAATTTAGGTCAGCTTTCTTGGCCACATGCTTTTTGCTCTTTGGCTCTGCCCTCCAGGACTAGATGCTGAAATGAGACAATGGCAATGGCATTGCAGTGCAGCCTGTAAGCTTTAATCTGAGGACATGTATATCCATTTTGGGTGAACTGTGTTACTGTGGACAATTTTCGGTTGTTTCGGGTTGTTTCTGGGCCAGCTGTATGCCATTACAGCAGTAGTTTGGGCACAACAGAGCTAACAGAGTGTCTAATGTTGACTCTAGGTGTGGTTTGTATTTGTAGTCTGTTGCTGTTGTCGGAATGAGCACCAAAGAAGTATCAATGCTAGAAAAGCAGGCCAGGAAGAGACCAAAACATCAGAATAAACATCTATTGGAAACACATCCAAAACATTAGAGGCCAGTAAGCCCTAAGTCTAGGCCCAACCCCTTAATGCAGTAAAGCTTATCACACTAAGGCTGTAATAGTCAGACCTGCCGGAGTCGTCAGACACAGA
The DNA here is from genome assembly GCF_030463535.1 of Salminus brasiliensis. Taxonomy (NCBI): domain Eukaryota; kingdom Metazoa; phylum Chordata; class Actinopteri; order Characiformes; family Bryconidae; genus Salminus; species Salminus brasiliensis. The sequence goes on along the minus strand of NC_132880.1, from coordinate 48,292,281 downwards.
CTCTGATACTGCTCAACATTCTCTGCTCTCTAAAAACTCTCTCAGCACTAACCCTCACATGGCCAAGACTCACAAGGGAGACCTGAACCATCCTGCTCTGATCAGAACTATTTATTAATTATTGATAAAAGTTACTAAAACCATCTAAACTGTTGAACTGCTCAGGTGTGCAACATATTCATAATCATAATATAATAATCATGGTTTAGTAGAATCTAATATAGTCATGGCAGTGATGGTCAGAGTAATGAGGGTAATAGGGGTGATATTAATAGTGGCAGATAGTTAAGAGTCCATGTAGGTTTTAACATGGTCATTAGGCAGTTAGCAGTGGCAGGAGGGTGTGCCACTGGTCTGACATGGGTGGTGTTGGGGGCGGGGACTGCTGGTCGGACTGGTAGGTGGCAGCTGGTCTGACGCAGGTAGCGGGGACCCCAGTGGGAAGTCTTTCAGCAGGTCGGGCTGGATGAGTGGGCAACCATTTACTCTTAATGGACTTCTAGAGAGCAGAGAATGTTGAGCAGTATTAGAGAGTGTCTGACGACTCCGGCAGGTGTGACTATAACAGCCTCATTAAAAGGAGAGAGCCAGAAGGTAACACAGACACGGGAGCACCCTAAAACGCTAGCATCTATCTGCTCCACCGTCCACAAACCTGAGTGATCACGTGCAAGCAGCGAGACGACAGCTCCAGCATCTCAGTGTACTACAATTCCCTGTGTCTGCGAACCCCTGGACCTGCAACCTTTATCTAAGGAGAAGCATTACTTACCAAAAGCTAAACTAAACAGATGAGTTTCAGCCTAGATTTAGAGTCCCGAACATTATCTGGAGGGTTATTCCAGAGTTGGAGGGCTTGATTGAAAAATAATGGTTTGATCTCTCTGACACCATATTGAGGAAGTGACATCAACAAAGTATTTTTGACTGCACGGTTCGAATAGAGGTAAGATTATTTTACCTCAAAATTAAAACATTTTTACTTTCAGATAAACGTGATGTAAACAAGACATTAAACAGCAGACATAGATACTTTTGCTTCTGCTTTGGGTGGAGGGCATCTCCAACTGCTCATTTCCAATCAAATGCTTAAATAACTCTCTACTTTGTAGCCGGACAGTCATCCGAAACACAATACCCAAGCAGTTCTGGGGCAATAAGTGGAATCTGATTGACTGCCCAAGCCAGTCCCCAATGTAGGCAATGTAATGGGGCCACAGGCAGAAAGTGGCGATGCACTGACCCACATGTAAGCAGTAGGGAAATTAGGAATATATACCAGCTTGACATTTGAGTATCATTATGTGGCTGGAATAGTGAAAGGCAGGGCAGGAGTTTGGATGTGCCGAGAATTCTAATGAGCATGAGGACGAGATGACCGTGTCAATGGCCTGTAGGCTGTAACCAAATGTCTCTTTAGGAGAGGTTGCAGAAAAGCCTTTGTTTAGGAAGCAGTGATGCTCAATTAATGACCAGTGACCCATCAGAGAAATGGGCACCATTTACAGTGCTCACAGTCGCATCGGCAGAAAATAGCAAATGCTATTGACTGGAGGAATGAATGTCATTCACTGACCTTTCAACTCCCCTAGTTTGATATTTGGGTGGAGTTTTTCAGAAGACCTACCATATACACACTGCCCAGGTGACCACAATACTTAAATAGGGACTATTATGGTGCTGGTTCAGAGCACCGTCCATCATTCCAGAGAACACTGCAGTCCCACTTGCTTCACAGCTCAATGCTGGGGGGCTTTATACCCCCACTAGCCCACACCTGGCATTAGGCAGCATGGTGCCAATAGTGCCAATTGGCGGTACTTCTCTGCAGAGACTAGACAAGCTCTGGTGGGAGGGCATCTTAAAGTAGCTGAATGAATTTATTAGAAGGGGTGTCCACAAACATTTGGACACTACAGATCTGCAAAATTGCAGGGTACTGTGTTTTATCAGATCTGTCGAAAGTTTTTTAATAGATTATTAACTTTAATTATCTGTTTTTCTTGAGTTTTACAGCAGATTTGATCAGCAGTTGGCAAAATATGAGGCATTCGGGAATTTTATTAGAATTTCATTATTGATGCTGTTGTGTTATTTTGCCACAGCACTAGATTACACATCTAGTTAATTATGTCTCTGAACAGTGTTGTGTACGCTGTATTCATCAGTGCAGCATATATCAGCACATCTTCAGCATCCTCGTGTTTGCTGATCTCATTTTGGTAGAAACAAGCATTTTATATTTGCAGCCTGTTTTACAGTTCATGCCCTTATGGATCAACTGTATATCAACCGCAATGTGAATAAGGCTGTCGTGATGCACACAACCTACACAGATGAGCCATAACATTAAAAATCTAAAGCTGCTTCTTATATATTGTGTAAGCCCCCCTCCTGCCGCCAAATGGACTCCATGCGATCTCTGTAGGTGTCCTGTGGTATCCGGACACTTTCTGACATTAGCAACAGACCCTTTAAATCCTGTATCCTTAAAAACTTTGGATCTACAACTTAACAGAAAATGAATAAATGAATAATTTAGTCATTTTAAAGCATTTCTAAGGGCCATTTAGGCTCATAAATGGACATTTATTTTACATGACAACAAATCACTTAAGTCCTGTAAGTTGTGAGGTAGGCGGGGTTTCCATGAGCATCAATGAGCCTTGGGTGCCCATGACCCTGTCGCTGGTTCACTGGTTGCCCTTCCTTGAAGCACTTTTGGTAGGTACTGACCACTGCATACCAGGAACATCCCACAAGACCTGACGCCTGATGTTTTGGAGATGTTCTGACCTAGTCGTCTATAACATCACAGTTTTGTGAGTCTTTGGATTAAAATGAGTCAGCAAAAATGGTCCAATGGTCCAATTATCCATAACTCATGTTAATGCACAATTATTGCTAATATATATTCCCCACTGTATATATATATATATATATATATATATATAGTGGGGAAAAAAGTAGTCACCAATTGTACAAGTTCTCCCACTTAAAAAGATGAGAGGCTGTAATTGACATCATAGGTAGACTCAACTATGAGAGACAAAATGAGAAAAAAAATTCTGAAAATCACATTGTCTGATTTTTAAAGAATTTATTTGTAAATAATGGTGGAAAATAAGTATTTGGTCAATAACAAAAGTTCATCTCAATACTTTGTTATATATCCTTTGTTGGCAATGACTCTCTTTTTTTAAGTGGGAGAACTTGCACAATTGGTGACTGACTAAATACTTTTTCCCCCACTGTATAACATATTGCTAATGCTAATTTTATTGGTTAATATTTAGGTCAATATTTAGGCGGTAATCACAGTCTCGGATAGCATGCTAATATGGGGCCTGTATAGTTAGCCCAACTGGGAACCAGAAAACCTTGTCCATGGGTCCCATGTTGGCCCCACAAATGGACACATGCTTTCTGTTGCGGAACACTTTGACCGGTCTCATCCATGAAACAAACCACCACCTCATCGGTGTGAAAATACTGGACTCTTGTGTCGTTCACTGCTGAAATGTGGTTTGGTTATTGTGTAGGACCTTTGCTTTTTGAGGTTGAGGTATAAGTACACCCACACACAACAAAGGAGGGTTAGCCTGTACCAATACAGAAATATGCAACATATAATAATGACTGGCACCACTGGACACTTGGATGGTCCATTATAGACACCTTGTAGATGCTAACCTGATATTTAGCTAACTGAATCTAAGCTGAATATAAATGACTGTCTATTGAATGTAACCCTGCACCTAACCTTAACTATACCCTTTCAGGGTTAGGTTTAGGGTTATATATAAGATTAAGGTTAGGATTAAGATATAGGGTTGCTTTAAGGGTAAGATTAGGGTTAGGATTTAGGGTTAATTCAAGGTTAAGCTAAGGGTAAGGGTTAGATTTAAGGATAATGATAAGTTTTGGGTTTAAGAGGAATTAGTTGAATGTCAGGTGAGCATCTACAAGGCTGTCATGGCTGGTTAGGCCAGACACCGAGGGATGAACACTCGCAGAGATGGATCCAATGCAAGTACTTTTAATAACAAAAAGGGGTACAATACAAAGAGTAAATGAAAGCAAGCAAAGCACCAACTAAAGGCTTTAAACAGTAAAGCAACGTAAACTCGACAACCAAACGGGCAAACACAAAAGCACACCTGAGACCGGGTGGCTCTGGGAGCTGAGCTGGGTGAGCTGGATAGGGAGAACGGGGACAACACAAAACAACCTTCCAGGCCGTGCCTGGGGAGACTAAAGGGAAAACTAAGGACTAAAGACTACACAAAACTGGGGGAAGAGCGCTGGGGAACCAGCCGCTGAACCATAAACGGCTAGGCCGACCAAACCTGAAAACACAAAGTAGAAGAGGGTCACCTAGCTGACAGAGGTGTCTATAATAGCCCATCCAAGAACCACGATACTGTTTTCTTTATTCCAGCAACTCTACAGACTGTAGAGCTGAAAATCCCAGGAGATCAGTGGTTCTAGAAATACCCACCTGACACCAACAATCACGCAGCTCTCAAATTCACTGAAATCCTATATTTTCCTCCATTCTGATGGTTGTTTTGAAAACTACCTGATGCTGTTGGAACACATCTGCATGATTTTATGCACTGCACTGATTGGTTGGTTAGATATGGTTGGCATGAATAAGTAGATAACCCCTTCAAAAGCCTTAAAAAGTGTTGTAGCACTTGGAGTGTTAAGGGGTTAAATAGGTCTAGCATGTTGTATGACTGTATCCTCCAGTCTGATCCTTCGGCTTGATCTTTCTCAGTTTCGTCCTGCTGATCGTCCTGATCTGATGGATCCTATTAGGACAGCTGTCACATTTCACAGCGAAGTGTCGGACCCGTCACCGTACATTACAGCACAGCGCCAGACGTTTGCACAACAGAAGCTTGATTATACAGCAGGTTTCAACGTACAGAGTAGCTATCTGACTACTTACAAATGAGTGATGAAATAAATTAGAGCCTTTATATTTATATATACTCTCCTGTGTGATGAGCTACTCTGTCTTATTCTGGAAGGAAGATTTCTCAGCTTTTGGAGGGCTTAGTAATGCAGACTGCTGCTGCACTTACACCACCCTACTCCGCCTCTACTGAATCCTCAACACCTGGGTCTAATCCAAATCCAAAAATTCCCACCAAACTGCACTCTAAATAGTCTGGGACTTTCTCTCAGTCTTTGCGAGGCCTTGAATTGGCATGCTAAGCCCTCCATCAGCGCTCCTAGTTTTTACTTATTTCTGCTAGGCCTGTTTCTTAAGAGTCTTCGCATAACTTTTCACTGTTCTTTTTCTTTCTGATTGTGAAATATGAATATAAACTGCTTGTTAAAAACTTGGGGGCACACCTTAAAGTTCCCAAATAAGTACGAAAAAATGACCTGCATTATTGCTGTTTACATTTACATCTTGTACAGAGTGACTTACCTGTGAATCATGTGACACAGGTAGGAGAATGTACACCGTAAATGAGAAAACCTAAACCAATGACTCAAATAAATACTTAATAAAATGGGTTGGAGCTGTCACTATGACCAGAAGATCGCTTGTTCGAATCTCAGTCATACTGCTAGCCATCGGCAGCTGGGGCCACTGAGAGAGCACAATTGGCCTTATGTTTACATTGATGGCATTTAGCAGACACTCTTATTCAGAGTCTTGCCCAAGGACTCATTATTGATGTAGCGCAGCATAGTTACCCAGACTGGGAATCAAACCCCAGTCTCCCACATGGTGTGGTAGCTCACTGGCAGGTAGAAGTGTCATCTGTTGCGCCACTCCAACCACAGGCCTTGCTTTCGTCAGGGTGGGTAGATGGCGCTATCTCCCCACAATGCTCCAGTGCGGTGTAAGAAAAAAAGGCTGTCACTGGTGTCTGCTGACCAATGCATTGAAGCTGGATTTACGGCGCTTCCCTCCAGGCATTGGTTGGTTTAAAAAAGAGGCACTGCACTGGCTGGCTGGCTGCACACATTTTGGAGGGGCTGGGTAATTGGTGATCCAAATTGGGGAGAAAATGGGTAAAAAATTCGAAATTATTTTTTTTACATTAAAATGGGTTATTAAAATTTCTTGGAATTCACTGTTTAATTTAAATTAATTGCTTGATACCAAACAATGTTTCCTTATTTAAGGTCTCCCCAAACACTTTTTACAGTGTAGAGTTAAGAGTCTTGCCCAAGAACTATATATGGTGTGCTTATCTGGCTTGGGAATTGACCCCAGTCTGCTACTGGGATAGTATATAATAATATAATATATTATGTATATTATTATATAATATAATAATAGCCTTGTAACCCACTACCAACCACTGTTAATGAGTACTTTGGTAAAGGTGCACATATCTGTCAATGTACAGCAAAAAGCATCCTTCACATTTGACCCATCTGTGGTAGTGATCTAGGAGAGGTGAGCACACTGTGAACACACCCAGAGCAGTAGGAAACCAACTCCCAAGTAGAAGAGAGGGTGAAGGGCCTTGCTCAAGGGCCCAACAGTGGCAGCTTGCCGAGCCTGGGTATCGTACCCACGACCCTGTCATCAATAGCCCGGAGCTCTAACCACTGAGCCACCACTGCCTCATTTACAGTTACATTTAAAGCATTTAGCAGACGCTCTTATCCAATGTGACCTACAAAAGTGCTGTGCTATTTACCCAAGAAAACCTCAGCTAGTTTGACAGGGGAGAGCACAAACACAGTCCCCCACTGAGCCATTGCAATTGGGTTCATGGTTTGTGATCATGGCGTTACCCCTGCCAGGTAAGTGGGTACATCTTGTAACACTCCGCTATATATTCAATATAGCTGGTATGGATTAAGTTCATTGTCTGTATTAAAGAATATATATATATATATATATATATATATATATATATATATATATATATATATATATATATATAAATTGTTCTATATTTTTAACACATTGAATTGGTCTTTGGACCAGAAGGCATTATGGTATGAATGCTAATGAGTTGGCATTATTTCGGATTAGTGTCATTAGTGCTTCCACCTGTGCCTTCTTTGAAGCCCTGCCCTCTCGTTATCTTCTCCAGGTGTACCTTGTCAGTGTCCCTGTAGTGTTCCTTGTCAGTTCACTGCTAGTTTGTTATCCTGTCAGTTCGGTTCTCCTTTACTTTGGTTTTGTATCCAGGCTTTGGTTTATTTTGTAAAATGTGACAAACATGAATTCTACATTAATCATGGAAACACTTAAGCTGATTTACTCAGTGAAACGGAGTCAGCTGTGTTGTATAAATGAAATACAGTGACCTGTAGGACTTACCTTATGTTGAGTCAGTGGAATCGTGTTGAATAAAACTCACATATTTCCCATTGTCTTCTGACACCACCTATTTGCATTCTGGGCGTGTCCTCCCCATCACTTAGCATCAGTGTGTTGCCATTTCCTTGAGGCTACCTTCCCTTGGCTGTTCAACTGAATTCCGTATTCTGGGGTGACTGCTTGGCCTTAAATGTTGATGGCTGTCGAAGTAAGTTACCCTTTGGTTGCTCAGAATCTTGCTACTGAGTGTGGCTCTATGTTGGCTGACTTAATGTTACAGTAACTACTCATGCCCTAGTGCAGGAGAAAGCCACTGATAAAAAAGTCATTTTTATAAGCTTTTCAGAATTAGTCAAAATAATATCTTACTAAATTAACTTACATTTAAAGTTCTTGTGTTTTGTTTCTACAGCGACAATATTATTTCCCAATGCTGAATAGTAAAAGTCAAATATACAGACTCGAAGCTGTTGATTAAATTATGTAATTAACTATATATTAATAAATTACATTTAAATAGTACATTAAAAAGACAGTAATAACAATCTACTTCAGGTGTCTGATATGTGAACGTGTGTACTCTTTGAGATTACAGGCCGAACCTGTAGAATTCTCACCGAGAGCCTCGCTTGGTTGTCTGTTCATCACTGATGAATGGGACTTTAATCTGCTTTCTGATGGTTATCAATCTCCTGGGACCCCACGTCCACCCCCTCTGCCCTTTTCATCTTCGACTTTTGATCAGAAGGCGTCCTCCACAGGCTTCCACAGCGCTTCTGAAAGGGAACACTTTTCTTCTTTTTGTCTCGGATTGATTTGGAAAAAAAGAACTAATGGAATAATTATGAGATGCTGTAGTATTTTCTCGCCCTGGGCCACGCAGAATAAATGCATTTTCACTTTTATTTAAAAGTGAACTCCTAAGTGCAAGTTCATGTGTTTGCGCTCCGGGGCATGTGCCGATAAGTCAACGCCGTTTGTCTCTTAAGTTTGTAGGTTGAGTAATTGTGGCACTGTCATGTAAAAACAATGGGTTTCCACAGGTGTGAGAGAGTGCCACCTTTCAAGTTGTTGTAGTTTTTTAAACCTCAGACTCATACCTAAAGACTGAAAACTCAGACCCACACCCCTAAGACTATAGAGATGTCTGAGACTCAAACTCAGACTTGAGACTCTTCACAGACATTTAAGAATTGCACCCCAGAGATTTGAGACTGGTTTGGGAGTCCCACCAACAGACTTACATCCAAAGACCTGAAACTCAGACTCGTCTTGGACTCACACCCAGAGACTTGAGACTCGTCTGAGACTCACACCCAGAGACTTCAGACTTGTCTGAGACTCACACCCAGAGACCTGAGACTTGTCTTGGACTCGCACCCCAGAGACTCAATAATTATCTCAGACTCACAACCCAGAGACTCAATAATTATCTCAGACTCACATTCCAGAGACTCAAAAATTATGTCAGACTTACACCCTAGAGCCTCAATAATTATCTCAGACTCACAACCCAGAGACTCAATAATTATCTCTGACTCACACCCCAGAGACTCAATAATTATCTCTGACTCACACCCCAGAGACTCAATAATTATCTCGGACTCACACCCAGAGACGTAAGACTTGTCTGGGAATCACACCCAGAGACTAGAGATGTGTCTTGGACTCACACCCCAGAGACTCAATAATTATCTCTGACTCACACCCAGAGACTCAATAATTGTCTCATATTCACACCCAGAGACTCAATAATTGACTCATATTCACACCCAGAGACTCAATAATTATCTCGGACTCACAACCCAGAGACTCAATAATTATCTCGGACTCACACCCAGAGACTTAAGACTTGTCTGGGAATCACACCCAGAGACTTAAGACTTGTCTGGGAATCACACCCAGATATTAGAGATGTGTCTTGGACTCGCACTCCAGAGACTCAATAATTATCTCAGACTCGCACTCCACAGACTAATTAGAGTCACCCAAGAATTTACACCCAAAAACTCATCTGGGACTCAGAGACTTAAGACTTGCCTGGGACACAGACCTCATGACTAGAGATTTTTCTGGGACTCACACCCAGAAAGTTAAGTCTTGGACTCATACCCCCAAAATTCTAGACTTGGTCTTGCATCCTAAAGACTTGAGACTCGAATTCCCGCCCAGAGATGTGCAACTCTTATCAGACTCTCATCTCATACTTGCAGCGCAGAAACTTTCTGTTGGTAGGTGACATAAATAACTGCAGTCAATCTGAAAAATGAGCGTTGTCCCTGGAGGAGACATACTGGACACTCTCCTCAGAGTGATGTCCTTGAGCGTGTAACAGGTTGAGTCCACAGCGTTCTCCTATAAAACAGCTTTTTTTGGAGATCCCAGTTGGTAAAGGAGGTGTGTGTGTGTGTGGACTTTGTCCTCCCAGGCTGAAGTTGAAGGCTGCTACTCGGTGGCAGGGTGAAAAACAAACACTTAACTGAAATATCGTCTTCAAAGAATACATCCCGATGGTTCCTGCTTACACTTCACTCCCCGCTGAAAGGCCTGGAGTTGCTTTTCACCTGCACTCAGCCTTCCAGTAGCTGCCCTGGAAGGAAAACACAAGGTGCGGTAGCTGCATTAGATGTGCGCGAGTATGCGAGAGCTTAGCAGTGTCTCTGTAATGTAATGGAAGAGGTGTTTTTCTGAGGCACAGGCTGCCAGCACTGTCTCTCTGCTCTGTTCCTCTGTGCCGTCTCAGCAGCGCGAGTGTGAAAATCCCCTCCACAGCGCTAGCCCAACAATCTGCACAGTCTAAGACTGACATCATCCTCTTCCATCAGATAACTTCTGAACGCTGCTGATGCTGCTGGGAAGGCTCACAAAGCTTATTCCAATCCCAAAATTGTTTATTTGCTTTTTTTTTTATCTGCACCAAAATACATGCAGGCTGCACCTGCTGCCGTCATCAGAAATGCAACATAAAGTAGCAGTCAAATGTTTGGGGACGCCTGGTTGAATATGTGGTTTCCATCATTATTTCCAAAACGAACGTTTTAAATGAAATATACAGTAAACGCTATAGATGTAGAAATGTCCAAAGGTTTGTGGACACCACATCTAAGGAATGCATTCCTGCTACTTTAAATTGCACCAATTGCTGACAGAGATGTGCAAATGCACATACAAATGGTTTGTCTAGTTCCTGTAGAGAAGTACTGCCAATAGACAGGCGTCAGGCGTGGGCTAGAGGGGAATAAAGCCCCCCAGCATTAAGGAGCTGTGGAGCAGTGGAAGAACTGTGTTCTCTGGAATGATGGTGGTGGAGCTCCATCCAGTACTTTTGGAATGAGTTGGGGAGTTGGGGATGATCGTCTTGCTACACAGCTTGGTTAAGGTCTAGCTACAAATTGTCTGTGATGGTTATGTCAGGAAACCGTGAGAACCAGTCTATAAGCTTCAGTCTGTGTCTCTCTTCAGGTGGTCCATGATCAGCACAGTGAACCCCAGGTAGAGTAAAAAGATAGGTTAGTTCTCACAGGAGTGGAGGGACGGATGGGTGCAGAGACTCTCAACTCTCAAAAGACTGGTGAGCGTTCGGTAGAAGGAAGCAGCCAGGAACAAGTAAACCTGGTACTCGATTCGTTTTGGTATTGGTGATCACTGGTGCTAATAAAGGTCCCTTCGGGGTTAGCATTGTTTCTGTCTCTGTGCTTGGCTGACTACCGGGTTGCAGTCTGGGACTCACAACCACAGACTTGAGAACCGTCTGGGACTCACAACCAGAGACTTAAGACTCGTCTGGGACTCACATCCAAAGAGTGATGAGACTCATCTTGGACTCACACCCAGACACTTGAAACTCACCTGGGACTCACACTCAGAGACTTTAAACTCATCTTGGACTCACATCCAGAGACTTGAGACTCACCTGGGACTCACACTCAGAGACTTTAAACTCATCTTGGACTCACATCCAGAGACTTGAGACTCGTCTGGGACATATACCCAGAGACTTGAAACTCATCTGGGACTCATACCCAGAGACTTGAGACTCGTCTGGGACATATACCCAGAGACTTGAAACTCATCTGGGACTCATACCCAGAGTCTAGAGACTTTTTTGGGACTCACACCCAGAGACTTGAAACTCATCTGGGACTCACACCCAGAGACTTGAAACTCATCTGGGACGTATACCCAGAGACTTAACACTCGTTTGGGACGTATACCCAGAGACTTAACACTTATTTGGCACGTATACCCAGAGACTTGAGACTTGTCTGGGACTTACACCCAGAGACTTAAGATTTGTCTGGGACTCACACCCAGAGACTTGAGATTTGTCTGGGACTCACGCCCAGAGACTTGAGATTTGTCTGGGACTCACACCCAGAGACTTGAGACTTGTCTGGGACTCACACCCAGAGACTTGAGATTTGTCTGGGACTCACACCCAGAGACTTGAGATTTGTCTGGGACTCACACCCAGAGACTTGACACTCGTTTGGGACGTATACCCAGAGACTTAACACTCATTTGGCACGTATACCCAGAGACTTGAGACTTGTCTGGGACTTACACCCAGAGACTTAAGATTTGTCTGGGACTTACACCCAGAGACTTGAGATTTGTCTGGGACTCACACCCAGAGACTTGAGATTTGTCTGGGACTCACACCCAGAGACTTGAGATTTGTCTGGGACTTACACCCAGAGATTTGAGACTTGTCTGGGACTCACACCCAGAGACTTGAGATTTGTCTGGGACTCACACCCAGAGACTTGACACTCGTCTGGGACTCACACCAAGAGACTTTAGTCTTGTCTGGGACTCACACCCAGAGACTTGAGACTTGTCTGGGACTTACACCCAGAGACTTGAGACTTGTCTGGGACTTACACCCAGAGACTTGAGACTTGTCTGGGACTCACAGCCAGAGACTTGAACCTTGCCAATGCTGCACAGTGGAACAGTGCACTACCTTTTTGGCAGCTAAAATTTGAATGTAGGATCCTGACTGAATTGGTATTCCTGGTTGTGCCCTTGGGCGAAGCACTTAATCTCTCATTGCCTCAGGCAGCCTGGCTCTGCTGGCTACATTGCGCTGCTCCCACACTGGCCATTAAAATGACTAATTTCCATGGTAAACAGCGAAGACTCGAAGAGACTCCAACTGAAGTGCACTACTTTACTGTATGTGTTTAGCAGCCAGCTGTACTGTTTCTGTGAGGGAGGCCAACACCACTTCCAGCAATCCGGTGGTGCTTCTGACAAAGTGTCTTTGAAGAGGGAGCGATAATAAGAGATGATCTGCTTCAGGAAACAAACAGTCTAAGACTAAACTGTCTGTTTTTAACTTTTAAGGTCACACACTAACACAGCAGATCTTCACGACAGATAAAAGCCCAATGCTGGTAGGCTTTTAAGGATTGGGCCTAAATCTAGACTGAACTCGCTGCTTTTCTCACCTGCTAAATTGCTCCTCTGCCACGGTTTGAAATATACGTGCAATCGTCACCTTATGAAGCCGGAGGAATCTTCTAGCGGCTGAAACCACTGCTTCTGATGATTCCCTCGCTACCATTTCTATTTATTTCTCACACACTTCTCCGCACTGACGACAGTGAATATTTGACACCTATATTTTTTGCCCCTATTGTCAGCAAATTCTCTGCTCCATATATTGTTCCATTAATAACAGCCTCAACCCAGTGCACCCAGTTCCTCCTATTGTTTCTCTGACAGGCTTGCGTCTAGTTTTATGAACAAGCATCAATTCCTCAGCGTTTCGATCTCTGTTGTCTAATTCAAACATGTCAAATTTGTACTGGTGCTGGAAGAGTTTAGAAACGGGCCCCTTCCCAGACACTGCGGCTTCATGAGGGCTTGTGGGTAAGTAGTTTTACACTGCCACACTCTGTGTGCTTTTTAATCGGTGAGGAAAGAAGGAAAGAAGGTCACTTCAGCTGGGGATGCCTGTACTACCATCCTGTTTTTGCTAAGCAACAACAACAAACTTTCAAATTTGAATAATAATTCATTAGTTTTGCTAATTTCTATCAAACTTCTGAACTCAAACACATATTTCCCCAAGGTGCAAAGGAGCTTCTGTTGAATATGTATGCAGCCTAATGCAAAAGTTTGGACACCCCTGGCCAAATGTATTTATTTATTTTTTTGCTTTTTTATTGTAAAAGTAGTAAACACAGACTTTTCCAGATAGGGGGCATATATATATATATATATATATATATATATATATATATATATATGTTGACTGACCACTGGCTTGATAATAAGGTCGGTACCCCACTCTCAGTTTGCCACTACTGGTCCACTCTTGGACCCCCCAGATAATTGTCATGCATAGAAGTTCTACCAGCGTCACTAATCTTTAGCCATCGCCATCAGTTTGGTCCCAACGGCTGCCCAGGGGTAGGCTCCGCCCCCTGTCTCTAAGTTCTGGTGTGGGATCTGTGATGAGAGTCCCGATGGTGCAAGACCTGGGCTGACGACGGGGCCTACGCCAAAGACAACAACAGTTCTGACTTGCTAACATCGTTCCCATCTCATCATCTTTCAAGATTACATTCATGATTTACTGCCCTCATGTCTCCAGAGTCTTCTGGTAGAGTCCAGCTTTTGCTGGTAACTGGTTTCAGACGGTCTACGCTGGTCTTTGATGGTCAAGGTGGTTGAAAAGCTGCTCATCCTGGTAAAACATACCCTATGCTGGTAAGCTGGCTTGTTAACCAACTCTTGACAAGTATGCTGTATATAGCACTGGACTTTGGTCATGTTGGTCTCCCAGCTTGGTAGTTGTTGGTCATGCTGGTCTCCCAGCATGGTTAAGCTGGTATTCTAGCTTGTTCAGTTTGTTCATGCTTGTTTACCAGCTAAACCATCATACTGTATACACAGATGAGCCATAACATTAGCACCACTGACAGGTGTAGAGAAAAACATTGATTATCTTCATCTACAGTGGCTCCTGTCAAGGCTGTGGATATATTAGACAGCAAGTGAACAGTCAGTGAGCGGAAGTCTCAAATGATCAGATCTGTTAGATTAGGGTTTGTCTTGGGGTTAAGGTTAGAATTAGGGCCAGTGTTGGGTTTTAGCCTGAGATAAGTAAGATATTAAGTCTATCTGGTGTAAGAGGTGAGCAGTAAATCTACTGAATGTCTGTAAATCACCTTTACCTCCATGTATTCAGACGCTTCACTGCTGCTGCTGCACTGATCTGCTGTTAATGTAACTACAAACCACTCCAAATAAAGGATTTCCAACCTAAACCATAGGCTGTGGGTTTGCTTGAGTGGAGCAGGACTGCAATTCAGGAGCCCCTGCATTTAAGGCCATTCACAAGGACCTGAGGAAAGAAGCACAAAAACCTTTACAGCCATGGGAAGCCAAGGCAGTGTGTAGAAGACACCCTGCCAGTCCGGATGCAACACAGTGTAACCCTGGACATTGAGGGGTGACTTTGACATGCAAATGGTTTAATCGCAAAAGCCCCGGAGGCTATAAAGAGACACCACCTCACAAGGCTGGAAGATCTGTCTTTAAAGACAAAAAGAGTTGCATCAGTGGATGACGACAGCTCGATTTCAGTTGATAATCGCTCAGTCCACAGAGAACAGCTGTCATGTCATTTGTGATCCGTCTGATGTTTCCCTTGCTATGCCTTTCAGGTTTTTTTCACGGTTGCATGCTTCTGCACTTTTTTTTTACCTCTTTCACCTTCCTGCAAGTGTTGTTCAGACCTTTGATTGAGAGACGTTCGCTGAGGTTTCTTCAACCGCTCCGCTTTGACCCATCTACGCTCAAAGTTTTAGTTATTCCATTATGAATTCTTTCGTTTTTGGACGCTGTCCTAACTTAGATAGATTCCATAGTTTGGTTCAGTTGGTTGCTTACTTACTTTCAGCCGTATCTGAAATGATCAGGCTGGCTTAAGTTGTTAAGTTGTTGGGAAAAGGCCAAAAAAACATTAAAAGACACCAAGATAATGCAAAATAATAATGACATCATATAAATAATTAAGAATAATAGCAATAATAACAATGATATAAATAATAATTGAGATATACTGAAATCTATATTAACATCTACCAGAAAATCACACAGAAGCCTCAAAGACAAATCATCCTTTTCAGTAATTCAGTGTATTTTAGCGCGTCCTTCCTTTATCTTAATTGCAACCTTATTGTTTTCATTCCATAGTTTGGTTCAGTTGGTTGCTTACTTACTTTCAGCCGTATCTGAAATGATCAGGCTGGCTTACGTTGTTGATTTGGAAAAGGCCAAAAAAACAGACACCAAGATAATGGGAAAGACGGATTGAAAGTAATAGGCTGTTATTTCCAAGATATTCCCCAAGTGTCTGATGTAAATTTCATCCCAGGAGCATGTAACTCCCTCAGCCCTTTAAAATGCAGGGGATTTTGGCCTTTGGCACACTGGAGTTGGTCCTGTGTTGGGAAACACTTGTGTATGCCTTTGGAATAAATAATACAGGACAAATGAGAAGACTGACAACAGCAATGGACATGTCCAATGCTCTGGGGGCCTCTAGAGTAGTTCTCCACACTCCGCCTCACACTTTAGAAGTTGAGGGTTAGTACTTAGGTATAATAGACTATTTAAAAGTCCTCTGAACTGTAGCTGCATCCAGGCCTGTGTCAAAGTCGGAAACTGTCCTTAATTTAATTCATTTCCAGTAGAAAAGTCCTGGTCTTGAAATAGAGTTCTCCACCCAGCAAACACTCCTTGAAAACATTTACATTTACGGCATTTAGCAGACGCTCTGATCCTGAAAGTGCTTCACTATTTACTCAAGAATAACCTCAGCTAGTTTAAATAGACTAAAAATTCAAAGGTACCTCTTTAAGCTTAGACACTACTATACACAAGTCAATATGGCGATCGTAGTACTCTAATATTCGCCCAAGTAAGAAGAGGTGGGTCTCGGAAGAGGAATAAATTGGGACCAAATCAGACAGACTAAACATTAACCCCATTTTTCAACGTCTCTTTTTAGGCTAAATAAGTCCATGATGGGCCAACCACATTTAGCCCAAAAACACCGTCCATATGACGTCCAGTGCTGGGTGGGTTTTTTAAAGCAGTACCTGTCCTGTTAAACAAAAATCTCACATGTCCAAAATCACAACTTTATAAGAGACAAAAAAAACCTTGTAACTTTCACTCTATATCATTCTGAAGCATTTCTTGGACAACCAAGATAACCATGTTCACCATTAGTGTTGGACACAGATGGAATATGGCCTCTGTTTTTAACCAACACACACACACACACACACATACTAGTGATCAAACACACACTCACACACACATACTAGTGATCAAACACACACTCACTGTGAGCACATGTGCCTGGAGCGCCCAGGGAGCACAAAAGGGGTTAAGGACTTAACTACTTAAGGACCCAACAGTGGCAGCAGTTGTAATTCCAACACATTAAAGAATCCAGTGCCAGCCCTGTAACAAGAACTGTGTCTATTAAATAATAATTACATCATATAAATAATTAATAATAATAGCAATAATAATAATAATAATATAAATAATGATTGAGATATACTGAAATCTATATTAACATCTACCAGAAAATTACACAGAAGCCTCAAAGACAAATCATCCTTTTTAAGTCAAGTCAGATTTATTTGTATAGCTTATTACAGCTGTTGTCGTCACAAAGCAGCTTTACATAATTAGTCATTAATAAAAGACAGGGACAAAAAGAAGAAATAACGTAAGACATGAAGGATCTAAGATCCCCAGTGAGCAGCCAACGGCGACAGTGACAAGGAGAACCTCCCTCAGAGCTGGAGGAAGAAACCTTGGGAGGAACCAAGACTCACAAGGGGGACCCGACCCGTCCTCCTCTGATCAGAACTATTTATTAATTATTGATAAAAATGACCAAACCAGATACAGCAGATAGTTAATAGTGGTTTTCAGTAATTCAGTGTATTTTAGCACGTCCGTCCTTTACCTTAATTGCAACCTCGTCGTCTCCAACCTCCAAAGTTCAGTCTTAGAAATTAGAGCATTTTCAGTTTCTCACCATCAAAGCCATGCCAAACACATTCAGTGATGTTGAGGTCGGGACAGTCTGGGGCACAGCAGACAGGTGGAAACTTTCCTCTGGATGTTTTCAGATCTGAAGCTCTTTCCTGTCTCACTGTCTGGGGGACAGTGGTGGCTCAGCGGTTAGCGCCCTGGGCTATCACCAACAGGGCTGTGGGTTCGATTCCTGGGCTCGGCAAGCTGCCACTGTTGGGCCCTTGAGCAAGGCCCTTTACCCTCTCTGCTCCCTGGGCGCTGGAGTTGGCTGCCCACTGCTCTGTGTGTGTGTGTGTGTGTGTGTGTGTGTGTGTGTGTGTGTGTGTGTACTCACTGCCCCTAACACATGTGTGTGAGTGTGTGTTCACTACCAGATGGGTTAAATGTGATACTGTACAGTGACAAACACATGCACCTTTATCTGCTGTGGGACAGTTTTGGTGGTCCACCAGGTCTTGCACAGTTGTTAGGAGAACAATTCCTCTGTTATTTCCCTTTTTGGAAGAACCTTTTATCACTAATATTATTCTTCTTCTTTATTTAAGTGGATTCTTGGATATTTCATGCTCAGAATCTTCCTCCTCTAATCTCCTCAGAAATATCTCTAGAAAAAAATTAGTAACTTGTACTTCATGTCTGTTTAGAGGGAAGTAAATAAACGATGGTTGGTCTCAGACTATTCCACAGTGCTGCAGTTAGTTACAGATGTGAAGCAATGACAAAATGACAGAAGTGGAATTTTTCTAGCCATAAAATAAGCCCATGTGCAATAATAACTAATAATTAAAATAAAAGAAAGTCATAAAATTCTCATTTTTTATTATTTTTTGTCTTTCACCAATTTCCACAGCATGATCCTCATGAAAGACTCAGGGTGCATGTATCTGTCACTGGACTATGTACAGCGAAATGTGTCCTCCACATTTGACCCATCTGTGGTAGTGAACACACACACTAGTGAACTAGGGGCAATGAGCACACACACACACCCAGAGCAGTGGGCAGCCAACTCCAGCGCCCAGGGAAGCACAGAGAAAGATAAGGCCCTTGCCCAAAGGCCCAACAGTGGCAGCTTGTTGAGCCTGGGAATCAAACCCACAACCCTGTCATCAATAGCTTGGAGATCTAACCACTGAGCTACCCAACATAATGAGTGAGCTGATCTTGATTTGCTACAAGCCAGCAAAACTATCAAATGTGCTTGAGGGCAAGACTAGGGAACGCTCTTCAAGAGGTCTGATTCCCACTTAGCACAAAGCGCTCGCTCCCAGACGAATCCCGTCCCTTTGGTTGTACCTTTAGTGTCTACTCCATGTAGCACATCTCTGCAAAAGCTTTTTTTCGCTTGGACTGTCAGCAAGCCAAAGCAGATAATGACAGAGAGTATGACACACTTTCACTGAGATGGCTTTGTACAATTGTGCCAGGATGAGCAGAGCAAAGCTGAGTTTAAGATAAAGAGGTTGCTCTTTTCCATTTTCCCTCATTTTCTGGGTATAAATATCAGACCTAGCTCAGACGAGTCTCTGGATTCTCTCAACAACAACAAAAAACAACAACTCTGGGTTAAAAGCAACCCAGTTTAAGTCATTTCCACGATCCAGCGCTGAGTTACTATATAACAGAACACACTCCGGGCTTTACCTGATCTAGTATTGTTGGGTTATACTGATTAACCAAACACAGCAGGTCATGAGAGCTAACCAAATACAGTATACGGTACTTTGACCCAGAACCGGGTCATTGTTAACTGTCCTGATCGATTTTTTGCAGTGTTGCCAACTTAGAGACTTTGTCGCTGTCATGGCGGGTTAGGCCAGACATTGCGGGATGAACACTCGCAGAGATGGGCCCAATGCAATTACTTTAATAACACAAAGGGGAATAATTCAAAGAGCAAATGAAAGCTAGTAATGCAGCAACTAATGGGCGTAAACAGGAAAGCAACGTAAACTAGACAACCAAAAGGGCGAACACAAAGCACACCTGAGACTGGGGGGGCTCTGGGAGCTGAGCTGGGTGAGCAGGGTAAGGAAACGGGGGGAATATAAACAAAATCTACAGGCCATGCCTGGGAAGTATACAGGGGAAACAAAGGAAGTGCATGAACAGCACAGAGACTACACAAAAGGGGGGGAGAGAGCTGGGGAACGAACCGCTGAACCATAAACGGCTAGGCCGACCAAACCTGACAACGCAGCGTGGAAGAGGGTTACCTAGCTGGAGCAAGAGTCGCGGGTAAACCCAGGGAGCCAGCGAAAGCGCCTCGCTAAATCCGAAGATGGCTGGATGGCCTGCTTGAGGATGTAAACAAAGAACCGAAGCTGGCCTAAACACACCGTGATCCGTGTCCGGAACCTCTAGGGCTACCTCAAGGTCCTAAACTAACAATTCTCGGCAAAGAGCTCAGTGCCAGAGCTCCTTAAGTACCCCCAGTCTCAGGTGAAACACATTACCTAAACATGATATAATGAACTTGAATCAAACACATGAGCATGAACCGAGACACTGAACCGAATCATTGAATCAATACCAGAACGGAAACACACCAAAAGTCTTTATGTGAGCCTGTGGGTGGTGGCTCGGAATCGCCCCGGGGGAGGGCGCCATACTGAGGGGCTGACAGTCGCTACATTTAGTGACTTTTTAGACTCTTCTAGACTCTTCTCAAATGAACTAAACATGCCCAAAGCCGTGGCTGACCCCGCCCCTTATATTTACAGAGTGGGATGAAAATATACATGCGTCTTCAGAGAGACACGATAATAAATCACTGTATTTAACTAACTTTCACCGCCAGTCATTCGCTCACCTCAAAACTAAACAAAAAGTAAATAATAAGTGAGCGTAGAGTAGCAGTTCCACCCCACAGAACAGTGTTCTGATTAAATTTGATAAGCTAACATTTAACAACAAAGGACAAAAAATGATTTCTGTAATATGGGTCCAGACAAAGCATTAAAGTCACAAAGTTATTCTGAGAAGTGACAGCATGTTGGACACTGTCTGACACTACATTTGGGGAGGGGCAGGGGCAGGGGCAGGGGCGGCTCAGTGGTTAGAGCTCTGGGGTATTGATGACAGGGTTGTGGGTTTGATTCCCGGGCTCAGCCCACTCTAGGTGTGTGTGTGCTCCCTACTACAGATGGGTAAAACGTGGAGGACACATTTTGCTGTCATAGTACAGTGACAGATGCGTGCACCAATACCAATATATGCAAATATTTATTCAGTATTGTCATCTGTCCGCTTCATTCCTTATTCTTTATAACTGCACTGCCTTTATGTTTCAAATACATATTTTTTTATATTTATTCTATTGTAATTATTGTATTGATCAATATTGATCTGTCTATCTATCTATCTGTCTGTCTGTCTGTCTATCTATCTATCTATCTATCTATCTATCTATCTGTCTGTCTGTCTGTCTGTCTGTCTATCTATCTGTCTGTCTGTCTATCTGTCTGTCTGTCTATCTATCTATCTATCTATCTGTCTGTCTGTCTGTCTGTCTATCTATCTATCTATCTATCTATCTATCTATCTATCTATCTATCCATTGATCATCCATTTTGTCTGTCTGTCTGTCTGTCTGTCTATTTGTCTGTCTCTCTGACTGTCTGCCTGTCTATCTATCTATCTATCTATCTATCTGGACTGATTAGTGTGTTTAACCTTAACACTCCAGGGCGTGTCACACACTAAGGTGTGTTACTCAGTAACTACAGGGACTTCTGTACAGACTGGTGGGGCTGTTCTTTGCTAATAGTCTGTAATAACACTTTCGGCCCACCGATGGGACATAGGCTGTTTAAGGGGTTAAACTCCTCTGTTCCTCCTTCTTTATAACTTAGGAACAGCTCAATCAGTTTGCACTGATTTGCATGTGGTTACAGATTAGTAATCCTTGGGGTGTACTAAACGTCATGGAGTTTAGAGGGTAAGGATCATATGATTTTCCTGATAATAAAAAATATACCAAATGCTGCAATTACATCACTTAATGTGTGTGTATGTGTGTGTGTGTGTGTGTGTGTGTGGTTGTATACACTCTAGAATGTGAGCTAGCTCTTCTACAGTGTGGTGGATGGGCTCTGATTGGGTTTTCTATAGCGTGTGTGCGTTAGCATTTCTACCTGTATTTACTGCATTGTGTTTATTGTCCGTGCCTCGAATGGTCAGATCTGTTGTAGCAGCACATAAGTGACCAATATTATTATCAATATCAATATTAGGTGACAGTGCTAATGGTATGGCTGACATATTAGTTTTTAGATGATTTAATAGTAAGCAGTAAAAGGTCTATATTGTCTGCAAGTTCACCGGGTGGTTCTTGTCTGGCGTGACTTGGCCTCCTGCCTGAGGAGAAGCTGTTTAACCGACTTGGTTCTAATCAGCTTCTTGAGGTGCTGTTAATAATTGATGCTGATAATTAACTCACCTGCTGGATTATTACTGGGAAACGACCAATAACCCAGCAACTGGGATACGCAGTAACTACCCCCAAAAAACTCCCTAGAATCGAACCAGCGCTCTGGTAATCCCTGAGCACAATGACCCAATAGGCTCAACTATCTATCTATCTATCTATCTATCTATCTGTCTGTCTGTCTGTCTCTGTCGGTCTGTCTATGTATCTGTCTATCGCTACCTATCTGTCTGTCTTTCTATCCATCTATCTGTCTATCTGTCTGTCTGTCTATCTATCTATCTATCTTTCTGTCTGTCTCTGTCTATCTATCTGTCTGTCTCTACCTATCTGTCTGTCTGTCTATCTATCTATCTGGACTGATTAGTGTGTTTAACCTCTTAACACCTTAACCTTAACACTCCAGGGCTTCTCACACACTAAGGTGTATTACTCAGTTGGATTATACCTGGGAAACAACCAATAACCCAGCAACTGGGCTACGCAGTAACTACCCCCAAAAAACTCCCTTGAATTGAACCAGCGCTCTGGTAATCCCTGAGCAAAATGTGGAACTGTGATTCCCAGTCCCTGCCCCAGCTGTTAGTGATGGGTATAAAACAGCTGAAAGCTGAAAGGGTTTTTGGTCTAGTTCAAATACTTCTGTCAAATTTTCATCAAACTCAGACTCTCAGGGTCTCAGCTGGTCCGTAGATGCTCGGGACAGCATCGATTGCTCCCCTTTTTAACCTCATCAACATTCCACAGCTGTGGCAATTAGCCACCAAGGACCCCGACGATGATTGTTTGAAAAGTTCCCCTCTGCAGATTGAGGACGCGGATTAAATATTTATCATGTGCTCAGGAATTTCATCAGGTCGGCCGCGGAGGGGCCTGTAGGGCGGACTACATTTATTAAATTCAGGGATGTGACTCTCTGTTTTAACACAGGGGTCTGATCATGGACGTCCCACCGGCTTTGTGATGTCATATTCCCCCACTAAAGCATGTCATTCACCCTCTCTCTGACTGTGGATGTAACATAGCAAAGAGTGAGCATTTCTATTGGTCCATTCACCACAGACATATCAGAAAAGTGAAAAATGACAAAATGGAGATACAAGGTTTTTGTGAGACTGTGATGCTATATAGTTAAAATATTTGCTCCTAAATGTGCATATCGCTGCTACCCAATGAAAACCATGTGTGTCCATTTTTGGTTTAAACCCTGTAGCTGCTTCTGTACACTGTAAATACGTCTGAATTAATGGACCAATAGAAATGCTCTAAATTACTTAATAATTACATAATAATTGAATAAGAACACTTTGCCTTCTCCTGTGAAGTCCCTATTGTGGAGATACATGTTTTTCATTTGACACAGACAAAATGATTACTGTCAGGCAAAAACCTTGCATGCATTTTTGCTGTTTTTAAATTTTTGAGACATTGTGAATCTGGCAGCTGGTCTTTACATTATGTCAAAATGTGATGATGAATGGGCCAATAGAAATGCTCCAAAATGAC
This sequence comes from Salminus brasiliensis, assembly GCF_030463535.1. Taxonomy (NCBI): domain Eukaryota; kingdom Metazoa; phylum Chordata; class Actinopteri; order Characiformes; family Bryconidae; genus Salminus; species Salminus brasiliensis. The sequence goes on along the minus strand of NC_132880.1, from coordinate 48,268,960 downwards.
TTGGAATAAAATCTTTCTGCATTGACTTCCATTGAAAGTTAGGAAGGTTTTTTCCTTCTCCTGCAAAGTGATGCCAATGATGATGTCCACCATATAGTCTAGGAATTGTGTATATTTACCTCAAATGCACGTTGATATGTAATATTTTCACATATATGGGCCATTACTATGAAATTCTGACACTATTCTGACCGTAACCCAGTTCTGAACAGCACTAAAATGAAAGCTTTAGTGAAGGTTCAACCAGGAGACTCCACTGCACGTCACATTTCCCTCAATCACCTGCTTCCAACTATCCTTAAAACACCTCTACTCAAAAGCCTCTTTGCCGCTTTCAGAAGCTGACATCCTCCTTCCTCTCCACCACCACCAGTTTGGTCCCACCTGGTGGCCCAGGGGGTTGGTCTTGCCTCTACCTTGCATGTATGGTAGACTCGACGAGGGTAGAGATGTTATAAGACCTGGGCCGATGACGGGACCTACGCCAAAGTCTTTAACTGTCTTAAACTTACACATATTATTTTCTAACGAATGAAAGCTTTTCTTCTTGCAGGCTCACATCTGGAGTCTTCTGGTAGGAAAAAAGCTCTCCTTCACCCCTCACCAAGCCGACTGATGAAGTAATCATTCAGGATATAAAGGCACTTCATACCAACTACTTCATAATAAGCTGATCTAAATCTGGGGTTCTGATTTGCCTTTCTGTCAATCCTACAATCAGATTTCTCAGAAAGTTCTCCTGATCTTCCAGACGACAAACTGACCTCCCCCGTTCCTGTTAACTGCTTTATAAATTTCTTAATTACATTAGGAACTTAAAAGACATCTTTTTGGAGTCTTCTCCTGCTTTGTGAGCATCGGTTAACACTCCAGGGCTTCTCACACACTGAGGTGTATTACTCAGTTTATAACTGACAGGGGCTTCTGTACAAACTGGTGGGACTATTCTCTGGTAATAGAAGTGTGTAATAACACTTTTGGCCCATTGGTGGATTATAGACTGTTTAATAGGTTAATGTTCAGCGTGCTTAGAGGTTTTAGAGGTTTTAAAGCGTTAAAGCGTTAAAATTTGCATCAATTGATCATTTTCTAATGATGACTGAGAAAAAGCCAAAGCCCTAAGAAGCTAAGATCTTGGTGGAAGTTTGGAGCGTCCAAGCTTTTGCTTGGTGCTTCTTTACTTCTTTACTCTGTAAAATTGGCAAAAACAAACATTTTTACACTGATCTTGAGTCAAATGTGGAAAATAAAGTTTCATCCTTAACTTTTGGAGCCTTTTGGAGATCTTCTACTGCTCCATCTTCTACTAACTTTCACAATAACATAGACATTGTGACTTGTAAATGCCACTGTGTGTGTGTGTGTGTTTATATATATATATATATATATATATATATATATATATATATATATATATATATATATATATATGCAGTGTACATTATATATATATATATATATATATATATATATATATATATATATACACTTCAGAGATGAAACAGTGATTTATACAGTGTGTGGTTTGTGTTTCCTTTGGACATCAAAAGACCAGGCCATTTTTGCATTACTGAAGGTTACTCTTTGCTTCTGAATCCTTTTTTTTTACTTTCTGCAGTGGATGAAGTTCGAAGCTCCTCCAGATAAAAACGAGCTCTGGACCATGTGAGCGTTTGATGTAGAACAGTACTTTCACTGCAAAGCACAATGACAGCCCGACACATTCACAGCTTCTCATATATTTTTATAGATGTGTCCTTCACACACCAATGAGGCCTGAATTATCCACACCCACACACCTACGTCACTTTATTTAAAAAAAAAAAACTTAAAACTTAAAAAAAGTCGAAAGAAGAAAGGTTTGGCGGTCTTCGTGTCTGGCTCACACTAGAGGGAGATCAGGCTTTCGTCGACTTTGAGGCTGAACATCTGCTCCTCCAGACAACCGCAAAAGGTCTCCTGGTATCAGGGTGATCTCTCCAGATGATCCTGTTCTGTAGGGAGTCTATGATCCAATCCAAGATCCACCCCCGAGGCAATCTGCTGATGTGGTGAAGTTAAAGCAACATCATGTAGCAAAAAAACTAAAAACAAAAGAGCAGCTTCAGGGTCATGCCGATGCTCCACTGACTGTAATTGAGAGAAAAGCATCTCTATGGTTGTTACTCTGGGCCGGGACGCTGCTACCACACTATGTAACTCAGGTGAAGCGGTCAAGACAATGCTTAACGCTGTGTAACTGGAGACGAATTAGTGTAAAATCCAGTAATTTGACTCTGCCGCCGCAGTCCACATGCTTCTCTACTTTTCAGTGATGGCTATGTGTCTCACAACTTGCCCAAAAATGCATGTAAAAAGTGACTCCTTTCTGTCCTGCACCGAAGTGGTGGAACGAACTTCTCCTGGGTGTCCGAACAGCAGAGTCGCTCACTGTCCTGTTCTGTGGGGAGTCTATGATCCAATCCAAGATCCACCCCCGATTCTGAAGGGTCAACTACAGTGTAGAGCAGTTTGGGGTAGGCGGCAGTTCTCTGGTGTGAAATGGGATGTTGTATTCTTTTACAATTTTCCTCTCCAATTTGTTTATAGTCAATGACCCAACCCGCTCGTTAGTACAGTCCCCCTATCACATGTATCCGGGAGGGTCCGGCACATGTGCAACCAGCCACCACCTCTGGTGCAACATCACTGGGCAACCAACTCGCCCTGAGGAAAGCACTGGGTACCCAGTCTTTTATGGAAGCAGGTTTCCCCTACGTTTTTACAGTGCAATATATTTAATTATATTTACGGCATCTATCAGACACTGTTTACTCAAAAAATACCCTTAGCTAGTTTGTCTCGGCTAGAATCCAAAAGACCCCTCTAAGCTTTAGACTCTACTAAATACAGAAGTCAGTCTGGAGACACAGTACTCTCAGAAGAGGAGGGTCTTCAGTCTGGGTTTGAGGACAGCGAGTGTTGACTCTGCTGTTCGGACACCCAGGGGAAGCTCGTTCCACCATTTCGGTGCAGGACAGAAAAAAAAGTCTGGACGCTCGTCTTCCGTGGATCTTAAAGGATGGTGGGTCGAGCCGAGCCGTACTTGAAGCTGGAAGGGCTCTTGGTGCAGATCGGCTTTTGACCATCGCCATCCAGTACGGAGGGGCTGGCTGGTCCAGTCTTGGCTTTGTAGGCCAGAGTCAGGGGTCTGAATTTAATGACCTGGGCAGCAGCTACAGGAAGCCAGTGAAGAGAGAACACAGCAGTGGAGGTTATGGAAGACAACGCTGCATTCTGGATTGATTGTAGGGGCCTGATGGTGCGCCTAGGAAGACCATCCTGAAGGGAGCTGCAGTAGTCAAGTCTTGAAATGAAGAGAGACTGAACCAGGAAAGGTTGAATTTCAGTTAGATGTATTTACATTGAGCAACCATGTCTTAATTAGCAGGCAAATAAAAGCAGCCCAGTTAAGAAGGTCTTCAGCTCTTCCATAAAGTGCTACAGTCCGTCCTATCAGACATCCAAGGCTGTTTAAATGTAGGTTAGGCCTTCATGTGGGCTACTAGCACTCATGAATTGTGAAGGAAGGTCATAAAACAGCTGGAAAGTGCTTCAGAAGTGAAAATATAGGCTAGCCGAAGCCTCTCGGAGGTCTCTGCATTGAGCATTGTGACCCATTTAGTCATCTGTGCTTTTTAACCCTGTTCCACTGAGCTCATCCCCAAACAGATGGGTGCTGGGGGGAGCAGGCGGAGTTTGGCTCCAGCACTAAGTTACGACACCTGCCGCCCTGCTGGCACACTCTCTCATTCTCTCTCTCGCGCACACACACACACACATACACACACACACACACACACACACACACTCTCGCTCACTCTCCACACACCAAAACTGCCACATGCTCCTCCCACCAGAGAAGAGAGAGCTGGTCCATTGCCATATACAGCTATGATACCGAAGCCTAATTGAGAAAATGAGGATTTCAGCTTTTTAGGTTTTTGTTATTAAAAAAAAAAAAAGCACATCTATAATCTATGCATTTACATAAAAATAATAACACACATATAATAATAACACAACTTCATAAATACCCATTCACTTCAGATGCAATCGCAATACTTACATTACTGATTCCTTCCTGAGTCTGCAGAGCTCACTCACCTGCTGTTTATGGCAGTTTGAGCTCAATACTGGACATTACCATCTTGGGTGTCGTCAATATCAAGGCAATCTACTGATGTGGTGAAGGAAACACATTTGCTACACTATAGCCGCACTTGAGACATCACAGAAACCACCTAGGATACCATAGCAACTGCCATAGCAAACACCTGGAACATCTTAGCAACCACCTGAAATACCACTGCACTCTACAACCTCCAGGAAACACCTTTGCAACACTAAAGCGCCCAATTGGAACACCATAGACACCACTTCGAATACCTTAACAACCACCTAAAAATACCATAGCAACACCCTGACCACCATAGTGAATACCATAGCAACTGTATAGCAACAACTTAGCAATCACCTGAGACCACAGCAATTGACTGAAATACCAAAGCAACCACCATAGCAATCACCAAGAAACCTCTTTGCAACACAAAGCGCCCACTTAGAAACACCATTGACACCACTTAGAACACCTTAGCAACCACCTGAAATACCACTGCACTCTACAACCGCCAGGAAACTTGAGACTTCACAGAAACCACTTAGAATACCATAGCAACTGCCATAGCAAACACCTGGAACACTTTAGCAACCACCTAAAATACCACTGCACTCTACAACCACCAGGAAACACCTTTGCAACACTAAGAAACACCATAGACACCACATAGGACAACTTAGCAAGCACCTAAAATACCATAGCAACACCCTGACAACCATAACAAATACAATAGCAACAACTTAGCAATCACATGGGACCACAGCAACACCTTAGCAACCACCTGAAATACCACAGCACTCCACAACCACTAGGAAACACCTGTGCAACACTAAGCATACTGCATACCATAGCAACTGTATAGCAACAACTTAGCAATCACCTGGGACCACAGCAATCGACTGAAATACCAAAGCAACACCAAAGACACAACTCAGAACACCTTAGCAACCACCTGAAATACCACTGCACTCTACAACTGCCAGGAAACACCTTTGCAACACCATAGTGCCCACTTAGAAACACCATGGTGCCCATGGTGACTAATCACATTTCTGAAGAGGCCAGTGCCACCCCAGACCCCCCAGACATGCCTCTGTTTATACCCGCAGACCTTGTTCTGCGGACAGGAGCGGAACCCGACGTGGTCTTCTGCTGTTGTAGCCCACCCTCCTGGCAGCTGGCTGTGTTGCTGTTCATTCTGAGAGTGGTGATCTGATTGGATACCTGCAGTAATGAGTCGGAGTACAGATCTTCCTTGTAAATTACTCATGAACTGTGAGGGAAACTTGATGGTGGTGGATTACGGATGGTTAGGGTTGAGGGTAGGTGTGAGGTATGTTTAAAAAAAAAGCCCTTGACCGTAAAGCCATTAGGGTTTACACACAGGAACACAAGGTCATGTTTAAAATCAATACTCGGAGGAAATTAAGCATCACAAAAAACACACACACTCCGAATCCTCACCAAAGCACTGTGTCCCTGCATTAATGCAGCGCAGTGAATTAATAGGAGCTTTTCAGAGCTAAGTCATGGCAACAAGCTCAATGCGCTCCCTCTGTTCCTCCTCCAGTGGCATCCCGTTGGGCCGGGACAGCCTCTAGTATCAATTATGCATTGATTAGTGCACCCCTGCTCCCCTCCCTCTCTTTATTACTGTCTCTCAAGCTATTATTACCCTCCTTTTCTCCCTTTCAACCTCTTCTCCTCTCGCAGACACAGAAATGCTGGGGATAATCCTTTTAAGCGAGGCATTCACAATTTCTCCTCTTAGCGTCTTCGAGACAGAACCCTTCAGCCCTCCAGTCTTCGTTTGGTGTGTAGCACAGGTGGAGCTTATGTCTGTACCGCATTTGTGCAAAGGGTCTTGCCTAGTAGGGCGATTGGGGCATTAGCATCACTAACGTTCCAGCCGCTGGCATCGCCCAGCATTACGACCATGGTGTTAGCATCACTACTGCAGCATTAGCAACGCTTCTACATCAGCTACCAGCCTCACCCAGCAGCGCCACTGCAGTGCTCGCATCGCTATAGCGGAGTTACCACTGCTACCGCTGTGTTAGCATTGCTATCACAGCAACTGCAGTAGTAGTATTGCTATCACTGCATTAGCATCACTACAGTGGCAGTAGCAGCATCACTACTGCAGCATTAGCAACGCTATCACCACAGCAAGTTTAGCTTTGCTATTGCAGTGTTAGCATCACTATTTGGGCATTAGCTTCACTACAGTGCCAGTTGTTGGCCCCGCCAACATCACAACCAGAGTGTTAGCATCACTACTGCAGCATTAGCAACGCTACATGCAGCTACTAGCCTTTACCAGTATCACCACTACTAGCATTGCAGTGTTACCACTGCTGCCACTGTGTTAGCATCGCTATCGCGGCAGCAGCCGGCCTTGCTCAGCATCACTATTGCAGTGTTAGCATCCCTACCGTGCCAACATTACTACTATGGTGTTAGCATCGATATTGCAGCATTAGCATCGCTAGCGCTGTGTTGTCATCCCTATCACAGTGTCAGCGTAGCTAGATAGAGCGTTGCTAGTTATCTTTATTTGTTAAATGTGAATCACATATTAGCAAATTCATCTATATATATATATGTATATAATATATAATATTGTTGTTGCTACACTGACATGTAAAGCTCATACCAACAGGTAAAACAACTACCGCTAGATAAAACACACTGTGAAGGGCAGGGGGCAACTCTGCTGGCTAAACAGTAGCATGCTAGCTAATACAAGCTAAATTGACGATTTAATATTGTTGTTGCTAAACTGGCATATAACGCTAATATCAACAGGAAAAGCTAGCAAGCTAGCTTTTGTTCTCTTGCTATCTGCTACTGAGCTAACCTTGTGCAAGATCAGCAGATAATTGGGATCCAAATAAAATTATAAAGCAACAGAAAAACAGCAACTACTGGGAAGGGCGGTTGGCAACTTGGCTGGCTAAAAAGTAGCATGCTAGCTAATACAATCGAAGGGGGATCAGCTCGACTGGCTAAAAAGTAGCATGCTAGCTAATACAATCGAAGGGGGATCAGCTCGACTGGCTAAAATGTAGCATGCTAGCTAATACAAGGGGGATCAGCTCGACTGGCATTCAACCTTGCCGACCCAAGGTTTACTCAAATTATGCGGCTGCTTAGAACCCCAACGCCACCAGGGAGCCCCCAAGAGCACCAATATATACTGATAAAAAATCAATATTTTTAAACTAACATTGGTATTAATGGTATTACACAGGTAAAAGCTATTTTATATCAATTTATTTTCATTGGCAGTGGACACACCAATACAAGGTTAATCAATTCGATAAAGGCTCTGGCGCTTTAGCGTATTGCAATGAAGAAGCATCTGGTGCCTATGTGGTGGTATGGAGGGCCCCCCAAATGAAAATCTGCTTAGGGCCCCATAAAGGCTTGGGCCAGCCCTGATTCAACCCCAAGAACGCTGTACCAACAGTTAAGCATGGTGGTGGTAGCATCCATAGACTGTTTATAAGAGTGCACACTACGTCCCCGTTCAGTGCTGTCTAAATTTCACCAAATAACTCTAATTATAATTATTTATTAACTAAGTAGTTAGTTTAGGTTAGGTTAAGGTTAGAATTAAGTTTAGGTGTAGTTAGTTTAGGTTAGGTTAAGGTTAGAATTAAGTTTAGGTGTTGTTAGTTTAGGTTAGGTTAAGGTTAGAATTAACTTTAGGTGTAGTTAGTTTAGGTTAGAATTAGGTTTAGGTGTAGTTACTTTAGGTTAGGTTAAGGTTAGAATTAGGTTTAGGTGTAGTAGTTTGCAATTAGAATTAGGTTAAGTTTAGGTTAGGTTAAGTTTAGGTTAGGTTTAGGTTAAGTTTAGGTTAGGTTAAGTTTAGGTTAAGTTTAGGTTAGGTTAAGTTTAGGTTAGGTTAAGTTAAGTTTAGGTTAGGTTAAGTTTAGGTTAAGTTTAGGTTAGGTTAAGTTTAGGTTAGGTTAAGGTTAGGTTAGGTTAAGTTTAGGTTAAGTTTAGGTTAGGTTAAGTTTAGGTTAGGTTTAGGTTAAGTTTAGGTTAGGTTAAGTTTAGGTTAGGTTAAGTTTAGGTTAAGTTTAGGTTAGGTTAAGTTTAGGTTACGTTTAGGTTTAGGTTAGGTTAAGTTTAGGTTAGGTTAGGTTTAGGTTAGGTTAAGTTTAGGTTAGGTTAAGTTTAGGTTAGGTTAAGTTTAGGTTAAGTTTAGGTTAGGTTAGGTTAGGTTAAGTTTAGGTTAGGTTAAGTTTAGGTTAGGTTAGGTTAAGTTAACGTTAGGTTAAGTTTAGTTTAGGTTAGGTTAAGTTTAGGTTAGGTTAAGGTTAGGTTAGGTTAAGTTTAGGTTAAGTTTAGGTTAGGTTAAGTTTAGGTTAGGTTAAGTTTAGGTTAAGTTTAGGTTAGGTTAAGTTTATGTTATGTTTAGGTTAGGTTAAGTTTAGGTTAGGTTTAGGTTAGGTTAAGTTTAGGTTAGGTTAAGTTTAGGTTAAGTTTAGGTTAGGTTAAGTTTAGGTTAAGGTTAGGTTAAGGTTAGGTTAGGTTAGGTTAGGTTAAGTTAAGGTTAGGTTAAGTTTAGTTTAGGTTAAGTTTAGGTTAAGGTTAGGTTAAGGTTAGGTTAGGTTAGGTTAGGTTAGGTTAAGTTAAGGTTAGGTTAAGTTTAGTTTAGGTTAGGTTAAGTTTAGGTTAGGTTAAGGATAGTAGAGCAGTAGAGCTGCTGAAAGATGAATCCAGAGAGGACATGGAAGCGCTAGGTTTACCAATATCAACAGCAGCAACATGAGGAGCATCTATTTTGTCAGGACATGAATATTTCACACTGTTTCATGATTTCATTATTCACTGATAACATCACTGAAGGCTTTCTGTTTTCACAACCCATTGCTTTCATTTATCCACCAGAAGGTAAGTTTATTGTTAGTCTAAGATAACACTGATTTGGTCAACTCAGAACACAGGCAATCGTAATACAGTGGAATTCTTACACTACAGTAGCACACTCCTACAGACAACATGGGGAGTTCATGGGGAGGGGACCAAAAAGGGACGGGCTGTTGCACAGGCAGGGAGGATATTGCACATATGAGACAGCGAGCCAGACAAAAGAAACAATAAATAATAGCGAGGCCACCACACAGTACAGGTGGCTGTGACAGTGATGCTGAAATGGCAGGAAGAAACAGATCATACAGAAGATGAAAGATATGCTAAATAGATCTGAGACTATGTTGCATTTCAGAGTGGGATGTTCTGGACTTTCTGGACCTGATTTGTCCATCTCTATTTATATTTATAATTGTTAGTGTGTCCAATTACTTCTGAGCCTTTTATTGAGATGGAAAAGCTGGTTATCTGGGCAGTAATTGTTTATCTGCTCAGTAAATCACTATTAGAATAAACACTAATAATAATAACACTCCTACAGAAAGTGGTGGAGGTGGTTCTCCATCACTGTGTTCATCATTAGAACATCTCCAAAGTTCTCCTCTCTCATGGAGTCTAGTGTTATTTAGAGTTCTCCTCAGATCAACACCTGGTTTGATGGTAAATCAGGGCTTAATGATGGTAAATCAGGCGAGCTGCTGCTGCTGCTGCTGCTGATGGAGTTGAACACATCCTCCACGCTGTGCTGGCTGGACTGGGAGGGGGGCGTCCAGGAGAAACCTGGAGGAACCGACAAAAATGGAGATAAATGGACAAAAATGGAGATACATGGTGTGATGAGTACAACACGTCTACCCCATCATCAGGTTCATGAAAGGACACTGGGGCACACCAGCTATTTTTTTAAAAGCCTGGGTAATTGTAGTTTAAGCAGTAGCGCACATGTGATACTTACCTGTGACCTTGTCTTTTATGCTGATCCGTAGGGGAGTGCGGGCGCTGTCCAGAGCTTCCTTTATACAGGCCAGTAGAGCCCATGGCCTTGTGTAGAAGGAGAGAGGTGAGATCTGGGAACCTAAATAAAATGGTAAATTAATATGTGGGGCAGGGCTCGGTAGTTATATAAAGGAGGGGGGTCATTCTATCAATCAGATTCTCACAGCAATGCTCCTGTAAAATCTAGTAAAAACAACAAAAGGATAAAAAAGGACATTTTTAATTGCCTTTATTTTGGAAGAAAACAAACAAACAATGAATGAGCAGGTGTCCCAATACTTTTGTCCATATAATTCTGTATATTCCAAATATTTATATATATATATGCCCAGTCTTTTATGATGTGTGCATATTTGGCTGTATGCCTATATGGCCTCCCCCCACAAACTAACTGCTGATATACCAGAAGGGATCAGCTGGAACATTTATTACATTAATTATGGGAGAAGGACCACACCCTTAAACCCTCTTTCTCTAGATCTTCACCTGTCTATACATAAAGACTCTAGAATAGTAATATGCACCGTCATGGTGGTGGAAGTATTATGTTTTGGGGGTATTTTTCTTTTAAGGGCACAGGCCAACTTCACCGCATCGACGGGAAGATGAACGGGGCCATGTATCACAAAATCCTGGGTGACAACCTCCTTGCCTCTGCCAGGGCACTGAAAATGGGTCGTGGATGGGTCTTCCAGCACGACAACAGTGGCTCCATAAGAAGCATATCAAGGTCATGGAATGGCCTAGCCAGTCTCCTGACCTCAATCCTATAGAAAATCTAAGGAGAGAGCTGAAGCTTCACGTTTCCAAATGCACGCCTAAAAACCTCAAGGATTTGGAGATGATCTGCAGAGAGGAGTGGGCCAGAATCACTCCTGAAGTGAAGTGTGTGCAAACCTTATAAAAACTACAAGAAGCGTCAGACTGCTGTGCTCGCCAACAAGGGTTTTGCCACCAAGTATTAAATGATGTTTTACTAGAGGGTCAAATACTTATTTCCTTTTATTAAATTGAAGTTAATTTTTATTTCTCATTTTATGTAATTTTGTCAGTTTTTTTTCTTTTGATATTCTGTGTGTCACTTAAAATAAAGCTGGCATAAAATTATGAGACGTTTCATTTATTTTTTTGTATTAAAACAGTGGGGGTTAAATACTTATTTCCTCCACTGTATATATATATATATATATATATATATATATATATATATATATATATATATATATATCCTGTTAGTCTGTGAAAATAAGCAGATCTGATGCATAAAATAATATTACTGTTTATTTATGAACAAGATTACTATTCTGGAGTCTTGTCTGCACAGTCGCTCATGCAGCACCCGCAGCACCAGCCCAGTCTATAGCTGTGTTCCGCACTGACCCGACAGGCAGCAGTTACAGCAGCGAGATGCAGAATGAACTGAGAAAATATTTACTCTCACAGGCAATTACGCCTCTGTTGAGTCATTTCCCCACCTGTTCAGTTCAATCAGTCCTTTAACAGCTAAATTAAATCAATCTGTGAGTCACAATAATTACAGACTTCTTGGTTTGCTGTCGTCCACAGATGTCACAGACAGCTAGCTGCAGACAGATTCTGATACATTCATCATTGCGTCGCTTTGAATGAGGATCACACACACACACACACACACACACGCACACATAATAATAATAATAAACACTGGACAGCTGCTTCCCCGTACGGATATCTGATTTATAGCAAATATAGAATATATGAAATTCCCTTCTATTTAACATGTATCTCAAATGACCCGGAATACATTATTTTCCCCATTGCTTCCCCAGTTTGGAGATACAAGGGTTTTTGCATGACAGTGACGATATGCTACTTATGCATAACAGATACAATACGCAGTCAATGCACATACACTATATGTGCAAATGTTTGTGGACACCTTTTCTATTGAATGCATTCAGCTGCTGACAAAGTTGCACCCATTGCTGACACAGATGTGCAAATGCACACATACACAGCTTGTCCATTCCCTGTTGAGAAGTACTGCCAATAGTATAGGTTAAAAGCAGGTGAACAACATGAACCTATTGGCACCATGCTGCCTAATGCCAGGCGTGGGCTAGAGGGGGGTATAAAGCCCCCCAGCATTGAGGAGCTGTGGAGCAGTGGAAGAACTGTGTTCTCTGGAATGATGGAGCTCCATCCAGTACTTTTGTGATGGGTTGGGGAGGGAGTTGGGGATGAGGTGAGGTGGTGCTGATCATCCAACATCCTGACCTCACTAACACTCTTGTCGCTGAATGCAATCAGATTCTCACAGCAATGCAAAAAAAAAAAATCTAGTAAAAACAACAAAAGGATAAACGCTTTTTTTAATTCCCTTTATTTTGGAAGAAAACAAACAAACGATGAATCAGCAAGTGTCCCAATACTTTTGTCCATATAATTCTGTATATTCCAGGGTCATTTGAGTAAAGGCTGGTCATCTGCTGTGGTCACCGGCTGCTCAATGGGTGACATATCACGTCTCTTACGTGTCCTGTGTGCACCCTCTGCATTGGAGCTGACGCATGCATACAGGTCAACAGTGCCGTTCTGCCAACAGGCAAAACACACACACACACACACACCCTCACACACACACATAGCATGTCCTCAGGGGACAGCCATGTGTCAACAATCACAAATAAGACTGGCGCTGCAGTTTCAGTAAACCTCTGAGGACACTTCATCATCATCATCATCATCATCATTGCGCAGTTCACCATTAGCGTCTACAGTCCTGGTTCTAAGCTGTGCAGAAACTCGCGGCTTTAAAAATGGCCTCTGTCTCAGTTAAATTAAATAATGGTGTTATGATCCGGTCTGGGGTCAAGTCGTAACATTATGCCGGAGTGGGCTCCCTCTCTAGGCCCTCTGCCTGGCCCAACACCGGACGCTGTACACATGCTTGAATCCGTATGGACTTGGGCTGATTCTCAATGCCAGGAATGCAAAGTAAGCTAGTTCGAATCCCGGTCATGCTGCTAGCCATCGGCAGCCGGGGCCCAGAGAGAGTGCAGTTGGCCCTGCTCTCTCCAGGGTGGGTAGAGGGCGCTCTCCCCCCACATCACTCCAGTGCAAGCTGGCCGGCACTGCCGTCTGCTGGCCGACGCATAAGGTGACACTTGTGCAGAGTTACCTAGTTTTTTAGTTTTAGTGTTTTTTGGTGAGTGTTGAGGTGAGTGAGGGACTGAGACGGTGTAAGTTAGTTAAATGCAGTGATCTGGGATGTAAATATAGGGGGCGGGGTCAGTGGTGGCTTTGGGCATGCGCAGTTCATTTGCAGTGTGGATGTGGAGCGGTGTGGGTCAGCTCTGACTGTGAGACTGAGCACTGTGAGTAATGTGGGACGGGGCTCAGGACAGTAGCGGGCTGTTCGTTCACCTCAGAATCTCCAAAAGTCTCCAATAACACCCAAAAAAGTTTTGAAAAAAGTCGTGAGAGGAGTCTAAAAAAAGTCGTTAAATATAGCGCTAAGTTGCCAACACTGGGCGGACATGAGGTGTATTACCGCCACCTACTGGCACCCGTTATTTAAAATAGGAGAACTAGCATCAGCGCTAAATAGCAATGAATGCTGTATATTTCTGTTTGTTCTCGTTAGCAAGTCGTCAACCAACGCATGCTCTGTTTTCAGGCTGGAGAAAGAACACATTCGAGAACCCTTCTTGCTGAATATGTTCTAGAGTACTAGAATGCAGCTTGGGCAGTGGAAGATGACGTCAGGCAGGAACGCGAACAGAAGAACGCATATCGAGGAACAGCTCTGAAGTGGGGAGTGCACCTCCAGTGGTCAATCATGGTACTATACACTGCCAACACAGGAACAAAACAAAAAAACATGCAAAAAATCAACAGCAGGGACAAATAAGAATTATTATAATGGGGGTTGTTACAACAGTGCCAAGATTTTCAACTCCGAGTCCAGTTTATTTGGATTTTGTAATTACTGGTAGGTACTATGATGCTCCTTGGCCAAACAGTTACTTTAGCGGTTCAGTTGACTACCAGTGATTACAAAATCCAGGACTAGAAACTGGGTTTCTCAGGTCTGGAGATAAAGACCTCTGAAATTGTGTGTGGACTAATTAAGCACTAAATAGACTAAAGTATTGGGACACCTGCTCATTTATTGTTCAATACTTCTGAACTAAAGGATATTAAAAAGGTTTTACCCTACTTTGCTTTTGTTGGAGTAGCTGTCTCTACTGTCCAGGGAAGAAGGATTTCTGTTAGATTTTGGGGCATCGCTGTGTGGACTGGATAGTCCTACCTATTGAAATGAAAATGAAATATTGCTGGTTGATATAACCACATAACCACCAATACAATCATCCAATATAGACATGTAAGTAACTTTGTAAGTCGCTCTGGATAAGAGTGTCTGCTAAATGCCATAAATGTAAATGTAAATGTAAATGTAAAGCCTTCTGAGCAGTTCCTGGAGTCCTAACCAATGGGGGAGCTTGTTTGACTGTGTCTATCTACAAACCATACAAGAAAATCCTGATTTTCTATAACCAGATGAATAATGAATAATGACTCATACTACTGCTGCTGCTATACTTACAGAGATTAAATCCAACATGGTTGATGATTCGGAAATTAAACATAGTCATAAAAACTTCCAGAAATTATTCGGCCTACTCCAAAGGGTTCCTCTGTGCTACTTAATGAGCTTGCAAGTCAGGGATATCAGTCATTTACATACAGAAAAAAACATGTCTAATATATTTCAAAAACATTCATTTTAACTCAGACAAAAATGGATTCAGCTCCTACTTGGGCATGTCTCTGCCTACAAACTAATGAATAGCTTCAGAGATGTGTGCAATTGTGTGTCCCTAAACAAGCCTAATATTAAATGTTAAAGCGGGGGTGTGCTCATTTAAAAGTATTAATTTTTGTCTCATGCCATCACCTGCATCAAATATGAGCCAAGATCTGCTTCCCCAAAGACAATTATCAATAAACAGCCTGTCCCAGTGCGTTCCAAAACAACTCGCAAAGCTCCAATCAGAGAGTGCAAAAACAGCCCAATAAAATGACACTTGGGTCCAAAACTTATCATCTCAACAGCTGTCCAACTGGTACCAAGAGGCATATAGAACGATGAAATGAATATGATTAAATGAGTCTGGGTACTTAAGCTTTAATGTGATTCTCCCTCTTAAGGAGAGGTTCTCATAAGCCCAGAGAGCTCAGTGTATGTGCTGCAGTATGTGGACATAAAGAAATTACATACATAGCATCCAGTATATCAAAAACAATCTTTCATTAGGGGCGCAGGGAGGTGATTTAAGTTGAGGAGATGTCATATAAAATGACATGCCTTTTTATCAAATCAATAATTAATTATTAAATAGAATGTGTCATAGATAATAATACACATATATAACTACTGATCACACACAAACAAGAGAGTAAGAGAAAGTGAGGGACTCAGGGTGAGGCTCAGGTTTGGGCTCAGGTTGGGGTTTAGGGTTTGACTCAGGGTGAACTCAGGGTTGGGCTCGGGGTGAGGCTAAGGGTGGCTCAGCATGGGGTTCAAGGTGGGGCTCACAGTAAGGCACAAGGTTGGGCTCACAGAAGGGCTCATTGTGGGGCTCAGGGTGAGGCTCAGGGTGGGGCTCACAGTAAGGCACAGGGTTGGGCTCAGGGTTGGGCTCAGGGAGAGGATAAGGGTTGGGCTCAGGTTGGGGATCAGGGTTGGGCTCAGGATGGCTCAGCATGGGGTTCAAGGTGGGACTCATTGTGGGGCTCAGGGTGGGCCTTACAGTAAGGCTCAGGGTTGGTCTCAGAGTGGGGCTCAGGGTGAGGCTCAGAGTGGGGCTCATTGTGGGGCTTAGGGTGAGGCTCAGGTTGAAGTTTAGGGTTTGACTCAGGGTGAACTCAGGGTTGGGCTCAGGGTGAGGCTAAGGGTGGCTCAGCATGGGGTTCAAGGTGGGGCTCAGGTTGGGCTTCAAGGTGGGGCTCAGGGTTGGGCTCACAGTAGGGCTCAGGGTTGGGCTCACAGTGGGGCTCAGGGTGAGGCTCAGAGTGGGGCTCATTGTGGGACTCAGGGTGAGGCTTAGGGTGGGGCTCAGGTTTGGGCTCAGGTTGGGGTTTTGGGTTTGACTCAGGGTTTGACTCAGGGTGGGGCTCACAGTGGGGCTCAGGGTAAACTTCAGGGTGACTCAGCATAGGGTTCAAGGTGGGGCTCAGGTTGGGCTCACAGTAGGGCTCATTGTGGGGCTCATGGTGGGCCTCACGGTAAGGCTCAGGGTGGTCTCAGGTTGGGGCTCAGGGTTGGGCTCAGGGTGAGGCTCAGGGTGGCTCAGCATGGGGTTCAAGGTGGGGCTCATTGTGGGGCCCAGAGTAGGGCTCAGGGTGGCGCTCAGGTTGGACTCAAAGTGGCCTTCCTAGTGGGGCTCAGGGACATAAGTCAAGTTGGTCAATCTGAACAGTGCTGTTTAGACAGTGTGAGAAGGTGCTGTGGTTCTGGAATAGACATTTAATTAAGACCACAGGAAACTGTGGTAACTTGTGGAAAGCATGACTCGACATTATTATTATTATTATTATTATTATTATTGTTATTATTATTATTATTTTAACTAATTTGTGCAGTTGCATTTCAACAATCCTCAAGTTTAGAGGTCCTGCTCCAAAAGCTCCCACATAGCCTGTTTTTAATGTAATCTGATTCTCTCATAATGAAACTTTCCATACATTTAACTTCTGATCAGAATCAGACAGCATATTATACTGAATCTTTGTTTTGTTTTTATCTAATCGTATAAATTGCCGACTGCAGTATAATGAACATTGTTTCAGAGCTAGCTCAGAGTGACCTTATTTCCAGATAATTTCCTAAAACTAATCTACCTTCCTCCTTGTTGCGTTCAGCAGTGAGGTGTACTCTGTGGTTGGTTAACCATCTGGAAAATTGTTTTGATGAATGGAAATAGGTGCAATGGGCAACCCAGAATCAGGAGAGCATAATTGCAATGTGTCATTTGTTCACAATTCCGGTGTTCCATGAGAGATGGGGCCAAAAAAATAAAACACAAAGCGTTACCGAGAACGTTGAGAAGAACGTCTGAGTCATTTAGAGCTAATTAACCTCATTTACCTCAACAATAAAGTGGAGAAAAAGAAGTACAGAACTAGCTTAAAGGAAATCTGTGAGCTCAGTTCAGGAACAGCCACGAATAAACCCCATTTATGCGACCCAACAATGGGTAGTGGCAATGGGTCATTAGTGCTTATTAGACTAATCTGCCCAGCATGTATCTTGTGTAATGGATGGGTCAGGTTCTATAGGTTCTACTCATCACTAATTAAAGACTAAACTACACTAAGTGATCTGCATAACAGGGTGGTAACAAAACCAGAACATGGCAAACAAGAAGGCGAAAACAAACAGACCTAAGATCGGGGGTTTAGCTGGAGAACCAGCTACTTGGCAAGAGCGGCTAGGCCGACCCAACCTGGACCTGCTGCGTGGCAGTGAGTCTGGCATGGGTGGTGGTGGTGGCAGGGACTGGTGGTTGTACTGGTAGGTGGTCTGACGCAGGTAGAGGGGACCTCAGTGGGCAATCTTCCAGCAAATGCAAAGGAAGACCTCCACTGCTGATGGGAAAACAGTCCTCACTATTCTCACTTATCAGATCAGAAACAGCCTTCAGGAGGCAGGTGTGTATATTTTAGAGACCACTATCCACAGAAGATCTCATGGGCAGAAATACAGAGGCAAAATGCAAACCACTGAGGAGAATGGCCAGATAACAGATGGCAGAATTCTGGAATTCTGGAAACGGGTTTTGTGGACTGATAAGACCAGGATAAACCCGTAACAGAATGACCTCGAAAGCAAAGTGTGGACTGCCTTCACCTCATCGGTAAAACATGGTGGTGGGGTGTCATGGCTTGGGCATGTATGGCTTCACTGATGATGCATTTGCTGAAGGCAGTAGCACAATTAATTCTGAGTTCTATAGGGACATCTTATCTGTGCAGGTTCCAGTAAATGCATCTAAACAGACAGTTAAGGCAACACAGGTGTTTTCCATTATTTCTCTATTGAAAACCTCTTTCCAGTCACCCGATTTAAATTCTTTTGAGCTTGCATGAAACATAAGGGAACAAAGGACCCAACACAAGCAAAGATTGCTGCATTAGAGGCTTGACAAAGCATCACCTGAGAAGACACTGAGCACCTGGTGACGTCAAGGACTTTAAAGCAGCCATTGCATGCAAGAGATTAATACTTTTGTCCCTGATCAAAAGCCGATCTGCACCAAGAGCCCTTCCAGCTTCAAGTACGGCTCGGCTCGACCCGCCATCCTTTAAGATCCACGGAAGACGAGCGTCCAGACTTTTTTCTGTCCTGCACCGAAGTGGTGGAACGAACTTCCCCTGGGTGTCCGAACAGCAGAGTCCAACGCTCGCTGTCTTCAAACCCAGACTGAAGACCTTCCTCTTCCGAGAGTACTCAGGTGAAGAGAAGAGTACTATGGTCTCCATATTGACTTGTGTTTAGTAGAGTCTAAGATTAGAGGGATCTTTTCATTTTAGTCTATTTAAACTAGCTAAGGTTTTTCTTCAGTAAACAGTGAAGCTCTTCTGTAAGTCGCTCTGGAGCAGAGTATCTGCTAAATGCCTTAAATGTAAAAGTAAATGTGAGGCATTAAATGTAAATGTAAACACGACTGTAAAAAATGAATGCAAATGCCCTTAAATTAAAGTCTGAAATATGTCCTTCAATCAGGGTCTCACTGGTTTGATTTGGAACATTAACCTGGAAGCTCTGGTCCAGGCTCTTCTGCTGTGTTAACTTGTAAATTTTTTTGCCAGTTATCCTAAACCCCACCCCCCCACCCCATCTCTTTTTTCCATGTACCAAGATGCCCTCTTCCTACTGTTCTGCCCAGGGTAACCCGACCTGGCTCTCCACAACCCTGCTGCCCACTGTGCTGTCCTGCTCTGGATTTCTGCTCTCGCATTTTTCAACCATGCCCCAGCGCATGTCTGTGCATATGATGATGGTTACCTGCATGGACTTTCCCATTAACACTGACTGTGTCCTACACTCACTTCACTTTCATAATGAATGGCCTAATGTCACATTAGCCGTAGCTCTTTCTCAGCATTTTTGCTACCCGGTATCCACCAGAGAGGAATGGGTTTCCCTTTTTTTTCAGATTTTCCCCCATTTTCTTCCCAAATTAGACCGCCAATTACCCAACCCATACATACTCATACGCCCTTGCCACTGTTGAGGATGAAAACCAACACACACACCCTCCGACATGTGCGCGACTAAGCAAGCAAGCAACCATTTTTTTTCCCGAACTGCCATCAATGCAATATCACCGGGCAACCAACGCGCCCGGAGGTAAGTGCCGCAAACCCGGGTCCAACGCCAACAGATGTGGGGAGAGAGCACCATCTACCCACCCTGGAGAGAGCAAGGCCCATTGTGCTCTCTCTCTCTGGGCCTCGGCTGCCGATGGTTAGCAGCATGACCGGGATTCGAACCTCTGCAATCCTCTGATCATAGTGACAGCTCCTTATTCCACTGTTGGTTCCCCTTTTGAGTCTTGGTTCCTCTCAAGGTTTCTTTCCTCTCAATCTGAGGGAGTTTTTCCTTGCCACTGTCACCCCTGGCTTGCTCAAAAGAGGCTCGAACCCGGATCTCTGTAAAGCTGCTTTGTGACAACTGTAGTTGTGAAAAGGGCCACAGAAATACATCGGAATCGAACTGAATTGAGTTAAACTGTGGAGCAGAAGGGCATATCAAGCAAAAATGTGTCTTTGTCCCATACATTATGGAGCCACAGTAACAGACCTCCAGTGGCCAAGGTCCTAATAAATAAAGCTTAATGCATGGTGGATACATCCTTTAGAAATGTCTCATTCAGGCCTTATTTAACACAAAACAAGACCATAATAAACTTGATTGTGAGTAATGAAGAACCTAAGCGTGAACTGACACACCAAGGTCAATGGGCGGCACCATCACTATCAATGAATTCAATGAATGCAGCATGATGAAACACAACACATCCTCCCTCAAACCAGTCTCCTGTCATTGGATAAGGTCAACTCCACAATGTACTACAGTACTACTAGATAGAGATAGCTGATTTGACTCGGCCTGGATTTGAGAATTTTAAAGCTACCCAGCCCTGGTCTGTTGAATACTATGGTGTACAGTGTAAAGAGGGGAATTACACAGTGTCTGGCAGCTAAAATTACACGTCTGAAAAGCAATCCTTGTCACAGCAGGCACCAGACGAAAGAAACACTTTCATCCAAAGTTTGCGGAAAGCACAGCGTCGCACATTTAAAGCAGTTTATTGCTTCAGAAAAAAATGAGAAGCTCAGAAATGCAACACACTAGAACATGGTGTTAAGGTGGGTTGGGAAATATGACCATATATGAAACATGGTTCACCCACGTCTTGCTCACTTTGTCGCTTTCATCACAGCATTGGCATACAAAACTGACAGATGATGGAGCCTGAGAAAAGGGAACGGTAGCCAGATAGCCAACTGGCCAGAAGATACAAATAGTGACTGCAGCTCTAGCGGATTGATCAGGCTGCTGGAGTGGCTAATAACACGTCACCAGACTGCAATATGCTGCTTACAAAAATAACCACAGTTTTTTTGGACCAAATACTTAGCAGGAACTACACAAATTGGAAAAACAGAGACAAGTCAACAATGTCATCCACTCCCGTTAGTGAGCAACTCTCAGTCTGGTGTGAATTCACACTGAAACTGTGGATGATGATGATGATGATGATGATGATGCTGTGTAAGGGGTTCGACACTTCATCTGAACACACTAAAGAGGAGCAGGAAATCTCTCTACATAGAGTTCACTGGTCCTCCAGTGTTTCTTACAAATCAGAGGCATTAACAGGGATTTTGTTGCACATTCATTAAAAGCAGTAACAGCCTTGACTCTCGACTCCTCAAGGCTTTCCACTAGCTGTTGGAACATTGCTGTGATTTATCAAAGATTTATCAAAGTTACGCACACATATCTACACAGAAAAGATTAAAAGGATAAACTCTGGTCAAGGGTTGACTCCTCAGTCAATATCAGGCTGTCATTTTAACCACACAGGACTGGGACAAGATTCTGGCAAGATTGGACCTGGAACTGCAAAGTCAGACAGATGTATACCCCTCTGCAAAAAAAAATAAAATAAAAAATAAATAAAAATAAATAAATTGCCCTACTCCATTGGTCCCATTCCCTCTTAAGCCACTCAAGGTCTGGGTTGTACCATCATTCAGCCTAGGGTAAGAACTTCACATACCATTACAATTGTATTTACAATGGCCAATCCTCTTCATATATAGCTCAGCAAAGGAGAGTCAAGTCAAGTCAGATTTATTTGTATAGCTTTTTATAACTGTTGTCATCACAAAGCACGTTAATTAGTAAAAGAAATAATGTAAGAAGACATGAAGGATCCAAGACCCCCAGTGAGCAGCCAACAGCGACAGTGGCAAGGAAAACCTCCCTCAGAGCTGGAGGAAAAAACCTTGGGAAGAACCAAGACTCATAAGGGGGACCCGACCTGTCCTCCTCTGATCAGAACTATTTATTAATTAGTAATTATAAAAGTTACCAAACCATCTATACTGTTGAACTGCTCTGATCATAATCATAATTTAATAATCATGGTGTAGTAGAACTTAATATAATCATGGCAGTGATGGTCAGAGTTATGGTAGTTAATAGTGGCAGATAGTTGAGTCCAATATGATAGCCCCTCCCACTCAAGGTCTGGGTTGTACCATCATTCAGCCAACTTTCCTTAAACTTCAAAAGGTTTGTCACACTTACACGCCTCTAAAGACCCACCCACTGGTAGGGGTGAAATGGAAAGGGAACCAAATGTGGTTCTTTTGTGGAAGGCAAGTCCAAGTTCAGGCCTGGAGGGGCACTTTTCAGAACATGTTGGATGATCACCACCCCACCTCATCTCAAATTACCAACTCATCCCAAAAGTACTGGACAGAGCTCCACCACCATCATTCCAGAGAACACAGTTCTTCCACTGCTCCACAGCTCAATGCTGGGGGGCTTTATACCCCTCTACTAGACCATGTCTGGCATTAGGCAGCATGGTGCCAATAGGTCCATGTTGTTGATCTGCTTCAGAGAGTCCTATTCTATTGGGCAGTACTTCTCTACAGGGCTTAGACAAGCTGTGTTTGTGTGTGTGCATTTGCACAATTGTGTCAGCAATGTGTGCAGCTTAAAGTAGATGAATGCATTCATTAGAAGGGGTGTCCACAAACATTTGGAGACATGGTGTAGGTGTCTCTGAGCTGGGCCTGAACTGAACTGAAAAGCCCTTTTCTGCGGGACCCTGTGAAGGACTGCACAAGTGCTCACTCAATCCTAAAGGCTCAAAGCTAAATCTGCCATGACTGAAGTACCGGGGCTGAATTGGTGAGAACCCACAGAAAGACTATCAGAACCCTGCTGGTGTGAACCTAGAGCTAATTGAGAGCTAATCAGTAAGTGGTGTAATGCAGAGCAGGTGCTGAGGGAATGGATGAAAGGAGATGGGGTTGAGGGGAGTCCCATGTGTTCACTCGTAATTGAGCCTGTGATGGGCCAACAGCGTCATTATTGCACCAAAACATGCTGATCGTCAACATCTTGTTAATCAGCGCATCCCGGCCAAATCCCTGGCCCTGTGATGGCATTAGCATAATGGGCTGTGCTGCTCCCAACCCCAAGAAAATGGCGAGCTGATCAAATGTGTGTATGTGTGTGTGGAGCAGATTTATGCTAGCTCTAGTTTAACAGCCTTGATTACCAGGTTATGGTACAGCCTGGATTAGCTGCACCACTACAGTGGAATTAGCTGTAATCATTTTAGGAAGGTGGAGCTGCTAGACATGGGAACACACTGCGAAAATGACATCTTAGCAAGTGAATAATAATTTCAATCATTTCACAGGTGCAATATTTGAAAAGCTTCATACAGCATGTTCTATATTTACTATTTACTATATTTTCTATATTCTATATCTATATGTCAATATAGAGCCAATATATACACCAAATTTCCCACTTTATTATATTTACATAATTTATAAACATGTACATATTTAATTATTTTATTTGCAGTGTTGCAACTGTATGTCAGCCCCTCGGAATCGCGCCCTTCCCCAATTCTGAGCCGTCCACAGGCTCACTTAAAAACTTTTTGTTGTGTTTCCGTTCCTGTTTTGATTCACTGACTCGGTTCTTATTTCATGTTCATGAGTTTGGTTCAGTTTGTTTGTTTTCACGTGTGTTTCTAGTGTGCTATGTTCATCATGTCTTGTTTAGTTAATGTGTTTCACCTGAGACTGGGGGTACTTAAGGAGCTCAGACACTGAGATCCTGGCCGAGAATTGCTAGTTTAGGACCTCGAGGTAGCCCGAGAGGTTCCGGACACGGATCACGGTGCGTTAAGGCCAGCTTCGGCTCTTTATTCACGTTCTCAAGCAGGCCATCCGGCCATTTAAGGATTTAGCGAGACAATTTCGCTCGCTCCCACGTTATACCCATGACTCTCACTCCAGCTAGGTGACCCTCTTCCACGCTGCATTGCCAGGTTTGGTAGGCCTAGGCGTTTATGGTTCAGCGGCTGGTTCCCCAGCTCTCTTCTCCTCTTTTTGAGTAGTGTCAGCGCTGTTCTCGCACATCCTAAGTCCCCCCCGTGTTTCCCCAGGCATGGCCTGTAGGTTTTGTTAGTATTCCCCCTGCTCACCCAGCTCTGCTCCCAGAGCCCCCCCAGTTTAACATGTGCTTTTTGTTTGCCCTCTTGTTTTTTTGAGTTTACTTTGTTTTCCTGTTTATTCCCATTAGTTGCTGCTTTGTTTGCTTTGGTTTGCCCCTTGTATGTTTGTTTATTGTGTTAGTAAAGTACTTGCATTGGACCCATCTCTGCGAGTGTTCATCCCTCTGTGTCTGGCCTGACTCGCCATGACACTGAAACAACTGCAATTTCCCTCCTGTGATCAATAAAGTATTTCTGAATCCAATTCTGAAATCCTCTAAATATCTATTATTGCGCAAGATTAATTAACTTATTTCCAACAATTTCATTTATTTACTGATTTTATCTACAAAGTGTAATATTCCTTAGGCAGATAATGTTCTTTCATTTTAGATATAATAGATAATTCAGCTTTTGTCAAGCTTTTGTCTCTTAAAAACAAGCCAAATGATCTACCAATGAAAAGAAGGCGCATTCAGTAGACACAGTTACTTAAAACGGGTAAAGTTAGGAAATGTTAGGAAATGGTTAAGTTAGGCTGAAATAAGCTGAACACTGCCGTAATATTTTTCTAACCATCATAAAAAATACATACTACATACTACATACTTGAAGGAAACTTTTGATGTGACACAATAGGCCTTTAAATACAGCCTCCGAAGGACGCAGCCCCTGAATTGGGAGGATTTCACTTGCTAGGATGATTTTTTTGCAGTGCTCCCGAGGCAAACAAGCTAAGGTGAGGCGAGGCATCATTTCATAAACAGTCCAACAGTCAAATCACATCCCAGCTCAGTGTGGCGTTAATTAATTCCAGTCCTTTCAGCTTAGTTATTTTTTGAGTGAAGTCCTCTCTATGGACGGCAATGGTCCAAACGTTCAGGCCACAATAACATTCTCCTGAGTGCTCTGTCAGTCTGCCAAGCGCAACAGGAGGCTCTGATGGCAGAGAGGGGGGTGGTGGTGGTGGGGGGTTTAAGGCAGGTAACTGCCTGGATTCCTGCCATTCCGATATCCCCACACACTTTGATCAAGTCTAACCAATCCAGAATGCCTTGAGTTTGCTTGTAAAGTCATTTGCAGCTCTTTCCTGCCTCACTCTCTCACCTCCTGCAGCACTAATTGAGCTTTTTTTCGAGCTTTTTTATGAGTCACAAATGCAGGAAATACCATCTACAGTTCCACTTCCATCAGAAGCAGAAATAACGAAAGCCAAGCCACTGTAATAAAAGTGCTTTAAAGGGCTAATTTTGTGCTGGTCAAAATAGCCTAATGTCCAGAACAACAGCAGTCCATGTTCCAGAGGTCCTTCTGTCCTCAAGGACCTCAAAGAAAGAAATTATTTTATATATATGTGGATATATAATTTATTATATATATATATATATATATATATATATATATATATATATATATATATATATATATTATATAAGGGCAAGCTTAGGAATCTAAGATAAGGATCAAATTGCAATGGCAAGGTGACTGGGCCAGAACATCTCCAAAACATCAGGCAGGTCTTGTGAGGTGTTCCTGGTATGCAGTACCTACCAAACGTGGTCCAAGAAAGGACAACCGGTGAATCTATGACAAGGTCATGGGCACCTAAGGCTCATTGATGCCCTTGGAGGCCTCGCCTCATTACTTACAGGACCTGCTGCTAAAGTCTTGGTGCCAGATACCACAGGACCGGTTCAGAGGTCTTGTAGAGTCCATGCATCGAATAATAAGATCTGTAGTAGAGGCACAAGAGAGAGATATTAGATCATATATATATTTGTGTAATTTATTCTCCTTTAATATATATATATATATATGTATATATATACACAACACTTATTGGATGCCCACCTTCCCTTCACTGGCTACTTTATCAGGTCCACTTACCAAACACACAGTTTATGTGTCCAATTACAGACTGTAGCCAACAGTATCTATGGCCAAGCATTATTTTTCTGCCATCCTCTACCTCATTTATTTTTGATTAGTTTCTGGCCACTCGACTGACCAGATATTATTTGGCTGCTGGCAGCAATGACACTAGCAGAGTGTATCTTTGCTGTTGATTACACAGCAGGTTTAAGCAGCAGTATGCTGTCTTTTTAGCTCCTGGGCTCCTTCTAGAGGTGGGGAGTGTAGAATTATTATTATTGAGTGGGAATGACTGAGACACTGTTCTCTTTAGTTGATATTTTAAGGTCATTTTAAGGTACAGTTGCTTTAAGGGGTTATATTCAAACCTAAAACCTTTGAATGCCAGAGTGAGCGTGAGCCACCCCTCTTCAAAAACAGCCCAAAGCCGTTGGTTAGTTAGACTAGACCAGTAATAAGAGCTTGGCTAACACAGATTGTGCATTTTAACAGATGGGCTACCGTCTGTAACTGTACACCAGCAAGGTGTACCTAAAAAGGCAGTGTTTCTAATAAATTGTCCAGAGAGTGGCCAGTAGAGGAAAGTGGAGCACAGTCTAACACGCTTTAGTGAGAGCAAACATTGCAACTTACCCCACAGGCAAGGTCAGCGGTAACAGATTGAGGTGCCAGATGTAGCATCCGCTAAAAAGTCACCTCTGCAAGCTTTTCAGCTTAAATACATTAAATATCTGCACGACTACAAATATGAAAATATGCTCTGCCAATACTGTCGACTTTATCTTTGACCATTATAGAAACCCGCTGAAATCAACACATTAACATTTAAATTACAACATCTGTACAACAGATTCGTTTCATTTGCTCATAAAAACATTGAAGTTAAAAGAAAATAATTAAAATGGAAGATTATGGACTTCTGTAGTCAAAGGCTTACTTGTCATATTGTGTACATTTTATTATTATTATTATTATTATTATTATTATTATTATTATTGTTATTATTCTCAGGAACATCAAACTGCAAACAACTATCATTATCATCATCATCATCATCATCTCTAGGAAAGTGGATTCCCTGAAGGAAAAGCAGAACGTTTGTTGCACAGCTATTGTGGCTCCCACTTGCTACAGTTTGCCAGTTGGTTGCTATAGTGTTACTAAGTGGTCGCTATGATGTTGTCAAGTCATTGATATGGTGTTGCTAGGTGGTTGCCATGGTGTTGTCAGGCCATTGGTATGGTACTACAGGTGTTTGCAATGGTGTTGCTAGGTGGTTGCTAAAGTGTTGTTAAGAGGTTGGTATGGCATGCTATGGTGTTTGCTATGGTGTTGATAGATGGTTGCTAAGTGGTTGCTATGGTGTTGTCAAGTTGTTGGTATGGTATCCCAGGTGTTTGCAATGGTGTTTCTAGGTGGTTGCTATGGTGTTGCTAAGTGGATGTTATGGTGTTGTTAAGAGGTAGGTGTGGTATCCTGAGTGTTTGCTATGCTATGGTGCTGATAGGTGGCTGCTAAGTGGTTGCTCGTGTGTTGTCAAGTTTTTGTTGGTATGGTATCCTAGGTGGTTGATAAGTAGTGGCTAGGTGGTTGCCATGGCCAGATTAGGTGGTTGGTATGGTATCCCAGGTGTTTGCTGAGTGGTGTTGCTTGCTAGGTATGGGGCTATGTGGGGGATGTGTGGATTTATGGAGGACAGAGGAAACACTGGGCCAATAATAATAATGATAATAATAATAATAATAATAATAATAATAATAATACATTTATATAACTAATTTTTAGTCCTCTCTTTAGGACACTTTGTTTTTTTTTTTTTTGTTTTTTTTGCCTGCAAACAGCAAAAACACACACATACACACACACACACACACACACATACACACACACACACACACACACACACATATGTCATGCTAGTTGTTTAAATGCTTGAAATTGCTGCTTTGTAAACACAGTAAAAACGAGGCGATGCCAAAAGTTTGTTCTACTGGAAACTGTTTAACCTCATAAACTATCCATGTTTCACTGAACCCCAGGTTAGTTAACCCTTAACAGTCCAGGGCCTATCACACACTAAGGTGTATAACTCAGTATCTACAGGGACTGTAGGGTCTGTAGGGTCTGTAATAAGACCGGCAGGCGGTCCATAGACTGTTTAAGGGGTTAGTACCCCACTCCTACATGCACAAAGTATTTCAACTGAGAATCATTTCCGAAAGAGGCGGTGAAGACAAGTTCTTATTTACAGCGCTAACTCACAGAGCTTCAGAGGCTTTATCCCTCTGTGTTCACTTCCTTCTACAATTTCCGGCAGTCTGCCAACTTTTGTTTCCGAGGGATGAGAATGTCGGCTACAAACATCTCCTTTAATCATGAGATTACCTATCACACCATGGCCTTCTCCAAATGTATCATCCCAGCCTTGTGATGATCTCCTCTGATCTTTCACTGCTCAGCCATCGCTGACCCACTCAGACTCCTGTTGAGGAGAACAGTCAGCGAGGGGTTAACAGGCTTCTATTGAGAGGGTAAATTCTTTCACACAAGGGTAAGAAGATTAAAAACTTTTGAAGTCAGCACAACAGTGCCATAAATAACTCCGAACACAAGGAGCTGTTTAGATTCCGAGTCAACATCTATAATCGGGAACATTGAAAGCGTTGAAAGGCGACTCGGCTTTAATGACATTCAAAGCCCTCAAGACTTCTCTGACTTGTGTGAAACAGGGGGGGATTGTACGAAGCTGTCCTGAGGGTGTAACCCACCACTGGCAGAGTGCACGGGTACCACCACACACTCCTACACGTACACTGAGCATGCTATGGTGTTATGTTGTCAAGTTGACGTTGGTATGGCATCCCAGGTGTTTGCAATGGTGTTGCTAGATGGTTGCTATGGTGTTGTTAAGAGGTAGGTATGGTATCCTGAGTGTTTGCTATGGTGCTGATAGGTGGCTGCTAAGTGGTTGCTATGATGTTGTCAAGTTGTTGGTATGGTATCCTAGGTGGTTGCTAAGTAGTGGCTAGGTGGTTGCTATGGTGGAGTTATGTGGGTGGTATGGTATCCCAGGTGACTACAATGGTGTTGCTATGGTGTTGTTGAGAGGTAAGTATGGTATCCTGAGTGTTTGCTATGGTGGTGATAGGTGGCTGCTAAGTAGTTGCTATGGTGTTGTTAAGAGGTAGGTATGGTATCCTGAGTGTTTGCTATGGTGCTGATAGGTGGCTGCTAAGTGGTTGCTATGATGTTGTCAAGTTGTTGGTATGGTATCCCAGGTGATTGCTAAGTAGTGGACACTTTCGTACCACATCCCAACAATGTTCCACTGGATTCAGATCTGGTGACTGGGAAAAACCTGCATTGGAGAACACTGGGAATTGTTTTGCTTTGAGACATGGTGCATCATCCTGTTGGAAGTAGCCTGTAGATGATGGGTAAACTGTGGCCTTTACAAACAACCGAGGCAAACAGCTACTCGAAAAAACACACATCTTCTTCTTGTGGTATTCTCCTGCATGGATCTTTGACTCTAAACCTTTTGTAAATCTTCTGCTTCACCCTCTATAGACGTAACTATTTACACTAATAGAAATATTGACCATGGGAACACTACAATTCCGCACCAAGAGCCCTTTGAGCTTTAAGTTTGGCTCAGCTCGACCCGCCATCCCTTAAGATCCACGGAAGACGAGCGTCCAGGCTTTTTTCTGTCCTGCACCGAAGTGGTGGAACGAACTTCACCCGGGTGTCCAAACAGCAGAGTCCAACGCTCACTGTCCTCAAACCCAGACTGAAGACCCCCCTTATCTGAGAGTACTTGGGCGAATAGTAGAGTGATCTCCTTACTGACCAAAACTGCCTCCTACTGTCCACTGCCTTAATTCTTTGTGGCATGGATCCCACAAGATGTTCGATACAGTCCTCCTTTGAGACTGAGGTGTTCTTAGAAGTTTTTAGATGGTCTCATGACCATCGTCTTTCATCATGAAACATTTTATTACAATCAAAAGTAAAGGTGTGGAGAGAGTCTGACAATTCTCAGTGCCCGGTGCTCTCTCCCCCTAGACAAAGAAAAGTTCCCATATGTGGGACATCGATCATCTAGCCCAAGCGTAATCATAAGGGGTGAAATTCAGCCACTCAGCCCCCAACATACATAGTATACATGAAGACACATCCGGATCAACTTACCTTCTCTGTACGGTACATTGGGATATGTGGGAAAGCCTAAACAGGCTCCTATAGTTTCATGGCCGAACTTACAGAGATAGACCCGGGAACGGTACTCGCTCTCCTTTCCCAAGACATGGTACCCCCCACCATACTATTCCTCAACTCCAGGCCTATGAATATGTGATGAATGTACCTCTAGATTCTGCTCCATGTTGGCATGATGGCATCATGCAAATCCTGCAGATGTTTCAGGAGCACTTCCCGTCCTACCACATGCCAAGGGTGTTCAGATCTGACTGTAAAGACCACTGAAGACTCTCATCTCTTTCTAATGTTCCTGAAGCCAGTGGGAGACATGTCTGCTTTGTGAGATGGTGCGTCATCATGCTGGACCAGGTCACCTTTGGAAGATGGTAAACTGTGGTCATGAAGGGATGCACATGGTCAGCAACAATACTCCAATAGTCTAGATTGACGGCCAAGAAAACCTTCCCCATGCCATTACATCACCACCTCCGCTTAAATGAGGGGGCGTAGAGGTACAGGTACAGGTGTTTCTGATAAGGTGCTCGGTGAGTGTGTAAGCACATGCTGTATGAGTGACACCAAAAACACATGAAGTGCTGTATCTATACCATCAATCTGTCAGGGAGTCGAGAGGAAGTGGTGTTAACAGACATAACTGTGCCACGCTGAAGACAGATCAGGCCTGAGTCAATGCACAGCGATACAGAACGTGGAACCCATTTCAAAGGTCTTTACAGCAAAGCGAAAGTGTGTTTGTGTGTGTGTGTGTGTGTGTGTGTGTGTGTGAGCGCGAGAGCGAGAGAAACAAACAGCCAGATTAAATTTCTGCCGAGGTGTGAAAAGCCTTCGTTTGTTTGGTTGCTGCCTGGCAGTGGCTCCCCCTGTTCCCATGCCTGTGCAGTTGTAGCCCTGTGAAATGGCTTCGCCTTTGCTGGTGATTTCATACAGAAAGCTGAAGACAGTGAAAAGCAGAAGCCTGACAACAGCCCCCGAGCTCTGAATACCAAAACACGGCCCACCACAAATCACCTCAACACTTTTCCCTGCTGCTTTCTACACCAATACTAACAAACTTTGGAAAGAAAAGGTTGGATGCACCTGAATATACTTAGATCTGAGTCTACAATATATGTCCAAATGTTTGTGGACGCCCCTTCTAATGAATGCATTCAGCTACATTAAGTTGCCTAATGCCAGACATGGACTAGAGGGGTATAAAGCCCCCCCAGCATGCTCTTTTCAGTGTTTTCCGGTGTTGATGGATGGTGCTCCATCCACTACTTTTGTGATGAGTTGAGTAGATGGGGATGATGAGGTGGGGTGGTGATCATCGTCATCCAACATCCTGACCTCACTAATAATCTTGCTGCTGAATGCAATCAAATCCTCACAGCAATCCTCTTCCAAAATCTAGTAGAAAGCCCAGCCTTTCTCCCTGGACAGCAGAGACAGTTACTCCAACAACAGCAGGATCAGCTCTAATTTTAATAGCCTTGATTTCAGAAGAAACATTGAATGAGCAGGTGTCCAATTACTTTTGTCCATTTATGGTACATATATTTCATTGCTTGCATTAATATAATATATAATGTGTATCTGGAACAATAGTGTATGATATTATTATTGTGTATATATGACCTCTGATGATCTCCTGCACCGAAATTTCCAGATGTGGTTCTTCTATGGCATCGCACCAAAAAAAGCTTCTGTCGCCTGTATTTTATGAGTGTGACAGAAATCCCAGTGGATTCCTCATGAAGCTTCTGAGAGAGAATGTCGAGAGTGTAAAATGTAAAATACAAGATTTGAAGAGCGAACTGTGGGTGAAAAAAGAACAGAGGTGATGTATCTCTGTGGCGCCGGCTGCAACTCCTCACACACAGGCCTGTCTGCTGATCAAACACTGGAGATACTTAAAGGTACTCAACACGTGTGTCAGGGAACGGGAACAGCAACACTGGTTCAGAGCAAGCTACTTTATCCCACTTGAAACAAATGGAAAGCTAGCTGTGTGAATCCGCCTCCAGCTGAAATAGCCCAGATAAAGTACACAGAGGACAGCCACAGAATTACCACCCGCTACATGGTGGAGCTCTGAAAGAGACACTGTGTATGGGTCATCCTAGAACTGGGGGTACATCTCACATCTCTCATTTCCATTAAAGGCATTTAGCAGACCTTCTTCAGTGTTCACTCATAAAACTAGCTAATTAATAAAATTAGCTAGTTTATATCAGCTAGAATCCAGAAGATCCTCTAATCTTAGACTCTACTAAATACAGAAGTCAGTCCTCTCAGAAGAGGAGGGTCTTCAGTCTGGGTTTGAAGACAGCGAGCGTTGGACTCTGCTGTTCGGACACCCAGGGGAAGTTCATTCCACCACTTCGGTGCAGGACAGTAAAAAGTCTGGACGCTCGTCTTCCGTGGATCTTAAAGGATGGCGGGTTGAGCCGAGCCGTACTTGAAGCTGGAAGGGCTCTTGGTGCAGATCGGCTTTTGACCATCGCCATCAAGTAAGGAGGGGCTGGCTGGTCCAGTCTTGGCTTTGTAGGCCAGTGTCAGGGGTCTGAATCTGATGACCTGGGCAGCAGCTACAGGAAGCCAGTGAAGAGAGAACACAGCAGTGGAGTGACATGGCTGAATTAAGGAACATTGAAGACGAACTGTGTCGCTGTGTTCTGGATCAGCTGCAGGGGTCTGATGGTGCGCAGAGGGAGACCAGCCAGAAGAGAGCTGCAGTGGTCAAGTCTGAGAGAGACTGAACGAGCACCTGGGCGACTCTCTAGAGAGGAAGGGTTGAATTCTCCGGATGTTGTACAGGAGAAATCTGCATGGCTGAGCTGAGAACGATAACTGGTCATCCACGACTACACCAAGGCTTCTAAACCTGTGAGGAAAACGTTCGACCCCCCCCCCTCCCCCCCACAGACACACACATTTATTACTGCTTCAAATGTGTAGAATTAGACTCAGGTCCAGAACAACAGCTGCAGATGATCAGAACATGGTTGGAGAGGATGATTCTGGAGGAGTCTGGAGTCTTATTTAAACCTCAGATGTTTAGTCTGGTCTGCTCTTGATGGTTGTTGAAGTGAGGGGTGACAAAGATCACCATCATGGCCACATCCAAAGAGCTCTCTGAGGCCTTCAGAAAGAAGTCTGTAGATGCAGAGTGAGAGTCTGGGAAGGGGTTTAATAAGATCTCTGAACAGTTCGAAATCAGCCACTGTCTCACGATCCACTAAATCATTTACAAGTAGAGCAACTGACCAACATGGCCAGGTGAGGTCGTCCTAGCAAGTTCAGCCCAAGAAGACTGCCACAATCCTAAAATGTCGTCAGTCTAGAAGGTAGCTCTCGCCACAGCTGATGTCAAAGTACAGCATCTACCACCAGAAAGTCCTTCCAAATCATCCCATGACTAACTTTAGCTCCCACGTACTCATATGGGTTCTAGAACACGCCACGGGTCTCACTCTGGCGCAGAACCTCACCCGTGATTATCCTGAGAAGGATGTTATCTAGTGTTCAGTGAAACTCTGGGACTCTGGACTCCCTCCCAAACACACACTACTGACAGTGATAGCACACACTCACTCGTGGCACGCGAGAGAAAACTCTGGGAGTGCCCGGCACATGCCGCAAATAACTATGCATTAGAAGACAACCTCTCAGCAACCCTTTCAAAGGCCGTGACCGAATCCAATTTCCTTGACTACTTTTTTTGCCTCCCTCCGGCACCTCCACGGCCTTTCACATCCAAACATATCACAAATCTGCGAGGCAAAATTGCTCTTTTAACCCGCTATAATTTCGAACCCGAAAGTCATTTCTGAGCCTACTTTTATCTTTAATTCATTTGCCTCCTTTGAAGGGAGAGAAAGGACAGCTTGCGACTGACTCAACCCGCCATAAAAAGGAAGTGTGAAGAAACTGAAACAAGTGACACACAGAAAATGTCAGATATCCAACTGTGACGGAAAGTACTCCCTACTTAAACATGGAACGCTTCACTTTGAGTAGTCTGATGGCACGCCGGCAGTCGGGTACCGCTTCGTTCTGGCATGTTCTGGCCAACTTTACCCACGCTACCGAGTGCGCTCCCCTCTGTCTCCTCTTCTCAGGAAATTCGGGCTGCCTCAAGCTCTGCTGGTCCAGGACCCTCCGTCTGTGTCTGCTTCTGCGTCTGTTCATCTTCACAAAGTGTACAAAGGAGATCAGCGGTTGTTGGCTTTTCTGCTCTAGGACAAAGAAGAGGGCAGGCAAAATCATGGCTGACCCCTCACACCATCGTCTTCCTCTTGTCCAGCGGTTTCCAAGAGTGAGAGCCCTAAAGACACGGACCAACCGCCACCTCCACATCCTCCTAAATTAAGAGCCTTTTCACATTCCTGCTGCACATGTCTTTTATTACACACACTGTACTGTACACTACAGTGTATAACCACTGTACCTGACTACTGTACATAACCACTGTACCTGACTACTATACATAACCACTGTACATAACTGTACGTAACTACTGAACCAAATTACTGTGCATAACCACTGTTTATACCCACTGTACAAAACTTTTGTACATAACAGTATATAGCCCCTGTACCTATCAATTTTACATAACCACTGTCTATTACCACTGTACCTAACTATTTAACATAACCACTATGCATAACCACTGTACCTAACCAATGTGTATAACCACTGTACCTCACTATTTTACATAACCACTGTGCATAACCAATGTGTATAACCACTGTACCTACCTATTTTACATAACCACTGTGCATAACCACTATACCTAACCAATGTGTATAACCACTGTACCTAACTATTTTACATAACCACAGTACCTAACCACTATGTATAACCACTGTACCCAATCACGGTACCAAATGACTATATCTAACAACTGTACTTAACCACTGTGTATAACCACTGTACCTACCTATTTTACATAACTACTGTCTATAACCACTGTACCTAACTATTTTACATAACCGCTGTCTATAACCACTGTCTATAACCACTATACCCAACTACTGTACAAAACCACTGTACAAAATTACTGTATATAACAACAGTACTTAACCACTGTCTATAATCACTGTACCCAACTATTTTACATAACCACTGTCTATAACCACTGTACCTAACTATTTTACATAACCACTGTCTATAACCACTATACCTAACTATTTTACATAACCACTGTACCTAACCACTGTGTATAACCACTGTACCTAACTATTTTACATAACCACTGTCTATAACCACTATACCTAACTATTTTACATAACCACTGTACCCAACCACTGTACCAAATTACTGTATCTAACAACAGTACTTAACCACTGTCTATAACCACTGTATCTAACTATTTTACATAACCACTGTACCTAACCACTGTCTATAACCACTGTACCCAACTACTGTACAAAACCACTGTACAAAATTACTGTATATAACAACAGTACCTAACCACTGTCTATAACCACTGTACCTAACTATTTTACATAACCACTGTCTATAACCACTGTACCTAACTATTTTACATAACCACTGTGTATAACCACTATACATAACTATTTTACATAACCACTGTGTATAACCACTGTACCTAACTATTTTACATAACCACTGTGTATAACCACTGTACTCAACTACTGTACATAACCACTGTACCTAACTACTATACAAAACAACTGTATATAACC
The DNA here is from genome assembly GCF_030463535.1 of Salminus brasiliensis. NCBI lineage: Eukaryota > Metazoa > Chordata > Actinopteri > Characiformes > Bryconidae > Salminus > Salminus brasiliensis. The sequence continues at coordinate 48,233,321 of NC_132880.1, read as the reverse complement.
ACTGTAAATAACTACTGGATCAAATTACTGTGCATAACCACTGTTTATACCTACAGTACCTAACTATTTTACATAACCACTGTACCTAACAATTTTACATAACCACTGTGTGTAACCACTGTACATAACCACTGTACATAATCACTTTACCAAATTACTACACATAAACACTGAACATAACTACTTTACCTATAAGTACTTTAGTACTAGATCTGTATCTGTCTGATCTCCACTGCACATCCTTGTACCTGCAGATTGTTTGTGCACTGTCTATTTAATGTTTATATATAGTATCTTTTTACTTCTGACACCTGCACCAAGAGAAATTCCTTGGTGAGTAAAGATTAGGCTTCTGTCTGGAAAAGACTGCTAGATCGAGGAGTATCTCATCAGCATGAATCATCAGCTACCACCTACAAAAGAGGGTCACACACAGGTCGTTGCAGAATGTGCCAAAAGTTTCACTGCATATAAATTTCGTGTCCTCTGGGGGGTCGTTTACACTTGCTGCGCTGTGCCAAGAGGAAGAGCTGTTGTTTGCGTCTCGATTGTAGCTCGTGGCTAGAAGATCCAATTCATGGCCAAGAGACAAAGCGCCTCCAGGACATGCTGGAGAAATGCTGAAACTTCACAAAGAGGCCGCATAGGAATATTTCAATAATTACAGTAATTACCTTTGAAAGTCAGCTGGCATCATAGATGGAGGTGAAAAGCACATCATGCTAGGTATAAAAGCACACCAAAAAAACAAACAAGGCACTACTCACAACTAACACAGTATTCGAGTACAAGACCCTGAGGAATACTAACTTTGAAGCATGGAGGTGGAAATGTCATGGTTTGGAGCTGTTTTGTTGCAGCAGGGCCTGGAAAGCTCTCCATCATACAATCCACAATGAGTTCTTTGTTGTATTAGAGGAGGCTAGAAGAAAATGTGAGACCATCTGTACAAAAATTGACGCCCGAGGCGGACCATGCAACATGACAATGACCCAAGATATTCCAGTAAACCTAGCAAGGAATGGCTCCAAAGAAAGAAACAGAGAGTTCTGCCAGCCCAAAGTCCAGATCCTAATCTGGTTGAGATGCCGTGGGTATTTTAAAAGAGGCTGTGCAGCAAGAAACCCCTCAAACAGCTGGAATTTCACACAGCTGAAAGAATTCTGCATGGAGGAGTGGGAAAATCTCCCTGTCAGTGTCAGAGAATAATTAAGGTTACTTAAGCCAAAGGAGGAAACACCAGCTATTAGGACTAGCATTGCATGTTCTAAATAGAAAATTACATTTCTATTAATTTCATTTTATAAATGCAGATTAAAGAAATTTAGATCTAGATATTTAAATATGTTCAAATAGACAAAATGTTTTCATGGGGCGTCCTACTTTTTTCACTGTATGTGCAACACAGCTACAGAACATAAGAACAAATGTGGCCATTCCCAGAGTTCTCAGATAAGCTTTTAAGCTTGCACTTCAAAATGTTCAATTTCGAAACAATGTCACCCTAGAAAGCACTTTACAGCACAGCAGCCGGACTGGTAAAGGGTGGGAGTGCACTGATGGTCATTTTTTATGGCTGATTTATGCTGTTTTTTTTTTATGAAATAAGCAGCTTTAACAGTTTTCCCTGTAGTTCCTCAATGGAAAACATTTTCAGTGCATTGGGGTACTGCAGAGGTGGTGTTTTTACACAATGCTAGGGTGAGTGGTCCAGCCAAGAGTGGTCCAATGGTCAGAAATTGAGGCTGTTTGTTTCCACTCAGACAATTTTGAGCCAAATACAGCTCATTTAAGGCACTTCGGTTGAGTTAAAGCAATGGTAAGTCTAACTGTAGAAGCGTCTGGCATGAAGATCTGTCATGGCATGTGAACTCTAGGTCATATGTGGCTCACGTTCAACCCACCATGTGAAATATGTGTACAGTATTTCTATTTTGGGCCAAAACTGTAGCCAGATGTGGCTGTGCTCCAGCACCTAAACTCAGTGATAGTCAAGTAATAGTCTGGAAAGTAGTAAGCAGTAGGTAAGTTATACTAAAAGTATGGTCATAAAACATTAGAGCTTTTGGGCAGGAAGATAATAGCAATATGCTGAGTGCTGATTGGCTGCTTATTGTTTCAGCTCATTGTTGCTGCGAATGTACATACCACATAGTAGACAATCCTAGAGCTAACTAGAGCTGAATATTGTACAAAAGCTCTAAATGGACATTTTGGACTCCGTCTAGCGTGTGACCAAATAGAAAAAAGATACACAGTATGGACAAAAGTATTGGGACACCCCCTAATCATTAAATTAGGAGTAATAGGAGCCATCGTCAATAACAACAACAAGTCAGCTGATGAAATTTCCTCCCTCCTAGATCTTCCTCCATCAGCTGTGAGTGGTGTTATTAGTGAACAGTTGAAGAGTTTAGGAGGAACAGCTCACAGAGAGCAGCTCAGCCACCGAGTGTCTGTCAGACCACGTAAAGTTACAGAGCAGGGTCCTGGGAGGGAGGCTTTCTACTAGATTGCTGTGAGGACTTGATTGCATTCAGTGACAAAAGCGTTCGACTCATCCCAAAAGTATTGAATGGAGCTCCACCATCCATCACAGTACACAGTTCTTCCACTGCTCCACAGCTCAATGCTCAATGCAATGGTTCATATTCATATACAAGCTGTGTGTGTGTGTGTGTGCATTTACACATCTGTGTGCCAACATAACAGATCTGACCATTCCACAAAACCTCTGAAGGTGTCCTGCTGTGGTATCTGGCACCAATACTAACATAGCAGATCCAGTTTTTGGACAGTCCTGTAAGCAGTGAGGTGAGGCCTCCATGGATCACATCACCCTAAGGTGTCCATGACCCTGTCGCCATGGCACCGGTTGTCCTTCCTTGGATGGATGGTGGAGCACTTTTCATACTTTTCATGACCACTGCATACCAGGAACACCCCACAAGACCGGATGCCTGATGTTCTGGAGATGTTCTGACCCAGTCATGGTCTAGAACATTACAGTTTGGTTCTTGATAAAGTGTCTCAGACTCTTACCTTGCTTTCAACACCTTGATCACCTTCAAGAACTGACTGTTCACTTGCGGTCTAATATATCCACCCCTTAACAGACAGCAGCCACAGTAGATGAAGATAATCAATGTGGTTCATTTGTGGTTCACTTCACCTGTCAGTGGTACTAATGTTATGGCTGACTGGTGTATATGCTCAGCAGTAGTAACAGTGGTCTGTGAGAGGATAGGAAGCTTTAGGAGGTGTATGGTAAGATCACACAGCTCACTCACCACAACACTAAGACGTAAGTGTGTAAGCAAGTGCGATGAGTGTGTCAATCATTGCCAGTCAACTTTAAGGCTAATGGCTACACATTGACTGGTGTTTTAGTATGTGGACTCAACATCTTATCTTAATTCGGGGATCTATATTAGGATTTCTGCTCAAGTACTCTAATTACTGTGTTTTTCAGCTTATGAAGTGACACAACAACGAACAGAGGCCACAGAAGTGGGTGGAAATCATGTAAAATGCATTTTATGCATTAGCATATCTTTTGCAGTACACTACAGTCAAAAGGGGTTGAAAGTGTAGTTACTGCATGGTTTTCTCACACTGGGAAAATAAATGTAATCCCAACCTTTAACACAAGTCTAGATGTTGCTTGACGAACTCAACACCTGCTAGCGTCCAGTGATTAGCATTCAAGCTGTGACATTTCTTTGGGCCTCAAAGTGTGTTTGTGTAATTTGCCCAATCAGTGAGTCTACACGTCAGATCCAGCAGAGACATGAATCGAAGTCGTGAAGTGTCACTACTTTATAAAAAACAGCAAAAAATGTCTAGAGTAATAATAAAAAAAAATACCATATCTGCCTGTTGATTCCAAGCATCGAGTTGCCCTCTATTCGTATATATATGTGTTCGTATACATATATATATATATATATATATATATATATATATATATATATATATATATAGCTCTGGGAAAAATGAAGAGACCACCCTACATGATCAGTATATATATATATATATATATATATATATATATATATATATATATATATATATACATACATATATATGAAGAAAATTAAGAGACCACCCTACATGATCTGATATATATATATCTCCTCTCTCTCTTCTCTATTATATTTATGACATAAACTATGATCTCTAAGGGGTAAAAATCATGATTAAACTAAATACTAATTAAAATTGTATTTAGTAAGCTTAAGATAATGTTACTGTTGTTAATGGTGATCCTTTTGGATGGGTAAACCTGCACCGGGACATTACTGCTGATCTATTTCTGAAGACTCACTTTAGAAAGCACTTAATCCTGAACTCTGCGAACGACTGAGTGTAACTTATAGTTAAAAATAATTACCTTAACCCAACCATATCATGACTCATCATCTGTGGTGACTACCTGTAACTGTGATGATCACCCACAGTGTCTCAACAGTTAAGTCCCAGAGTCTTGCGGATTCCAAGCCAAAGCCGACACACACTTGTCTCCTCCTTCAGCCATCTGTAGATGCAGGGAGTAGTAGCTGATGGAGGTTATTAATAGGAGCAGGACTGCGCAGCAGGGCGATCACCCAGACATCAGCTTTCCAGAAAGAAAGAAAAACACACACACTGAGGAGCTGAGGAGTGCCCAGTGCTCAGGTTGAGAGCTGCCCGGATGGAATTTTACCGAACCATTATTTCCAGCCCTAGACAGGACTTTTCTCTGGCTTTGTGTAACACCAGCCAGTGGCAATAACCAGGCCACAGAACACACAGACATAAAAAAGCATGACACTTCATCTAAACCCTTTGAACATATGTAAAGTTCTGGATATTTGATCTTCTACACTCACATAACTGAAGAAATGTATTTAATCATCGTTTATAAAATGGAATAACTAGAAATGTTATTTTCTTATGTATTTTGCAACTTGCACTACAGCTCCCGTCGCTGTTTTGCAATATCCACACAACCTGTCCTTCATGTGCTGAAAGAAGAACTGATAAAACAGGCGCTGCAGCTCCGGTAATGCCGCTTTTCTCTGTTATAGAGCTTGTAAAGAAGAACTTGATGGACAAACAGTTTAGTTTAGGGTTAGAGTGAGGTGTAGTTAAGCTTAGTTTAGGTTAAGTTAGGTTAAGGTAAAGTTTCAAGTAATAAAATTAGACAGTTTAGGGTAAGGGTTCCGTTAAGGTTAGCCTTAAGTTTAGAGTAAGTTTACGTTTTGGTTAAGTTTATAGGGAGGTGTGAGTTTTAGGTGTAGTAAGTTAGGTTTAGGTTAAAATTAGAATAAGGTTTAGTAGCTGTAGGTTAAGTTTAGGTTAAGGTTAGAATTAGGTTTAGGTGCAGTAGGTTATGTTTAGGTGCAGTAGGTTAGGTTAGGGTTAAGTTTAGGTTAAAGTTAGAAATAGGTTTAAATGTAGTAGGATAGGTTGATGTATATGTTAAGGTGACAATTATGTTTAGGTGTAGTAGGTAAAGTTTAGTTTTAGGTGTAGTAGGTTAAGTTTAAGTGTAGTAGGTAAAGTTTAGGTTTAGGTGTAGTGGGTTAAGTTTAGGTTAGGTTAAGGTTGGAATTAGGTTTAGGTGTAGTATGTTAAGTTTAAGTTTAGATGTAGTAGGCAAAGTTTAGGTTAGGTTAAGGTTAGAATTAGGTTTAGGTGCAGTAGGTCAGGTTTAGGTTAAGGGAAAGGCTAGAATTAGGTTTAGGTTTAGGTTTAGTTAATCTGACATGGTCCCGAAATTACTTTCACATGTTTGATTTGATTACTGTGCCATTTTTGAAGGCTAACATACATTGATCAGCCATAACATTAAACCCATTAAAGTGAATAATATTGAATATTTAATGACTCCTGTCAAGGGTTGGATATATTGGCCAGCAAGTGACAACTGGGTCAGAACATCTCCAAAACACCAAGCAGGTTTAGTGGGGTGTTTCCGGTATGCTGAACTATCAAAAGTACTCAGAGAAAAGACAACCAGTAAACCAGCGACAGGGTCATAAGCATTTAAAGCTCACTGATGCTCATGGAGGTCCCACCTCACAACTTACAGCACTCAAAGGACCTGCTGCTAAAGTCTTGGTGCCAAAAACCTCAATCTTGTGGTCCTGTGGAGTCCAAATCTCAACAGGTCGGAGTTGTTTTGGTGGCACAGACACAATGAAGAATTGGAAGACTGAAAATTGGCTTCCAGTTGAATGAATCAACCTGTGGAAAACAGCAGGGAGCAGATCTGCAAACTCTGAACCGTAGAAAACAACCTCTCCAAAGTTTTCCCAGCGCTTTTCCCGCGGGACTGTTTAAAAAGTAAAGCGGAATGAGGGAGTTTCTGAACAGCACTGCATTCCCAATGGGAGACATGCCCTAGTCGCTTCTGCGGCTTTACCTTCTCCTGAGCATCTGCCCAAACAGATGTACTTTTATGCCGTATTAGCCTGCTGTTTGCTTAGGGAAGACTGAGCACGATTGGAAGCTTACATGGGATTGTTGAAGAGCCGCATCTGTCAGTGCTTTAGAAACACTCCACAAACTCCTCAGAAAAGCAAGACAGCAGCTAAATAAAATATTCTCAGGCCTGAAGGAGCCAAAAACAGAAAGCAGACAAAGAAAAGACAGACAGAGTCTTTAACAGAGTCTTTAACATTTAATTATTATTATTATTATTATAATCAGTGATTCTATAAATGATTCAGTATCTACTATAAATGGTTTAGTGTCTATTACATATGGTTCAGTATCTACTACAAATGATTCAATATCTAATATAAATGATGCAGTATCTATTACAAATTGCTCAGCATCTAATATAAATGATGCTGATATCTACTACAATTGATTCAGTATCTACTAAAAATGGCTCAGCATCTTATACAAACAATTCAGTATATACTGTAAATGGTTCAGTATCTACTACAAATGATTCAGTTTCTACTATAAATCGTTCAGTATCTACTATAAATGGTTTAGTATCTAGTACATATGGTTCAGTATCTACAACAAATGATTCAGTATTTACTACAAATTGCTCAGCATCTTTTACAAACAATTCAGTATATACTATACATGGTTCAGTATCTACTTCAAATGATTCAGTATATACTATACATGGTTCAGTATCTTCTGCCAACAATTCAGTATCTACTATAAATGGTTCAGTATCTACTACAAATGATTCAGTATATATTATACATAGTTCAGTAATTGCTACACGTGATTCAGTATCTACTATAAATGGTTTAGTGTCTTCTATAAATGATTCAATATCTACAATAAATGGTTCGACGTCTGCCATAAATGATTCAGTATCTACTACAAATGATTCAGTAGCTGCTTAGAAACTAATATGTAACTGTTTTTGAGGGTGATGAATTAAAATACGGGAGCTTTTGGGCAAAAACCATGTTCTCCACCTGCTGCCACTCTCACCCGCCGGCTCTCAGACCATGTGTGCATCGCACCAGATGATGCGAGCTAATCAGTGGTTTAACGACACCATTAATCGATAAAGTCAAGAAGGAGCCACAGGCTGCAGTCTGCTCTAAAATGCAGAAAACAGATTCTCTCCAATTCAGGTCCTCCTGGGCACTTCTAACACATAATGAGCAAGTGGTCGTACTGTTTCCTCAGAACAGATGCACGCTGCTGGACTGCACAGCTGGTCGACTGAGGGAAAAAAGCTAAAAGGCAGATGATCCAAAGAGAAGACTTTTGTCAAGCTGTGTGTGCAGTTCCCTCTGCTCCAGGGCAATACACTCGCTATTGCTTAGAGATTGTCCTCCCACTGGCACACACCACAGTCCATAAAGAAGAATCCAATTCCAGGACTGTTTTACACAAGGCTTCATGTGCGTTTTGGTAGCTATGAAGGATGCATTTATCAGACCAACTTTTACTCTGCAGGTGCTGGAAACTGGGAAAGACTGCAAACAAATGATGTCTCAGAAAGTTAAGTCCTTATGAATGTAGTCAAATATCTGATTTGAAATATTCTCATTTTTAGATTATTAAAAAATACTACAGGGATGAATATTTACTTGTATATAAACTGAAATATTCCACTCACAGAGAATTACACACTATATCTTGACAAAAGCTGAATCGATGTCTAGTAGCAAAATTATCCGTTTGACAAATAGAAAGACCCCTTTTAGTGGATAAAATCACCTAAAACAACTTAATAATTAAGTGAATCAATATCATAAGCTTTATTTAATAATCTCAACATGAGAAACAGTAGATGTTCAGACTGTATCTACTATAAATGATGCAGTATCTACTATAACTGATTCAGTATATACTATAAATGATTCAGTATATACTATAAATGATTCAGTATCTACTATAAATGATTTAGTGTCTACTGTAAGTGATTCAGCTTTCACTATAACTGATTCAGTGTCTACTATAAATGATTCAATATCTATTATAAATGATTCAGTATCAACTATAAATGATGCAGTACCTACTATAGGCTGCCCACCACTCTGTGTGTGTGTGTGTGTGTGTACCCACTGCCCCTAGCTCACTAGTGTGTGTGTGAGTGTGTGTTCACTACCACAGATGGGTTAAATGCGGAGGACACATTTTGCTGTACAGTGTACACTGTACAGGGACAAATACGTGCATCTTTACCCTTTTACCCTTTATAACTGATTCAGTATGTACTATAAATGATTCAGTATCTGCTATAAATGGTTCAGTGTCTACTATAAATGATTCAGTGTCTACTGTAAGTGATTTAGTATCTACTATGAATGAATCAGTATCTACTATAACTGATTCAGTATATACTAGAAAAAATTCAGTGTCTACTACAAATGATTCAGTATCTTCTATAAATGATTAAGTATATATTATAAATTATGTAGTATCTACTATAATTATTCAGCACCTACAATAAATGATTCATTGTCTTCTATAAGTGATTCAGTATCTACTATAAATGATTCAGTATCTACTATAACTAATTCAGTATCTATTATAAATGATTCAATATCTACTATAAATGATATAGTATCTACTATAACTGATTCAGTCTCTACTGTAACTGGTTCAGTATCTACTACAATCTACTTCTTTTTTCCACTATTCTGCGTAACTGTTGTGCTGAAGATCCCAGAAGATCAGCCCGTCTGACACCAACCATCATACATCACACTTAAACTCACTGAGATTTTCCCCCTATTCCAGTGGTTGAAGTTGCTGACCCATATTCACATGATTTTACGCACAGCACTGCTGCCACACGATTGGTTGATTATGTAGTTCTCATAAACTAGTAGGAGGTGCATATTGGGGTAAACAGGGGCAGATTACAGCAGGTATAATTCATATGCAGTGTAATTCTTACTCTTCCCCCTCCTGCATATCGCTGATGGGAATTCCATGGTCATCTACTTGAATGAAGGTACTCTGTCTATATGTCCATATGCATTATCATTCATTATATGTGCAAATGTTTGTGGACACCTCTTCTAATGCACACATTCAGCTATGTCAAGTTGCATCCATTGCTGACACAGATGTGCAAATGCACAAACAGACAGATTGTCTAGTTCCTGTAGAGAAGTACTGCCAATAGAATAAGACTCTCTGGAGCAGATAATAAATGCTGCCTAATGCCAGGCATGGACTAGAGGGGTATATAGCCCCCAGCATTGAGTTGTGGAGCAGTGGATACTGAGTTCCCTGGAGTGATGGATGGATCTACATCTATTAGTTTTGGGATGAGTTTGGGAATAGTGGTGGTGGTGATAATCCAACATCCAGACCTCACTAATGCTCTTGTGGCTGAACGTAATTCTTTTTAATACTCTTGGTTTGAGAAAAATAACAAGGAATGAGCAGGTGTCCCAATACTTTTGTCCATTTCTAATCAAATCCAATCAAATTTATTTGTATAGCTCTTTTTACAACTGGTGGCACAAAACAGCTTTAGAAACAGAATCAATACTCAGTAAAAAGACAAGAAATCAACAACATAAGAAGACATGAAAACATAAGACCCCCAGTGAGCAGCCAAAGACCACTGTGGCAAGGAAAAACTCCCTCAGAGCTGGAGGAAGAAACCTTGGGAGGAACCAAGACTCAAAAGGGGACCCGACCCGTCCTCCTCTGATCGGAACTATTTATTAATTATTGATAAAAATTACTAAACCACCTAAACTGAACCTGAACTGCTCAGGTGTACAACATCTTCATAATCATAATATATTAATCATGCTATAGAATAACTTAATATAGTCATGGCAGTGATGGTCAGTAATGAGAGTAATGATGGGTAATAGTGGTGATATTAATAGTGGCAGATAGTTAAGAGTCCATTTAGGTTTTATCTAGGTCATTTGGCAGGTAGCAGTGGTGGGAGGGTGTGCAGCTGGTCTGGCATGGGTGGCGGGGGAGCCTGGTGACGCAGGTAGAGGAGACCCCAGCAGTCAGTCTTCTAACCGGTCTGGCCGGATGAGTGGGTGACCATTTACTCGGAGACGGTAAAGAGACAGAGTTAGTTCTGAGAGGATTTAATAGAGATTAGAGAATGTTGATCAGTATCAGATTGTGTCTGACGACTTCAGCAGGTCTGACTATAACAGCCTAGTTAAAAGGAGAGAGCCAGAAGGTAACACAGACACGGGAGCACCCTGAAACGCTAGCTTCCATCTGCTCCACAGTCCACAAATCTGAGCGATCGTGTGCTAGCAGTGAGACGACAGCTCCAGCATCTCAGTGTACTACAATTCCCTGTGTCCGTGAACCCCTGGACCTGCAATCTTTATCCTTAGATCCCCTTAGGGAAGCATTACTTACCAAAAGCTAAACTAAACAGCTTAGATTTAAAGATTGAGACTGTGTCTGAGTCCCAAACATTATCTGGAAGGTTATTCCAGAGTTAGGGGGCTTTATAAGAAAAGATTCCTCCCACAGCTGAGGCTTTCTGTGTTTTGGGAACGAGTAAGAAGCAGCTCCCTGAGATCCCTGAGAGTATTGTTGACGGTTTCTAATATGTAATAAGATCTCACAGGTACACAGGAGCGAGGCCATGTGGGGCTCTGTAGGTCAATAGAGGAATTTTATCGTCAATACGGGATTTAACTGGAAGCTCAGTTGTGGTTCTTGATGGTGCCATGCACAGTTTTGCATTGTGATATTCGATCTCTCTGTCTTTGGAGTGGAGTGAGAGTCTTCACGTTAGAAAACTCCCTGACGAAGGTTTCTTAAGAGCTTGCAGACTCGGAGAGTATCTCCTTCTAGGATTAAATGTGAATCAAGGATTAATCTAAAACCTTTCTGAGCCTGCAGAACATCAAATCATCAAGCATGGAGGCTGTTTGGTTCTTATCTAGGAGCTGCGCGACACGCTGCCACATTGCCTCTAACCATGCAAATAAAGCAGCTGGAGGATGCAGTAATTAAGAGGAAAAGTTGAGTAGTCCTGGTGAAAATACTGCAGACGTTTAGATACAGGGCCCGATGCTGCGAAGCGCATTTCAGAGCTGGCTGTATCTGAACAACCTGTGAAAATTAAAATGGTGGTTTATGGTTTATAGTGCTGTCAGATGTGGGATAACTGCAGATTCGTTTCAGATATGCGATTTCTAAAAGACAATAAGTGATTCGAGATATGTTCGAGATATCAACAACGTTCCAACTCCAGATTGGTCCACTGCTCTAACAGTGTGATTCGAGCTTGTATACATTTCGTTTAAAAGGTTAGAGATTTTAACAGATTTTTCCCCTAGTAATGAAGTGAAAAGGTCTGTGCACCCTTCTTATGTCACACTAGATACCTTTACATCCCAACCTAACCCTAATCTTAACCCTAACCTACAACTCAACCTAACCCTAAACTTAACCCTAACCTACACCTCAACATAACCCTAACCTTAACCCTAACCTACACCTCAACCTAACCCTAAACTTAACCCTAACCTACACCTTAACATAACCCTAACCTTAACCCTAACCTACACCTCAACCTAATTCTTAATGTAACTCTAACCCTAACCTCAACCTAACCCCAAATTTAACCATAAACTACACCTCAACCTAACCCTAAACTTAACCCTAACCTACACCCAACCTAATCCCAAACTTAACCCTAACCTACACCTCAAACTAACCCTAACCTTAACTCTAACCTACACCTCAACCTAACCCTAAACTTAACCCTAACCTACACCTCAACCTAAACCCATACTTAACCCTAACCTACACCTCAACCTAATTCTTAATGTAACTCTAACCCTAACCTCAACCTAAACCCAAACTTAACCCTAACCTACACCTCAACCTAACCCTAACCTTAACTCTAACCTACACCTCAACTTAACCCTAAACTTAACCCTAACCTACATCCCAACATAACCCTAACCCTAACCCTAAACTTAACCCTAACCTACATCCCAACATAATCCTAAACTTAACCCTAACCTATGTCCCAACCTAACCCTAAACTTAACCCTAACCTACACCTCAACCTAACCCTAACCTTAACCCTAATCTACACCCCAACCTAACCCTAACCTTAACCTTAACCTACACCTCAACCTAACCCTAAACTTAACCCTAACCTACATCCCAACCTAACCCTAAACTTAACCCTAACCTACACCTCAACCTAACCCTAACCTTAACCCTAATCTACACCCCAACCTAACCCTAACCTTAACCTACACCTCAACCTAACCCTAAACTTAACCCTAACTTACACCTCAACCTAACCCTAAACTTAACCCTAACCTACACCTCAACCTAACCCTAAACTTAACCTTAACCTACACCTCAACCTAACCCTAAACTTAACCCTAACCTACACCTCAACCTAACCCTAAACTTAACCCTAACCTACATCCCAACCTAACCCTAAACTTAACCCTAACCTACACCTCAACCTCAAACATAACCTAACCTAACCTACATCCCAACCTAACCCTAAACTTAACCCTAACCTACACCTCAACCTAACCCTAAACTTAACCCTAATCTACAATTTCTTTTTCCATTAATTTCAGCAGCCAATGGCAAGCAGCACGACCCAGGATCTCCTTAGTCCACTGCACCACTCTGAGCCATGATGCTGCAGTTCTTGCATCTAGATCTAGAACTAGAAGCTTTAAATAAATACTTTTACTATTTACTTTAAGTACTTTTTGTACTTCAATACTTTCACTTCAGTAAAGTGTACTTCAACTTCAACAGCTTGCATACTCACATACTTCTGTAACCTTTGGGATGGGTTGACCTCAGTTCCCCCCCACTGGAAGTCTGAGGAAGGAGGGACTCTGTGGGCCTGTTTACACCTGCCATTAGCATGCGTTCAGTATCCGGATAGTATCTGAATCTGTTTTGACTGGTCAATAAAAAGTGTCTCCAGTGTGATCAGATCGGATCCAATTTTACTGACCAGTGTAAAAAGAGAGAAGCCAGGCAGCACAGTAATTATTCTTTGTATTTCGCTTGTCCCATTTACTTGTATTAAATGTGGACGAGGTCCATCTCTGACCACCTCCGAATGTGGTTTGAGTGACCCAATCACAGTGCATCTTGAGGAAGTTTACACCTGGCTTCTCAAGTCTGAATGTGATCCAATCACCAAAACCCCTGTTAATGCCAGGTGTAAACAGGCTCCATCAAACAGTGCCCCAGTTCTCAAAATCAGACTCCAGCCTTTCCAAATATCTTAATAAATATGACAGTGGCGGTTCGCCCAGGGCGCCAGCTCGAAGCACCACTGCCCTCCAGACATGCCGCCCGACTGCACTGACTCTGCCCTCTAGATCTTCTACTTTTAACATCAGCATCTCTCTGCATTTAACGTACAGGATGCTCGACAAAGCATTAAATCACAGACATTAGTAAGGGGGGGTGTTTTCTTCCTCACAGGGTGTTCAGGAAGATTCTGCTCTGAGGTTGATGGATCCAGACAGCTACTTTCTGTGCTAATGAGCATTTTAATCAGTGCTCTCTAGCAAAAACAGCATTTTGTCATCAACCGCCGCTGTTCCACCCTATTGTCTCTCATCAGTGGTCGGATTAAGAGGAAGCTTAGATGAAGAAACAACAATCAGTCAGAACACTGTCTCTGAATTACACTCACGCTGAAGCTCAGGCTGTGCTCCAGCAGACTGGCTCTAACTGGGCCAGGACTCACCCGAGGGTCCAAACCAAGGTTGATGTTTTAGTTCCGTTGAGTGGGATTTATCTGGGTGGATGATATACACTCTTACAAATAAGGGTGCCATAAATGGTTATTTGAGCAATGCCATAGAAGAAGCACTCTTGGTTCCGTAGAGAACCATGTTTGTCGTAGAGAGTGTGAGTGTGAAGAACCTTTTAAATTGAATGGTCACATCTACATTTACATTTAAGGCATTTAGCAGACGCTCTTCTCCAGAGTGACTTACAAGTGTTTTGCTATTTACCCAAGAAAAACCTCAGCTAGTTTAAATAGACTAATAATTTAAAGATCCTCTAAGTTTAGACTCTACTAAATACAAGTCAATAAGGTGACCACTCTGCTATTCGCCCAAGTACTCTCAGAAGAGGAGGGTCTTCAGTCTGGGTTTGAGGACAGTGAGTGTTGGACTCTGCTGTTCGGACACCCAGGAGAAGTTCGCTCCACCACTTCGGTGCAGGACAGAAAAAAGTCTGGATGCTCGTCTTCCGTGGATCTTAAAGGATGGCGGGTCGAGCCGAGCCGTACTTGAAGCTGGAAGGGCTCTTGGTGCACATCTGCGTTTTGACCATCGCCATCCAGTACGGAGGGGCTAGCTGGTCCAGTCTTGGCTTTGTAGACCAGAGTCAGGGGTCCGAATCTGATGACCTGGGCAGCAGCTACAGGAAGCCAGTGAAGAGAGAACGCAGCAGAGGAGGAGCTGAACATGGCTGAACTTGGACACGTTGAAGACGACCCGACTCGTGCCTCTGTGTAAAGGGTGACCGGCCAGAAGAGAGCTGCAGTGGTCAAGTCTTGAAGTGACGAGAGACTGAACGAGCACCTGGGCGCCTCTTTGGAGAGGAAGGGTCAAACATCTCTATTACAAAATGGTTCTGTATGGAACCAAAACCGGTTCTTCTGTGGTATAGCTTAAGGAACCTTTTGTAGCTACATCCCATCATCATTACCTACATGAGCTGGGGTTCCCTGTCTACTGAGGGCTCTGTGTAACAGGATTCACAGGTAAATCTGAGTAAGAGTGTCTGAGAAATTCAGTAAATGTAAAGAAGTGTTTTGGTGAAATGTGTGTTTTTATTACATGTAACAACATTTGAGTTATGAACCATATTTTCTATGTTGAATGAAAAAATAAAATAAAAAGAGTCATTTGAGTAAATCATTCAATCACCCAATGAAAACCTTTTATTTTTACTCAGAAGTACATTGAGGGTGACCAGTGATGAGTGTAATTGATCTAAAATGATCAAAATATGATTTAATTTGTAAGAAATATAGGAATTAATAAACCATAATTTCATAAATAACACCCAAAATAATGGATTAAAAAGTCAGATAAAAATAAATAAAAATACAAGTTAAAATAAAACTAAAAACTAAAAAAATAATAATAATACAATGAAAAGTCTAAGATTTTACAAACAAAAAAAAGATACAATTTTAAACCACAAAAATAAGAGACAATAAAACTACAATGAAGCTAAATAAAAATAGTAAACCTAATAAAATAATAAGAATAATAATAAAAGTAAATCACTTAAAATGAAAATAATAAGAATTAGAACATAAATATAAATAATAAGTAAACTAATTAAAAAAATAAAAATGGGAAAAAGTAACATCAAATTTGTAAAACTTCACTGAGGTTCAGGCTAATTTGAACGGACCTACACTGAACACCATCTGAGTGGATCTGGACTGTTAGTCTGACGTAATTAGAAATGATGAGAGAATATAGAAACCCGATTCGAGTAGGAACGGTGTCTCTTCTAAGCCAAAAATAGGCATCCAGGGTTTGGTGCCATTAAGCCCATATGTGACACATACATACTGTACAGCACTCGAACCTTCCTGAGCAATAGGTGTTTAAAATAGACACTCGTGAAGGAAAGCCTGGACGGAGTGTCTGCTAAGAGGAAAACAGAGGCCTGCACGTGTGAGAGTAGGCTGTTTTTCTGCTCAAAGTGATGTTCTCAGTCGCCATTTCACTTCCAGCACTGGCCTCTAAAATAAGGTATTACATATCATCTGCGAGAGCACTGGAGATTCTGGTGCTTACTGGTGCATGTCTGGTCAGGTCTGCAAGTATTTGGACAGTGATGCAATCATGAGGTGGGGCAGACGGTCAGCTTCAATTCAAGGGGTTTAAATGAAATATTGCATCAGCTATTTTTTACACAGGCTAAAAAGTAATTGATAAATAGATTTGGATGCAAATCTTCTGAAGGCGACGGCTACCTGAAGTCTGGAACCCCTGGATATCACCAATGCTGAGTTTCCTCCTGAGAGGCTTTGCCAGGCCTTTACTGCAGTCACCTTCAGTTGCTGCCTTTGTGCAGGGTTGGGTAGGGGCGTCACAATAACTTTTTGATGGTGATAAGTGATATTATTGTCACATTAAAGCCATTTAATGCCACTGATGTATTAATACAATAACTGCATATTAATGCAATTAAAAGCAACCTTTACATTTAAATGTATGGCATGACATAATGTAAGCAGACATTCTTCTCCAGAGCAACTTACAAAAGAGCTTCACTGTTTACTCAAGAAAAACCTTAGCTAGTTTTAATAGACTAAAATTCAAACCTCCTCTAATCTTAGACTCTACTAAACACAAGTCAGTAAGGAGACCATAATACTCTTCTCTTCACCTGAGTACTCTCAGAAGAGGAGGGTCTTCAGTCTGGGTTTGAGGACAGCGAGCGTTGGACAGTAAGTGTTCGGACACCCAGGGGAAGTTCATTCCTGAATCTGTTGACCTGGGCAGCAGCTACAGGTAGCCAGTGAAGAGAGAGCGTAGTACTGGAGGGACATGGCTGAACTTAGACACATTTACATTTTAATAAATAATAGTTTGGGAGAGGTATCATTTTATATATGAGGTCATGTCCATATATCGTCACACGTCTGTCCTGTTTGTGTCCTTATGTCACTTTGCTGTGGTTTCTCTCATGTTGCTCCTCAGCACATGGCTCTGTTTGTGTTGGTCTCCGCCCTAGCCCCGCCTTCTCATTAGTGTTCCCACCTGTGCCTCCTTTGTAGGCCAGTCTGTGTGTATAAGTAGTCCCTTTGTTTCGGTGTTCCTGGTCTGGTCTTGAGCCTGTGTGTGTTTCATGGCAGTTCATGGTGGATGGGAAAAAAAGGTCACAGTAAATAAATCTATAAAACCTAAAAAGAAATATATACAAATGTCCTTGATAATTGATTTGTACATTTGAAAGAAATCAACAGTTTTATTAAGCCATGTTGTTTACTGTTATTGAAATGCTTTGCATCTCGGTGGAGGAGAGGAATCTGTCATTTAATGGTTTTGAGTGTGAGATGAATTTTAGTTTCAAGTTGCAAAGCTAAAATGCCTCTAACCTTCAGTCTTTGTGTGAATTCTAGCACCTAGAAGCAGAAGATCCACCAGAGGCTCCATCTCAAGAAGTAGCTTGAATACGGCAGTGAAAGGTGACAGAGGTCACAGTGGTAAACGGCTCCTTTTCTGCCCTAATTGAGATTTTTTTTTTTTTTTTTTTTTAGGATAAAGGTGCACGTATTCGTCACTGTACAGTGTGGACTGTACAGCGAAATGTGTCCTCCGCATTTAACCCATCTGGTAGTGAACACACACACACACGTGTTAGGGGCAGTGAGTACACACACACACCCAGAGCGGTGGGCAGCCAACTCCAGCGCCCGGGGAGCAGAGAGGGTAAAGGGCCTTGCTCAAGGGCCCAACAGTGGCAGCTTGCCGAGCCCGGGAATCGAACCCACAACCCTGTTATCGATATCCCGGCGCTCTAACCGCTGAGCCATCACTGCCCCGTAAGTGATTTTTTGGCCCAAAAAGCACAAAAAGTGCAAAATTAATTATACGCTGCCATTGCGGCGCCTCACTTAAGAACGATTTTAGGTTCGCAGAAGAAGAGCATTTCTGCACTTGAAGGTACATTCTGGATCATCTCGCCTCTGGTAGTTGGTTACTGAGCAGAGCTGACATTTAAGGCCATTTCAAGGCAAAATTGACTAAATTGATGTACTTTCCAGCATTTTACGCTTCCCATAATTCCAGGCGTCATTCCAGACGTCAGTTCATTCAGAGAGCACATTCGTTCGTTCATTCATTCATTCATCTTCATGTCAATGTGGGTGTGCGTTTAGCCCAACTGGGAACCAGAATGGTTTGTCCTTAGGTTCCATGTTGGCCCTACATATGGATGCCAACCAGGGTCAGTGATGGGCAGAGGTGTGAAGTAATGAAGTACAGATACTTCGTTATCTAACTACAGTAGAAATGTTGGTTATTCAAACTTTACTGGAGTAATTATAATTTTTTTAGCGACTTTTTACTTCTACTTCTTACATTTTCACATTAATTTTCAAATTATCTGAACTTTCTACTCCTTACATTTTAAAAATAACTCCAGCCATGGGCTAGAGGGGTATAATAAAGCCCTCCAGCATTGAGGAGCTGTGGAGCAGTGGAAGAGCTGTGTTCTCTGGAATGATAGTGGTGGTGCTCCATCCAGTACTTTTGAATGGGATGAGTTGGGGAGTTGGGGACGATGAGGTGGGGTGGTGATCATCATCATCCAACATTCTGTCCCCACTAACGCTCTTGTCGCTGAATGCAATCAATTCCTCACAGCAATCCTTCTCCTCCAAAATCTAGTAGAAAGCCTTTTCTTCCCTGGACAGTAGAGACAGCTACACAGCCCGCTGCCCACCCTTACCCAGCCCTACCGTCTGCAGAAGTGAAGAAGCGGAGGGGTTGCGAGCGTTGCCATGGTAACACAAACAAATTTTTGCAAATTTGGCCAATGATAGAGGGCTGTCAGTCAGGCATGTTCATTGGAATATTAAGACCACGCCCAGAGAGTGCACTTTGGGGATTTCTGAGGAGTGCGTTTTGGGGATTGATCATATTTCTGCTCTGTGTTTTCTATTGAAACGTTGCTGCACGCTTCACTGAACACCCGAGTTTAACATTATGCGTTAAGAGGTTATGATGTGATTAACACATCAGTATTGAGAAGGTGTCCTGAAAACGAACAACAGCCCAAAATAACCCCCAGCAGAAAGAGAAAGCAGCAGTAAATAATGGGATGGAAGACTTCCAGAGCTCAGCATTCATGTGGATTCCCCAGCTGCTGATAGACAGGTGGGAGAGAGAGCTCAGAGGAGCATGGGGCGAGGGGAGGGCTCTGGAGCTGCAGCATCAGCAGCAGTTTTTCCTAACGCTGACTGACACTGTAGCCTTTGGGCCCACAGTCCACTGTGCTGAGGAAGCACTAAAAACTTTCTGGTGCTGGTTGGCTGCCAGCGGCGCTGATCTGCACCTTCTGTAAGCTGGAGTGTCCAGCCCTGCCCAGACATCTGGCACTGTCACTCAGGCTCACACGTCCAGGACCAGACCTTTTGTATCTTGTTGAGTGCAGGAGACGAGCCCATTAATGCTGTTTGTCTAGGGAGCCGACAAGCAGTTATCATTAAAACACACACTGGAGCAGATTAGCCCCAGCTGTGTGCCGCCTTCTGTACTTCTGCTGGTCCTTCATCCTTGCCTTTCTATTTACCGGTCCTTAAAAGGCTACAAAGCTAGTTATTCTGAGGATTCTGAGATGTTTTAGGCAGCAGGATACTACTAAATACAGAAGACATACTACTCTACACTGCCAAAGTCCTCTCAGAAGAGAAGGGTCTTCAGTCTGGGTTTGAGGACAGCAAGCTGTTCGGACACCCAGGGGAAGTTCGTTCCACCACTTCGGTGCAGGACAGTAAAAAGTCTGGACGCTCGTCTTCCGTGGATCTTAAAGGATGGCGGGTCGAGCCGAGCCGTACTTGAAGCTGGAAGGGCTCTTGGTGCAGATCGGCTTTTGACCATCGCCATCAAGTACGGAGGGGCTGGCTGGTCCAGTCTTGGCTTTGTAGACCAGAGTCAGGGGTCTGAATCTGATGACCTGGGCAACAGCTACAGGAAGCCAGTAAAGAGAGAACTGCTGAACTTAGACACATTGAAGAGGAATTGACTCGACTGTCCAGGAAAGAAGGCTAGGCTTTCTACTAGATTTTGACCTTTTGACCATCGCCATCAAGAATGGAGGGACTGGCTGGTCCAGTCTTGGCTTTGTAGGCAAGAGTCAGGGGTTTGAATCTGATGACCTGGGCAGCAGCTATATAGTAAAGGTGGTCTCTTATTTTTTTCTGGAGCTGATATAGATTATAGACCTATCATAGTACCATATGGAAATCATTGAGGTCTCGAGTAAGGCTGAGCAGGCCATGCTATGCCACAGGTGCATGGGATCAGGGTGGTGTAGGGTGGTACTGTGGGGAGGCCCACGGGTCTTCCACCTCCTCACTGCCACATTGTAAGTAAGTAAATAAATAAATAAATAAATATACACAACAGCTGGGGTGCAATGCAGAGATAAGTGTAAATAAGTGCAAATGTGCAAAAAGTGATTGTGTCTCAAACAGGATGTGAGGTAGAATCATTTGCATTTGAACCCAGCATTAAAATGTGTGTCGTGAAGCTCCTTTGAATGGAAACATAGCTAGTGATTGAGTGTATCATAGCACAGAGATGTAAAACGTTTACTTTTAAAGTGAAAAATGGTCAGAAAGTGCCTCCAAAGGCCAGACAATGAGAAGAGCTTCCAATCTCATGTCTAATGACTTCAAACCAAACACTGTCGTAATGAATCTACAGCCTAATTTAAAGATGAATTGCCATTCTGACGCCACTCAGGTCATTCATCATCTTATAAAACTATCATTTCAGTGTCTTCAGCATATCGTATAGTGGCAGTATCTATTAATAGTGGTATATTTGTGAGTTAGACAGTAGAGGTTTGCACTCATTTGACAGACTCATTGGCATATCATTTCTCAGCACTTCAGCAGTTCTTTGCAGAAAACTTACTTTCAAGCAGGTAATTATTGTTTTGCTTGATAAATGGAAGGCACTTAGAGTTCCCACCGTCTCCTAGTCTAGTCTAAATGTGAATCTCAAGGAAATGGAGAAAAGAAAAAACATAAAAGCATGACTTTAGAAGATAGTCACAGTCAGTGTAAGTGATCAAATGTGAACCAATGGCAGTGTTCTGGTCAGGAAGTGGTATTTTAAAATATGCAATGAGGGTGGACCGCTCTGATTTAAACCCTGCAGAGCAAAGCAAGGCAATGTGGAGAGGGAGCTTTTAGCCTCAGGCCTGTACTTTGCCTTACATACAACAAACAGGGCTCTATCATAGAGAAGGGTTGGAGAGAGATATAGGAGGCACTTTTCATCAAATTAGTTTTGACAGGTCGTCTCGACCAATCAGATCATGCCACGTCATCAAGCCACGCCCCCTGCACGTCCCTCCCTCGACCAATCAAAAGCGTTTCACCGGTAAAGGTCCGAACCTAGACCATGATTCAGCAAAATATAGATATCCCTTCGGACATCTGTTACCCATTGCCACACCCATCCTGTGCCACGTGAGATAGAGACGGAGAGAGAGTTGATCAGAGATCTATAGACTTTTATTTATGAGTCAATCACATATTACACGCAATGGTTCGGTAACATCATTTAAAAAAAAGGTGACCGAGATACATACGATCGAGCAAATCAGAGTATGCAACGTCATAAGTCTCCACCCATTCATTCAACAGGCCCTGTAGGCCGAAGGATTTAAAGGGTCAGTGTTTGTGCGGCGGTTAGGGTTAGAAGATAGCCGTAATAATCATGGCTTCTGTCACAGATGCACCCAAAAAAATACGGCCGATCTTAGCAAGAACAAAAATGTGCTTGAAAGATACAGACACGATTTATGCGTGGCGTTTGTCTAACGGCTATTATTTCAGGTTCTATTTTGATCAAGAAAATGACAGAGTTGTGTGTGTACAGCGGGCAGACATCAAGTTTTGCGGATTTTTTTCCTTGCAACGCGATGAATGGCATACTTTCAAAAGACATTTTGGTTGTATGTATACATATATTACATTTAGACATTCGGATTGCAAAGTGATATTGTGGATCCTTTTTGTCACAGGTCATCAATAGCATTTTGTCATCATTATGACCTGCTACATCTTGTTGCCTGTGGATATTGTACATTCATTATTTAAATATTGCACAGGGCTTACCTGGAGTGGAGTCCCTCTTTTCCAGAGAAGTAACACATAACAGCACTTCCAGCTATAAGCACATTTTTGTTCTTGCTAAGATCGGCCGTATTTTTTTGGGTGCATCTGTGACAGAAGCCATGATTATTACGGCTATCTTCTAACCCTAACCGCCGCACAAACACTGACCCTTTAAATCCTTCGGCCTACAGGGCCTGTTGAATGAATGGGTGGAGACTTATGACGTTGCATACTCTGATTTGCTCGATCGTATGTATCTCGGTCACCTGATTGGGCGCCTTTTTTAAATGATGTTACCGAATCATTGCGTGTAATATGTGATTGACTCATAAATAAAAGTCTATAGATCTCTGATCAACTCTCTTTCCGTCTCTCTATCTCACGTGGCACAGGATGGGTGTGACAATGGGAACAGATGTCCGAAGGGATATCTATATTTTGCTGAATCAGGGTCTAGGTTCGTTCAGACCTTTTGACCCCGGCTAGGCTTCCCTTGTTTACACACACACACACACACACACACACACACACATACACATGGGCACAGGGGTGGGGGGGGTGTTTGAGTAACAGATGTTGAAAGGGACCTGTCAGATAAGTTTGATGAATCAGGGTCTGACTGAAGGTCTGGGGACTAGGATAGGAACAGCATTGGTATGTGAGAATGGATAACAGACCTGTCAAATAGTTTGATGAAAAGTGCCCAGCTATCCGATTGGACGGCAACACAATAGGCGGGACTTCTGTAAGGAGGGATATCCAGAAGGCGGGACTTCCAGTGAAAATGCACGCTTTTGATTGGTCGAGGGAGGGGCGTGCAGGGGGCGTGGCTTGATGACGTGGCATGATCTGATTGGTCGAGACGACCTGTCAAAACTAGTTTGATGAAAAGTGCCTCCTATATCTCTCTCTGGTTGGTAATAAAGGTTGCCTACATGGTAAACTGTATGGCCAAATGTTTGTGGACACCCCTTCTAACAAATGCATTCAGCATTCAGCTATGTTAAGGGTGTACTCACACTAGGCGGTCTCTACTGTGGCCGAGCCTCATCCAACATCCTGACTTCAGTACTCAATACTTTTGTCACTGAATGCAATCAAACCCTCACAGCAATGCTCCTCCAAAATCTAGTAGGAAGCCTTCTTTCTAGCAGAAACCTTGCTGGAATTTTTGAATGAGTTGGGGAGTTGGGGATGAGTTGGAATGGAGTGGTGATCATCCTGACATCCTGACCAACATCCTGACCTTATTAACACTCTTTTTGCTGATTGCAATCAAATCCTCACAGCAATGCTCCTCTGAAATCTAGTAGAAAGTCTTTTCTTCCCTGGACAGTAGAGACAGTTACTCCAACAACAAAGGCAGGGTGGACTCTTTTTAATGTCCTTGATTTCAGAAGAAACAATGAAAGAGCAGGTGTCCCAATACTTTTGTCTGTATTGTGTAATCTCATATCAATACACCTATATTTACACTCACACAATCTTGTAACTCCACATAAGATTTTGCTTTCCCTCCGCTTCAGACTAGACAGCAGTAGTCGAGCACAGACGGCCAGTGTCTATATCTGGCCGTGGCAGAAAGCTGTTTGGGTCATACGAAATATTATTTTAGAATAAGCCCACATAACAGGCTGCTCCGGAGGTGTGCTGTCCCTTGCGGATTCTCTTTTAGTGAGACAAGGTTTCATGCGGAATCTGCCGGTCACTCGGTCGAACACGGCTCCCATATGGAATATATATTAGTTCCCAGAATGTGTAAGAAATACAAAACCAAGCCAACAGAGCGTCTGGGGATCCACAAGTCGCTAGCCAGCGCTTGGTCCTGCAGATCCGGGCAGCATGAGCAAGAACAGGTGTAATGGCAGGTAGGTGGGATTTGAGGATGATCACCTTAAAACAATGACCAAGATGTCAGCAAACTCCTAACAGAGTGTGAGGAAGCATCAGATAAAAGTGGCCCAAATCAGACGTGTCTTCTTAATGTGGCCTGTATTAGCCTGAGTGCGTGGTCTAAGGTCCACAAACTCAGGTGTAGCGGATGGATGCTAGTGTTTCAGGGTGCTCCCATGTCTGTGTTACCTCCTGGCTCTCTCCTTTTAGTTAGGCTGTTATAATCAGACGTGCCGAGGTGTCAGCCGTACTCGGATACTGTACACGTTCTATGTGCTCCATTAATCCAAACAGAACCAATCGCATCTCTTTACCAAGTTTCTATGTTAGGAACTAATAATTGAAGTTTGACAGTTGGGCTTTTCTGCTACCCGCCTCAGACCAGCTGCCCATGTTTAAGCTACTGCTACTGCCTTAGGCTAGTTGTCTACCACTCATTACAGACTATATATTGTTATTATTATTATTATTAGTAGTAGTAGTAGTAGTAGTAGTAGTAATATTATTAATGATAATAATAATAATAATAATAACCATCATAATTACTTTCATTATTCTTACCATCACTACTATGACTACATCAGTGCACTACCTGAGCACAACAGTCAGATGTATGTAATAATATGGTGACTATCAAATTTATAAGTGGTTCAGACCAGAGGATTATTATTATTATTATTATTATTATTATTATTACATTATTATTATTATAAGCCATATTATTTAATTACTATTATGAACTAGTAATGTTATTACTATTTCTTTTGTTGCTATTATTATTATTAGTAGTAGTAGTAGTCTTATAAAGCATGTTTTTATATTATTACTAACATTGTTGTTGCTATTGCTATTATTATTATTATTATTATTATTAATAGTAGTAGTCTTATAAAGCATATTTGTTTTTAATATTATGAACTAATAATATTATTACTAACAGTGTAATTTTGATGTTGATGTTGTTGTTATTATTATTGTTGTTTTTGTTATAATTATTATTATAATCCATATTATTTTTATTACTATTATGAACTAGTAATATTATTACTAACACTGTTGTTGCTATTGTTATTATTATTGTTATTATTAGTATTATTAATAGCAGTAGTCCTATAAAGCATATTTGTTATTACTATTATGAACTAGTAATATTATTACTAACAATGTTGTTGTTGCTGATGTTATTATTAGTAGTATTAATATTATTATTATTATAAGACATTATTTTTATTACTATTGTAAACTAGTTATGTTGATTGCAACCGTCCAACTCAAATTCTCTCTTTCATCTGTTCGTCTGAAGAGGAGCACTAACCATCAGTGCGTTTACCTGCACCTAATAATCCAATAACTGTGGGAAATCAGATGTTGCCAGTAATCCGATCAGATAATGGGAAAACTCGGGGTTTACACAAGTCAGGTGATAACCTCATATCTACTTTGCAACCAGACAATAATCTCACATAGACACAAGACGTAAACTTCAAAGTTCCTGCATGAATTCTGACTGAATACGGAGTGAATTCTGGTACCACGTATGAAAGTGAAATGTCACGTGCAGTGTGTTTAGTGTTCACAGTGCCATGCAAATGACAAACCTCTGTCTCATATAAAGAAACAGATCCGATCTGGCCTGTTTTTACCTGCTGTGTAAATCGGCTCCAGAGTCTAAATGGAAATGTGCAGTTTAGACAAGCCTGGCCCACAAATGGCTGATAAAATGGTGAGCCACTCTGCTGCACCCTTTCAGTCCTGCCCATCAAAAAGCACTGGAAATGTACAGCAGGAGTGTTGCTTGATGTTGCCACTAATGTACGAGGTAAATTGGAGGGGGGGCCAGCAGACATTTTGGCAGATGACCAATGGTACCAACCTGCTTTTTACTAAGGTTGTATTCTTAGGGTTTCAGACCTAACAGGTTGCATTTAAAACAATACAAACCTTGGAAGTTGAAAGTCATAATCGAGTGTGT
This sequence comes from Salminus brasiliensis, assembly GCF_030463535.1. Taxonomy (NCBI): domain Eukaryota; kingdom Metazoa; phylum Chordata; class Actinopteri; order Characiformes; family Bryconidae; genus Salminus; species Salminus brasiliensis. Next base: position 48,207,138 of record NC_132880.1, on the reverse strand, counting down.
GTACCATTAGAAAGCAACTGTCAAATCCTTGGAACTCTAAGTCACCTTAAATCACGGTTGGCCACTATGCTGCACCCTTTTAGTCCTGCACATCAAAAAACACTAGGAATGTGGGACAGGACTGATGTCCCTTTTCTTCATCCTCAAGGAAAACGGAAGGGGATCCAGTGGACAACATTAATAGCGCTGCACCACTTTGGCAAATGACCCTACACTCTCAAGTACTTCAAGTCATGTTGCAAACGTAACCCGGTCCTGCAGATTTCTCCTGTACAACATCCGGAGAATTCGACCCTTCCTCTCTAGAGAGTCACCCAGGTGCTTGTTCAGTCTCTCCTCACTTCAAGACTTGACTACTGCAGCTCTCTTCTGGCTCTTCTGGCTTCTCCCTCTGCGCACCATCAGACCCCTGCAACTGATCCAGAATCCAAGACAAAGCCAAGACTGGACCAGCCAGCCCCTCCGTACTTGATGGCGATGGTCAAAAGCCTGATCTGCACCAAGAGCCCTTCCAGCTTCAAGTACGGCTCGGCTCGACCCGCCATCCTTTAAGATCCACGGAAGACGAGCGTCCAGACTTTTTACTGTCTTGCACCGAAGTGGAGGAACGAACTTCCCCTGAGTGTCCGAACAGCAGAGTCCAACGCTCGCTGTCCTCAAACCCCAGACTGAAGACCCTCCTCCTCTTCTGAGAGGACTTGGGTGAAGAGTAGAGTATTATGTTCTCCATATTGACTTGTGTTTAGTAGTTCTGGTGTCGTGACACATCCTGATGTCATCTTACAGAAGGACCACTTAGGACCCAAATCAGGGAGCAACCACCCAAAGCAGCTGCTTCCTAGGACAGATTTCATTTACAGCGTTAAGCATATTAGCAGTACGATGAGTATTGTACCAACTCATTCGGGGAGTATCAGTGCAAATCGCTAGAGGTTACACAACCGAACTCATTTCTCTTGACTGCATTAGCTATCACGCTACTAGTTAGCCAGTCGATGTAGCTAGCAGGCTACTAGTTACCACTAGTCGAGCTGATCCCCCTTCAAATGCATTAGCTAGCATACTACTGGTTAGCCAGCCCCCTCCCCCTCCCCTTCACAGTGTGTTTATCTAGTGGAAGTTATTTTTTATCGTATCCCAATTATCTGCTGATCTTGCACAAGATTCACAAAAATAGTAATTTAATAAAAAGGAAACAGCAAAACTGTCAAGAAAAGAACTAAAGTAATAAAAATATATATATTTCATTTATTTCAATAGTGAATGGACAATTAATCACGTGGACAATTTCACCCAGTGGAACAATCGGGAGAGATGATATGTCAGGGAGGATAGGATAGTGTGGCGCTATGGATAACACCACTACCGGCCAGTGAGCTCCCACACCAGCTCACTGGCCGGTAGGAGACTGTGGGAGACTGGGGTTCAATTCCTGGTCTGGGTGACTGTTGCGCTACACCAATAAGAGTCCTTGGGCAAGACTCCTAACACTACATTGGCCCACCTCTGTAATACGAGAAACCTTGTAAGTCACTCTGGATAAGAGCGTCAGATAAATGCTGTAAATGTAATGTAAAGATAACTGTTGCTAACATTTGTTAGCATGCTAACACACACTAAAGAAACTAACTAGCTGGATAGCGGATAGCAAGTGCACGATAGCTAGCTTTACCTGCTGGTATGAGCTGTATATGCCAATGACAATATTATCTCTTAACTTGAGCTAATATGTGATTCACATTTAATAAATAAAAGTAAATAGTGACGCTTTATCCAGATAAAAATTTATTATAATGATAAAAATATATTTCCATACATTTTAATCTGGTATATAAGTACGACAGCTGCGTGAAGATATGGACAATTAATCACATGCACGATTTTAACCAATAGAACTTTTGGGGGGGTAGGATAGGATGTGTCCAGGGGGGATAGTATGTATAGTAATGGCAACTAGGTAGTAGAACATGAGAATAGCATTACACCTGCACAGATGCTCTTTTAAGACACCTTGAAAGTCAGCAAACTCCCACAGCCACTGTCAACTCTTTGGAGCTCCAGTGTCTAGTGGGAAATGCCCACAAATGGCTGATAAAACCACTCTGGACCACTCTGCTGCCCCCTTTAAGGCCCGCTCATCTAAAAACACCAGACAATGTAGGACAGGGAGGATGTTGCCCCATGTTTACTTCATCCAGGAGGAGAATGAGAGTGGACCCAGTGGACAAGATTAGAATAAATGACCTATAGGAGAAAGGTACTCAACTGTACCTTTCAGAGTCTATTGCTTGTCACTGCGGTGGAACCATAACATCTTCAGTACCTCCAGGGTGATCAGTCGCCCCTTAAATAGGCTGGGTTTGGGGAAATTGGGTCAGAAATACAAAACCAAGCTTCTGAGGATACAGGAGGTCCGGCAGATCCCGGCAGCATGGAGAAAGGAAGATGTACTGTTAGGATGGTGGTACAGCTGCTCAGATGGTCTTAAAATGTCAATGCCTTGAAAGTCGAGGGAAGGAACTGTCCACTTCTTGGTCGCCTGCAGAGATTTGGAGATCTGATTAGAAATAGAGCCTTATTTTAATCAGATATCCCACTTAATCTCTAAAGTACAGTCTAATGCAGAGATTCCACAGTTTCGGTTGTGGAGGGTCAGGGTCAGGTTCAATGGTTTTCCTGCTTAGACAAACCTCCAGAACCTCCAGAACCTCCAGAAGTGAAGAACCCTTGTCTAAATATTTTCTGAACCTGTGTGAGTGGAAACAGTTTAACCTCGTAATGATAAAACTTGCTGAAATGAAATATAATAGATTTCCTACAAGCTTCTGAACTCAAAGCTACACTGCCCTCTATTGAGCATTTTACCTTAGTGCACTTTAAGACACACCTGTCAGCTTTAAACCTTTCTTTATTCTTTACAAAAAAAAGTCCAGATTTATTATTATGATTAATAAATGACCAGAATTCATAATAAAATAAAATTGATGATTCCAGCATTTCAGACATGTCTGAATCTTAAAGGTATGTTCAATCTGAAGCAAAATGTTGGGCATCCCTTTGCAAATTGCACATTTTGTTAGTTTTCTGAGTGTAAATAAGTGAATAAATGCTCTGCAGGAAACAAACTTAAATATGAACATTTTCTGCACATTTTAGTCGCAATTATTATTATTTTACTGAATTTATTACAGTTAAAAAAACATATTTAATGTGCCATTACTTTTGCACACACCACATTTAATATTCAATCAATAAACCTATTAATTAATTATGCTTTAGAATGTGTAGAAGGTTATCTCTGAACTACAGTTATTAGAGTTATGTAATAACTTAAAGATTGGGAGAAGGACCACGCCTCCCAGACTCCTCCTCTTCATTACTATGCACTATACAGCTGCCCCTCTCCTTCCCCTGACGGAAATTCGCACCCCTCTGCCGCCCCTGCTCATCCCGATGGTCTAGATTTATCCATCCTCTGCCCGGCAAGGCACATCTCAACTGTGTATCAACACCTACAACACCTGCTTTTGCCATGGTGAAGGTTGTGAGATACACTATATGGACAAAAGTATTGGGACACACCTCTTAATCATTGAATCCTGGTATCTCTTTCAGTCCTATTGCCACAGGTGTATAAAATCAAGCCCCTAGCCCTGCAGTCTGCCTTTCTTACCGACATCAGTGAAAGAACAGGAGGTTCTGAAGAGCTCACTGAACTCCAGCGTGGTTCTGTATGTAATAGGAGACACCGCTGCACCACCAACAACAAGTCAGCTGGTGAAATTTAGACCTTCCCTCCTAGATCTTCCTCCATCAGCTGTGAGTGGTGTTATTACTGAACAGTGGAAGAGTTTAGGAGGAACAGCTCACAGAGAGCAGCTCAGTGTCCACTGAGTGTCTGTCAGACCAGGTAAAGTTACAGAGCGGGGTCAGGGCCGAGTGCTGAGCTCAGAGCAGAGTGGAGAAAAGCCTCCAACTGACTCAATAACTGCAGCAGAGCTCCAGACCTGCTGCTGCTGGTAGAGCTTAGAGTAAAGGGGGACCAGCTCCTTATTAATAATGCCTATGGGTTTAGAATGGGGGGTCATAAAAGCTCCTGTAGGTGTCCCAATACTTTTGTCTAGCATTGTCATTCCAAACATTTAATGTGAGAGGTAATGTTAGCAAAAGTGTAGTAGATATAGTTCCAGGGGAGCTTGTTTGGGGAGAGACTGAATGGAGTACCGTGCCTTTCTCTCAATCGTGTTCCAAAGTTCACATCCATCTGCTTTAAATGTGGGCGTCCCTGTCCAAATGTTGCTATCTCTTGGAACAAGTCCAAGTCTGGGGATTATTGGAAGTCCAATGCAAAGAAGAAAAAAAGAGCAAAATGAAAGTTTGACCACTCCGTCTGTTTGCTGTGCTGGAGAGTGTGTTAGATTAAGAATGGTATTTGTCCTTCGTTGAGGAGGACTAAATTCCACAGTCAGCTTTTTGTTGTCCAATCCCCTTCCTTTAGCAACCACATTTATCAAAAACAGAGCCCCAGTCACTGCAAATGCAGCTGTAGTCAAATTCAGTTCATAATCTACACGATTAGATAAAAGTATTGGGACACCTACTCATTCACTGTTTCTTCTGAAATCAATATTAGTATTACAAAGAGCTGATCCTTCTTCTTTTGGAGTAACTGTCTCTACTGTCCAGGGAAGAAGGGGATTTCTACTAGATTTTGAAGGAGAGCCTTGCTGTAAGGATTTGATTGTATTCAGCGACAGAAGCAATAGTGAGGTCAGGCTGTTCCCCAACTCATCCTAAAAGTACTGGATGGAGCTCCACCATCAATCATTCCAGAGAAGAAGAACACAGTTCTTCTTCCATTGCTCCACAGCTCCTCAATGCTGGGGGCTTTAAACCCCTCTCTATAGCCCACGCCTGGCATTATTAGGCAGCATGGTGTTAATGGGGTCATGTGTATTATCTTCTCCAGAGAGTCCTATTGTATTTATTGTTTATTTTCCACAGGGACTAGACAAGCTGTGTAAACAAGTATGTGTATGCATTTGCACATCTATGTCATTCATTAGAAGGGGTGTCCACAAATATTTGGACACATAGTGCAAGTTAGCTTCTTAAGTGGAACCAAGTAGAAACCATGTCACCTGGTTTATTGCAAATCCTCTACTAGTACTAAACAAAGAACGGTCAATGCCTGATCACACAGGTTCTTTGGGAGACTTTTGGTTCTGTAAAGAACCACGGTTGTAATATTGTGAGTGTGAAGAACTCTGTGTAGCACGGTTACAGCTAACATGAAAACACAGCCGTTTGCCTTCCAGCGTGGGCGTGAAGAGGTTAACTCTGTTGCCTGTGCTCTGTGGGTCTGGCTTTATCTGGAGTGAAATAAGGCCAGAGGCAAGCTAGCCTTTTCACACACACATGCCACCCTTCCAGTGAAAGCCTGTCGGACTGCCTGAAACTACAGAGAGAACAGGTAAGACTTCTACAGACTGCCTCAAACGACACAGGACAAAGCTCTTGTTTGAAATAGCCAGAGAATAGATAAGACAGTCCATTGATTTGCTTGTGGAATTCAAAGCTGGACATGCAAAGGTCGGGTAGCTGAATGGGAAAGGTCTAAAGCCTGTGGAGGACTCTCTAGACTCTCCTAGGCAACGATCATATGATGTCCTGTGTCCCTTTTTAGAGCCGATATCCCGTTCATCATTCGCCTTCTGTGCCCTAATAGGGATGCAGTCCTCTGCGCTGCTGTTGTTATGGGCACTGGGAGCACCGTTGGTGTGGGCAGAGGAAGCAAAGCCCACAGAGGAACCCATTCCCTGCTCCAAGGCCTGCACCTGTCTCATTGACGACTACACCTCAGAGCTCAGCGTCTACTGCAGCACCCGGAACCTGACGCAAGCTCCTCCCGACATCCCCGCATCCACGCGATCTTTATGGCTGGACGGAAACCTGTTCACCACCCTGCCAGCAGACTCCTTCAAAAATCTGAGCAATTTGGACTTCCTGAATCTCCAAAGCGGCCAGCTGACCAGCCTCGACTCCCAGGTCTTCAAACGACTGCACGCGCTTGCTCACCTGCACCTGGAGCGAAACAGCATCCGCTCGTTGCCCGCTACCGTCTTCCAAAGCACCCCCAACATAGCTACGCTCAACCTCCACAACAACCAGCTGTCACGGATCGAAGAGAAGCTGTTCGCCGGACTCTCTCATATGTGGTTGCTGAATCTGGGGTGGAACTCCCTTTCGGTTCTACCAGAAACTGGATTTCAGGAGCTCCACAGCTTGCGAGAGTTGGTGCTTGCCGGGAATCGCTTGGCTTACCTTCAGCCTCAGCTGCTTCAGGGTCTCACGGAGCTAAAGGAGCTGGATCTAAGTGGAAACCAGCTGAGAGTTATCAAAGCAAATGTGTTCCTGAAACTTCCCAAGGTGCAGAAGCTTTACCTCGCCCAGAACCAGATCACGACAGTGGCACCTAGAGCGTTCATAGGCATGAAATCCTTGAGATGGCTGGATCTGAGCAGAAATCGACTCTCCGTTCTCCATGACGAGACCTTCCTTGGTCTGCACAGCCTGCACGTCCTCCGACTGTCAAACAACTCGATAAACAGCCTGCGGCCGGGCACCTTCCGTGACCTGCAGTATCTCGAAGAGCTCGACTTGTGCCACAACCAGGTCCGAGGCTTGGGAGAGAGGGTTTTCGAAGGCTTAAGCCACTTGGAGGTGCTCAGTTTAGAACACAACAAGCTGCAAGAGGCTCGAATGGGAACCTTCATGGGCCTTAGTCACCTGGCAGTGATTAAGCTCACTGGGAGCTGTTTCCGAACCCTCCCAGACCAGGTTTTCAAAGGCCTGTCAAAGCTGCACAGCATGCATCTCGACAAAGGATGTCTGACCAAAGTGTCCACCCAAGGTTTCAGCGGTCTGACAGGCCTACGCCGGCTTTTCCTCCAACACAACAACATCTCTGTGCTGGACCGCCAGAGTTTCGTGGAGCTCCAAGGGTTGCAGCAGCTTGACCTGAGGTTCAATAAACTGACAACCCTCTCCTCTCACTCCTTCTATGGCCTAAAGACTCTCGATTACCTTCTTCTGTCCAACAACCTTGTCCGTCACTTTCCTTCAGAGGTTCTCCTACCACTGCAGCACCTGTCCTGGCTGGACGTCTCTGGGAATAAGCTGGAGGTCCTTCTCAACGCAACATTGTTCATGCTGCCACGGCTGCGCTACCTTAACCTGAAGGACAACTCGCTGAGCACCCTTCCTCCTTCTGTTCCCGGTGGCTTAGACCAACTTTGGCTCTCTGGGAACAACTGGAAATGTGACTGCAGCGCTAAACCTTTTAGGGATTTCAGCTTGCAGAAGCCACACGTGGTTCCCCGGCAGGTGGAGACCCTGGCCGAGGGTGAGGAGCCCCACACGCTTATCACGATCTATAATAACATCACGTGCATCAGCCCGCCCAGCCTTGCTGGGGTAGACCTGCGGGATGTCAACAGCGAACACTTCAAGGACTGTTAAGTCTAAATGCTATTGCAAACATGAAAAGTTACACTGCAGAAAAATGATATTTTAGCAAGTGAAATGATTAGTCTGAATACACTATATGGACAAAAGTATTGGGACACCTGTTCATTCGTTGTTTCTTCTGAAATCAAGGGTATTAAATAGAGCTGATCCAGCTTTTGGTTTTGTTGGAGTAACTGTCTCTACTGTCCAGGGAGGAAAAGGCTTTCTACTAAATTTTGGAGGAGCATTGCTGTGAGGATTTGATTTGATTGCATTAAGGCAGAAAGGCGTTAGTGAGGTCAGGATGTTGGATGATGATCACCACCACCCCACCTCATTATCCCCAACTCTAAAGCCAACTCATCCCAGAAGTACTGGATGAAGCTCCACCATCCATCATTCCAGAGAACACAGTACTTCCACTGCTCCACAGCTTCTCAATGATGGGGGGCTTTATACCCCTCTACCTAGTCCACTCCTGGCGTTAGGCAGCATGGTGCCAATAGGGTCCAGAGAGTCCTATTCTATTGGCAGTACTTCTCTACAAGGACTAGACAAGCTGTGTGTGTATGTGTGTGTGTGCACATTTGCACATCTGTGTCAGCAATGGGTGCAACTTAAAGTAGCGGAATGTATTCATTAAAACGGGTGTCCATAAATATTTGGACATATAGTGTATCTGATATTTCACATTTTGAGGTTGTTGTAGGAATATTAAAAGATTACGTCTTATGCATATGTAAGAAATGTCTAGATATAAGTCATTTTATCTACTTGAAAGTGATGTTTTATCGCATCTGCAGATTATTTCATGTATTTAAAATAAACTAATACTGTAGAAAATAATAAATATATAAATAAATGTAGGTAAAATTTATATGAGCTAAAATATTCTTACAACAGATGATCTCACTTACTAAGATGCCATTTTTTTGCGGTGTATTATTATGATCAGTTGTGAATATTCAAATTTCCTGTCTCTATAACTGTCCTATCTTCTCATGAACTGCAGATTTGATCTCATGAGCCTAATTTTGGTGTTTCAGGGCAAGCATTATCCTGGTCAGACTCTTATAACTCTTCAAATCAACAGTCATGGAACTGACGATCATGATTTACAGCATGTCCGTGTACATCACAGGCAAGTTTGTGGCTTCGGCCTACTTCAAATAAAGACGACCGTGTAAGAGAGTTCCCAGTGACGAGTCTCATGTTATGGGTCCTACATGCTTTTTTTGCTCCCATATGGGTCCTTATCACAACACTTGCTTCCCTCTTGCTTAATCATTATCAGCGATGGCGGACACAGCATCTCATTGGCTGCCTCTCGGGGGTTATGTGTACTCACAGTGGTTTTTACTGAAAATGCTTTTCATCAGGCAGGCTAAAGTAAGGGTGGACTGTGGGCTCATGCTCGGGATTCATTATTTTAGGATTAATGTGGGATTAAAGTATTTCACATGAACTCCTTTAGTGAGCAACTGCTCACCAAACAGTCGGTGTATCTTTCAGAATAAACAGATTGTGTTTGGTTTTGTTCTCTAAATAAATATTACAGAGCGCGAGAGGCAGAACCACGGGTACGACATGCCGAGGTCCAAAGACGTGTAGGTTTATGTTCCCAAAACAGTCATTTTTAATTCACCCCAGCCTCGCTTTGCTCTTTGGTGAACATTAATATATTTAAATATATTTAAAATATAGAAATAAATACAAAATATACCTTTTCTAAATATACAGAAGATTTGACACCCGTAGCAACTAGAGATTGAATATATTTTCATAATTTATCAATTTCTAACTTAAAAAGTGTATAAATCTATTTAGCCAGATCCACCAATTAGCCATAACATTAATACCACCTGCCTAATATTGAGTAGGTCCCCCTTGTGCTGAGCATTCAAAGCATGGACTCCACTGCTGTGGTATCTGGCACCAAGACTAGCAAGCATTAGCAGCAGATCCTTTAAGACGTCCTGTAAGTTGTGAGGTGGGTGGGGCCTACATTAGCATCCATGAGTCTTGGGCACCCATGACCCTGCAACTGGTTCACAGGTTATGAATATTACAGAGTGCGAGAGGCAGAACGACGAGTATATCATGCCGAGATCCAAAGACGTGCAGGTTTATGTTCCCAAAACAGTCATTTTTAATTCACGCCAGCCTCGCTTTGCACTTTAATATATTTAAATACATTTAAATTATAGAAATTAGAAAATTCATTTTCAAAAAATATACTTTTTCTAAATATACAGAAAATTTGACACCCGTAGCAACTAGAGATTGAATATATTTTCATAATTTATCCATTTTTCTAAGTGTATATCATAAGGCCTGCAGGTTTATGTTCCCAAAACAGTCATTTTAATTCACGCCAGCCTCGCTTTGCACTTTGGTGGACTTTAATATATTTAAATTAGAGAAATGAGAAAATTCATTTTTCAAAAAATTTGACATGCGTATCAATTAGAGATATCATAATTTATCAATTTCTAAATTAAAAAGTGTAAAAATCAATTTAGCCAGATCCACCAATTAGCCATTAGGAACTTGGGTTTACAAACCCAGAAACTAAGGCTTTAATCCAGAGATCTTCAGGAGAAGTCGGTGGAGCACAATCTGTAGAAAAAGAAGGATGGGTGCTTACGCAACCCGTGCTGGTTTTATCATTCCAGGTGAGTTGAACTGTACGCTTCACTCGCCAGCTTCATACAGAGAGCCACTGTTCTGAAAAATAGCACTGTTTCTCTGGAGAACTTGGATCTGGATCAGATCCTTCATTCTCTGCAGCAACAACACTGGCCATCGCAAAGACGCCAGTGAACAAGGAGAGCCATTGCTGGTTCAACCACTGAAATCTCCAGGTCTGATTTCTGACTGTACTTTGGCCTTGTCATTATATCAATCTTAAATTTACAGTGCAAATTCAATCAAATAGCGACTTTTTGGATGACTGTCCACTCACTTTATGAGATTAAGAAAAAAAGAATGCATAGATTGGATTAAAAATAAGATCAAAAGTATGATAATTACATAAAAAGAAAATATACAATATATAGAAGGTATACGGTTTAAAGCCAAGCTATAAATAATCAGATTTGTAAGACTCTGTAGAAAGTCCAGTAAAATGTCCAATGTACAATGTCTGATCAGCCATAACATTAATACCACCTGCCCATGAGTAGGCCCCTTCTTGTGCTGCCATGACAAATCAGACTACTCCAGGCATGGACCCCACAAGACCTCTGAAGGCGTAAAGTCCTGTAAGTTGTGACGTGGAGCCTTCACAAGCATCAACGACCCCGTTTGCACCTGGTCACTTCGTGAGCATCAGGATCATGGATCTGGATGAGGCCGAGCCACGTACCAGCGCACCCGAGACGCACTGAAACCAGATCCAAATCTGATCACTCAAACCCCTTCAGGACGAGAACTGAGACGCACTGGAGACACGCACGGTCTGACTGACCGGAGACGCATTTGACTACCGAGTGTAAGCACATGTGGCCAAAATCAAGACCTATCAAGATACTAGTCCTATGACTTGCCAGGACGTCCATGACCCTGATGGTCACCGGTTGGAGCTCTTTTGGTAGGTACTGACCACTGCACACCAAAAAAAAAACCCAAAAAACCTGCCTGATGTTCTGACTCAGTCGTCTAGAACATCACAGTTCGGTTCTTGTCAAAGTGAACCGACTGCTCACTTAGTATGTGTAGCAATGAAGTATATTTCACTTCTCTTGTCAGTGGTGCTAATGTTGTGGCTGATCGATGTATTTGTGTGTAAGTAAGAAGCCCTGAAAACTGGACAAATATATTTGATCATATTGAGGGAAACTGCATCCTAAGAACAGCAGTAGTGTCTGTATTGATTGTTGATCATCAAGCAGAACCACCAGCAGCTGTTTGTTACACATCCTCATGCCCTACTGACCCACTGATGCAAGGTCCATCCACTGAAAGGATGGAACACATACAGCCGGACGTTCCCAGAAATAATAGGTCTGCACTCACGGACTTCAGTCTTTCAGTCCGATAGCCTAAAAAGTTCTCATTAAAAATAAATAAACATTATTTATTTTCTAAATGAGCTGCAGCTGATTTAAAGCCAGGCGTGGGCCTAGAGGGGTATAAAGCCCCCCAGCATTGAGCTGTGGAGCAGTAGAACTGTATTCTCTGGAATGATGGATAGTGGAACTCCATCCAGTACTTTTGGGATGAGTTGGGGATGAAGTGAGGTGAGATCATTCATCATCCCGATCTGACTGACGCTCTTGTTGCTGAATGCAATCAAATCCTCACAGCAATGCTCCTCCAATATCTAGTAGAAAGTCTTCTTCTCTGGACTGTAGAGACAGATACTCCAAAACAGCAGGATCAGCTCTTTTTAATAGCCTTGATTTTGGAAAAACTAATGAATGAGCAGATGTCCCAATACTTTTGTCCATGCAGTGTATGTTTAAATGCATTTCTATGTTAATCTACATATCTATCTTTACTACATTTAACCATTTTAAAGTCTTCAAATAGCATCAAAAAAGTGTTTGAAAATTGTACATGGGGTGTTTTTATTCGACCAATGATTTAAAAAGAAAAATAAATAAATAACATTTTAAATACATGACCTTTATTTTGTATCATATTTGAAACATCAGGAATTTACTGCCCCTAGTTTTTTTTTTTAACAAACTAAAACACATAGAAGCCATATTTATTTTATTCATCATATTCTAAAATAAATTTTACTCAAGTCATTTCTTAAAAAGCTTCAAAATCTATATGTATTTTTCTAGTGTGTGCACTTCACAGATAATCCACCAGGTGGCAGAAAGCATGTGTCTGATAATATTTTCTTGTTAATGTAATGAATTGTAATTTTCTTTATTTTTTTATTTATAATTTACTTTGTATTTGTTATATTCTCATTCATTCTAATACTATTTAATAAGCATTCAGATAATTAATAGTGATTCATTATTTAATTATCACACTGATGTTGCAGAGGCAATACACAAGGCTGTGTACAGTGGTTAGATCTAAGGGTAAGGTTAGGGTTAGATCTAAGAGTAAGGATATGGGTAATGTTAGGGTTAGATCTAAGGGTAAGGATATGGGTAATGTTAGGGTTAGATCTAAGGGTAAGGATGAGGGTTAGATCTAAGGGTAAGGATATGGGTAAGGTTAGGGTTAGATCTAAGAGTAAGGATATGGGTAAGGTTAGGGTTAGATCTAAGGGTAAGGATATGGGTAATGTTAGGGTTAGATCTAAGGGTAAGGATGAGGGTTAGATCTAAGGGTAAGGATATGGGTAAGGTTAGGGTTAGATCTAAGAGTAAGGATGAGGGTTAGATCTAAGGGTAAGGTTAGGGTAATGTTAGGGTTAGATCTAAGAGTAAGGATGAGGGTTAGATCTAAGGGTAAGGTTAGGGTAATGTTAGGGTTAGATCTAAGGGTAAGGTTAGGGTAATGTTAGGGTTAGATCTAAGAGTAAGGATGAGGGTTAGATCTAAGGGTAAGGTTAGGGTAATGTTAGGGTTAGATCTAAGGGTAAGGATATGGGTAAGGTTAGGGTTAGATCTAAGAGTAAGGATGAGGGTTAGATCTAAGGGTAAGGTTAGGGTAATGTTAGGGTTAGATCTAAGGGTAATGTTAGGGTTAGATCTAAGAGTAAGGATAAGGGTAAGGTTAGAGTTAAGGTTACAATCAATCGACTCAGTTGAATGTTAGATGAATGTCAGGTGAGCATCTACGAGGTGTCTACACTGGACCATCCAAATAAAATACCACAGCTTTAATAGAAACAAACATGAATTTGGTGCAAATCTATTTTTTGGGGGGGTTGTTTATGAAATTAACACAAAATTAAATTCATAAACAGATTCAGATATATACTTACAGCACACCTAATACTTGGTTAAATGTCCTTTAACGAATTGCACCCTGACAAGGCGCTATTGGTAGCCACCAATAAGCTTCTGGCAGAATTCTGGTTGGATGTTTAACTGCTCAAGCTTCTTGCCAGAACTCAATTTTGGCACGAAACTGACTTTTAAGCTCAGTCCACATGTTTTTGATAAGGTTAAGGTCCGGACTTTCCAAAAAGGTTAATGTCAACCTGCCTTATCCATTCCACAACCTCCTGATACGTGTTTGGGGTCACTGTCCTGCTGGAACACCCAGTTGTGTAGTAGGTGATGTGTTCCTGCTTGTATCTCCGTTGGCTGTGCCGTGCTGTTACAGCTACCAGCTGATGGGGCTACAGAGAGTTCAGACCTCCATCAGGCGAGCCTCATCTCTGGGCCTCACCTCAGAGCAGGTAATCGATTTCTAGCACCTGAGCAAGCTTCTCATGAATGCGTAGCTGTGCGTATCTGACTGAGAGAGGCAGGCGGCTACAGTGATAGAGATCGTGTTTGTCACATCCCATCTCGTCTGGCTGTGTTAGACATCAGCGTTCTGTCGCGCACCCTCAGAGTTTCTGGATGGAAGGCAGCTTGAACTCCATTCTCATTGTCTGGTGCTGCTGCTGAGGAGAGACAGCGGGCCGCTCCACTGTGCCAGCCTGTGTACAGGTGCATGCCCCACACACAGGGTCATTAAATGGGTCATGTGTTGAGGTCTTCTAGCTCAAGCTCTGTACACTGTGTGCACATCATCCTTTTTATACATGTTGTCCTACTCCAAGCTCTATAGAAAGTCAACTACCAATCAAGTAAATCAGGTGATGTGCATCTCTGTAATGAGAAGGGGTGTGGTCTAATGACATCAACACCCTATATAAGTGGGGCTGAATTATTAGGCAACTTCCTTTCCTTTGGCAAAATGGGTCAGAAGAGAGATCTGATGGACTCTGAAAATTAAAAAATTGTGAGATGTCTTGCAGAGGGATGCAGCAGTCTTGAAATTGCCAAACTTTTGAAGTGTGATCACCGAACAATCAAGCGTTTCATGGCAAATAGCCAACAGGGCCGCAAGAAACGTGTTGACCAAAAAAGGTGCAAAATAACTGCCCATGAATTGAGGAAAATCAAGCGTGAAGCTGCCAAGATGCCATTTGCCACCAGTTTTGCCATATTTCAGAGCTGCGACGTTACTGGAGTATCAAAAAGCACAAGGTGTGCGAATCCTCAGGGACATGGCCAAGGTAAGGAAGGCTGAAAAACGACCACCTTTGAACAAGAAACATAAGATAAAACCTCAAGACTGGGCCAAGAAATATCTTCAGACTGATTTTTTCTAAGGTTTTATGGACTGATGAAATGCGAGTGACTCTTGATGGGCCTGATGGATGGGCCCGAGGCTGGATCAGTAAAGGGCAGAGAGCTCCACTCCGACTCAGACGCCAGCAAGGTGGAGGTGGGGTACTGGTATGGGCTGGTATCATCAAAGATGAACTTGTGGGACCTTTTCGGGTTGAGGATGGAGTGAAGCTCAACTCCCAGACCTACTGCCAGTTTCTGGAGGACACCTTCTTCAAGCAGTGCTACAGAAAGGAGTCGGTATCGTTCAAGAAAAACATGATTTCCATGCAGGACAATGCTCCATCACATGCATCCAAATACTCCACAGCGTGGCTGGCCAGTAAGGGTGGTGACATGGCCCCCTTGTTCACCTGATCTGAACCCCATAGAGAACCTGTGGTCCCTCATTAAATGTGAGATCTACAGGGAGGGAAAACAGTACACCTCTCTGAACAGTGTCTGGGAGGCTGTGGTGTCTGCTGCACGCAATGTTGATCGTAAACAGATCAGACTGACAGAATCTCTGGATGGAAGGCTTTTGAGTGTCATGGTAAAGAAAGGTGGCTGTATTGGTCACTGATTTGTTTTTGAATGTCAGAAATGTTTATTTCTAAATTGTTATATTGGTTTATCTGGTGAAAATAAACAAGTGAGATGGGGATATATTTGTTTTTTATTAAGTTGCCTAATAATTCTGCACAGTAATGGTTACCTGCACAAACAGATATCCTCCTAAGATACCTCAAATACAACTTGCCTAATAATTCTGCACACACTGTACATGATCATGTGATCAATTTTCCAAATGTGACTGATGCACTATATGTCCAAATGTTTGTGGACAACCCTTCACACTAGTCCCTGTAGAGAAATACTGCCAATAGAATAGGACTCTCTGGAGCAGATAAACAATGCCAGGTGTGGGCTTGAAGAGTATAAAGCCCCCAGCATTTAGTGTGTTCTCTGGAATGCTGGATGGTGCTTCATCTAATACGTTTGGGATGAGTTGTGGAGTTGGGGATGATGAAGTGGAATGGTAATCGTCCAACATCGTCATCATCATCAAATCCTCACAGCAGTGCTCCACCAAAATCTAGTAGAAGGCCTTCTTCTCTGGAGAGTAGAGATAACAGTTACTCCAACAAAAGCAGGATCAGCTCTTTTTTTAATACCCTTGATTTCAGAAGAAACAATGAATGAGCAGGCGTCCCAATACTTTTGTCATTTTAATGTATCATGAGAAGAAGTTGCGCATTTTGGTTTTCTTTCTATTCTAAACTATTAATTAGCCATGGGTCAGTCAGAGAAACAGTAACAGTAGCATTAGCACCACAGAAATCTTTTGGAGGCCCTTGCCGCCTGGCTACAGGTGCAACCGTTGTCTTGCATATCCAGAACCAGAACAAATTCTAATGTGAATTAAGACCAAAGACAAGTTAAATAGTGGCACGAAAAATTCTATTTTTACCGGCAGTCGATGCAAAGTTTTCTATGAGCTACGACAGCAGCTTTATTAAATTATACTGAATTAATTTCTCCTTTTCTGAAGGTCTGATGAACGAAGGCCTGGTCTGAATGCTCCGAGCCAGACTGGCAGGTGATGCTCAACTAGCGCCAGCCCTCTTCTTTCATGCTGTGCCTTATACGGAGAACCTCTTCAACCTCCTCGGTGCGCAAGAACTCGCACGTCAGCGTGATCTGTGTGCTGATGGAGAACATACTGATATGCTGTAGGCGGGCTCATGTGGACAGTGCCAGACTGCAGCCGCGTGATCCTGTCCAACCCCAGGTATCCCTCCTGCGGCGAGATGGAGCAGATTGGGATTCTCGCACTGACCGGTCACGACATTATGGAGAAGAGCAGGAGTCTGCTTCACAGGATCCTCAGGGGGATGTAGCAGGTGTGTCGAGTACCATAGATGTCTATCTATAATCTGTAGAATCACCTTTTATAATGTTGGACATAAACTGATCGAACTTCCTATAAATTCCTTAATAGTTCACAAGTCTATGACACGTCTTCACAACCGTCCACCACCCCGTCACATCCCTTTAACCCTGTCAAATCTCTCTTTCCTGGCTCCACTTCTCAGAGAGGGGGGACTGGCTTCCTACAACAAGCAGAAGACACCTGAACTCCGGCCCACAGTTTCCCCCCTTCTGGTCAGTCTCCTCCCTAAGCATCATATGCTGAGGAATAGGTTCAGATTAGCCAAAAGTTGCTTATCTGGGTGTTAAATGTTCTTTAAAAGTATCTAAGTAGAAAATGTTCATACTTTTACTGCATCAGTGTCTGTTTGCATGTAGTCTAATGTTGTTATTATTATTATTAGTAGTAGTAATATTCAGACCTGTAAACAGTACTACAGCCCCAGACTTGAGTACAGGTAAAGTACAGGTACATTTACATTTACATTTACAGCATTTAGCAGACGCTCCTCTCCAGTGCTTTGCTATTTACCCAAGAAAACCTCAGCTAGTTAGAATAGACTAATAGTTTAAAGATCCTCTAATCTTTAGACTCTACTAAACACAAATCAGTAAGGTGACCCTAATACTCTGCTATTCGCCCAAGTACTCTCAGAAGAGGAGGGTCTTCAGTCTGGGTTTGAGGACAGCGAGCGCTGGACTCTGCTGTTCGGACACCCAGGGGAAGCTCGTTCCACCACTTCGGTGCAGGACAGAAAAAAGTCTGGACGCTCGTCTTCCGTGGATCTTGTATACAGCACTAGAGCCTCAGACTGGAGTAAAAGTACAGGAGCTCTCTCAGAAAAGTGACTTGAGTAGAAGTAGGAGTGTCTTTAAGCTCCAGACTTAAGTGGTAGTACTAAAGTACTCAACATTTCATACTTAAGTACTGGAAGTAGTTTAGTATTCTAAAAAGTACTACTTAAGTACTGAAAGTAAAAGTACAGTACTGTGTTCTGTAGTTCTTACAGAGAGCAGTCAAAAGTTTGGGTATCAGTGTTTCTAGTAGTTCAGATGCTCAGACTTAAGGCCTGTCTCAGTTCCTCTGGCTGTAGTAGAAGGACAGGACTGTAGAAGACAGAGTTCATGACCACGAGTCTTCAGTTCACTCTCTAAACAAACTCGCCCAAAAGAGAGAGAGAGAGAGCTGAACAGACCTCGATTCCCGGTCTGGGTGACAATGCTGCGCTACACCAATAAGAGTCCTTGGGCAAGACTCCTAACACTGCACTGGCCCACCTCTGTAATGTTTATGTATTTCAGTAATTAAGTACAGGAGTGAAGTAGTTCTACTTCCTTATTATAAATCTCTGATTATTAAACTATTATTCAACACCAAAAACTTTACTTTGGTGTCCAGGTTTCCCATTAATCCAGCCTGTAGACGTCATTCTTGTGTACAGACACTACAGAGGCCTAGAGCCGCTTTCCCAGTACCCCTCAGCCTGTTCCTGTGTGCTGTTTGCTATTTGAAACACACCACTCTGGAATTCGGAGAAAATCACAATGCTTTGTGTTGAAATGTCCCTAAAGGCCCAGGAGGAGCGGGGGTGGAGAGATTTGAGCTGCTGGCACTGAAATGGCTGCCCACGCTGTCCCAGAGGCAGGCTCAGGAGCTGAGCCTTTTCGAGGTCGGTGACCCTCTGTGGCAGAGCAGTGTGGTGAGCCTGGCGTCCTCCCCTGCCCTGGTTTGTGCCCTTAGGAGGCTGCAGAGGCTTTTACCACAAGACTACCCGGGTAACCCGAGTGTGCGGACCCCCGAAAGGGCCTTCAGACAAGCATCAGTCGTCTTCTTTACCGAGGCAGAGTTGATCCCAGGTGAAGATTCAGCTTAAAAGCTGCCCAGAGCATCGAGCATTATCAGCAAAGGGCCTCTCTCACGTTGCACTCTGCAGTTCCTCGCTCTCAGTAATAACATACAGCTTGTTTATTAGTTTTATACTTGGGGATTTATTTATATTAGGGTGAACTGCTATAATATGGAATATGCAACCTATATATGGCCAATGAGAGGGAGCATTTAGGCTAAATTAATGTTAAGAGTATAAATTAAATTAAATTAAATTTAATTTAATTAAAAATCAGAGCTCAAAGGTACCTCGAATGCAGGTTCTAGCCTCAAATATTCTACATTTACAATGAAGGCATTTCACTGTTTACTCAGAAAATAGCCTTATCTAGTTTATATCAGCTAGAATCCAGAAGATCCTCTAATCTTAGACTCTATTAAATACAGAAGTCAGGCTGGAGACACAGTACTCTCAGAAGAGGAGGGTCTTCAGTCTGGGTTTGAGGACAGCAAGCGTTGGACTCTGCTGTTCGGACACCCAGGGGAAGTTCGTTCCACCACTTCGGTGCAGGACAGTAAAAAGTCTGGACGCTCGTCTTCCGTGGATCTTAAAGGATGGCGGGTCGAGCCGAGCCGTGCTTGAGGCTGGAAGGGCTCTTGGTGCAAATCGGCTTTTGACCATCGCCATCAAGTACGGAGGGGCTGACTGGTCCAGTCTTGGCTTTGTAGGCCAGAGTCAGGGGTCTGAATCTGATGACCTGGCAGGAGCTACTGGAAGCTACAGTGAATGACTAAGCACTTTTGTACTTTGCTCGGCTGAATGCCAGGAATGTAACCAACAATGTAAATGGTACTGGTCATTGGTTTGGTTTTGTAATATGTTCCATAAGTCTGAATGGAAAAACTGTCCCATATTAGGCTTAATCAGCCTAGTTACTCTTACAACAGTAAGACTGGGCTTAAATTTTTAATTAATAAACACGCTGTTGTTTCTAGATCATGCAAAAATGCCACTGGAGAGCGCTCCTCACACCGACAGCGTGCTGGCGAAGTCTGTCTGTCTAATTTCAGGCTTCAAACGTCAGTCCTTCTACAGCTGCATGACAGAAGGTAAGTTCAAGCCTGGCGTCTGGAGGCACTGCCTGAGGTTCTGAGCAAGATCCAGCAGAAGGGCTTCAATGTGGTGGGCTTGCGAGACAGCAGATGCGCTGGTGGGTGCGGCGGAGCACCAGGTCATCATCCACTATCATCTACTGCACGTCTTTGGAGATGGTGGTCAAGGCTCTTTGGTAATGAGTCTGTGTTTGATGTTCAGGACCCCTTGGAGAAGGAATTAGAGGTGGAGTACTGGCCAGAGGCTTCTGGAGCTGCTGGACCCTGAGGATCCAGCCCAAGCCTGTGCTGAAGACCAGCTCTTTTGGAGGACCTGCTGTGACACAGAGGGCGTCTATGGTAGTCGAAATACTTCAGCATTTGTAACCTAGTCTGTGGCGTCTGCCATAGCACTGATTACCATGGACCATCATTTATTTCCATTATGATGTCATTTCCTGAACTGTGTGAGCTGAAAACACACACTACCACTATGTTACACCTAACTGTGGAGTGATATTTCCAAAAACTGTCCATCTTGGAAGCTACTATTACTGAATTATTGGTAGTAATAGGTACAGTATATGGACAAAAGTATTGGGACACTCATTGTTTTTTCTAAAATCAAGGTTATTTAAAAAGAGCTGATCCTGCTTCTGTTGGAGTAACTGTCTCTGCTGTCCAGAGAAGAAGGCTTTCTACTAG